>NC_049260.1:26735333-27366838 GCF_011100685.1 Canis lupus familiaris | reverse complement strand
CAGACAAAGACCCCGCCAAAAAGGAGAATTACAGACCAATATCCCTGATGAACATGGATGCAAAAATTCTCAACAAGATACTGGCCAATAGGATCCAACAGTACATTAAGAAAATTATTCACCATGACCAAGTAGGATTTATCCCTGGGACACAAGGCTGGTTCAACACCCGTAAAACAATCAATGTGATTCATCATATCAGCAAGAGAAAAACCAAGAACCATATGATCCTCTCATTGGATGCAGAGAAAGCATTTGACAAAATACAGCATCCATTCCTGATCAAAACTCTTCAGAGTGTAGGGATAGAGGGAACACTCCTCGACATCTTAAAAGCCATCTATGAAAAGCCCACAGCAAATATCATTCTCAATGGGGAAGCACTGGGAGCCTTTCCCCTAAGATCAGGAACAAGACAGGGATGTCCACTCTCACCACTGCTGTTCAACATAGTACTGGAAGTCCTAGCCTCAGCAATCAGACAACAAAAAGACATTAAAGGCATTCAAATTGGCAAAGAAGAAGTCAAACTCTCCCTCTTCGCCGATGACATGATACTCTACATAGAAAACCCAAAAGTCTCCACCCCAAGATTGCTAGAACTCATACAGCAATTCGGTAGCATGGCAGGATACAAAATCAATGCCCAGAAGTCAGTGGCATTTCTATACACAAACAATGAGACTGAAGAAAGAGAAATTAAGGAGTCAATCCCATTTACAATTGCACCCAAAAGCATAAGATACCTAGGAATAAACCTCACCAAAGATGTAAAGGATCTATACCCTCAAAACTATAGAACACTTCTGAAAGAAATTGAGGAAGACACAAAGAGATGGAAAAATATTCCATGCTCATGGATTGGCAGAATTAATATTGTGAAAATGTCAATGTTACCCAGGGCAATATACACGTTTAATGCAATCCCTATCAAAATACCATGGACTTTCTTCAGAGAGTTAGAACAAATTATTTTAAGATTTGTGTGGAATCAGAAAAGACCCCGAATAGCCAGGGGAATTTTAAAAAAGAAAACCATATCTGGGGGCATCACAATGCCAGATTTCAGGTTGTACTACAAAGCTGTGGTCATCAAGACAGTGTGGTACTGGCACAAAAACAGACACATAGATCAGTGGAACAGAATAGAGAATCCAGAAGTGGACCCTGAACTTTATGGGCAACTAATATTCGATAAAGGAGGAAAGACTATCCATTGGAAGAAAGACAGTCTCTTCAATAAATGGTGCTGGGAAAATTGGACATCCACATGCAGAAGAATGAAACTAGACCACTCTCTTTCACCATACACAAAGATAAACTCAAAATGGATGAAAGATCTAAATGTGAGACAAGATTCCATCAAAATCCTAGAGAAGAACACAGGCAACACCCTTTTTGAACTCGGCCATAGTAACTTCTTGCAAGATACATCCACGAAGGCAAAAGAAACAAAAGCAAAAATGAACTATTGGGACTTCATCAAGATAAGAAGCTTTTGCACAGCAAAGGATACAGTCAACAAAACTCAAAGACAACCTACAGAATGGGAGAAGATATTTGCAAATGACATATCAGATAAAGGGCTAGTTTCCAAGATCTATAAAGAACTTATTAAACTCAACACCAAAGAAACAAACAATCCAATCATGAAATGGGCAAAAGACATGAACAGAAATCTCACAGAGGAAGACATAGACATGGCCAACATGCATATGAGAAAATGCTCTGCATCACTTGCCATCAGGGAAATACAAATCAAAACTACAATGAGATACTACCTCACACCAGTGAGAATGGGGAAAATTAACAAGGCAGGAAACAACAAATGTTGGAGAGGATGCGGAGAAAAGGGAACCCTCTTACACTGTTGGTGGGAATGTGAACTGGTGCAGCCACTCTGGAAAACTGTGTGGAGGTTCCTCAAACAGTTAAAAATATACCTGCCCTACGACCCAGCAATTGCACTGTTGGGGATTTACCCCAAAGATACAAATGCAATGAAACGCCGGGACACCTGCACCCCGATGTTTCTAGCAGCAATGGCCACTATAGCCAAACTGTGGAAGGAGCCTCGGTGTCCAACGAAAGATGAATGGATAAAGAAGATGTGGTTTATGTATACAATGGAATATTACTCAGCTATTAGAAATGACAAATACCCACCATTTGCTTCAACGTGGATGGAACTGGAGGGTATTATGCTGAGTGAAGTAAGTCAGTCGGAGAAGGACAAACATTATATGTTCTCATTCATTTGGGGAATATAAATAATAGTGAAAGGGAAAATAAGGGAAGGGAGAAGAAATGGGTGGGAAATATCAGAAAGGGAGACAGAACGTAAAGACTGCTAACTCTGGGAAACGAACTAGGGGTAGTAGAAGGGGAGGAGGGCGGGGGGTGGGAGTGAATGGGTGACGGGCACTGGGTGTTATTCTGTATGTTAGTAAATTGAACACCAATAAAAAAATAAAAATAAAAAAAAAAAGAAAAAAAAGAAAAAAAAAAAAAAAAAAAAAAAAAAGAAGAATAATTAGATAATCTTTTAATATTCAAGATTCGATTTTAGAATCCTTCTTTAAATTTAAGATATATCTTCTTACTCTAAAACAAGTTTATATATAACATAGTTGTCTTTGGAAGTACTTGCTAAATCACCAGATTGTGGAATTTCCATAAATGTGTCCTTCCTTTCCCCTTTGGGTCTTCCCTTTCAATGTGAAATAAAGATCAGACCACCCACCAAATATCTGATGACCACCAAATCAGAGAGAATGATTATCATAGTAATGAAACTATTCACTGTCAAAAATCATAAAAACACAGTGGAAAACTGGCCAAACCAAATCAATGCCATTAATGTAAAGTTGAGAACTATAATAGAAAAACACAGTGCAATAAAAACAAAATTACTTCAAATCCTTTAAGGAATATCAATCACGTGAGCTCTATGCAGAATATGACTAATTTACTTGGTGCCTTTCAGAAGTCAGGAAATGTGCTGTTTAGTTGTGAATCCCAGAACTTTAGAGAGGTGTGGAAAATAAAGCACAGGTTATAATATCACAGATTAAAGGATGGAACCAATAGGACCTATTTAACTTGTAAGAAAAATCAGACCTAAGGTCATCATAGCATCATACACACAGTAGTAACAACCTCCTCCACAATTTCTCTTCCTGTATGACCATTTGACTTTCAATTCCCTTAAATTAATATACTCTCTGAGCTCTGATTTATGATATTTCAACATAGTAAAATGGAAAAGAAATCCTATAACATGTTAAGCTCTTCCTTTGCCTCTATTTCTAATTCTCTCTTCCCCTTGCTCAAATTTGATGCATAATCTGGTGGTTTGAAAATATCTTTATTTTTGGCTTAGCAGGGCACAATCACAGACCTGTGGTAATATTGCAGATTTCAATGAGAAATTACTTTGGTTCATTTGCCAGAGTGTGGAACCCTAGTCTTTTTTGAGTTTAAAGGAACTTTTATGATCATCTAGGACAAACCTCTCATTTTACAGATAGAGAATTGAGTCTGATATAAGTTAGGTGATTCTTTCCTGTGAGCAGCTTGTTAACATTAGCTCTGAGACTGAAACACAGACAGTTGGGCTCCCAGGCCAGTATTTTTTCTACTTTGCAATGCTGCCTTTCGTGTGGTTTTAAAATAGCAGCATTTTCACCATACTTCATGTTCTTCCACCGTTCTTCCTTTTTTTTTTTTTTGCACAGGGCAACTAGATTTTAAAAGTAGAAAAAGGAAATATGTGTTTGTGTCTGGCTCATTATCTTGTCCCTTGGTCCCTCTCTTCTGTATTTCTGTCTCTCTTTGTATCTCTGTCTCTGTCTCTTTCTCTTTCTTAATGGCACCGCTGAGAGCGTAAGCTTTTAGAGCATACATTAGGCTGTCTCATTCCCTTTACATAGAGAAAGGAATGGCCAAAGTGAAAAATGTTCCTCTCCAAATGTCCAGCCTTCCATCGTCCATTTCCATAGTCTCAGCAATGTCCTATACGGGGCCTCAGGGATGTATAAGTAAATTAGTGAGTAGTCAGCTAATTCTAGCTTTAGCAAACACTTTCATGAATTCTTTGTGGAAAAACCACTTCCCTACAGTGAAAAATATGTGCACAGGCAACTAGATCTTTTAAGCAGAAAAAGGAAATATCTCCTCATGGCTCTGGCTCATTTTCTTTATCGCTCCATAGTGTCTCTCTTTCCTCTCATGTTCTCAACCCCACCATTCATTCTCTCTCTCTCTCTCTCTCTCTCTCTCTCTCTCTCACACACACACACACACACACACACAAACATTCATCATGGATATGTGTGAATAATAATAGCTTGTTATGCATGGATTTATGAGTGATGCAAAAAGTATTTTATTCCTTTTGTGCATTTAATCCCTCCCTTTGACTTGGGTATATAACATAAAAAATGATAGAAAACGATAAAGGAAGAATAAGGTACAGATCCTGCCTTTGGACGATTCACAAACCTAAGGAGATGGGCATGGACAAAGATGTAACCAACTAACCATTTTAGGCAAAATAAAATGCAAATTATGGAAAAAGCATATACATATGTGTAGATGCCAGAAAACATGAAATTTAGGAAAATTTCACTGGGGAGATGCCATTAGAACCCAGGCTTAAAAGATAAGGATTTAATAAAGTTTAGACTTTTGGCAGAAGGGGACCTTTGGCAGAAGGAACAGAGTCACAGTGACAAAAGTCAACGTCATGTTCAGGAATGGAGAGTGCCTTCTGTGGCCTCAATAGAGGGCAGAAACAGCCATGCCTTTGTAATAGGACAGTGGATTGAAGTGGTCTGCTGACAGCTTTGGCAGTCATGCTAAGTGGTGAAAAGAGCCAAAGGAGGGAGAAATGTACCTTTTCTTACGTGTTTCTTTATGGTATTCACATATCTTTTGAGGGAGGAAATTTATTCAATATTAATCTAATAAATTACTGTAAAATCAAATGATACAATTTACAGGCAGTCATATTTCAGCATACTTTATGGAGTAACTTCCCCATAGTTATTCTTCTTAGTATTTCGAGCAGAGCAAAGCGGTGAGCTGAAACCCTCTCAGCCAAAATTGACTCACCATCTGTCAAGGTTGCCTAGATGGAAATTCTACATTTGATAGCTAGTTAGATTCATTGGCCACTTTATTCCATTCTACTCTAAGATACATGAGTCTCTGATTCTAACTATCATACCCTCCTGCAGTTGGATTCTCCATTTCTTCTTTTCAATTAGGCGAGTTCCGAAAATGGTTTATGAAGGTACCTCTGGTAGTGGTGTGGAGATGGCTAAGGGAGAAGAGGTAAAGGCTCTAGGAAGCTGAACTCACAATTTAGGACTCATTGCCTAAGGCTTCCCGAAGTGTTTCATCCAGAAAGAGGCATTTTAACCCTCCTCGTGGGGTTTGTTTTTATTCTGCAGCAATAATGTGTTGGTGGAGACATGCTTCAGTGCATAATTAAAGAACACATTTCAATTACAGTTTATCCACTGCTGCTCAAGGTACTGCGGATACTTCGGTCTACTGCTGTCATCCATTCCCAATTAATGTCTGCCTTAGATTTATTTCAATATGGTATGTTATAAAACTTGATTGTTGTTGATCCCACCTTCCCACTTAATTTCAAGCAGGCTTCTTGATGACCTGGTAAAACCAATAAAAAGCTAAATGAAAATATCTTTAGACTGTAGTATAATGCTGCAGAATTTTTTATGCTATTCAAGTCATATTGATGCCACAATTTCTGTATAATACCACAACAGACATTCTTCCTTGGGCCCTTTTCTTTGAGTCTGAATATCTAAATAAGAAGACCAGTAGAATAGGCTGATAAATAGAAGGAACTATGGCCCCAAAAAAGTGATAACTAGGGGTCTGGATCAGAGACACTAGTAAATTTTGTATTACAGAGTGCAAGGTGATTTGGGCAGATGGCTGCTGATACAAAGGAGAAACTATAGTTTTTGAAGTGTTCCATTTGTTTATTGGGGTTGAATTAGGATCAAGAAGCTAAATTTCATACCCTGGGTTTAGGGATCCTATTTAAGAATAAGAAAGTCAGGGATGCCTAGGTGGCTCAGTGATTGAGCATCTGCCTTTGGCTCAGGTCATGATTCTGGGGTCCTGGGATTGAGTCCCACATCAGGCTCCCTATGGGGAGCCTGCTTCTCTCTCTGTCCATGCCTCTACCTCTCTGTGTCTCTCATGAATAAATAAATTTTAAAAATCTTTAAAATAAGAAAGTCATGCTAAGTGAAATAAGTCAGACAGAGAAAGAGAAATAATGTATGTTCTCACTTACATGTCAAATCTAGAAAATAAAAACAAATGAACAAAATGAAACAAAACTCATGGATATGGAGAACACAGTGGTGGTTGCCAGAGGGAAGAGGTTGGAGGGAATGAGTGAAATGCGTAAAGGGGATCCCCAGAGATATAGACTTCCAGTTGTGAAATGAAGAAGTCATGGGGATGTGGTATGCAGCATGGTACTACAGTCAGTGGTCATTGTGAACTTTGTATGGTGACAGATAGTGACTGCACATATTATGGTGATCATTTCACACTGTATACAAGTGCTGAATCATTATGTTGTACAACTGGAACTACTATAACATGTATCAACTTTACGTCAATATAAAAAGAAAGGAAAAAATATGGGCCTTGGTTTATCCACCTAAGAGCTATAGGAGAAAGAGTATATCCTTGCATGGTTTAACTTTCATGAGTGAAGTGAATCTAAGGATTAGTTATTGTGGGAATTTACCTACTCAAGTTAGATGCCTGGCTGGCTACCTATGTAAGAAAGCTTGTTTTGCTGGTCCCCTATCCTGTGTTTGATACTTTTGTACTACACTTGCTGAAAAGAAAATACTGCTTCCTGAGGCTGAAAGCCTTTGGAATAGGTTTTTTTTTCTACCTTTCCCAAACCATTTCAAAACGTCTACTTTGGTTACTTCATAATACCATTACAATGATCATGCAGCCACATTATATTTTGTCCTGTGAATACAAAAACCTTCAGTTTAAAGAGTAAGGGGTGCTGGCACCTTCCACCTAGAGTTCCCCTGTGGCAGAAGAATATCTGGTTTACGTGGGAAGATCAGTCTGTTCCCCCAAATGTCAGATATCAATACAATTCATACTTATACTTGCCTCTCTGAACTTCTCTATGGATACTTGACACTAGACCCCTAGTTTCTATCCCTTGATTATGCAAATAAGTATGTGAAAATATTTTAGATAGATTTTAATTATCCTAGTTGACTTGTAAATTAGGATTTAAATGTCAGTAGATTCTAAATATCAATATTGAAGAGTTTGGAAGAAACTGACCTATATGTTCATTCATTCCAACCATTCTGTGTATCTGTGATGTGCCAAGAAAAAAAATAGTTATTCTCGAAAATCAGTGCTCCAGTTACTTGACATCATACAAAAAGGCCATTTCTTTTGGTTTTCAAAATTATTCACTTAAAAATCAACCTACATTAAAATAAAATTATATCATTATACCTATATTCCAATCATACAGCAGGAGGTCTATTTTTGTGATGCTTTTTCCTTGTGTAAAATATATAACTGAAATAAAAATTACATCTAAGCTCCCAAGAGGCATTTTTGCTCTAGGAATACATGTCCACAAATTATAGAGCTGTTTCTTCATCACCTTACATATTTTCCAGTTTCCATCTCTTCATGATGATAGAGATGGATAATAAACAGAAAGAACTGTAAATGACCACTTTAAGATATTTCATTATGTGTGAATGCATCTAATCTACACTTTACTTTTAAAAATATTTCTCCATTTGAAAAGAACTATCAGTCCTTGTGCAATCAAGAAGGCAGTCCAAGGCAATGTAGACAAAAGCTATACACATGATTCATATTGTACACATGAAAATGTGTAAGAGAACACTCTAGGTATGTTCTATTACACTATTTTACCAGGATACCAAAAACAGTGTGTTTTTATTAAAGCTAATTTAGAGAATTCACCTAATCTGTACTTCTAATGAACACAAAGGTTTTAAGAAGCAATTTGAAAAATCCTAGGTGGTGAAGCATTTTCAACAGGCTTAAAAAATCTAATTTATTCTTAACATTTTTGATACTGTTGATTCTAACAGATTCTCTCTTTAAAAAGTCATTCCTTATAGAATATAAGATTTGTACTTATAGTCAATAATTTCTATTCTTACTATATGACACATTCACCTATGTGTAATAGAGTTGCACATTTAGTAGGCTTAACTGTACATTTTAATACAACAGCCAATTCGATGCTCTGTTAGTAATAGATTATTTTTTAAGATTTTATTTATTTGACAGAAAGAGAGCGACAGAGCACAAGCAGCGGAAGCTGCAGAGGGATAGGCAAAAGCTCCCTGCTCAACAGGGAGCCCCATGCGGAGCTCAATCCCAGGACCTTGGGATCATGACTTGAGCTGAAGGCAGATGCTTAACTGACTGAGCCACCCAGGCGCCCCTAACATTATTAAAATTATTTTAAATTAAGCACAGGTAACGTTGATTTAAATAAATGATTTAGATAAACGTGGCGGTTAAATTTTATTTTCAATTGTGTAGTAATTCTGGAATTTAGGCACTATAGTTTGTAAAATTTGTATTTTCTTATTATAATAGATTTCCACTCACTTGACATAAAGAGAAGATAGAATTTTCTATACACTGAAGTAACTCCTTAGAAGCCTGTTTTAGACTCATAGAATATTTGGGTTAAGCGGGGGAAAAAATGGACATGTCATGTTAAGTTTGAAAATGACTGGTCACTTTTTGTATTATGCTAAAGGTAAATATAATCAAGATTCTAAAGATATTTCTGTACCTGTGCATTTGTTTTATTAAAATGTATAATTCTCTATGATGGGTTTCTTTTTTTTAAAAAAAGTGTTTTTACTTTTTTTAAGTTTTAATTTTCATTCCACTTAGTTAACTTACAGTGTTATATTAATTTCAGATGTACAATATAGTGATTCAACACTTCATACATCTCCCTGTGCTCATCATGACAAGCGTCCTCCTTAATCCCCATCCACCTATTTGGTGTGTTTCTTTTTGTTCATATTGTAATGATTTTAATTTTAAAAATGCTTTTCTTGGGCAGCCCCAGTGGCTCAGTGGTTTAGCGCCGCCTTCAGCCCAGGGTGTGATCCTGGAGACCCAGGATCAAGTCCCATGTTGGGCTCCGTGCATGGAGCCTGCTTCTCCCTCTGCATTATGTCTCTGCCTCTCTCTCTCTCTCTCTCTCTCTCTCTCTCTCTCTCTGTGTGTGTGTCTTGTGAATAAATAAATAAAATCTTTTAAAAAACAAAAAATGCTTTTCTTTTATTAAGAAACTAGCAGCATCTCATTTGGGTAAATACACTTAACTAGGAAAATAATTAACTATTTGAAGGAGATTATAATTTATAGAGAAATACGGTATATTGCCAATTCATGTCAAGGGACTGAATGTAGCTCAGAGTGACTGAGTAACATTTTGTTAGTGGTGGGTTATATTGTAAGGAATCCTTTACTAAGAATACAAGCATTATTGAAAAGTATGTTTTCTTCCTAAAAATGTGAGTGTTGCCTAAGTGCAGAATCTCACCCAGTTAATTCTCAGTGATTACTGAAGATCAACACCTTCCATTTTATGGTTTGTTCAAGCAGCATCTTTGGGTCCTTAGGCTAGAAGATGTAAATTGCTGTGAAAACTCTTAGTGGTATGTGACGTGAACTGTGGATCACTTTGACCCATGACTTCTACCTCTGGATCTTGTATATGTTCCCACTGCTCTGATGGACTGTATATGTTTGAAATGTGTGTTTGTGGAGGGGGATCAGTTATGGAAAGTGGAAAATCTGAAGGGATAAGGAATTCATGTATCACTTCTGGTCTTTTGTTTCAACTTGGGATTCAGAAAACCTTTTCCTGTCTAGCCTGTCAACCCTTTTCCATTTGGAAATTATATATGCACTAACATTATACCTACTCGCTTCTTTATGCCTATTTCTCTGGAGTTATGGTTGTGCACACATACCAACTTATACCTTTTGTCTACAATAGACAAAAAAAACAGTTCTGAAAGCTTTATATATTTTTTCCAAAAGAGTAAGAATTTTTAAAATATGTGCAAGAGTCAGTCAGTACTCTCCATTGTGAAAATTCAAAGTGAATACTTGCTGTTTGCCTTAAGTCCCAATTAAATCCAGCTTTGAGATCCCTTCACCACCAGTCATCTTCTCTCCTCACCCTAATTTGAGTCTTCCTCCGGTATAGTTAACCCATTCTTCCACCTCTGTAGTCCAAACAATGCCAGTGCTTTCATTCCCTTTTTAGTTATTTTGTGTCCAAGTATCTCATAGATAACTCTTTCTTTTTTTGATCACTCTGTCCTTCCAGAGCCTCAAAATCCAGCTTAGGTAGTTTCTCATTTTTTTGTTTCTAAAATATTTACATTTCACCAAAAAAAATTTTTTTACAATACTACCTGAGACCCCTCCCATCAACCTCTGTCCATGTTGTTTCCTTAAATTCAAGAACTACTGTTAGATATCTAAAGATTTCAAATATTTAAGATAAATCTCAATGATCATGCATTTTTGTTCTCAGTTGGCCAGCTCTGTACTGGATTTTGTCGTAGGTCCTGGGTATACAGCCATGAGCAAAACAATGCCCCGTTCTTATGGACTTTACATTTTAAAAGAGGAGGAAAACAATAATCAAACAAATACATGATGAAATAGAAGATAAAAATGCCTTAAACATAATTGAGGTGGGCAGCCCTGGTGGCTCAGTGGTTTAGCACCGCCTTCAGCCCAGGGCGGGATCCTGAAGACCCTGCTTCTCCCTCTGCCTGTGTCTCTATGTCTCTCATGAATAAATAAATAAAAATCTTAATAATAATAATAATAATTGAGGTGAAGGAGAAGGGAAGTGATATGTTAGAAGTGGTCAGGGAAGAAGGCTGAGAGGGTGACATCTAAGGAGAGATACAATGAAGTAACTAAACAGGCTAGGAGCTAGAAGAAGCAAACTGGGGTGAGGGACCAGTAAGTGCCAAGGCCCTGAGATGGGAATACACTGTTCCAAGAATAGCAAGGAGGCTGCTCTCCTTGCCCTAACTTGAGCATTGGTTGGTATGATATGATAAATGAGAAGGCACCTTATAATAGCATATAAAATCTGTCATGAGAAAAAAAAAAGCATACATGGCAACAGAAGCCTAAATATGAAAAGACAGAGTTCAAATATTTGCTCTTGTATTTAGTTTGCTGTGTGATCTTGGGCAACATGTTGGATTTTTCTAGACCCCATCTTCCTCATTTGGATAATGAGCATAATGGCTTCTCTCTCAAGATCTGTTGTGAGGAATATATATGAGATGTCTGGCATTATATCATACACTTAATAAATGGTAGTCATGTTGACTTATTCATTATTGTTTTTATGATTATTTACATGTATAGACATGTTCATAAGATAAATGAAGCAGAAACTGAAGATGTTATTAGGAGTCGGGACCACTCAATTCAATGTATTTGTTTTAATACAACCACCAAATGTGTGAGAATACCAGTAATTAAATTTCTTTTTTTTTAATAAATTTATTTTTATTGGTGTTCAATTTACCAACATGCAGAATAACACCCAGTGCTCATTAATTAAATTTCAATATATTCTTCCATTTTACTTTTCTATAAACTGATTAAATACCAGAATGTAAATGAGCAAATCGCAGACTCAGTCTTCACCACAGATATATAAAACTATTTGTAAAATTAGCCCTTGGCCTTCCAGTTTCTTACTGTTACATTCCATGGAAGAGCATAATCTTTAAACTTCCATTTTAAAGGTCTGCAGAACTGCCTAATGTAAGGTCTTGGTGACTACCTCATGTCTGTCCTCCAGAGATAGTGGATTGAAGTGCCCATTGGTGAGCAATCTATATTCACTAACCACAGGCAACGGACAAAGAACAGAATGGCCACAAAATACCACAAAACTAAAGCACATTCCAAATGAAATACATTTATTTTTATTCAGATAATGTTTGCTAGACTATTTCCAATATCTGTAAATATTTTAGGAATGTCTCAATACTTATACACCTATATACTTTAAATTCAATCACATGTCATTTCTAAGCCTAATTCTTCTTATCTTTGATAATAAGATATAAATCTATCTTTCAAGGTGTTTTTTAGGGTAAGGAAAGAATTTATTGTACTCAAGGTAAAAATCTATCTGATCTACCTATCATCTATCTATGCATGCATCCATGTATCAACCCATCTATCTATATAGATTACCATTCAACAAATCATAGTAAATGTTAGTAGTAGAAGAATTAGCAATATTAGAAAGAAAGAATATTTAGGACAGAATATTTACTGAAGCATAAGGTCAATTATTTCTCTCATTTTTTGACATATAAAGCCTCAAAAGTCTCAGTTCCAATAATATGATAATTAAGATTGTTATTACTAGAAGTTTTATGTTTGATAATTTCTGTGGTCTTACAAATATATGAACTCTAAGCATTTCAGTGTATCAGCTATTGATTAAGCAAGCACTATCTTGTGGGGTTTTTTTTAGTATGTAAAAAACAAAGATTGGAGTTATTATGATAATTGCAGTAGATGGGCACTAGGGAATTATGCAAAATAATTTGTAAATTTAATATGAAACCAAAACATCTGTTCAAGTCAATTTCCCACAGGTAATGTGGCAGAGAGTATGACTTACAAACCAAGGAAGAGAAAAGGTTCTTCTTCCATAGGGAAAGATACTGAATACAACAAACATAATTTTTCTTCTTTATCTAAACGTTATTTAAAAGAGTAACTGCTGCCATTAAATCTACCTTTCTTGCCTGTCTTATTAACACCATTTTGAACTTACCAGCTTTTTTTCTTATTCTTCTCCTTTGTTTTTTAGAAAGATAGATTTAAAATTTAAGGGTCAAAAAGACAGGATGAAATTATATCTGCCATTTCTTCATTAGGATTAGTAAACTTGATAAAATATTATTAAACTTTTAATGCAAAAAAAGAACAAAACAAAATGAAACAAAACTCTCCAAAATGAGACTTATCAATGTTTTACTTTCTGAGTGAGGGGAAGAGTAATAAATGTGGGAACATTAATGAAATCCATGCTCTTTTAGTGATGTCAAGGGTTAAAGTGACAGAGAAGACATCACTTTCTACCCATTCCATTATATTAGTCCTAAGTGGCCAACTAACATCATATCTGATGCTGGTTTCCAAGGCATAAATGTAGGTAAATGTTCTCCTAGGTATGCTGCCATTTATCAGGAAAAGATTCTATTCACTTAATTCTCATTTAGGTAAATTATTCTGTCATTAGGGGGAGAAATGACCCACAGGCCTTTCATTATCCACCCTAGAGTATACAGCTTTCACTGTTTGTGGGCAGCTTCCATTTATTTCGCTCACCTCTGCTGCAGCATGAACAGAGACAGGTTGAGATACATAGATTTGTGAGGAGCTATGAATGAATGAATAAGTGAATAACAGGAATTAATTGTCACTCGTTTCATCCAAGTGTTTAGTCAGTTGCCAATAAGTTTATCACTCCTGTAAGATTAACCAGAGGTTATAGTTTATAGATAATTTTAGAAAGTCTTTAAAATCTTTATATATATCACTCTGATAACTAAGGATGAAAGATTATATCATTTTTCTTCTTTTGTTTTTATACTATTTGTTTTATTTGTTATTTATGATTTTTTTTCAAACCTTTGTGTCAAAGGCTGACTTTCAATAGATGGCAGAGAGGGAGCTGTTCTGCTTGCTGCAAAACCCCAATCCAGAAGCAGGTCATCTAAAAATGGCTTAGCACCAGGTTCTCCATCGTATCATTTTCTAACGTGTAGTCTTATTTTCTTTGTTCCTTTTAAATTTATATTGAACTTTTATGTCAAAGGGCTTACAGGGCTGTAATTTGAATTTTAAAAGCAAAGATCATTTCTCTTTTTTAACATGAGAAGAAAACACAGAGTAGGTGCAGTTGGAATAAAAACTGTTAACAAAATGAGAATAGCAAAGCTAGGTGGGGTGAGTAGGCCCATTTCCAATTACATATCAACATGCCTACATTCAAACATCCTGTCCAAGTCATGGCATTTTCATATCATTTATACTTTGCTTATTAAATATGAACACAAGAAGATTATTTTTTTCAAGATTTTACTTATTCATGAGAGACAGAGAGAGACTGAGAGAGAAGCAGGCTCCATGCATAGAGCCCAATGTGGGACTTGATCCCGGGACTCCAGGATCACGCCCTGGGCCACAGGCAGGCATTAAACCACTGAGCCACCCAGGTATCCACATGAACAGAGGAAGATTAAAGAATACCATTTCTACTTTATAGCCAATGGATGGTATATTAGTATTGAAATAATAGAGATAGTAATAACAGGAACAATAATAATAGTAAAGGAAATCTAAGACTTTTTAGTTTTTGGTGTTTTTTGTTTGTTTGTTTGTTTTGGGTAGGCTGCTTGCTAACTTGCTCTGTGTCTTCAGGCAAGTCATGAAACATCTTGGTCCTCAGCCATCTCCTATTGAAAGGAAAAGGCTCCGTTTAAACTTCTCAGGACCGCCATTTTCTGATTATATTGCATAGTAGCCACCTGAGTGTTGACCTTACCCTTATACAACTTTGGAATTATATCCCTCAATATTAAGAAAATTGCCCTTTTGATCATTTTCAGATTCTCTTTCTCCTTCTTTCCTTCCTTCCTTCCTTCCTTCCTTCCTTCCTTCCTTCCTTCCTTCCTTTCTTCTTCTTCTTTCTTTCTTTCTTTCTTTCTTTCTTTCTTTCTTTCTCTTTCTTTCTTTCTTTCTTTCTTTTCTTTCTTTCTTTCCTTTCTTTCTTTCCTTTCTTTCTTCTTTCTTTCTTTGTTTCTTTTTTAAAGAGAACAGGAAGGAGGGGCAGAGGGGGAGGGAGAGAGAGAATCTTGAGCAAGCTCCACACCTAGTGCAGAGCCCTCGACACAAAACCTAATCTCCCCACCCTGAAATAATAACCTGAGCCAAAATCAAGAGTCGGATGCTTAACCTACTGAGCGATCCAGGTGCCCCTTTAGATTCTTAATATTTGTTTCCTGAAGCTGGTCAATATTCTCTCCAAATTCGCAAAGTTACATAATATATTGCTTAGTGAGGACTTTAATGTAGATATTTCATAGGAAATTTACTCACCCAGTCTGCTAAAATTCTCTACCTATGAGAATGTCAGATTATTACCCAGTAACTTTCTTAACACTTTTGCTGTAAGTTGTTAACATTTGTATTAGAACAATGAGACTATAAAGCAATTTTTTTCTAGAAAAGATTAATCTCTTTCAAAATACATACCAGTGGTAGTAAATATAGGAATCTGATATAGTTATTAAAATACATGGGCTTTGAACACACTGCCTAGGTAAAAATCCTGGATTATTATATCACCATCAGTATGACTTAGGGATAATTAATGTATTTAAACCTCAATTTTTTTCCTCTAAAATGGAGAAATAATCCGTCCTGATAATCATCAAATTATTTTGATGATTAGATAGTTCACTGTATATAGCTCACTTAGTGCAATGTCTGACAACCAGTAAATGTCTTCATAAACAATTTTTCTATTAGAATAATTTATAGAACAGAAACGATTATATGTTAAACCAACTAAAATAAAATGCTTTTGCATTTGTTCATTTCAAAAGGAAATATGCAGATATTTCATTCACCTTCTAGGGATCTTTTAGAATGGGGCATTGCATGGTTAGTTTGTGTAAAGGTTCAGCAAATTTTCTCATAATGATTTTTTATTGAACATATGGAAACCATTTTGCGTTAGCAAAAGTCAATATCCACTGA
Organism: Canis lupus familiaris; assembly: GCF_011100685.1. Lineage (NCBI taxonomy): Eukaryota > Metazoa > Chordata > Mammalia > Carnivora > Canidae > Canis > Canis lupus. The sequence goes on along the minus strand of NC_049260.1, from coordinate 27,350,896 downwards.
GCTGTATCCAGAGGCTGACAGTTATGTCTATCTCTTGCAAAAATAAACACATGAATAAATGTACTAAGAAATATATTACCTGTCATTTTCATCTCTAAGGGCATTTCAACAAACAATATCTGCATGTTAAATATACCCATTCTAGTCTTCATATGAGAAATTTCTTTTTCCTCTAGAATGTACTATGACACATCTATGGGGAAAATGTAGTAATCTAATTGAGACCATTTACTTTCATTTTATGTTTAAAAGACTGTGCTGTATCAATTTATGTACTTGTATAGCCATAGGCAACCTCTAAAATATTTAAACTTCTTAAATGTCACATATTTCAGTTAATATTGAGATTATATAGTTGGTTTTAGTGAAAATGATAATCTATCAAAAATAACGTGCATATTCTCATTCTCTCTTTTTAATACAATGCTTGTAAATATAATACATGCTAATTATATATTATGTAATTTTTGTTATGAGGACTATTATAGTTTATACTTAATTTTATAATTATATATAATTAGCATGCATTCTATATTATAACCATTGACCTATGTAGGTATTAGATATTATAGATATACAGAATTCTTTACAAATAATTAAACAATTTCTTATGAATTAAACAATATGCCCTATACCAATAAACCACTAGTGGAATTGTTTTTATGCTGTGAGATAATTAAATCTTTAATTAGAACTTGTTAAAATAAGTGGTGTGCAGCAATTAAGAGCATGGACATTGAGATAGAGTGGGTTTCTAATTCCTGGTTCCAATACCTACTATCATTGTGACATTTTGCCAATTACTTTGGTTCTCTATGACTCCATTTCTTAATTTTCAAAAAGGGAATGTTAATATCCTTGCCACAAAATTATTACAAGGATCAATCAAGATAATGGATGCAAGCACTTAGCACAATGCTGGACATATAGCAAAAACCCAACAAATAACAGCCCCATACTATTATTATTATTAATTTACTGTGGGTTGGGATCCCTGGGTGGTGCAGCGGTTTGGCGCCTGCCTTTGGCCCAGGGCGCGATCCTGGAGACCCGGGATCGAATCCCACGTCGGGCTCCCGGTGCATGGAGCCTGCTTCTCCCTCTGCCTGTGTCTCTGCCTCTCTCTCTCTCTGTGACTATCATAAATAAATAAATTTAAAAAAAAAAAGATTTAATTTACTGTGGGTTTTTTTCCCTAGGTAAAAATAAGACTGGCTCCAACAATAGGCTTTTTGACATTCTCCTATTACCACCACTGCCAACCACAGAGATGATGTTAGCAGTTGGGCACTGCTTTATAATGTGAACCAATGTGCTCATTCTTAGTTATAAAGTATTTTATCAAGATTATTAACTTAACTGTATCTAGAGTAAAAATAGTACAAATTTGAGATTTTTAGAAACTAGAGACCTATCATAATAAAGACAGATATAAAGCATGTAAATGATGAGACAATGATAAACCTAGTAGATGCATATGGTGCCTATCATTTGACAATAGAGATGATGCTCAAGGACAGATAAAGTGCATTAATGTGTGGAGAATGTCCTGCACTTATAGTGATGTACAGGACAGGAGGAAAAACAAGAAAATGCCAAAAATATCAAAGATAAAAACCTCAAAAATTTGAATACATAGCTAGAAGAGAAACAACAGTACTGTATGCCAATTAGCCCAACATTAACTCAGGAGAAGGCAGAGAGTTGTTCTTCAAGGACTTGGGGAACCATGTGGCTGATGTCACTTAGGTTTTAAGCCACAGATGCCTCATGGGCTCTGGGCCCATTTGAATCTGCACCACCTGGCAGTAAGTGGGGAGGTCCATGACTGCCAGGGCATCCCTTCCAATACTGTGGAGATCACTAGGAAAAGGGGAAAGACTTGCCTTGACAGATTTTCAACGTGGGCGAAACTGGTCTATTTTGAGAAAAGATGTTCAATAGAACATATGTCAGCAAGGAAGAGAAGATTATGCTAGTTTTAAAGCTCAAAAGGACTGGCTTACACTCTAATTTGGGGGAAATGCTTCCAGGGAATGCAAGCTTAATCTCCTCTTAGTCATTCTTTTGAACAGATGGATCGTACCCCTTTTTTCTTGAGTATTGAAAACTTAACCATGTCCATCCCCAGTTTTCTATATCAGTTTAAGTTTAGGACATTTCCTCCTTCTCTCCTTCCAGTGCCAATAGCCATGTTCATCCATGAAGCATGTGTAGTCTTCAGAGGATATGTCTGTATACACTGTTGTCTGCTAGATGCATGACCTCATCTGTACCTTGGGTCTGGAAGTCTACTCCTGGGCATCTGCTGATGTGTCCACTTCCCAGTCTACTTCAAGGCCACATGGTCCATGCTCCTTTTCACTAAGTGGCTCATGACTGGCTCTCTTTGTCTGCCAACTCCCACACTCTTTTCAGGGACAGGAAAATTCTGACCGCTGTCTGGCTGAACTCAAGGGCCTCAAGAGATTTGGTGAGGGTTCTTTGCTATTCCTTCTCATGAAACACTGCCGTGTAAGGACCTCTCCTCAGAAACCCACTGGCATTTAATTTTCTTGCATCCTCCCCTATTCTCTTTTTCCTTCCTTTCCGACAGAGTTCTTATCTTTACTATCATGGGGAAAACTCATTCTTAAAATCTTTTTTAAAAATATTTCTCGGACTTTCACTTAAACTGAGGCATTATCTAAACAACCAAAGGCCCAAATTTTAATGAAATGAATTCCTTCTTCACAGAGCAAACACCCCTTTTAAGCAAAAGGTCTAGTGATCCCACTAGAGAAGTATCTCAAGGAACAAGGAGTGGAGAGAGATAGAAAAGAAAAATAAAGCATTGTTGGTTCCCCCATGGGATTACAATCTGGTGGGAGGGGGAGACATACATGCCATACACACATGCACATTCATGCTTGTACACACACACACACACACACACACACACACACGGGTCCCAGGTTATGGAAGACTATGTCATTCCAATGAACTCAGAGTTGATTCTCTAGATTAGTTACCATAAAAGTAGGGCATATATGTCCCAGAAGGTTATGTGCTCAACAATTGGGTTGTGAGAAAGAAATTATATTTTAATTTGTTTACTTATTGTATTCTTTAAAAATTACTATTTTGAGCATTATTTTATTATATACATACTACATGAATTTTATCTATGTGCCTAAATTCTATGACTGTAATTTAAAATTACATATGTCGGTGCACACATATTTATATAGGGTGCATGCCTAAAATATCTTTACTGATCAGGTACATGAATGCTTTGAGATGCTCACTATAGGTAAAAGGTAATCATTTCTTTCTTTTACATATTTGAATATGAGTTGTGATCTGCCAAATCTTTATTTAGATCCTGCTAACCCATATCTAGATTCATGGCATTCCTTTTCTACTTATAGATATCCTTCTTATAGACAGATGCTCTAGATTCTTGGACTTGGGGTACCCACGAGTTGACAGAATGAGATCTTAGGACACAGAGATCTGTTGTTGAGTTTATCTTCATGACAGTGTCATGGGTTTGACTTGTTTCATGAATACAGTGGCACTTTAGAAAGTGGAAAAAACTTAGAACCAGGATATTTTTTTTAGCTCAAGCTTTGCTAATTACCAGCTGTGCGCTTTGAAGCAAGAAATTGACTTTCGTGTGTCTTTGTGTCTTCACCTATAAAATGGGGGTGTGTACCTTCCCAAACTTCTTCTAAGACTACTAAGAGGGTCTAATGAGATAAGATTGTGAAACAGCTTCGAAAACTTTAACACATGCTATTGATAGGGATTTGGAAATATCTTAATATTTTGCACATATCAGATTTTCATTCACTACTTGTTTCTGGATTCCTACTCCAGAATTTCTTACAAAAAAGCAAAGGAGCATCGCTTTCAAGAGAAATAGAAGGGCAGAAGGTAGACTTAACATGCATTATAGCAACAATGGCCATAGTAACTCTCACTTCTTGAAGGTCTATTATATACTTTGCTTGCACTGTATATGCTGTTTCTGTTTCCCTTATTCATTTTACCTAGAATGAATATCCCCCCTCCTTTCTCCTGGATTGCTCTTAGTCACCCTGCTAGGAAGACTCTGTGGCTCTCATTTTCAGCTGAGAAATATGAGACTCGGAGAGGATCATTAACTTATGTAAAACACACACACATACAAGCACATGCACACACAATACGCATACGCACACACATACACATGCACCTGTGCCTATCACATTTAACTTATTTCCTCCATTCAGGAGTTCTCTGTACTGTCTCCTTTTCTGATTATAATGTTCAATGTAAACCATCCAGGTGACATGGTTACAGGGAGATTGTAAACCCTATAGGCGCAGAGGCTTTCTATAGATACCTAAAATTTTGTTTTGATTCTAGTCATCCTGTGCAATGGCCACTATGCAATGGCCACAATGAGTTTGACTTGCAGTAAGTATTCCAAATACTGGACAGAATAGATATTTAATGATTTAATTTGATTTTTCTCTTTGGCATTGTTCTCGTAGTGTATTATCTAGATCAAAATTCAAGAATCCTCCAAGGGCACCGTTTTGCTTTCCAAATAGTTTGGATGCTTTATCCTGACCAACAAGAGCCCTGACACTTGGAGCCCTGTCCACCCCTCTAACTGGTTTTGTCCCTGATAACCATGCTACTCAGAAGCGTTCTTCATCCAACCCATGCTGAGCTGCTAGAGTTTCTCTAATACCCCACGCTGGTGTTTCCTTTGTTCTTTGCATTAAGATACCATTTCCCACACCCAAACTGCTATGTTTTCCTAATACACTTTGACTTAATTTTACAGGATCTTTATTAATTAATTTATTTGGAGAATGATAGGGATAAGAAAGATACTAGGACAACAGGCATATATAAATCCGAACTGTCCCAGACAAACACAGATGTATGACCTCCCTAGTCCAACATCATGGCCTTAAGAAGTCTATGCCAGCCAATCCAGGTAATTAGTAGATGTACACTCATGACCCTGTTGAGTTTTATAATATTATTATATAATGCTTTATTTCTGTCTGAATTCTTTCTTAGACTATCCCTAAAGGGCAGTGGTTATTTATCACGTATTCCTCTTTGTATCTTTCATATCCAGTGTAGACCCTGGCACATATCCTAGCTACTAAGAAGATATTTGTTGAATGAACAAGTAATTGAACAAATGACCATGTGCTCCATCATATTACTCTCAGTTCTACTTTGATTTGGGTATGTGTTGCCAAACTAAAACTGTAGCCTGAGAAATACAGTTAGAAAATGCCTGCCAAAGAAAAATTGAAATAATTATATTTTTGTGAAATTTTAGTAATTTAAAATAAATGATATTTTATTCCACATATAAACATAAGCCAAAAACAAAGGATTTCTAGAAAACCGAAGACTCAAGAATAACATCATTGAAGCAAAATGAATAAAAAATAGGATCTAGTATAGGTACTCCTTAATTTGCTATATACTGACTGTGTGTATGGCACTATTAAGGGTATTATGGATACTTACAAAGAGAGGTGTCTAGTGAAATTTTCTATGGAAAAAATCTAACGATACCAATAAGATGAAGCATTTCCAGAAATTGATATTCCTCAAAGCTTGGCATTATTTATGCACTGTTAACACTGTCGGTGTCATTTGTTTGAATCAATGGAAGGGGGCTCTAACTGAAAATTATTTTCGTTAGTGCATTATATCTTTGATAATAAGAGCTTCAAGAATCTATCATTAGATATAATTATTCCTCGATTTATTACTCTCAACATTTATACAAATAAACGCTCTGTCTCTATCTCTCTTTCCTATGGAGATTTAGTAAAGCATACCAGTTTTACAAATGTAATTTTAGAGATGGTAATTAATTTGTAAAATATTTTATGTTAACACTTCAGTGAATATGTTCTGTGGGAATATACTGTCACCACATTGCTGGCTCACGAAGACATGTGATATATGCATTTCCTCCATGTAATGGCATTCCATCAGCGCTTTGAAAAGAGATCACATATTTCTATGAGCATTTACACATTCTCTAGTCCTTTCCATCATTCAAACAACTCTTCAATTCTATGTCCTCCACTACTTATTTCCATTTTGACTCTCCTTTACAGATAAATCTCTTGAAAAATGTATCTACATTTGCTCTCGCCACTTCATGCTCCCTGCAATGCTTTTAACACACTGCACGTTGACTTCTACCAGTGAAACTTCAGGAGAGGTGCTCTCACCAAGGACATTGATGGTCTTTCTCTTGCTAAATTTGTTGGGTCCTTTGCCGCCTTTCTCTTACTTCATCTCATTAGGGACCATTCTCAACTCTGTTATGCTTAAAACATTTTATTTCTCACTTATAGGACTTCATGCTGTCATCTTCTTTGTGAGTCCCTCTTCTGCCCTTTGTTTAAGTAGCAATGTTTTTCATCGTTTTGTTCTGGGACCTCTTTTTTGCTTCCTTGAAGTTCTTTTTCTGGATAATCTCATCTGTGAATGTAATTACCATTCTTACATTGATGACCCTTCAGCTGTTAACTCCAGCCCAGATACTTTTCCAGAGTACTCTATAAGAATAAATAGAAGTCTACTGGATTTCTCTATTTGGATTTCCCACAGATACTTAAGCATAAAATATTCAAATCTGAGCTCATTGCTTCCTATATAAATCCTGTGTCTTCTCTCTGGTTTCTTCACTTATTAAATATGGTCATCATCTACTTAGTTGAACAAAGAAGAAGCCTGGATACCATCTATTAATCCAATTAGTCACTAAATTTTATTGATTATGGGCTTTTTAAATATTCTCTCTAGAATGTCTTATTTTCTCCATCCCTAAACCCAATACCCCAAGTCAGATGATCCCAATCTCTTGCTTAGATTTTAAAACATCATTTCTTTCCTAGATTCTGGAATTCCACCCTTGTTGTTCTCCAGTCCATTCCTACACAAAACCTAAAGTAATTTTTCTAAAACAAAACTCCAAATATGCTCATTTTCTGCCTAAAAGCCTTTAGTAGTCCTCCTTTGTTCTTCCATAGGTAAAGTAACAACATTGAGATGTGGTTTATTAGCCACAACTTACTTCCTTAGTTGTCCTCTCCCCCATAACACTTCACCATAACTTCTGCCATTACACCCCTTCCCCTTACCCTCCTAGAAAGACTCAAATCCTGGGGCACCCGGGTGACTCACTGGTTGAGCGTCTCCCTTTGGCTCAGGTTGTGATCCTAGAGTTCCCGGATTGAGTCCCACATTGGGCTCCCTGCAGGGAGCCTGCTTCTCCCTCTGCCTGTGTCTCTAACTCTCTTTGTGTGTCTCTCATGAATAAATAAGTAAAATATTACTCAGCCATTAGAAACGACAAATACTCACCATTTGCTTCGACGTGGATGGAACTGGAGGGTATTATGCTGAGTGAAATGAGTCAATCGGAGAAGGACAAACATTATATGGTCTCATTCATTTGGGGAATATAAATAATAGTGAAAGAGAATAAAGGGGAAAGGAGGAAAAATAAGTGGGAAATATCATAAAGGGAGACAGAACATGGAAGACTTCTAACTCTGGGAAACGAACTAGGGGTGGTGGAAGGGGAGGTGGGCGGGTGGTGGGGGTGACTGGGTGGCAGGCACTAAGGTTGGCACTTGACGGGATGAGCACTGGGTGTTATTCTGTATGTTGGCAAATTGAACACCAATAAAAAATAAATTTATTATTAAAAAATAAGTAAAATATTTAAATAAAAAAAGAAAGAAAGACTCAAGTCCTTTTAGCCTCCAAAATGATTCCTTATCCAGTCTCTTTTGTCACTTTTTCTGGTGGCCCTAAAAACTAGTGAGGTTTATAAAAGGAAGAATGTCTACACAAACTTCCAGGGCCAATGATCCCAACGTTTCACATTTTTTTTTCATGGGGACCGAAACTCATTCACAGTGGCCCTCACCATTACCATTATCCACTTCTCTCAGATCTGCTTTCCTTCATTAGTTTGTACATATTCTTCAAGACTTAGTTAAATATTCTTTCTGGCAAGAAATCTTTACTGGCCTTATCATCCCACTACCTGACCCTCACCTCTGATTAGGTGTATTTCTTTGTATTCTTTGGAAGCCTGTACTTCCATCATCACAGATCTTAACCTCAGTGTCATACAACAGCCTACTGGAATGTAAGTCATGAAAGAGTGAGAACTATGTCAGTCACATCACACATTAATGTCCAGAACCTCACACCATATCTGACATATAGCAAGTGTTTGATTATTTTTTCAAAGAGTTTTAACAAACTAGGACAATTAAATAAGATGTGTTCATGTGTCTTTACTAGTGTCTGAATTGACGGATGTTCACACCACTTTACATTTCCCTTTTCCTGCTTCAAATCATTTTTTTAAATTTTTAAACCAAATGTTCCTTAGAATCAGTTGAATAGAAAGATACTTTTTTCCTCTTCTGGGAAACAAACTATATCTTGGATTTTTGTTTAAGATATTATAAGCAAGCTTAAAATTATAGCTTTAGTCTTCAGATGAAGTACCTACTAACTCTTCTAAGATTAAGTGGGTTATGGGTAGCAATAATATCCCATTCATTTGTGTACCCAGTTCTAACACAGTGTCTGGCATATAGGCACACATCAGTAAATATTTGTTGGAAGGGGAGGAGGGCGGGGGGTGGGGGTGAATGGGTGATGGGCACTGAGGGGGGCACTTGATGGGATGAGCACTGGGTGTTATTCTGTATGTTGGCAAATTGAACACCAATAAAAAAATTATTATTAAAAAAAGAAAAGTAAGTAGAAAATAAATTACTTTTACCTTTATAAAGCAAAAAAATCATGTTTTTTTCTCTGTTACAGTTCCTTAAGAGGAGAATTAATTTTTAGTCTTTAAAATGTTAAGTTTATTTTTATGTCCTATTTTCATGGCTTTTTTCCATGAAAATTAATTTGAGAAAAATAGCATACATATCTTTCCTTACCAGAACATTTATATTTTGAGAACTTAGTCTGGATTTTGTGTTAAAAAAGCAAAAATAAGTGTGAAATTCATGATTCAATTTATTTCAGTGTTTATTTCCATGTATTAAATTTCCACTTTAAATCTTCTTTAAAATATGCTATTTTTGACACCATAAAACTGTATTAGATCTTACCATGTTAAATATGGTTAGCAGATTTAGAACCATAATTATTTTAATGGCTACTTTCAGCATATACATTTTCCATAGGACAAATAATCTCAGGAACACAAAGAATTTAGTCTATATTTTTGGCCTCAAAATTATAAATTTTAGATAAAATAACATATTTTTAATTTGTCAGAAAACATAAACTAGTAGATAATTTATGATGAGACTCAATGTTTAAAGAGTCTCATCAAATTTATATTTACAGGATTTAAAGCTATTCAATTGCATTTAAAATAATTCATTTAGAAAATGTGACCAAATTAACAAATCCTACCTCTCCTTTTAAAAAGCTATATTTGTTGTTTAGAGCTTTTTTTCTTTCTAAAATGCTAATGAACTATCGATTTAATTATTGAGCTCAGAGAATCTTAATTATAGAGCCACAGATAAAGAAGCAAATGGATCCCCAGAGATTCACACAATAGGAATGTATATCAGGGAAATGCTTTTGAATGTGTTTGTGGCTTTGCTTATGGCTCCTATTTGTCTAGTTTCCCTCCCCCAAGAAAATTTTAGTGCCTTGAGAGTCTCCCAACTGTAAAAGCTATGCCTTATTTGTTTAAAGGACTTCCTCACCTCCCAAACAAACAGTCCAGGAAGTGAAAGAACTGATGTCTTTTGATATTCTTTCTATATTAGTGAGTCTTCTAAGTAGTCACATGAAATCAGAACTGCCCTATAATTTTTGTGGGACCTGGGGTAAGAGTACAAATGGCAACTTGCATACCATCTGTTTAATATTTATAAGGTCTAAGTCAAGTCAACAAACTGTTAAATAAAATGCATCATATCTCTCTTACTTGACAAACATAACCATCATGATGACCTGGAAGTATAGATTCAATTTACAATTTTCAGAATCCTTGAAGTTCTCTGCTGGAATGAGGCAACTTGAGAAAAGCTGACTCCAAGCATTTTACAGGGACTCACTGCCTTTTCTTACCCACCTCCTTCACCCCATCCTGCACTGTGAGGAAACTTGTGCACAAAGATGTGGCCACCCCAAACCATGCCCAAATGTTCAAGCCCTGTCCGCTAACTCCAGGCAGAGACTTGCCCCTTGGCCATACCTAGAAGCTGACCTGGAGCCAGTTGGCTAGGGAATTGAGGGATCCTGAGTGCCCAGAACATGGAAATATAAGCTCTTGGTGGGCATGTTGGCTTTGACCTACAAACTCCTCTTGTCCAGAGAGTGGTCAGAACTGGGGCCTTTAAGTCATGTGGCCAACGGGCAATGGCCCCTCCTCTCTCAGGGTCTAAACTTTTCCCAAAATAACAATGTTGAGCTTTTCTGTGCTAGGGGGCCTAAAATGGGCTACCTCAGAGACAATAGCACTAAAGTAGTTTATTTAGGTATTTTCCACATACTTATTTCCCAAATTCTGTTACTAATTTTTTTAAGATTTTACTTATTTGTTCATGAGATACACGGAGAGAAAGCAGAGATATAGGCAGAGGGAGAAGCAGGCTCCCCACGTGGAGCTTGATGTGGGACTGAATCCCAGGACTCCAGGATCACCACCTGAGCCGAAGGCAGAAGCTCAACCACCAAGCCATCCAGGCACCCCTCTGTTACTAGTTTTTTTTAAATCTACTTTAATTTTACATGCTTAACAAATATTTAGCATGTACATTCCAGAATGAATGTATGAAGAACATTGAAAATATTTAGTGACTAAATAGCAGCAAAATCCTCTTAAAATGAGAGTGTCAGTTGCAAGCCATTATGTGTGAAATATTCAGCATAGGTCTGAAACCATAGCACTTGGGAAGTATTATTTGAAATAAGAATAAAATACATCCTAAATCAGTTTATTTTCATTTCACTTGTATAAAATCTCTCAGTCTACCTTAACCTACTGCAGTACTAGATAGAAACATTAAATATATGTATGTGTGTATACATATACATATGTATATTCCCCCTAAAGGGGATGTGGCTCGTAAGAGATTATGCATTGAACACAGATAATACTGAGATTAAAAATAGAACTCTGCTAAATTGATAACAGAATGTTCAAATATATCAGTTCTTTCTACTAGCAAGTAATAAAATAATTCTGTGTTAACTTATGTTTGAAATATTGGATGTATAAAGATTTTTGGCGAATGGATGGTAGCTGAAAAATTTTTAAGGGCAAAAAAAACAAGGAAGTCAGAAACAATATTTGATTTGGGGGAGATGAATAAGACTCATATAAAAATGAATTGTATAGTGTTAAACAGATTGTGTATGAAATATTAATGGCATATTGTCCTGAGCTCCCCTTCTGCTGTTTCCATGTAGATGACTGAATTTCAAAGAGAAATATGCCAGGAACAATTATGGGAGTGAGTGTTACTACTTGGAATTGTTTAAAAAGTGTTTCTTCTTTTACCATGTGTTTGTTCTTTTGTAATTTCACTTCAGTCAGAAAATATTATGGACAAATATGTGAGAACAGCTTAATGTGCTACAGAGACATTAATTAACTAATTTAACAAAAATATATTTATTGTTCAGCAGACATTCCTCTGGTGAATATATTGATCATTGTTCTGATGATAACTCTCCTATGAAGATCCACTCTGATTGCTCTACCAGTAAATATATAGCTCAGGTCTGGACAAGTCAATATAATCCTATGTAATAGGCTCAAGGATGAGCATGTGACCTAGTAAGAACAAGTGAGGCTCGAGGAAACATACTGTGAAGGCTTCTGAGAAATTCTTTCTCTCTTGCTTTGGACTAAGTTACATACAGATGTATTTCTTGTAGCTTCTACAGCCATTCCAATACCCTGAGAGAAGGTAACATGAAATAAGGTTGACACACAAGATGGAATCTAAGAGAACAGAGAGAATCTGAGCAGAATTCTTGATGGAACTTCATTTGCAGCCTGCCTCTGCACTTTTCAGTGAAGTGAACCAGTACATCCCCTTTGTTTTTTGTTAATTTGAGTTCAGTTTTCTCTACTGGGAAACTGCTAGTGTCCTCATGATCACTGGTACCCTTTCTGTGGCAAGGGCTGTGTGATGTAGAATAAAGCAACACATACAGGAGCGCAGAGCGTAGAGTGGCAGCTTTGCAATTAGACTACCTAGGTTTGAATTCTGACTCTTCCTCTTACTACCTTTGTAACTATTTAAGTCATTCAACTTCTCCATAATGATACCTACCTTGCAGATTTGTTGTGACAATTAAAGTACAATAGTGCCACCATAAAACAAGTGCACAGTAAAACTTAGCTACTATTTTTATTAGATTGCACTGTGCCATTTCATTCAAATCTTATAACCATGTTGTAAAGTAGTATCACCCTCTATTGATGGATGACACAAAGTTTTGGCTGACTGGCTTTCCCAAGGTCATATAGCTAGGAAAATATAGTGCCAGGTTTCAAGCCAAACCTCTTCAATGTCAAGTTTCCTTCATCACTCCTCCCTTGAGAGGTGAGATTCTGATAAGTGGGAGTATTTCACTGAACATTGCTAACTCCCCATCGCACAGGACAGTCTCTGGTCCATAGTATGTATTGAATAAATACTTTTAGAATTAATAATTTCCCTCACAGGCTCCGTATCTAGTAGAGGAGGCAGGCACATAAAAAATTATTTTAAGATTCTACAGATTATGTTGTAACAAAGTCATATGTAGATGGTGGGAGAGGGATGGACAAGTGTGCCTCCGAGCAACGCTACAGCTATTGTAGTAAGTCCTGTCCATGCTTGGATGAGACTGGTAGGCATAGATCACACAAAAAGTAATAGTTTTTGGGAAAAGGTGAGGGTAGATGTTTGCCATAAACATTTCTCAAAGTCCAACATCAGGTGTTTGATTCCCTAATATCCTATGTCTTTGATTTTCTCTGTGTTTTTTTGCATTTTAACTGCCAGTATTTTGAAGTCTGTAACCATATATTTCAGCCTCTAGCATTTTAGCATCTATCATCTTCTCTTAGGCATTAGAAAAAATTCTGACACTTGAATTTGTAGTCAAGTAGTTTCCTCATGGCATTTATATCTCTGGGACCAGGATCTGGTTGCTAACTCTGTAGACGCAGAAATTAGTTTCATCAACTGAACCTAATCCACAACCACCAAACTGGTGGACAATGATGATAATGTCAATGTAGTTATTCATAATGGGACAAAGCTGACCTAAAAGTAGTATGCTGTCATCCACAAGGACTAACCTTTTCCCCATGACTAAGTTCACTTAGCAAAACAAATTAAAGAACAGAAGTTTGTTTGGCAGCATAGAATTGGAGGAAGGCAAGCAGATGGTTATAAGGAACATTTATCCAAGCTATGCCAGAACCAAAAGAAATTAAATTCATTCACCGTAAAAAATTGTCTAGAATAAGAGAATTCAGTTTTTGGGGTGTCAGTACTAACCAAGTTCTTCTTATGCTACCCTGAGTTCGATTCAAACCATTTTTTGCATGGTTACTATATATTGAGTTGGGTCCTTTTAGGGCTTCCTTCTAGGAACCGATTGCTATCTTATAGATTATTTTATTTCTGTCTCTCTACCTCATTTCTGATTCAAATGTCTTCCTTATTGCCTAGTTTCAAGCACCTCCCAGCAGAAATGGAGGCAAGAAGATGTTTACGTCAATGTCTATGGTGTTTATTATTTGCTTTGTTTTTTTTTTTAAGTGCGACCTTTACCTAAGTAAATTACATTTTAAACTGTTTCTTGAATTGATTTATTCAGTATTCTCTGAGAACTTTGTCTGAGACAAGTCAGTTTTAATCAGAAATTAGAAAAAAGTACAAATCCGTAGATTGGTACTTTTTGAGCTTAAGGAAAGAAGGAAATAAGATGTTAAGTGAGGAGAAAGAGCCAGCAGAACTGGATAGAAGCTACCCCAGTCAGCTTCTCACCTGTTTGATCTCTGACATATGACTTACAATCCTTGAACTTTGGCTCTCTCTTCTGAGAACAATGTGGGGGTGTGGGTAGAAATAAGGCAATTCCTGGACCTTAATGTGTTCAATAAAGAACATTAATTATTAACATAATTATATTCTTTAGATTATTTATATCTCCTTGCTTTTTGGCAAGACATATTTAGGAGTACTAACTAAAAACCACGTTGGCTTTCTGAGAGGAAAGTGTCTACATGAGTATGGGGAAAAGAAAACAAATCGTGTTTTGTCTGATAATATAGCATCGCAGCACTGCACAACATGGTAATTGGTATGCATTGTAACTACCATCCCTTGGTTATAATGCAACTTTGGGATCTCATTAATAAGATACTTCTTCAGACACTTCTTACTAAGAAGTGTTCAGTAAATTTTAGTTGCCTTCTTTCCTTCATTTCAGTTCAAGGAGGTCGGACAGCAGCTCCTTTGCTGCCAAACGTGAAAAACGTTTTTTTTAAAGTCCTCATTATACTTCAGCATTCTGTAGCAGATTCTATGGAAGAAAACACCCTCCTTTAGAGAATTTAACTCATGCGACAACACATTTTTTTGTTGTCTTTGTAATACTTTGGCCTTCGAAATCCCTACTTCTTGATCCCTTTTGCTGGAATCTCTCCCTGTAAATATTCTTTCCATGTTGGTGTTCCTCCATGTTTGTGTCAGACTTTTCATACTATAGACTCTCTTTTGGTTATTCTTGTCCATTCCATGGTTTAAACCACCATTTTTCATTCCAGCTTGAATCCTCTTCCTTCAGACTTGTGTATCTGACTTCTTCCATTCAAATGTTTCATATACCTTTTATTTTTCTTATTTTTTAAATATTTTATTTGTTTATTTATTTATTTATTTAAGAGGTGGGGGGCAGAGGGTGAAAGAGGATCTCTAGCAGATTCCGCACTGAGTGTGAAGTGTGATAAAGGGCTCAATCCCTCAAATCTGGGAACATGACGTCAGCCTAAATCAAAAGTCAGACACCCAGCAGACTAAGCCATCCAGGAGCCCATCACTTACCTTTTAAATTACACATGTTCAAAACCTGAGTTCATGATTTCTCCTCTACCATCAAGCATGTTTCTCCTTTTGCTTTCTCCTTATTTCAGGCTATGGCACCATTATCCCCAGCCAGGTACATTCATTTCTCAGGTCCTGCCATATCTACAATCAACTATGTCTTGAATTCATCCACTTCTTTTCACTGTACTCACCCCTTTACCTGAGTAAGATGCACCTCCTACCTGCCTGGATGCAGCAGCCTTTGCTCTATATGTTTCCAGGCTCTAATCTTGCACCTCCAGTTTTTTCTCCACTCTGCAGAGTGGTTTTTATAGATACAAATGTAACCTCGGAACTTTCTTGCTAAAAGACTCATTCATGTTTGCCTTTGTGCTTCTAATTTCAAACCCTGGGTTTGCACATAGCAGGTGCTCAGTAAATCCATGCTGAATGAATGAATGAATGAATTGTGTAAATATTGGAGAATCTGCTCAGGCCAGGCGTTTTACAGTCAGGGAAGGCTACTTTCGTCCTTTGATAGCCTTTGAGACATGATGGATATTTCTATCTCTATTTGAGGTACCTCAATTTTTGTGACATAAGGGGCTGTCACAGTCATCCAAGGGGTATCCCAAAGCCAAAGGAGTCCACAGTGTTTTTCCTAAGTCAACAGGCTACAAGGTTCAGTTTTGAAATTTTTTTTTTCAGATTGTAGTTCAGGGTGCCTGTAGTGGAGCTGTAACTCTGAGTGACATCCCCCTTTACTTCATGCTGAGAATGACAACTATAGCCAAGGGAGTTAAGAAAGAGTCCATGATTGTCAGGGAAGCAAACAAAAAAAGAGCTAGTAAAGAGCTTCACTTTCTCCATCTCAGGGAAAGCCTTCCTTCTTTACACCAAGGAAAAGTGTAAAGGATCCTAAGTGCTAGGACTCATTCTTTTACTTGTTTAAGGGAGGAGAAGGAGTTAAAAGGAATGGAGGTACCACATTTCTATTTTCACTTAGAAGTTAAAGAACAAAACTAAAGATATGAAAAATATAAAGTGGTTTCTTTTTTTTCCCCAATAATATTCGATTCTTCACTTCTCTCCTCTCAAATTTGCTCCATGGCATAGGCCTCTGTCTATCAAAATTTGTGCTCTACCCTTCATAGTGCAGAGTGGTTGCTAGGATCAGCTGCCAAGCCAACAATTACATTTCCCAGTGTCCTTTGCTTCTAGTTAGAGCCATATGACTGGTTCTTACCAGTGGAATCTGAGTGGGAGTTACCTTGCAGGCATGCTTTTGCCACCTCCCTGCCTTCATCTGCTGACTTTCCCAGCTTTCTGCTGGGAAAAGATTCCAAGGCCTGGGGAGATGAAGAAGCATAAGATGTGGAGGAGAGCTGTGCACAGACAGGAATACCTGCTTTAGGGTGTGTGAATTTATTCCCCTTAGGCCATTAAAATTGTGAGATCTATTTGTTATAGCAACTAGCACTAACCTTGCTAACACACATATATACTTCAGTGCACTCCAAAGAGAAATATATACATTCTTTAATAGTATGAAGAGGAGGAAAAAACATATATAAGAGGAAGATATTTGAATTATCTGTTAAATTTTAAAACAGTATGTAATGAATGATACTGTGTTTTAGAAGAATGTTAAAATCTTAAGCGGCTGAATTACATTAATTTTCAATTCTATATATTTTGTCTTCAAGGTTTAGTATTCCTGATATATACCAGTTTATTTGTTTCTTTTAATTTCCAAATTTAAACGTGTAAGTTTGCCTTCAAGGCAGAAATTAAGTCCCATTGTGGAATGAAATTAAATCAACACTTTGCAAAGATCATTTCAGTTCTTTGTAACCTTAAATGAAGTAAGCTAATAAAGCATTAAATTAGCATGTTGTAAAACTTCCTGAAGTTTTAATGTGCTTTTAAGTGGCAGCTCTGAGCTTATTATCTCTAAAGCTAAAGTCAAAATCACTGTCTTTAAGTTGATAAAATGGAGATGAGGAATCATTTTATCAAATTTAACAAAATACTCTGCTTCTAAACTAGAAAATACAGATTATCTAATAATAATTCTCATATAAATGTATTTACCCAGAAATACATTTTTCTCTAATCAGTAGCCCTGGAGTCTTTGGACCATAAATATGTTTTTTCTTCAAATGTTTTTAACTGTGACATTTTCCTTCAGACTAGCTCAACTATTTCCACAAAAATTATACACTTCATTCACATTCAAGTGAAAATGTAGAAGTGATTATAATGATAACTAGCATTTGCTTGAGGTTCCAAAGTTTGCGGAGGGCTTTTATGTTCACATCCTCACTTGTTCCTGGTGAACTAGTTAGGTCATGACTGTTATTACCCCTTTGTTACTGGGAGGGGCACAAGAAGACTGACTGCCTGACCTCTCCAAGGTCATGCAGCTGCTAACTCAGATAGTAGTTTTTTCCTACTCTGCTGTATTTCTCATATGAAAACCATACTGTGGACAATTTCAGAGAAGGATCTAAGAAATAAAATCCTCCAGGGAATTAAATTTAAATTGTTTCATTAACTATAGTACATTTAATGAAAGGAAAAGTATTCCCCAACATGTGTAGTATTTTACTATTGCTTATAGTAATGTTCTATACACCTGATAATGGGAGTATATTTTCCACATAGTGACATATTCTAAATCAGTGCTACTCGATAGAAGTTCATACGATGATGGAAATGTTCTATCTCTGTGCTAATGCAATAGCCACTAACCATACATGGCTGTGGAGCCATGGTAATATGATCAGGAAGGCTAAGGAATTCAAGTTTTATTTTAGTTAATTAATAAACGTTTACACTTCAAGAGCCACATGGGACAAATGGTTACCATACTGGAGAGAGTAGTTACAGAAAACTGAAATTTATTTAATATTAAACCTATCTTTTAAATGTTAATTTTCTGGTTAAAATATGTATTTCAAAATACTTTTATCTGATATTTTTTTAATAATTTTTAAAAATTTATTTATGATAGTCACACACAGAGAGAGAGAGAGGCAGAGACATAGGCAGAGGGAGAAGCAGGCTCCATGCACGGGGACCCCAACGTGGGATTCGATCCCGGGTCTCCAGGATCACGCCCTGGGCCAAAGGCAGGCGCCAAACCGCTGCGCCACCCAGGGATCCCTTATCTGATATTATTAAACCCAAATGTAGTATTTCTTTTGCTATTAGTACTTTGAATCCAGAGATTGCTTCAAGTGTACTTATACATTTTCTTTGTTGCTTTATTATAGTTTGTTTTTTTTAAACCACTTTAAATGCCCATATTCCGTGGATGGAATGGGAGAGTATTATGCTCAATGAGATAAGTCAGTCAGAGAAAGAAAATTATCATGTGGTTTAACTCATATGTGGAATATAAGAAATAGTGAAAGGGACCATAAGGGAAGGGGGGGGAAACTGAGTGGAGAAAAATTAGAGAGGAAGACAAACCATGAGAGACTCCTAACTCTGGGAAACAAACAAAGGGTTGCAGAAGGGGAGGTGGGCAGGGGGATGGGGTAACTGGGTGACTGGCATTAAGGAGAGCACGTGATGAGATGAGAACTTGGTGTTATACTATATGTTGGCAAATTGAATTTAGACAAAATTTAATTTTTTGAATGCCCATATTCCTCTTGGCTTTCATTTACTGCACAGACCACTGAGTAGGGTAAATAGAACTACACAGAAGTGGGGACTTGGACTCACAATCTACTTCAACCAAACCAATTCTGATTTCATTGCAATATTTGGGTCCCCATGATATTTATTAGAGGAGGAAAAAGCGATTGAAAGCAATTGCATTTGTTGGACATCTGATCACTAAATAAGTGGGCATTTTCTGCATTTAGAGACCAAATTTCTATTCATATGCTCTTCGGGAATACTAGTGATGATGATGATGATGATGATGATGATGATGATGACAATGATGGTGAGGAATTTCCTCAAAGTTACAAAGAGAGTGAATGGAGGGATGCAAACCAAGGTTTCACTGACTGCAATCCCACTTTTTTTGCCACAAAGCACATTGTTTTACTGTTTGTAACAACCATTCTGTGCGTTCCCCCATCCTGTGGACTGATCAAAATTCCTTGTTGGATTCTGAATTTGCTTTCCACTGAATCTATGTAATCTACAAATGCAGAGAAAATACACACATGCATATATATATAATACATGTATATATATGCGTGCGTGCATGCGAGTGCATGCACACGTGTGTGTGTGTGCATGCTTATATCTTAGTGTCAACTAATTAAATTTTGAATTCAGTTTCCTCTTAAAAATCCTGTATGGCTTATACATGATGTTCAGCTTCTAGTAGACTTTAGAAAACAGAGAAGCTGTTAGATAACACCTCATCTATTCAGATGACATATTTGTATTAAACTCCAAGTTAGGTAGTATATCTGCTTTGCAAATCGTATGTTCAGATCGAGTTCCACAAAGGAAAAATCCTTAATATTGGCATTCTGTACCTTCTCAAATAATTGAATAGTTTAGAACAAGTCTGTAAGTTTTATAGTTGCACAATTTTTTATACTGATCTTTGTAGGATTTTATTGAATTTCACTGCCTTTTTTTCCATATATTTTTTTATTGAAGTTTGATTTGCCAACCTATAGTATAACACACAGTGCTTATCCTGTCAAGTGCCCCCCTCAGTGCCCGTCACCCAGTCACCCCATCCCCCTGCCCACCTCCTCTTCCACTACCCCTTGTTCATTTTCCAGAGTTAGGAGACTCTCATGTTTTGTCACCCTCTCTAATTTTTCCTACTCATTTTCCCTTCTTTCCCCTATAATCCCTTTCACTATTTCTTATATTCCCCGTATGAGTGAAACCATATAATGATTGTCCTTCTTCGACTGACTTACTTCACTCAGCATAATATCCTCTAGTTCCATCCACATCGAAGCAAATGGTGGATATTCGTCATTTCTGATGGCTGAGGAATATTCCATTGTATATATAGACCACAGCTTCTTTATCCATTCATCTTTCGATGGACACCAAGGCTACTTCCACAGTTTGCCTGTTGTGGACATTGCTACTATAAACATTGGAGTGCAGGTGTCCTGCCATTTCACTGCATCTGTATCTTTGGGGTAAATCCCCAGCAGTGCAATTGCTGGGTCATAGGGCAGATCTATTTTTAACTCTTTGAGGAACCTCCACACAGTTTCCCAGAGTGGCTGCACCAGTTCACGTTCCCACCAACAGTGTAAGAGGGTTCCCCTTTCTCCACCTCCTCTCCAACATTTGTTGTTTCCTGTCTTGTTAATTTTCCCCATTCTCACTGGTGTGACGTGGCATCTCATTGTGGTTTTGATTTGTATTTCCCTGATGGCAAGTGATGCAGAGCATTTTCTCATGTGCTTGTTGGCACAAGTGTATGTCTTCTTTGATGAAATTTCTGTTCATGTCTTTTGCCCATTTCAAGATTGGATTGTTTGTTTCTTTGCTGTTGAGTTTAATAAGCTCTTTATAGATCTTGGACACTAGCCTTTTCTCTAACATGTCATTTGCAAATATCTTCTCCCATTCTGTAGGTTGTGTTTTAGTTTTCTTGACTGTTTCTTTTGCTGTGCAGAAGCTTTTTATCTTGATGAAGTCCCAATAGTTCATTTTTGCTTTTGTTTCTCTTGCCTTCATAGATGTATCTTGCAAGAAGTTGCTGTGGCCAAGGTCAAAAAGGGTGTTGCCTGTGTTCTCCTCTAGGATTTTGATGGATTCTTGGCTCACATTTAGATCTTTCATCCATTTTGAGTTTATCTTTGTATATGGTGTAAGAGAATGGCCTAGTTTCATTCTTCTGAATGTGGATGCCCAATTTTCCCAGCTCCATTTATTGAAGAGACTGTCCTTTTTCCAGTGGATAGCCTTTCCTGCTTTGTCAAATATTAGTTGACCATAGAGCTTGGGGCTCATTTCTGGGTTCTCTCTTCTGTTCCATTGATCTATGTGTCTGTTTTTGTGCCACTACCACACTGTCTTGATGATGATAGCTTTGTAGTACAATTGAAATCTGGCATTGTGATGCCCCTAGCTTTGGTTTTCTTTTTCAATATTCCCCTGGCTATTCAGGGTCTTTTCTATTCCACAGAAATTTTAAGATTATTTGTTCCAACTCTGTGATGAAAGTCCATGGTATTTTGATAGAGATTGCATTGAACGTATAAATTGCCCTGGGTAGAATAGACATTTTCACCATATTAATTCTTCCGATCTATGAGCATGGACTATTTTTCCATCTCTTTGCGTCTTCCTCAATTTCTTTCAGAAGTGTTCTGTAGTTTTTAGGGTATAAATCCTTTACCTCTTTGGTTAGGTTTATTCCTAGGTACCTTATGGTTTTGGGTGCAATTGTAAATGGGATTGACTCCTTAATTTCTCCTTCTTCAGTCTCATTGTTAGTGTATAGAAATGTCACTGATTTCTGGGCATTGATTTTGTATCCTGCCACACTGCCATTTGCTGTATGAGTTCTAGCAATCTTGGGGTAGAGTCTTTTAGGTTTTCTATGTACAGTATCATGTCATCTGTGAAGAGGGAGAGTTTGACTTCTTTGCCAATTTGTTTTTGTTTTCTTTTTTTTTTCTTTTTTTTTTTTGCCAATTTGAATGCCTTTTATTTCTTTTCATTGTCTGATTGCTGAGGCTAGGACTTCTGGTACTATATTGAATAGCAATAGTGAGAGTGGACATCCCTGTCGTGTTCCTGATCTTAGGGGAAAGGCTCCCAGTGCTTCCCCATTGAGAATGATATTTGCTGTGGGTTTTTCATAGATGGCTTTTAAGATGCTGAGGAATGTTCCCTGTATCCCTACACTCTTAAGAGTTTTGATCAGGAATGGATGCTATATTTTGTCAAATGCTTTCTCTGCATGTATTGAGAGGATCATATGGTTCTTGTTTTTTCTCTTGTTGATGTGATCTATCACGATTATTTTACAAGTGTTGAACCCACCTTCATCCCTGGGGATAAATCTCACTTGGTCATGGGGAATAATCTTCCTAATGTACTGTTTAATCCTATTGGTACTTCCTTTCTCAGGAACTATGTGATAATTCAGTATATCAACTAATCATGCAAATTTAGCTTTGTGAAAACCCAGGCAATTTTTCTAAATTTTTAAAGCATTTTTTTAAAAAATTGTGTTGTGTGCAGTTTAATCACATGCCGTCATTTTTGAATCTCTGAAGTAATGCATGGCTACTACCTCCAAAGAATGACTTAGTCAGAAGATCCATAATTGAATATGCGACTTTGAACTACTTGCATTGTGTTTGGAAAGTAAAACTCCTTGTTCTTGTGTCCTTAGTCTTTAAAACCTGGATATACTATATAATTAACATTTCACTGTCAACATTTAGAGCCTACCTAGGATCTAAAGCATGTGTTCAGTAGACACATAATGTGGGCCATGTATGTTCTTAGCTGCATTAGAAAAAAAAAGTAAACAGAAGCAGAGGAATTCATTTGATATATTGTATTTAAGGATTTTGTTTACCTATTTAGAGAGAGCACAGGCACAGGAGCTGGGGGAGGTTGGGAGGGAGAGCAAAAAGAGAGATTCTTTTAAAAAAAATATTTTATTTATTTATTCATGAGAGACACAGAGAGAGAGAGGCAGAGACACAGGCAGAGGGAGAAGCAGGATCATGCAGGGAGCCCAACGTGGGACTCGATCCTGGGAAATGGAAGGTTTTTTTTAAAGATTTTATTTGTTTGGGGGATCCCTGAGTGGCTCAGCGGTTTGGCGCCTATCTTTGGCGTAGAGCATGATCCTGGAGTCCTGGGATTGAGTCCCAAGATTTTATTTATTTATTCATGATAGACACACACAGAGGTGGGGAGGGGGGGCAGAGACACAGGCAGAGGGAGAAGCAGGCAGAGGGAGAAGCAGGTTCCATGCAGGGAGCCTGACGTGGGACTCCATCCCCTGACTCCAGGATCACGCCCTGGGCCAAAGGCAGGCGCCAAACCGCTGAGCCACCCAGGGATCCCCGAGAGAGAGCGAGAGATTCTTAGGTAGACCCCACACTAAGCTCTGAACCCAACGGGGCTCGATCTCACAAACCTGAGATCATGACCTGAGCTAGAGTCAAGAGTCAGACACTTAACCTAACCGAGTCGCCCAGGCGCCATTCTATATAAAAATCACTAATTATATGTTTAACATTTTTTATGAACTAAATCTCTGGAATTCCATGTGTATTTTACACCGACAAGCCATTTCAATTTGCAGTACTCACATTTTAAGTACTCAACAGCCACAAGTGTCAGTGGCTTACATATTGGATAGCACAGGTTTAAAGAACGATTTAAATACCTGGGTTGCAATCTCCTGGGTTCAAAAAATAGAATATGATCGGTATCTTGGAAGCCTCCAATTCCCTCCCTCCCCAGTCACCTCCTTTTCTCCCCTGCTAAAGTCACTTATTTTGAATTTCAATTAAGTTATTCTCATGGCTATTTGTTAGTTTATATATATTTTACTACCTCTGTTTGTATCTTTAAACAGTAGATTGTTTTGTTTTGCATGGATTTGAACTTTATATTAATGGAATCTCTTTTAGTCTTCTCTTTAATTCTCTTCTCTCAACATGATATTTATATATTTATGTTGATCAATGTGTATCCCATTGTATAAATATAACACAATTTATGTATTTCACAGATTGATAGATATTCGTGGAAGTTTTTTGTTTTGTTTTGTTTTAAAATCACATGTAACACTACATGTGTGTTTTTGTACATGTTTTCTGGTGTATTTGTAATAATTTCTCAAAGATATCTAATATCTATATCTATATACACTAGTAGAATTGTATGTATATGTATAGGTATATATTTATATATGTGTAAGAATTTCTCACATACTTACTAGTGGAATTGCCAGGTCATAGGGTATACACACAGAAATAGAATTGATTGATTTACTGCAATTTGTAGTGCACACACATATGCTATTTTAAGTAAATCACATTTAAGACTGAGTTAAAAAATAGTTTACTGGAGCCCATTAAAGTGAGCTGAGTTTGTATTTGTTTAAATATAGCACAAACAAGATGACTATGCTTTCCCAGGCCAATTAAGTTGGTTAACTTTATAGCAAGCTTTTAGTATTATATAAAATATATCTATAGCTAGTTATTACATAGAGTTATTAATTAGAATAATTGTGTCTGTATATAAAAAATTCAAACTACTCATGGTTTAAACAAGATAGAAATTTGTAATATTCAGGTAAAAAAAGGTCATAGGTGGGCAGCCAAGAGAATGTAATTATTTTATCCTTTGACTCTACCATCTTAGCCTATAGCTCCCCACCTGAAGTTTGCCGCATATTCCAAAATGGCTACCAGAGTTCTACTCATCAGGTCTATATTACATTGTGGATCTAAAAATGTATGAGGGAAGGCAATAGGGCACATTTTCTAGCTGAATCAAAGAGTAGTTCTTCATGTTCTGCATAACACTTCTATTTACATCTTATTAGTTTTAACTTGTGTTGTTAATCATCATATCATGTAGGATTTTGAGACTTAGTGTTGAACTAATGAGTATCTTGGCATTATAACATGGCTATGTCTAGCTGCAGAAGAGGCAAGAAGAGAAGTAATTGAGTTATTTGTTAGCTGGTTGGTTATTTATAACATAGTGGTGAATAAAAGCAAGTGTTAATATTCAGTATATTGATTTTGCTTTCCCAACTCAATCATACCAAAAAGAAATGCTATTAATCATTCAGGAGAAATAAATTGGTTTTAACTTGATAGACTATGGTGTGAGCACTTTCAAAGTAAAAAAAAAAAAGAAAAGAAAAAGAATTTGTCTCCAAATCCCTCGCTGTTCCAATACCCCTCCCTTAATATTGGCTTCAATTTATAAAGATTTGTGGAATTAAGAGCTTCAAAGCAACTGACACATTTTGGAATTAACTTCATATATTTTTAATGGCTTTGCTGAGGTTTATTTCATATACCATACAATTCACCCATTTAAAGTATACAACTCAGAGTCCTGGTATATTCAGAGCTGTGCAATCATCACTAACAATCAATTTTATAATATTTCATCTCCTCCCCTGCAGAAAAACTCTATTCTCATTAAAGGTTACTCCTCATTTATCCCAAGCCCTTCTCCTACCACCATCTTTAGGCAAACATATATCTTCTTTCCATCAATATAGATTTGTCTATGCTAGACATTTCATGTAAATGGAATCATACAGTATTTGGTCTTTTGTGATTGGCTTCTTTCACTTAGCAGAATGTTTTTAAAGTTCATTCATATTGTACCATACATCAATTTGTAATTCCTTTTCATGGATAAATAATATTCCATTATGTGGACATACCTCATTTTGTTTATCCATGCAGCAGTTGATGTATATTTGTGTGGTTTGCACTTTTTGGCTATTATGTATAACACTACTATGAACATTTGTGTATAAAGTCTTGTGGGGATATATGTTTTTATTTAATATGCATGAAATTACTAGGTTGTATGATAACTTTATATTTGACTTTTTAAAGGAACTACCTACCAAGTTGTTTTCAAAAACAATTCACCATTTTATATTCCCACCAGCAGTGTATGAGAATTCTAATTTTTCCAAATCCTCATAAACACCAATACTTCTTTTATTTATTTTTTAATTATAGTCACTCTACTGGGGGTGAAGTGGTACTTCATTGTAGTTTTAATTTTCATTTCCCTGATGATTGATGATGTGGAGTGTCTTCAAGTTCTTCCTGGCTATTTACTTATATATTGTCTTTGGAGAAATGTCTATTCAGAAATTTTGTCTATTTTCAGCAATTATTGCATTTTCATTATTGAGTTAGGAGGTTTGGTTTTTTAAAATATGTTCTAGATACAAGTCCGTCATCAGGTATATGAATTGCAAACATTTTCTCCTATTCTGTGGGTTGTCTTTTTACTCTCTTTGAAACACAAAAGTTTGTAATTTTTGAGGAAGTTCAACTTCTCTGTTTGTTCCTTGATCTTTTTACGTTTAGATGTCACATCTAAGAAGACTTAACCTGACCCAAGATTATGACAATTGATTCCTATATTTTCTTCTAAGAGTTTATTTCTGCCATCCATTTTCAGTTAATTTTTGTGTATGGCATAAAGAAGAGGTCCAATTTCATTCTTTTGCATATGAATATCCTGTTATCCCACTACCATTTGTTAAATATATTATTCCTTCCCCACTGAATTGTCTTGGACCCCTTGTCAAAAATTAGTTGACCATCTCTTTTGTCTCATTTCTCTCTAGACTCTCAATTCTATCCCATTGCTCTCTATCCGTATGCCAGTACTTCATGTATATTTTTACAGTATATTCATCCCTACAGTACATCTGTGTGTATGTACACACACACACACACACACACACACACACACTAGGTATTATATATGGGTTTGTGTGTATGTGAGTGTGTGTGTTACACATGTATTCTGTAAGTGGTGGTAAAGAGCTGGATTTGATTTTGATTTCTGGGGCTAGTCTGGAGTTTTTGAAATCATGGCTACATCAAATACCAACTGTGTCACTTTGAGCAAGTTCCTTTACAGGAAAGCTCACTCACCTGTTTAGGAAGGTGGGATGAGTATAGAGCCAAAGTGATAGGGTTGTGGTAAGGACTAGATAATTCATGTGAAAGCTCTAAATCTAGTACTTGATTCTGGAGTTGATTACTAAATTTTAGCTATTATTATTGATGCAGTGTTATTATTAAAAATATATTTCCCATAGAGGCTGTTCCTTACTTACATTATAAATTTTGCTCATCAAGTCGTACTTTTCTTGAGAGGAAGTTAAACAGTATACCATGTAGGAGCTATGAAATAAAGGGAAAAGAAATAGAATAATGAAATTGCTCATATGTTTTGGGGCTTCTGGGACAATGCTAATCCCATAGATTTTGTTTTGTTGTTCATTCATGTGTCAGGCCATGTATGCCAAATCCTGGTTTGGAAAAGAAGGTGACCTTTGGAGTAGGCTCTGAAATGTCATGCAATAATGAGTTAAGCATGTAGCTTTGGGTCTCTTCCAACCTCATCTTAAAGGAAGCTCTTGTTTACTTGTTGAAGTCTATCAATGCTAGCCCTCTCAAACACATGCTCCCCTTTTAACAACGCACTCCTTATCTAGCCCCATCTCCTGTGTAGATTTTCATTTTATTTTCTTCAACCTTGGTACTTGTCTCTGTTGCTCTTATGTTTGTTTGGAGGGTGTACTTCCCCAGGTGGATTTAAGTGTCCTCAGAACAGGAAAGAGTGTCGTATGAGTTTTCTAGTGCCACCATACAAAATAACACAAACTCACCACCTTTAACAACAGAAATATATTTCTCACAGTTCTACGGGCTGAAAGTCCAAGATCTAGGTGTTGGCAAGTTTGATTTTAACTGAGAAAGGAATATCCATTGCTTGCAAATGACTACCTTCTTGCTATGTTCTCACATGGTCTTTCCTCTGTGCGCGCACATCTCCAGTATCTCTTTCTCTTCTTATAAGGACCACGGTGATATTGGATTAGGCCCTACCTTTATGACCTCATTTAACTTTATCTCGTTAGAGGTCCTGTCTCCAAATACAGTCATATTGGGACTTAGGGTTTCAACATATGAATTTGCAGGGGACAAGGGGCACAATTCAGTACACAATAGTATTTGTATTCTAAAGATAGCCCTTAATTAGTTAATTAATTAATTCCAATTTACTGAGAATGTCTTTTGTATGGGAGAATAAGCCAATGCTATAGGAGGGGCTGGTGATTTTCTCTCAAGTGTGAAATTGGTCTGGCCCAGCATGATTTTCAATCAAATGCTCTTTGGGGACAAGTAGGTTGAATCACTAGGAGAGAAGGTTTAAAAGAAAACAAGTTGTAACAGCAACTCTTAATTAAAAGAAAACTGGGTTTTGTTGACATGCCAACAAGACAAATAACTGACTTTAATAGTTATAGTAAGGTAGCACACTCAATTCACCATTATATGACCTACTGGAAAATTTCAATGGCTTATCCATTAGAACTACAAGCTCCTTTTTTGCCCACATTTGAGGTGAGTCAATAGGGAAAACAAACATTTTCAAAAAAAAAAAAAACACTCTGTTTCAGAATTAGTGCCACGTACTTCATATCTATAATTCTCCCAAACCTTCGCAGCCTAAGATACAAGTCAAATTGGCACCATGTGTCAGATGAACATTCTAAAATAATGTATCTGAATATAGACAGAAAAAGTTGAGATATGCTATATTAATGTAATTTTTAAAATAGTATTATAACTTTAGGACTTAGTGTTAAAAATATGTCTTATGAAAATTCTACTGTATAGAATTTTACTGAGACTAGACAAATTGCTGCATGTTACAAAATTTTTTAAATAAATAAAATAATTATCACATAAACTTTAAAACATGCAAGAAGAATATAAGCTTATGATCATAATTTACCAAAAAATGAAGAAATACTTGAGAAATTAGAAAGCACTTAGGTTACAAATATATAATTTTGAATATGTTAGATCATAATGCTTTGGAAGAACATTTTAACATTTTGCAATTCTAACTTTAACATTATCTTTTTAAAAATAATGTATTTTGTTTTAAAATAAAGCATCAGCTTATAAATCCTGACAAATATCAAGTAGACCTATTGAAAAAGTATAAAATTATGCAAGTGGCCAACATAAAGAAAATAAATCATGTAGTTCAAGATTCTCAGTTTTTCAGATGTTTGGTTTTAGAAATACATGCAATTGTGATACGGTGCAAGGTAATCTAGTAAGCCAGAAAAAGCAGTCAGTGTTTCTTTCTGTCAAAGGGAGTGATCTAATATCTGTTAGACTTGCTTAAAAAATTAGTAACATACTTTTTCATCAAAAGAGAATCTATATAGAAATTTTTGTACTTATTTTCACTTTATAAAAGAGAAACTGCCCTTCACTTTAGATATGCCACAAACCGGAAATAAATCATTATGTCTTCAGAAGCAATGTTAATACAGTTACATAAAAAAATACAGTTACATAGATACCTTCCCTACATGTAGGCTAATATTTTTCAATGTGGTACATTATAAACCAGACCTTGCAAGAATGGGCAGGCCTTCTGTTGAATAAAAAGAGTCACTCTGAGGTTTCATTCATTTATTCAGACTAAAGGCTACTACTATGAAATTATTGCTAGAGAGACTGAAAAAGATAAATAAAACTCACAAAGTCCCTACAAGGGTTGTGACATTAAAATTAACTAAATATGTAGTGTGTGCTGAAGATACCCTCAGAACAATGCTAGGTGTGATTGAGAGGTTCAGAGAGGTCCAGGATGATAGATTTGTCTCCTTTAGAGTTTGTTTTCTCTTTGGAGAGATAGGATTTACACCCATGAAATAGATAACATTCCAGAGTTCTGGGGCTATCCATGTGAGAATAAATGGTACTGAAAGTGTTATAGTGTTGTCGTAGTTTAAAGAATGAAGAGATCATGATGAGAAGCAATAGTTAAGGAATGCTTTCTAGAAGGAGCAGGATCTGATTTGGCTGGGGGTTGTGAGCGGAGTTTAAAGATAGAGAAAGTAGTGTTACATCAGAATCACTCAAGGTCCTTAAAAATACAAATTGTAAGGCCCTGCCCAAATGTGCCTTCAGCTGAAAGGAAACAAAATGACTTGAGGTCCCATGTAAAGACTACAGGTGGTATACTTAGTGGCCAAACAGTGACTAGAGTGGCAAGTCCATGTGTACGGATAAAGGAAGACAAGTAGGAAAGGATCAGGACAAATTTACAATGGGACAGGTTGCTAGTCTGAAGAATTGGGATGTGAATCGGTGGCAAAAAGGAGCCATTGGATGCTTTTGAGAAGAGCGTGATGGAAAGTAATGCTTTTAGGAAGATTAGATCTGTAGTAGACTTTACTGTAATTTTATTTAGTTATGCACCCTGATAGTGAGGAATGCGGGGAAGTGTCTCTATCTGGGGCAAGATCTGAAGAAGCTAAGCTGTAATTCTTGCTAGACTATGAATTCTGTGAAGATAGATTGTCATGTTCATGGGTGTATTCTCAGTACTTAGCACACAGAACAGATACTAAACAAATATTTGTTGAATGGATTGATTTCTGTATAAAATCAAATATTGTATAGTATTAGGAAGGGAAAAACGAGCATGGTATGATGTTATCAAAAATGTCATTTGAGAGTAGCCCCAGTGGCGCAGCAGTTTAGCGCCGCCTGCAGCCCAGAGTGTGATCCTGGAGACCCGGGATCGAGTCCCACATCGGGCTCCCTGCATGGAGCCTGCTTCTCCCTCTGCCTGTGTCTCTGCCTCTCTCTCTCTCTCTCTCTCTCTCTCTCTGTGTGTTTCTCATGAATAAATAAATAAATCTTTAAAAAAGTGTCATTTGATAATGAGGCTACAAAAACTGTTAAGATTTTTGCAAAGCCACTCAACCAAAGAAATATTCAACCACTTTTCAGAAATGCCGAAGGGTACCTGTTTCTACCTTGGTGACACAATTTGCTGAGTGAGATCAGGATTATACATGCAACACAACAGAGGAAGGTTTTCTGAAAGACGCTATTTCCAGGAAGTTAATCTCCCCTGGTTTCAGCCTGTCCTCTTGAAATATGGTGCTGGTCCCACTCTGGGGCCAGTTCCTACAGAGCCCAATGTCCCACTTCTCATGTTTGCCCCTTTCATTCATTGTGTGACACTTCCTTGTAACACTAATCTAAATCGTGACAGAACATTTTAGTACTGATTGGAAATATTCTGTTTAAGAAATTAGATCCATGTGTCATGTGTTTATTAGAAAGTCTCGGGTTACAAAAATAGTTAAAATGCTGACATACTCAGTGTTAGGCCTCACCTAGCTAGAAGATGGTAGTATTGGAGAGATGCAAATGGCCAACATTGTGCTGTGGTAGGCAATTAATACTGAAATGTTCTCTCCTTTTTAATTTTACAGTGTTCTAAATTCATGAGGATGTCCCCTTTCCATATTTTGGCCTCACACATGGGTATGTTTCATTAAAGAGGTGAAAGGCACAGAATTAGGGATTGAGTTAATCATTTTGCTACGGTCAACATATTTTAGCAGAATGTAGGTTTTAAGGATGAAAAGGAAGTAAATCGTGTTTCGACAAAGTGTTCTTGACCCGTCCCCCTGTTCTCGCGTCAGCTGTCTTGAAAATCCTAATTTACCTCTAAACTACTCTCTCCCTTTACATTCTTCTCTGTAAAATGTAGTAACAGTAACAATGTTTGTTGACCTGAAATGTGTCATAAAAAAAATCAATACCATTTTGAGCAGTGCTTTTGAACTCTGATTTACTTCTTCCATCTCTTTTACTTGTATCCCTTTTTGAAGGCAGTGCAATATTTTTAGTCCAATTTATTATGCCTTCACATTCTTTATTTTTTAAATCTTTTTTTTTAAAGATTTCATTCTTTTTAAAGTAATCTCTACACCCAAAGCAGCGTTTGAACTCACAACCCCGAGATCAAGAATTGCATGCTTTTCCACCTGAGCCAGCCAGACACCCCTATGCTTCTACAACCTTTAAAAATGGGTCACGAATAGGGGCACTTAGGTGGCTTAGTAGTTGAGCATCTGCCTTTGGGTCAGGTCATGATCCTGAGGTCCTGGGATCAAGTCCCACATCAAGCTCCCCAAAGGGAGCCTGCTTCTCCCTCTGCCTGTGTCTCTGCCTCTCTCTGTGTGTCTCTCATGAATGAATAAATAAATAGAATCCTTTTAAAAAAATAAAATAAATAAATAAAAATAAAAATGGGTCATTCCATCCCCCTTTTACTCATCATTGCTAATTGATGGTGTTTACCCAAACAATAATCATGCAAAAGATATGAGGAAGAATTCAGATATACCTGAGGAGAAAGCAGGTGAATGGCATAGGAATTCAAGGATACTCCAAAGATGGGATCCCTGGGTGGCGCAGCGGTTTAGCGCCTGTCTTTGGCCCAGGGCGCGATCCTGGAGACCCGGGATCGAATCCCACGTCGGGCTCCCGGTGCATGGAGCCTGCTTCTCCCTCTGCCTGTGTCTCTGCCTCTCTCTCTCTCTCTGTGACTATCATAAATAAAAAAAAAAAATTTTTTTTTAAAAAAAAAGGATACTCCAAAGAAAATACTAAATAGTCTCTAAATGCAAAAATATTCTCATTATTCACCAAACTTTGTAACAATACTTCCGATGACTTACTCTGTTGACGTATTGGCAGGTTCTAAGTTAATATTGATAGCTGTTTATCCCTATTACCCTGCTATTTATTTTACTGAAGACTTGAATATCGTTTTGGCATCCATATTGAAAGAAAAACTTTAAAAAGCATTTGTTTTTTTTTTTTTTTTCTGAGTCCAGGGCTGAGGACTCTAGCCACTTGGTCACTACATGGTGCATGTGACAGATAGGAAGGAACTGATCTGCCTCCTCATCAAGCTTCCCCCAACCTGGGACAGGTGTTGGTATTCTAGAACAAGTAGGCTAAATACATGATTCAGACTCACACTATATTAGAGCCAAACTGGCTCTGACACTTATCAGTTGGGTAACCTAATTCAAGTGTCCTAATCTCTCTGTATCCTTGAAATCTTCATCTGTAAAATGAGGAAAACTATACCTCTCATCTCTTATGGCTCCTGTGAAAATCCAATAACAAATGCTTTCCAGTGCCTCCCATGGCGGCTAGTACGCCATTCCCCACAACTGCCAGGAGCCTTCTTTCCTGAAATAAATGAAAGGACACGTGTCCATTCCCATCAGCCCTGAGGATCTGAAAGTGGAAGATATCTCACAGCTGCTAATGTCATTTTCCTCTCGTCTCAGCCTTACTCATCTACTCTTCCCACTCCTTATTTTAAAAGGGACCAAAACCATTTCACAGTTGGCTGTATACTAAAGGTCACTGAATGTAATAGAGTGGGGACCAGGGCTCACTCACTGCTATATTCCCCTCCCCACAACATTTCTAGGAACTGAATAATTATTTGCTGATGAATGGATATAGAGTAAAATGCTCTGCAACTGGCATTGTAGCTTTGTTACTACTTTGGTTCTGTACACATAAGGCAATAATTGCAATAGGTCTATTTTAGAACTTTAGAAAGTCAGAAATGGAATCAAGCATATGAGTAACAGTGTTAACAATAACAGTAACAGGGGGACCGGGGTGGCACAGTAGGTTAAGTGTCAGACTCTTGGTTTTGGCAGTTCACAATCTCAGGGTTGTGAGATCAAGCCCCATAAATGGCTCTGGGTCAGCGCAGAGTTCACCTGAGTTTCTCTCTCCCTCTGCCTTTCCCCCATCTCATGGATGTGAGCTCTCTCTCTCTCTCTCTCTCTCTCTGTCTCAAATAAATAAATCTTAAAAAATATAACAGTAACACCAGTAGCAATAGCAGTAGTAGCACAGAGGCTTTAATGAGTGTTTATTGTGTGTCGGCACTGGTCCAAATGCTTTACATGTCTCTTCTCATTTAATCTTCACAACAAACATAAATGACAGTTATTATTATTTTTTATGTTCCAGGCAGGGAGACTGAGGACCAATAAGTTTAAGTTACTTGAGAAAAGCATGAGAAATCATATAGTCCAGCTTCTCATTTCAGAGTAAAATAAATAGAGGGCCAGAGAGTAAAATCTACTACCCTAAAGCCGCACAGCAAGGTAGTGTGAGGTCACACTAGAATTTTAATCTAGATCACCTGAATATGATCCCAAGCCCCTTTCAGTACTTTCTGTGTCATACCTGCATCATTGATGACTAAATCCCAGGTACATTTTAGTGTACTTGAAAATGACAGTTGTGGGTGCTTGACTGGCTCAGTCAGTTTAGCGTCCTACTCTTGATTTTGGCTCAGGTCATGATCTCAGGGTCCTGGGATCAATACCCCATGATGGGCTCAGGGCTCCCCGGGGAGACTGCTTAGGGACTTTTCTCTCTCCCTCTCCTCTGCCCCTCCCCCTGCTTGGATGCTCTTCCTCTCTCTCAAATAAATAAATAAATCCTAAAAAAAAGAAAGAAAATGACACAGTGACTATAAGAGGGATTTTAAGAAAGGAAACAGTGCAAAATATATCCAGATTATATTATTAAATATTACCTATTCGGACGTTCATTTTTTTCTGTTTAAGAGTAAGCAAAATTATTTAGCCACACAGATGGAATTTGAACTTCAGAAAGTTAGCATAATACTATTAATAAACCAACTTAACAGTCTGTTTCACAGAAACTTTTTTGTTTCATCTAGCAAATATTTACTAATCATCAGTATGTACCATATACACTCTAAAAAATGTTGATGGTAGAACTGGGAACAAAATAGTTTCATCATGCTCATGGTCAGACATGTGAAAGATCCCTGAAAGAGGCATAAGCTGTACATTTGGGACAAGTGCAGAGAGACTGGGAAGCATCTAGGGAAGACTCCCAACACAGAAGTGGGTGAGGATCAGGGCTTCAAAGAACTTCTCATGAGAGATGTTAAATAAGTACCTCCTTTCTGCCAAGCACTGCTCTGAAGTGCCAGAGAGAGAAAGATGAGTGAGGGGCGAGCTCTGTCCTCCGTGCTTGTGGCATCTGGGGAGGAGAGCTGGATGACCTCCAGGTCTCATACAGTGAAATAAGCACAATAATGGAAATATAAACCATGAACCAGGCAGCACGGACGCAGGCAATGTGACTAGAGACAGGCTGTTAGGGAAGACTTCACTTGGGTGGTGACATCTTAATCTGGATCTTCAAATAGACGAGTGAGGGTGCTCCTGAAGCAGGAAGGAAATGGAGGTTCTTTCATAACAAGTGCAAGGACCTTTAAGATTTTTAATGTATTTATTCATGAAAGAGAGGCAGAGACACAGGCAGAGGGAGAAGCAGGCTCCATGCACCGGGAGCCCGACGTAGGATTCGATCCCGGGTCTCCAGGATCGCGCCCTGGGCCAAAGGCAGGCGCCAAACCGCTGCACCACCCAGGGATCCCTGGACCTTTAGATGAGATAGAACATAGTAGAATATCCAGATCCTTGAGTTATAGCTACTCATTAGGCTAAAAGGAATGCGCTCTCCTTTGTCTGAAATATCAGTGCTGCAGATGGTTTAGCAGAAGGTCATTTAATGGATCTCAAACTTAAGGCACTCATGAATTAAATCACAGAATGCCTGCCATGGCCAAAGAACCACTGCCTTCTTATGCCAGCATCACCAACAGCACCAGCTCCTGCTGCTCAGCCAGCTGGAGGATTGGGTG
The DNA here is from genome assembly GCF_011100685.1 of Canis lupus familiaris. Taxonomy (NCBI): domain Eukaryota; kingdom Metazoa; phylum Chordata; class Mammalia; order Carnivora; family Canidae; genus Canis; species Canis lupus. Next base: position 27,315,464 of record NC_049260.1, on the reverse strand, counting down.
TTGCTGCCTGGGTCATGCTCACCAACTGATGTCACACCACAAGTATGTTTTTCTAAGTTCCACGAACAAAATCCTCATGTTCCATCACTATCTAATGAAAACTACAGACCTTAGCTAAATAAAAGAACCAGTAGGTAAGGAGCAGAATGGATGACACACAATCCATCAATTTGGTGAATGTTGTCAGATGGTTTCTAGGTTCAGGGCAGCTGTGCATCCAAGGAGACAGAATATTTATGTCCTGTGCCTTATGTACTCATTTCTCTAATCCAAGGGTGATAGCATAAGCTGCTATAATAAAGTGTTTGGAGGTGAAAATGTCTTGGACTCCAATGTGAATTAAAGGGAAGTATTTAAGATGTAAATAAATCTAGAGTGATGACTTTAGAGCAGTGGTTCTCACAGTAAGGTCCCTGAAACATCAGCATTAGCATCACCTGGGTTCTTCATAGACTGGCATGGAACCTTCCCTTCCTAGAAACCCTGGGGTCAGGACCCAGCAGTCACATTTTGGCCAGCCCTCCCCACGATTCTGATGTACGCTGAAGGTTGAGAACTGCCACTACGCATGGGCCAGCTTGATCAGCATCACCTGAAAGCTCATTCGAAGTGCAAAGTTTTGGACCTTGTAACTATTCCAGACCCAGGTCATACACCAGGGCCATTAAATCAGTCTCTGTGGATGTGGGACCCACGCACATTAGCTACTTCAAAAGTAAACATTGACCTACAACTACAGGCATTCAGGTGTTTGCAGCTACTCAGAAAGCTTAGCCACAGTAACAGCACGGGAGCATGAAGTACCATGACCTCCATGAAAAAGCGTAAGTCAGCTATCACAATGCCTGTGCATTGATTTCAGGGTTGGTCTTCTTACTGAAGTAATTCTGAGTACACATGGTAGTATTATTGATTATTATTACTCATTTATCATGTTAACATGTGCCTTTCCATAAAGCGAATCTAAACTTTTCTTCCTAGCCTCCACCCTGCTTTCACATCTGACTCCACTACAATGTTGCCAAATATTTTGCTAATACTTCCCCAACCTGGCCTCCCAATCCCCACTTGTGCTGCTCATTTTCTATATACTTGAAGTGGCCATTACCACTCCCTGAACCCTTTATTCAGGTCATTCTTCCCCGTGAAATGATCTCCCTGCCACCACCACCCCCATTCATTTAGGGAGAGGCTTCTCCTTCCTTAAGGCCAAGGCTCTAAGCCTCTACTGTACAACATATTCACGGCAAGGGGGTGGGGGGAGGCTTGGACAAATCCTGAAAGCCTGAATCCCATCTCTGAAAGTTCTGGTGTTCTGTGATGAGACCAAGGTGCAGGCATTTTGGAAGAGTCCTCCAGGGTGATTTTAATAGGCAGTCAATATGAGAACCACTATAGTAAGGGAAAGCTCGAACACTACCTCCCTCCAGAAATGTGTTCATTCCCTTTAATGGTTAGAGATTGCCCCATCTCTGAATCTCCCTAGTAGTCGGCAGCATCAAATTTAGTGACACTGTGTATACTTTTCTTTTTAGTTTGCTAATTGTTTTAGTGTGTTTATTTGTAACCCCAACCTAAATTCCTTAAGAGCTGAGGCCTTGTCATAATCCCTTACCTAGGTATGACTAGCAAAGTTGTTTACTACCAAGGGTTGCTCAGGGTTTGACTATTAAATATGAATTGATGACTGCCATCAAAATACCATAGAAGCTGGTGAGATCATCCAGGAGTCTATATATATTACAATAATAATAATAACCACCACTCTATTGAATACTTGCTATGCATCATATTCCAATGGGCTTTTAATATCACCTGGGTTCTGGGAGGCAGGTGAAGAACCTCCTTAATTAGCTAATGAGAAAATTTTGTTGAATAGAACTTAAGCAACTTGCTTAAAGTCATATGTGGCACCTAATGGGGCATATTTCTGGGATTAAAATGAATCCAGTATAGTTGTACTGAAAGGTCCATATTTGCCTTATATCCTTGATTTGGAGGAAACTCAATGGGTCAATTTTCAATGCTTGAATTCCTGGATATATATAGTTATTTTAAAAATACTACCCCAAATGAAAATCTATAATGTACCCTACATCTAAAGTATTATGTAATTTAATCTGTGTTTGTAAAGGGAAAAAGAATCCTGTGTAGAGTACAATTAAAAATAAGATGGCACTTCATATTTGCTGAAATTGACTAATGTAATACCCAATGACCAATGTTGAAGAGGGCTATAAAGCTTCTCAAATACAAATGAAAGTTTACTGGGGCACCTGGGTGGCTAAGTAGTTGTGCATCTGCCTTCAGCTCAGGTCGTGTTCCCGGGGTCCTGGAATCAAGTCCCACATCAGGCTCCCCGCAGGAAGCCTGCCTCTCCCTCTGCCTATGTCTCCGCCTCTCTCTCTCTGTGTCTCTCATGAGTAAATAAATAAAATCTAAAAAAAAAAAAAAGAACAAATGGAAGTTTACTCTTTAGCTGCTCTTTTGGAACAATTAAAATATTCTCTAAAATATCAGGACTTTTCATTAGAAGCACTTTAAAGAACAGCAAGAGTGATATGCACTATGATTTCCATATAGATTAAATTGAACATGTAAATGATTTTATAAAAGACATTATAGAAACCAAGAGATGCTCAACTTATATATCTGTCAGAATAAATTGTGTATGTTTGAACAAATACCTAGTGAAAAATATATTTATTCTTTTCTCTTTCAGTTGTCTGTGATTTCTTGTCTATCTGTTCAGAAACAAAATGTCCTCAGTCTGATTTGTTTCCCATTAAACCTTCTTAAGACCATGTAAATATGGTAACTTCAGTCCTCTTATTTCATTTATCTTACCACTATGCTAATCTAGACATGATCAATGTCTGATCTTTTCTGCATTTTGTAGACATCAGGATCCAGAATAATTGGATATACTTGAGACAGCAATGGCAAGAGCAATGTTTTCAGTACCTAACAATGATTCATTTTATGAATATTCATTGGCCACCAACTATGAGCAAAATACTACTTAGGCAATGTGGGATATAAAAAAAATGTATGAATATAGCTCGTGCCTTGAAGAGCTATCATCTGTTAGACAAGAGAAGGCACATACATAAATAAATAGGATGTAGGATAGAAAACACAGGTCCTGGAATGTACAGTTTAAGTGCAATTTAAGTTTATAAAAAGACTAATTTTCTGCTGGACAAATCAAGGAAGACTTCATGACAAAACAGACATTTGAGTACGCAACTAAAATACCAATAGGATCCAGCCCATGTTGGGGAAAGGTGAACAGGCTCCACATTAGAAAGAGATATTCAGGGGTGCCTGGTTGGCTCATTAGTTGAGGGCCTGCCTTTGACTCAGGTGATCCTGGAGTCCTGGGATAGAGTCTCACATTGGGCTACCCACAAGGAGCCTGCTTCTCCCTCTGAAAAAAAATGAAAGAGATATTCAGGGGCAATTTGAAGAGCAGTAGAAAAACCAATCAGTGGAAACAGACCCAATTTACAATGCCTGCTTGTAGTGTTTTCTAAATATGGTGACAGTAAGCTACAGCTTGCTCAGGAAAATCTCAGTTGGTGCTTATTTTTCCTGTGTAATTATTTATTGTGGCCTCTTTCACTCTCAAAAAGTGCCCTGGGCTGGATGATAAGTTTAATGATCACTCTATTTCTAAGGGAACTGCCCTGTGTCTGGTCCCTGCAAAAGGGTGAGTTCAGGTCCCACATAACTCTGCCTACTTTTTTGGCTGATGAGACCCAGGGCTTGGCATCAGAAAATAAGTTGCCTAATCAGATCTCTATTACTTTGTAGAAATAGAAAACTGAAGAATCTCACAACAGGTACCAAAGCTACATAGCTTCAATTACATGGCAAGGTTGGAGCTATAAATGTCATGTATAAGTCAGTTATGAGGAAGCAGAAACCCAATAAGCTGTGGCAGCCAGATAGTTGCAGAACTGAATGAGCCAGCCACCCAGAGGGCGTCTGAGGCATAATAATGGAAAATAACTTCAGAGAAAGCGGCTGAAGTAATAGTTCCTATTACTGGCGGGACTCTTACTGATGCCTGAATCCAGGACCACCTTCCTGTCCTATCTCCCTGAAGCCCGGCCTTTAGATAACTGCTCTTATTAAATTTCCCTTACTGTTTCATGTGAAACCTTAAGATAGTCCCTTCTATCTTTCTGTCCATCCCAGCTAGCACCAGTTAGCTCCAGGGTCCATGGTCTTGGTGAAAGATGAAGGAAAGGGGCTGAGGGTAGAGGGTCCAGTTACAGGATATTGCAGTATTTCCAGGAAGAGACAATGGTGTTTCAGTCCAAAGAATGGGAATGGAAAGCAGAGAAGATGATGGAAGTGGAATTGTATGAGACTTGGCAACTGATGAGATTTAAGGGGTAAGATGAAACGAGCCACAGATGATTCAGAATTGTACATTTTCATCACCTAATAAAACATCCATGCCATGAAGGAAAAAGGGGGTTCTGAACCAACAATAATAATAAACAAAGTGGCTCTAAATAATTCCAAGAGTGGGAGTTTCGTAAGGACAGTGAGTTACCTAGGTAATGGAAGACCTTAGAAGCCAAAAAGATGGTAAAACAACCTAGAGATTAGCAATAGCAGGGGGCCAATCCCACTTCCTTGGATTTAAGCACCAGGTGATGTTCCTAGGTTTTGCAAGTGGCGGTCCTGTGGAGGGAGTACAAATCAGGTGGGCGCTGCCTGTCAGGAGCTGCACATAATGGAGGAAGGGGTGTCCTGCAGGAAGCTAGGAAACTGGAACACCAATGGACATTCAGCCACTGAAAGAAAGTACCCTCCAAAGAGGGAAGAGGGAGAAAAACTCTGAATCTTCTCTTTTTTCCCACCATTTAATTCCCTCATTGGTGTCTCACATTTGCCAAATGTATCCAGAAGTTAATTGGCAAATTAGTCTGGGAAATGTAGTTTGTAGGAGGACATGAAATGGATCTTAAGGGACATAGATAATGACTGGTATAATATCTGAGCTGCGTGAGGCAAGAGTGAAAAGTTGGAATAGTACAGTTTTGCCAAGGACACTTCATGCAGAGACGCAAAAGAAAAAAAAAGTTTGCTCAGTGAGCCATTCTGACTGGCCCTGTAGGCGTCTGTCCTATGAATAAGATTTTTAGACCAAACAGATGACTTCAAATGTCACTGTTATGTAGTCACAATAAATTTACCAGATAGGAATTAATATTGACTTGATCTGTCACAGTCATCAACTATTTGTTGTAAACCAATGATCTTCCATGTAAATGCCTATGAAAACTGCCAGTAGCATCAGGACTAATTGTGTAGATTAGGGTAATACAGTCCCCCATTAACATTTAGAAAATTATGTCAAGCAAAGAGCCTGTGTAAGAGTGGTTGTGCTCTACTTACTATATTTCTTGGACTAACAATCCAGTTAACTTTCCTGTATTGCCAGCAAGTGAAAAACCAAATTGGGTTTATGTAGTTGTCATTAGAACTATCATTCATTGAGTACCTCCTGTAGGGGCAAGGTACAGAGTCTATAACTGTGAATAAGAGAGTCCCTGTATTCCTGAGGGCTCTTGGGGGATATACAAATAAGCAGTTATTATAATACATTGGTATAATATTATGGTGGTAACGACTGAATGGTAACACCTAGAAGGGCCAACCAAGTCTGACTTGGAGGAATCAGAGTTCATTTTCAAGGGTATAGCATCTGATATAGAGTTAGCTGCAGGATGAGGTGTATTTCTGGGAGGAGAGTATTTCACACCAAGATGGTGGTTGTGCAGTGACCCAGGGAGCTGGAATTGATGGGATGATTACAAGTATTTCAAGTGTAGAGGAGACAGAAGATATCTAAGGAAGCATAGGCCAAATGACAAAGATTGGAGACAGTGGTTTGCTGGTTACTGTTGAACAACTGGGTCTTGGGTGTGAGGGTCTGATTTGTAGCCTTTGCCAAATACTGTGGCCCAAATAATCCAACATGGCCTATTTCAAGCTACTAATGTGATAACATTGACTGTAGGGTTGGCAAGAGTTGGGCAGTAGCATAGCGTTACATAGTTATTCCCATCATAGATACAGTAGATAAAATATTTAAGGATATGTGCTTAATTTTACCAAATACTTGAAATATTCATGCATTCATGTATCCATCCATTTATTCACTGAAAAATATTTTGAGCCCCTTTTGTCTGTCGCACATGATTCTAGTCATTGGAAGTTCAGCATGGGAGAAGAAATAGAAAAACCTCTTCTCACTGGGCTAAAGAAAACATTATTATGTCCATTTTACAGGTGAGAGCTGGCTTCTTAAGATTAAATCACTTGGTTAAGGTCACACTATTAGTATGTGGAGGAACCAAAATAGAAAACCAGCCCCCTAATCCTAAATCCGGCAAGCCATTTCTACTATATCATTCTACCCACACAGTGGGGCTGAATTTTATCAGAGCATCTGTATTTTTATCTCCATGCAGTTGGATAAGTAAAATAAATTTCTGTGACCTTTCAAATAAATTCAAGGTCCTTTTTCTTGGAAGCTTATCTGGTGTGAACTTTAAAATACTGCAATTAATAATGATTATAATACCCTGGATCTCTATAGCAACTTCTTTCCAAGAACTCCTAGGAGCCTCTAAATGTATTAAAGTAAGTTCTTCAAGCTAATTAGTTATCCTCTGAGAGTAAGATAGATGTTTAAAATTACATTAATTATATTAACACTTTGAGGCACATAGACTTGTGTCTGGCTTTCTCCCAAAGAAAAATATTCCTTGCAATTTTCTCTCAAGAATAATAAACTCCTTTTCACTATGTAGTCAACAAAATAGTTCAATCATGAAATAACTTTAAAACACTTAGAATCTATGCATCTAAGCATATAGATTCCAGTGATTTAAAAATGAGTATTGTTTTTTGTTCTGTGTCTTATAAAAGAAAATTACAGTCAAGTTGTATGTTATGAAAAAAATACACTGACTATAATGGAGGTACTTAAAAAGCCATAATTCTGGGAGACCCCCCAGTAGTAGCCAAAACTTTGCCTAAATTATCTTCCTCTTTCCTACAAGACACTTTTGACCCCTTCTTCTTTTCTAGCCATGTGCATTCTTATTGATAACTCTACCTTCCATTCATTATTTTTTTAAGATTTTATTTATTATTTGACAGAGAGAGCACAAGCAGGAGGAGCAGCAAGCAGAGGGAGAGGGAGAATCAGACTCCCCGCTGAGCAGGGAGCCCAATGTGGAGCTCAACCCCAGGACCCCGAGATCATGGCCTGAGCAGAAGGCAGATGCTCGACTGCCTGAGCCACCCAGGCGCCCCTCTTCCATTCCTTATTTTCCACTTCCACTGTTTCTATCTGTATCATCTCCTTGATCATTGGGTTAGCTAGCTTCGCATCTCTGCCTTCCCAATCTGACTACACTGTCTTACTAACCTTCCTAAGATATAGATTAGGTTCATTATATCAGTTACCAACCTCCAAAATATCAATGGTTTTCCAATCTTCACAGACTTAAGTCCAGTTTTCACATTCTGGGTTCAAGCAAACTTTCCAACTTTGCCATTTCCAGTCCCTTAGGAGGCCATTCAGTAACCATCATTGTGCATCATGCTAGAAGTCCTCTTGCCTCTTCTCCCACACAGATCGTGGTGCCTTGACTTTTCTTCTCATCCTCCAAATTCAGCTCAAAGCTTCACTCCTCTACAAAATCTTGTCATTTTTTTTCCTCTACCACCTTTGACTTCCTGTAGCCCTTACTTTTCACTTGTCACTTCTGGGAGTTCATTAAATCTACAGGTTAAAAGAAATTACACTTAACATTTCACATTCATACCAAAACTTTGAAGCCCATTCTTCTTGTAGAGCTACATTGTAAGATCCTTTAGGTCAGAGGGGACAAGAGAGAGGATGAGTACAGTTTAAATCTGCTCATAACGGGTAAGTTCAAGCAAGTTATTTGACCCCTGGGGGCCTCAGGTGCCTCATCTGTAAAAGGATACTACTACTTACCTTACAGAATTGTTGGAATTAAATAAAGATAGGTATGAAAAAAGGATTAATTGTGTATGGCACCTAGGAGGTACTCAGGAAATGCTAGTCATTATTCTTTGTCCTCGAAGGTCCACAGTTAAATATTCATAATAGTCTTTCTACCCTTCAAAAAAAATACATCCTGTTCAGCTCCTGACACACACACTCCTTTCTAATCACCCCTAGTGGGAAGGGAATATCTTGGAGGAGAGAACATCTATGCTCAATTCTCAGAGGTGCAAGCTGTCCTGCTTGCTCAAGGTGTGTCTTTGCTCACAGTTACATCTGAGTTGGCCATGTCCTTATGCTCTCAGATGGGCAGGAGCAAATATCCTAAGCAGTATTCACAGTCTAACTCCAGTTGTCATATGCAGTGATAATTTTGCATTTGTTCTTGGTGAGTGCCATCTTACATCTGTGTCAATATCTTACCATTATATGAGAAAACGAGTAAGAAAAAAACTCTTTAGTCTTAATATTTTAGTTAACAGAGTCTCCATATTTATCATTCAAGCAGATTAAATACTTTGAGACAAATATTGTAGAATTTGGTTGTTATTTTTAAAACATGAGGTTCGCAATGTTAAAACTTTCAGAACAAACTTTTTGCCATCTATAATGGGTGACTAGTCAGTCACTGAGAAATGGATCAATGTCTTAGAAAGCTATTTCTCCCCACCTCTTGTGCTCTCATGTCTTTTCCCTGAAATCTTCACCATTAGTCAGTCTTTGGATTTAAAGGTCACCAGCTTTTGTTGGCATCCCTGTTTAAAATTTACATATACCTCAGTCACAAATGGGTCCTGAAAACAAACTTTTTAAATACTTCACAGTTTAGGGCAACAACTGTACTCCCCATGTTAGTTTTCTAGGTATGCTGTGACAAATTACCACAAACTCAATCCCTTTACAGAAATTTATTCTGTCATCATTCTGGAGGCGAGTAGTCTAAGACCAAGGTCAACAGGCTCTTTTTTTTCTTTTTTTTAATTTTATTTATTTATGATAGTCAGAGAGAGAGAGGGAGAGAGAGAGAGAGGCAGAGACACAGGCAGAGGGAGAAGCAGGCTCCATGCACCAGGAGCCCGACGTGGGATTCGATCCCGGGTCTCCAGGATCGCACCCTGGGCCAAAGGCAGGCGCCAAACCACTTCGCCACCCAGGGATCCCTCAACAGGCTCTTTGAAGTCTCTAGGAAAGATCTTCCCTTGCCTCCTCCATATTCTAATGGCTTTAGGCATTCCTTGGCTTGTGGTATCATAATTCCAATATCTGCCTTCTTCTTCACATGGGCATCTTCCTGGTATGTCACCCTGTGTCTTGTAAAGACACCAGTCAATGGATGTAGAGGTCACCCTAAACCCAGGATGATTTCATCTCTAAAACCTTAACTAATTATATCTGTGAAGACCCTATTTCCAAATAAAGTAACATTCTGAGATTCTAGGTAAATGTGAATTCTGGAAAAAAAAAAAACTATTCAACCCACTACACTCTCCTTGACAATTCTGAAAAATGTAGTAATGAAGACATCTGATAAATTAATGTAGGGAGAATTCCCATTTATACATTACTAAAAAGTTTTACCATGTGCTCTTAAACAGAAGGCCCTATAAAACAAATATCTGCTTGATTAAAACTACAAGTCTGACATTTGTTGTTGTGTTGATTGTTATTTTTAGACTTAGAGGACTATTTTATGTAAAATAGATTGCATAACTGAAGCAACGTGTCTCTTCATTTCCCAGTGTTTATTATTTTTTTAATCTCCATGTTACTTAATGCATATTTGAAGGGGAAATTACTTAGACTAAAAAACACCTTGGTAGTAGCATCCTGATGGCTCAGGAAATAACTGTAGGAACAAAATCCTCCCAGAAAAAGTGCCCCCCACACAAAATATTGTGGAGTGGATTCCAGATAGATATATTTATTAGGAGATGACAGGGAGGGAGAGATTCTATTATACAGATGTGGTGGAGTGGTATCAAACTGAATTTAAAGTAAGATCTTTCAGGACTTGTCTTATTATCTCTGAAAATCTTATCCAGGACTCATATATTTATGTTAATATTAAACCACCTCAACCATCTCCCCCAAAGCCAAGGTTTATTGGAAGATTTAAGTAATCAAAATCTTGAGAGTGCGAGTACAGCACATCTACCACTTCATTAAAATAGAGGATACCATGCTTGTTAGAAAACTATCTAGAAAATTATATGAGTAGTTAAGTCCATTTAATGATGGTATTACATATTACCAAGTAAAATGGAGAAATGAGTCACAAAATATGACAATGATTTTTGACATCAAATATACAAAAGTACTATTTTGGCTTCAGAACAATGATTTTTGATACTATAAAAAATAAAGGGGGCAAATATTCCTAATTTCTTTTTTTAAATTTTTTATTTATTTATGATAGTCACACAGAGAGAGAGAGAGAGAGAGAGAGAGAGGCAGAGACACAGGCAGAGGGAGAAGCAGGCTCGATGCACTGGGAGCCCGACGTGGGATTTGATCCTGGGTCTCCAGGATCGCGCCCTGGGCCAAAGGCAGGCGCCAAACTGCTGCGCCACCCAGGGATCCCATAATTTCTAAACTTTATCCAGTTCTTTCATCAATCCTACTCATGTCCGTGACCAACCAGTGAGCAGTCCCCTATAGTTAGGGAATGTCTCCTTGAGTAAGTGATATCAATGTTTCTTTACATTTCAGGACAAAAAGAGCAGTGCTAAATCCTAGCCTGTTTAATTTTCAATCCTCATTATCCTAATAACACTTCCATCCCAAGAAAGAATTCATCGAGACCAGAGGGGGAATACATAAAATTTTTGTATAGTACAGTATTTAAAATGAAACTGCTTTTGGCCTGTGTGGTCTCAGTGGGTGTAAGGCGAAATTGAGGATGCTAGCTCATCTCACACCGAGTTTAATAAAGGGTGTCCTATAAAAAGCTAATTTCTTGCTGCTAAATTGCTTTTTAAGTAATGCTTGCTGTTGCAAGAGACCCTTTCATAGCACTGACTCTGGGAGCCATGTTTGAAAGGCTAGATGTGCTTTGTGAGATAAGGTGGGATCCAGGTGGAATTCTCCTTATGGGATGACAATGTATATAACTAATATTGTCCTTTGAGACTAGTTTGCATGCAGTTGCTGGTATGGCACTGTTCAGCAGCCTGCTGCAGATAAGAATGAGTGATGATGCCCTAGATTTTAATGGAACTTTTCGAGTGCATGCAGCAGTGGGGTGCAGTCTTCAGCAAAGAAAAACGAGCTGACTTGCAGGCATGAGAGGTCATCAAGAAAGATAAAGAAATAGGACATCCACTCTAGGCTAGGCAAGGCTTTTTAGAGGATATTATGGAAATGAGCAAGAACCAATTTAATTTTTATAATGCCACTCCATTTAACTTTTTTTTTTTCATTTAACTTTAAAATACAAGGTCAAGGTATGGTGTTTTTCATAATGATTAAAGATTTGGAACACTCTTTCTGTTGAACCCTAGTGTATTTGTTTGGCAGAAAGGGAATGTGACAAGGAAGAAAACTGGGATCAGAAAACAGAAATATGGTTTGTCAACTGTCCAAAACAGGTTTAAAAATGAAGAGAAAAAAATCTGATGGACACATTCATCCTTAAGCTGACAGAGTGATTTCTTTCCTAAGGTTCTATTCTTTAAAGTTAGTTTGATCCCAGGATTGTAATATAGCTCTTTTATGAAAAAAAAATGCATGAATGAGATCAATTGAGAATCACATATCCATTGATCAAACAGCAGTCCTTCTGCTGAAAGTTTGTTTTCACCCGTCATCTGATAAACTCATCATCATTAAATGTACTGTGACATATACAGATGTTATAAAATGATTATAGTTTGCATCTTGTTGATTTTATCACAATTTCATGCCACTAATTCTTAATATGGAACATCCTTGATATGTATGGTTAACATACTTTAGGAATAACAACAATAGCACTTTAAACATAGATATTTCTACGTAGTATTTCTGGATGTAAAGGTGGGGTAACTGTGGTAAAGCACAAAGGATTTTGATACTCTGTTTTGAAAGATTTAGTGTGGCATAGGAATTCTATTTACTTTGTTAAAGAGGAAGAAAACTTAAGAAAATGAAGATAATGAGAAAGAACTGAGTTGACCTAAATACAGGAATATAAACATTTAAGATGTAAGTAAATGTGAGGTCAACTGATTTCACTTTTTTCCCCTCAGAAAAGGGTTTAGATAATTTAAAAATTGTCACAGTAAACAAGATGGTCTCATTCTGTTTCTTCAAGTCTAACATTCACGATTATTAAAAGAAAAGCACTGGGGCAAATCTTTTTTTTTAATAAATTTATTTTATATTGGTGTTCAATTTGTCAACATACAAAATAACGTCAAGTGCCCACCTCTGTGCCCGCCACCCAGTCACCCCCACCCCCTGCCCACCTCCCCTTCCACTACCCCTAGTTTGTTTCCCAGAGTTAGGAGTCTTTCGTATTTCTGTCTCCCTTTCTGATATTTCCCACTTATTTTTTTTCCTTTCCCCTTTATTCCCTTTCACTATTTTTTATATTCCCCAAATGAATGAGACCATATAATGTTTGTCCTTCTCTGATTGACTTACTTCACTCAGCATAATACCCTCCAGTTCCATCCACATCAAAGCAAATGGTGGGTATTTGTCATTTCTAATGGCTGAGTAATATTCCATTGTATACATATACCACAGCGTCTTTATCCATTCATCTTTCGATGGGCACAGAGGCTCCTTCCATAGTTTGGCTATTGTGGCCATTGCTGCTATAAACAACGGGGTGCAGGTGTCCCGTTGTTTCATTGCATCTGTATCTTTGGGGTAAATCCCCAGCAGTGCAATTGCTGGGTCATAGGGCAGTTCTATTTTTAACTCTTTGAGAAACCTCCACACAGTTTTCCAGAGTGGCTGCACCAGTTCACATTCCCACCAACAGTGCAAGAGGGTTCCCTTTTCTCCGCATCCTCTCCAACATCTGTGGTTTCCTGCCTTGCTAATTTTCCCCATTCTCACTGGTGTGAGGTGGTATCTCATTGTGGTTTTGATTCGCATTTCCCTGATGGCAAGTGATGCAGAGCATTTTCTCATGTGCTTGTTGGCCATGTCTATGTCTTCCTCTGTGAGATTTCTGTTCATGTCTTTTGCCCATTTCATGATTGGATTGTTTGTTTCTTTGCTGTTGAGTTTAATAAGTTCTTTATAGATCTTTGAAACTAGCCACTGAGGTAAATCTTGATTAGAAACTAGGAAATTCCTTCAGAAGCCATTTCTAGAAGAGTCAAGGTTAAGTTTGGCTTTGAAAAGCCTCTGTTTTCCAGCACTGTCCATTATAGTATTAAAGCTTGGCTGAGATCCTGATTCTGTGGGTGTATCTGCCTAGAGTGCTGAAATTGTTGAAAACCTGATGCAGTGATTTTACTTAGTCACATGACAAACAGTAGCTTAAGAGATGGTGGAGACATTAGGTATCCTATCATTCAACCATTTCACCTAGTAGACGTACACATTGAGTTCCATGTCTTCAGTTATCTGGTTGGAGATACATAACAGCAGTGCTAAATCAAGTACCTCTGGGGATTAAAGTTTTTGTTTATGCATGACTTTTGTTTTGGAATTAAAAACAGTGCCTGTTTGCTAAGTTAAATTGAAAATTTGCTTTCCCTTGAGGGGACAAAAAAAAAAACCCTACAAAAATAGAATTAACTTCGAAACTATGGGTCACAACAAGCTAAATAAATAATTTCTGTAAAAATAGTCTAACACATTGTATACAGCCAGAAAGGTTGGATGAAGAGGAGGATGAAAATTGCCATAGGGTCTTATTGTACATATGAAGAAGGCTGAGTAAATGACCAATTTCAAGACAGCTAACCTTATAGTAAGAATAATACTAATAGGAGGTGCCTGAATGGCTCAGTGGTTGAGCTTCTTCTGCCTTTGGCTCAGGTCATGATCCCGGGGTCCTGGGATCCGGTCCCACATCAGGCTCCCCGTGGGGAGCCTGCTTCTCCCTCTGCCAATGTCTCTGCCTCTTTCTGTGTGTCTCTTATGAATAAATAAATAAAATCTTAAAAAAGAATAATACTAATAGTAAAACTATCACTTACTAATTGCTCATTACAGGCATAGTGACTAGATGCTTAATGTCTGCTTTCTCATTCCATCCTCACTTTAAATCACCTATAGAACAGATCACATCTTCAATGAAAGGTCAATGAATGGAAGGCAAATGCATGGGCAAACTAAATTTAGATGAATTCTATCCACCATGGGGATTGTTGGTATCTACAGGACTAGGGATCAGTTCATCATGGAAGATGTACAGAATTATCATCCCCACCCAACAACAACAACAACAGTAAGGCCCCAGACATATGGACCCCTGCTATAACCATGATGAGAGAAAATTTGTGGGTGATCATGAAGAGCTCCATTCATGACAAGGGGCAAATCCTTCATTGTCCTTGTGATGGTTTGCTCAGTATTCTCCAAGAAAAGTAGATGGGGATGTTTCTGCAGACCCTTCTAAGGATAATTTCTTCTGCTGAGCAGAGACATACCTTTTAGTGCATAAATTGTTCCCTCTGTGCCTTTGTGATAAACATCACTGAGAGAACAAACATGAAGTTATGACATTGAATTAAAAGACACTGGAGAGAAAACAGTGATCTGCACTTATTAAAGCGAATAGATGATGTAAGTAGCTGTGCAGTGCATTCTGCTCTGGAGATTAATCGGCGGGGCCAATGCTGTTGGGCAGGAGGTGGTGGGCAGGTGGCTCTTCAAGTGGAAAGCCCCAGTTAAGTTGTGGGTGTGCCAAAAAAGAACAGCTTGCCGAAGTCTCCTCTTTTCCTGTATGTGTCAAACTGCTTGCCGTATTCTGTCACAAGGCTTAGTTTCCAGAGAGTGAGATCAAGAAATCATGATCTCAATTCCTAACTGACCCTCGGAATTTCTCAGAATGGTAGATCCATGACACTCTTCACTTGTGTGCACTGTGGAAATGGGAATGTACCACATCATATTTCTCCAGCCAGTGTTTTAGATTCATATATCAGTGAAACCATGTCAGGCTAGTATAGCTGTGTGTTTATGCTCCCCAAATAAGTGCTTAATAAATAGTGGATTAAATCAACAGAATTGATTTTTTTCCCCTCTGATGATTTCAAAAATAACATCCAAGACAAGCTTATTAAAGTTAACACTGTTCTATCTGAAATTTTGTGGTGCCAGGAAGAACAGATGGCAAAATTAAAAATGATTTAGAGAATCAGTGGGGTGGGGGTGAGAATGAGGCCTGTCCAGTGGACCCACTAGTGTCTTTCTTGAGCAGTATGGTAACCCATGATGATTTTAGAGATCTGGACTCCTACGTGGCTTAACATCAAAAGACATACCTGATGCTTCGTACTGTGATTTTCCAATGTCTCTGACTGTTGTCTTTTCAGCAGTATTCTCTGGTCTGCTCACTCCAAAACTCAAGGACCAAATTGGAAAATGCAAATAAAATCACCTTTCCCCCACTTTCCATTTTGTTTTTCTTGAAATATGACTTCTATGGAATAAAACTCACCCTTTTTTAAGTGTACACATCACATTTTAACAAATAAGTTTTTTTAAAGATTTTATGGATTTATTTGAGAGCGGGAGAGAGCAAGTGAGGGGAAGGGGGCAGAGGAAGAGGGAGAAGCAGACTTGCTGCTGAGCAGGGAGACCAAGGCAAGGCTGGATCCCAGGACCTTGAGATCATGCCCTGAGCAGAAGGCAGATGCTTAACCAACTGAACAACCCAGACGCCCCAACAAACATGTTTTTTTTTTATACCACCACCATGACCAACATAGATAATATTTGTTTATTGCCTCAAAAATCTTTCCCTTACCTCCATTGCAATCAGTTCCTTCCCCACCTAGACCTTGGCAAAAAAAAAAAAAAAAACATATAAAAGCATCTTTAATCTGAAAAGCATAGTGTATGTGCATGTATAATGGTTATCAGTGAAAATAATAACAAGATCTATTGGTTGGCTCCCTATTTATAAGTATGTACATGTCCCAGTCTGGATGTAATGCAGCCCTTATAGCCCCTTCCCTCAAGAGGCAAACTAGTGGACGAGACAGACAAATGGGCAGTGTCACACCAGCTCTATCTGATAGAACATTCTACAAAGTTAGAAATGCTCTTTAATGCAGCTGCTGAGCACTCAAAATGTGCCTAGTGGGAATGAAGAACTGAGTGTTTAACTTTATTTAATTTTAATTAATTTGAATTTATATAGCTACATGTGGCTAGTGGCTGATCTCTTGGAAAGTACAGTTTCTATCCAATGGGATAATTTGATATGTTATAAAGTAGGAATTTAGCCAAGGGCTAGATTTTGAACATCATCAGGGTTATTAGTGTTACCTTATATAGAGTAACCTTATAATAGAAAAAAAAATTGCTTTAAATAGTCAAAGACCTGAGAAAGCATTCTTAAGGGAATGCACAGTGACTCTTAAGTTCAAAATATGTACGAAGTGGCCTTTAAGGATAATCTCTGAGAATTTCCTTTGGGTTTCTCATGCTTGCTTTATACATAAATGTCTAATTTTAGGTAGAAACGTATAGATTACTGTTTTATGTGATTTAGCATTTCGGGTAGTTCGACCTATTCTGACCTAAAATAAGTAGAATTCCTCTAAGTTATCAGAATAACGTTTGCCTTCATAGTGTGGAAGGCCTTTACAGTGTTGTAAGTGTTCACTTTTATAACAGTTCTGAAGTGGCATAACTCTGGCCCTCTAGTCTACCAATTACGTATACAAAAGCTATTCTTATATCTGTTTCTAATTGTGCATGAGTTTTTCAAGATATGCAATTAGAAATTGCATTCTGCTTATCTGTTCAAAGAGATTTTGTCTGGTCATTATGAGATCCCATAACATAAAGATACAATTAACCCACCAAGTTTTTCTCTTAAAATTGTAAGATTTTTCTGAGGGAAAAAAAATTTACAATTCCAGATTTTGAATACCCATTATTCGTATAATTATGGTGAGAATTTGCAACAAATAGGAAAACAATCTAGGGAGGAACCAGTTGAAAAGGAACTTGGTTCTGAGTAAAATTTCAGTTTAGGCAGTGTTGCTTTTGAAACCATCATTGTAATTTATTCCATGTGATCTCTAAGGTACTTCAGAGCCACTTTTTATCCATTAGAAACTCATTCCACTTACTGGCCCACTTACTCTCACAGTATAATATGGAACACTATTGGAGCTCAAGAAGTAACTGGCTAGAAAGCTTTGCTTTTGCAAATTCCTTCTTTCCTGGACATAGCAAAAAGGATTGTGTTAAAATTGTCTAGTTAGTCCCTAGATTTACTCTAGAAAAGTATAGCTAACAGTAAGATCATTGTTCTTATGTGTTCTTAGGTTTTAAAAATGACCAATTAAATTACAATAATTTGGACACTTTTCCTTGTACACTTCTTTTCTATTTTGAAGCTAATGGCCATTCAGTGAGTATGATTAGCCATACTCAAAAGAGCAAATCCACATTCAAATGGTATTACTTTCTCTTTCCAATAATGTATACTATTAGGTAGTATACTATTAGGTAGTATTAGGGCACCTGTGTGGCTCAGTCAGTTAAGTGTCTGCCTTCAGCTCAGGTCCTGATCTCAGGGTCCTGGGATGAAGCCCTGCAAGGAGCCTGCATCCTGCTCCCTGCTCAGCAGGGAGTCTGTTTCTACCCCTCCCTCTACCCCTCCCTTCTCCCCCCTCTTGCTGACTCTCTCTCTCAAATAAATAAATAAAATATTTTTTTAAAAGAAAACATTAGATGGTATTGCTATTAATTTTAGTCAGGATAAATTTCTCAAGGAAAAGTCCCTTTTCATCAGTTTGTTGGATACAAGTAAACAAATACATTTAAGAGACTGTCCATTTGTTTAATGACATTGTAAATTCCAAGAGATTCAAAGCTAAAACTAACAAATGACTTCTTTAAAGGAGCAAGTGTGGAGTCAGCAATTAGAACTAGAGTTTGCCTAGAAAGATAAACATTGGTTTGTTGATGTCTTTGCTTGCACTTCACAAGAATAGACTTGACTTTTTTTTTTTAATTGATATTGATAATCATCAGAGTCAACTCTCTGCTTTAAGACAGGAAATATTTACCAGCAATTCCTTCATGAGCAAAGCAAGGAGATAAATTGAGCATGTCTCAAATGTACACATAATGTCAAAATGTGCAAAAAATGTCTTTGAGGGAGAACTATTGTCCTTATACTCCTCTTCTGTCAGTGCAGTGTGACTGTGTGGAAAGACAAACAATTCTGTTTACCAAATACTTGGTTTTTAAAATAAAAGGAGATTTTACAGTTTATGCATTGTAGAATTTAAGTACTCTTTTGTGCCTTTGAGTTTGCCTATGAAAGTTTTATGAAGGCAGAACTTTTTATCTATTTGAATGAAATTGTAAGCCTTCTGTGAATTCTTTTATTAATTTTATTCTGGAAGAAATCTGACCAGGTTAAGGAAATCAGGTCAGGTTAAGACTTGATCCCAGTGGGAAAGCCCAAGTACAGAGTGTGATTTAAAATAGGAAAAAGATACTGAGTTGCTTTATTTTTTTGTTTTTAAATCAGCCTTTTTCTTTTTAACTACTATGCAATACTATCTTTATATCTTTTACATTCCATCAAAATGTGTTTACAGATACGCATTTAATTAATTTCCCTGTGATGATATTAAAATTAACTTTATCTGTCAGGCTGTCTAGGATAAAAGTACATAGTCTGCCCTATTTTGGTAACAGTTAAGTATGTAAATATGCCTACACATATTGATAATGCCTACCATTTATTGTGAATGAAAAGCAATGTAAATATTGTTTATTCTTCTAAGGAAGTACCATGTTTTAATTAAAATTCGTGTTTGTATAATGCTAGAGCATCTGGAATTTTTCAAGAAACAGATACTGTGTTTTTAAGTGCTGGGGTATTTGCAATCGATGGGGGGTGGGAAGTGATGGCTAATTTAGCAAATTTTGGACTCTTTGTTTTGATGTGTGAAAATGTAATTTTTGGCACAGACTGAATAGTGGTAGACTACTTAAGCCCTGCACTTTTGCATTGTGATGCTGGGCTTACTCTCATCCTCTCACTGTCCACTGCCTTCTCATGGATACAGTGTGAACATTAATTAGATGAATTCTATAAAGTGCTTTAAGCTCTTTGGAGAAAGATAGTCTCCGAATAATTATTCTTAACTCCCATATGCTCTTATGATATAAGCTATTCTGCCAAGAAATCCTTTTTAGGGATTATCGCTTAAAATGAAATTTTCATTATTAAAAGCAGGAAGAATATACATCCACTGACAGACTAAAGTATGCTTTAGGCAACTGCTTTTGAACAGGCAGAAATCTTGGACTATGGAACCATCCATGCCCCAAAACATAAAGCAATACTGAGAATTGGTGGCAAGTTTGGAATATTAATCATCGCATTAGATTGTGATTTATATATATATATATAATATATATATAAAAGCCATGTGCCCTTTAAAAATAAGGCATCTATTCAAGAGATGTGTAACTTTAGGCATAAGAAACTACAAAGAGAACTATTTTATGGCTCTCATATTAAAGTATACTTAATTCACTCAATAGACAGCAATGAGTCTTTAAATAAGTAGTCTCCATCTAAGCTACATGTTGGGAATCACCTAGGGAGCATTAAAAAAAAGGTACACCTAGAACTCACTTGGAGAAATTATGATTTAATTTGTTGGTGTGAGGCCTCGGAATGAGAAGTTTTTTAAAGTTTCCTATAGTGAGTCTAGTGTGCAGCCTAGGTTGACCTAAGTTAAACCCCGTAAGAATGCAAAAGAACTAACGATCACCTGATCCAATACCTGTATTTTATAGATGAGAACTCTCAGACCCAGGAACTGACCAGTCCAAGAATGAAGATCTGGTATAAAGGGTGGCTTGTTGAGTATAGCCACTGCAGGCATCAGAATGATCTTTAGGGGTCACCAAATGCAGGCACCTCTTCACAGCAGTATTTGACTGAGATTCTTATAATTGGATCACCATGATAGGAGGAAAAGATTAATTGAAAATAATTGAATCCAGGCAGCCCGGTGGCTCAGCGGTTTAGCGCTGCCTTCCGCTAGGGTGTGATCCTGGAGACCTGGGATCGAGTCCCACGTCGGGCTCCCTGCATGGAGCCTGCTTCTCCCTCTGCCTGTGTCTCTGTCTCTAGCTCTCTCTCTGTCTCTCTCTCTCTCATGAATAAATAAATAAAATCTTTTTTTAAAAAAGAAAGAAAATAATCGAATCCACACTGTGCAATGGAATATAAACAGTTTACAAGTTACAAATGATGACTATCCATGGAAGTGTACTACCCTTCCCCTTTCCCTTGGTATAGATGGCATCATTTTACTGATGTAGTTAGGGTCAGTTGTTTCCTGGTGTTGATGCTGGTTTGGAGACAGTTAATCATTTATTATCCTGGCTCATTATCTACATTCATTTATACACCGACTCACTAATTCAACACATTTTTCTGGTTTCGGGTCTGCTACACAGTAGAACTGTATTGATGCTAAGGATACTGCAGTGAACAAATCCTAAAGTTTAAGGAAAAGCCTTCTAGTTACTGTCTTTTATCACAGCTGATAGATAAAAGCTGATAGAAAATTGAAGGCCCACTTACTTTCTTTGTTAGCAATTGCTTAAAATTAAGTGCTAAAAATAAGGAATTTTCATTCAACTAGAGAAATTTCTGCAGCTATGTTTCCATTAACCTTGCTGGTTTTGTTCCTATTTCTCAACATACAAATCTATACAACTTAGAGCTTAGGAAAGGTGTAATGTTTCCTGTATTTTGCCTTTTAAATGGTGTTTGGAGTTCATTAATCTCTCTTAAAGTTTGGAGTGATGACTGCTGAATAAGGAATGTTTGAGAACTACATTGTTTCTAGAAGATTCTCCCACATTCTCTACAGTTGTTTTCCCAGTGGATGTTACCCAATAGTGTTCTTCCTATTTTTT
This sequence comes from Canis lupus familiaris, assembly GCF_011100685.1. Lineage (NCBI taxonomy): Eukaryota > Metazoa > Chordata > Mammalia > Carnivora > Canidae > Canis > Canis lupus. The sequence continues at coordinate 27,294,316 of NC_049260.1, read as the reverse complement.
TTAATTTTAAGTAGGCTCCACACCTAATGTTAGACTTGAATTCACGACTTCTCAATCAAGCATCACGTGCTCTACCCACTGAGCTGGCTTGGGGCCCTGTTCTAATAGTGATTTTAATTACTTGAGCAGAAAGATGTCCAGAAGCCTCACTGTACCTTGGAGAAGTAACGGTATTTCCAACATTCATACTTACTCTATGTTGATTATGTTGGCCCAAGCACTCTTGACAAAATTCTATTTCACATTATTTTCCTTTTTTCCGGTTCTTTTTATACTGTCACTGTGTTCTTTGGCAGTCATAAAGCCATAGTCAATTCAGTTTTGTTAAGGAGTTCAGCAGCAATATTTGTAAATTTTTTAATGTGATTTGAAGTTCTTTTTTTGTCCTTCCTATGTTTTTCAGTTTCTCAGCAGGGAAAATTTAGACAAAAGAAGAAATAGTAATCAAATACCATGTGTACTACTGTGGGTGTCATTAGTAGTATGGGGAGAAATAGAAAAGAGTTGCATAGGTGCACTTAAAAAGTAAATGAGGTCTTTAGATTCATGGTGGATGCTGCTTTTTCTGTAAAGGGTATTTAATATGTAAGTGCAGTCATACTGTATCAGTTTGGCTGTAACCTTTAGCTGATGTGAAAATATGGAACTGTGTTGTGAGATGCACAAAACAGAAAACTTATTTTCTTAATTATCATCAATTAACATTTTCTGAGTGATGACCCATGAGAGAAACTTACTTTGCTCTTGAACAGAGCTAGTAATTTGCATTATTGTTCCTCCTTTGCTCCTCCTCTGCTTCTTCTCCTGTGTTCCATTCAACATGGAAAAATATATACAGCAATTTCAGGTTAACCAGTGGTGGCCTTTAATGTACAATCTCCAAAGATGGAGGATCCTTGGGTGGCTCAGCGGTTTAGTGCCTGCTTTCGGCCCAGGACGTGATCCTGGAGTCCTGGGATCGGGTCCCACATTGGGCTCCCCACATGGAGCCTGCTTCTCCCTCTGCCTGTGTCTCTGCCTCTCTCCCTCTCTGTGTCTCTCATGAATAAATGAATAAAATATTTTTAAATCTCCAAAGATGTGCTAGAAATTATCCACAGAATGCATAACTTTTCAATTTCTGTTTGCATTTTATGTTTTTTTTATTAGAAAAGGAGATTAGTTGTTACTGGAGAATTTGGGGGGAAATGGGAAAGCATACCAAAGGAAAAAAAACAGTCATAATCCTAAAAAGTTACTGACATTTTTGCATAGTTCTTTCTTGCTTCTAATGTATTTGTTATGCTAAGGCACCTCTCCAGCTATTAGAGTATTCACAGGCAATTTTCAAATGTTCCTATTCATTTTTCACCCAGTGAAAGCTGCTTTAAGACTTGCTTTATGACTCTTGCCCCTCCGCCACAAACAAGTAACAACTATTTCAATTAATAAAAACAAATTTAATAACTTCCACATGCACCTTGGAGCTTCAAGAATGCCACCCTCTCCCCAGAGTCACAAATGACTTGAGAAGCGCTTTAAGGAAAGAGCCCCGTAGCATGGCCCACCCTGCTCTCACAGTGTTTCATCTTGCCAAAGAACTATCTGGAATTCGGAAGAAATGTCCATAACCCCTTTGCATTCTTTAACTTCTCTTGAGTTCAATTGGAGAGCCGGGTGCGAGTGAATTTCCGGACTTGGTCTCTTGAACTGGATAGGGTGGTGCTGTTGGAGTTTTGTTGGCACAAGATTACAACGGCGAGATCAACAGAAGGAAATTCACGTCCCTGTACGTGTGTGTCGTTAATTTGCAGCAGTGAGGTCAGATTGAAAACAAGTGCAATAAATAAATAAATAAATAAATAAATAAATAAATAAATAAATAAATATCTTCACTTAGAAAAATCAGACAGGATGACAAAACATGAGAGACTCCTAACTCTGGGAAATGAACAAGAGGTAGTGGAAGGGGAAGTGGGTGGGGAGATGGCGTGACTGGTGACAGGCACTGAGAAGGGCACTTGATGGGATGAGCACTGGGTGTCATGCTATATGTTGGCAAATCGATCCCCAATAAAAAAATACATATAAAAATAAAACAAAATCTCCACTTAACCAAAAGAAAGAAAGAAAGAAAGAAAGAAAGAAAGAAAGAAAGAAAGAAAGAAAGAAAGAAAACAAGTGCCTACTCCTGTGTGTCTCGAAATACACCCGTTTTTGAGTGCTAATGATGCCCCAGCCTTGTGGTGCGAATGACTCATGAGCAGCTTCTGGTCCCTTTTTCTCCAGTCAGCCTGTGTCGGTGGGCATCCCATCTCTGGGGGAGCAGCCCCATGCCTTGTCAGGTGCCAAGCCCACAGAAGGTTAATGAGACAAGAAGGCCTCTTGCCAGACTCTTCTCCAGATGATACATGCTATTATTAGTTTTGGCTCCTTTGGAAACTTTTTCTCAACTGTCCTACCAACTTAAGTGTGTTTTCTCGATGTCAGGAGGTTTTAATGGGGAAGCAAAATACTTCAGGGAAAAGGAACAGCATTCATGGGAACTTTATGCACTTGATTCTTGTACCTTTAGCTCACTTGGTAGTCATTTTACTTGTGTTGTCAACCGGATTTTGTTGGCGGACAACGCCCCCAAATTTTTGCTTCAGACCTGTCTCTCCTATCTTTAGCATGGTTCCACAAAAAGGGAGGCGCTTTAATTGTCTTTCTTATCCATTTTAAGTGCCACAGAATCTCCCAGGCGACGTTATGGGCAAGTGAGGGATAAGATCTGAGATTTAAAGGAGCCGGGTTCCCCGGGCATTTAACAGTTGTCGCTTTGGGTGTATAAAATTCCTCAGCTTTCTTCTGTAGTTTATGGAGTCTCATGGTGGGAAGAGCAGGTTTTTAGCCAAAATTATTATGCTGCCGAGTTGGGTCTCTAGTGCATCCTGAAGATTTTGCCTTATTTACAGAGGCTAGGCTATCATTTTAAATCCTGTTGCTTTGATGCCTGTTATCATTCTTGACAAACTCTTCTAGCCTGTGGTCTGTTTTCCTCTGTTTGCTCCCATTTATTCTCCTGAACCACCAGCTGAGCAAAGATTTACATAGCTTTTGTTTAAACAAACCCTGTACAGTTCACTCTTCAGCCAATATCACAAACACTGGCGAGACATAGTTACATTTTCCTATTTTAGTCCCAGATTCTGTTTATTTGCTGTAATTTTGTGTGCCCACATGCCTGTCTTTGTGAAGCCTCTTATAGACTCAAATGAAAAGCCAGAAACCATGGCTACTCAAAAGTCATTAATAATGAGATTTTTAGCTACTGTTTCTGCTTGTACATTCTTCATTTCACATAATAAAGTCTCAAAAGACCACAGAGAATTTAGCCTCGCTTATCTCTGTGTTGCAGACGACGGTTCCTAGTCTTACCCAATCCCAGTGTAGCTTGTTTGGCATCTGGGAGTCGATTTTGTTTCCATCTGACATTAGCGTCTTAAAAAGATGGGAGATTGACAAGCAACAGTGTTCTTATTAGAAAAGTAATCAAGGTTTAGAGCCTGTGTGTTATAAAACACTAGCATCTGAAAACGCCAAGGGGTTGGCTAACCAGTGACCCAAGCACCTATTTAAGATTCTCCTCCGTGATAAGAGAACTAAAATGATTAACATACTGATAAGATTTTTCTAAAATAATGTAATTATTTTGGAATTATTCTTTCAACTCTTAATTACAATCTTTTACTTTTCCCAGGGTCTTCTTTCTACCTCTGCAACACATTTAATTACCTATATTCCCCAACCTGTGCCATATTAAATTTTTTATGGAACTTTTATAGGGTAATTTATTGGAAGGATGGCCTTGAGTGCCATTATGTTCAATGAATGCCCTGTTTTGACAAAGGGATTGCTGAATTATATTGAAATCTTTTTAATCCACTGTGCTTCTGCTTAGATGTAAATGCAAATCTGTTCCCCACATTTGTGATTGAATTGAACTTGAGAAGTACTACCATATTGATTCCTTCTGCAAATAAAATATAATTAGATTCCCCTAAACTTTCTACATTCTCCCAAGAGATTGGCTGGTTTGATATTGTAGATTTCTGGTGAACATGAAGGACAGTGCCTGGTAAGATTTCTTTTTACATCAGTGAAGAATTTTAATTTATTTCTAGCGTCATTTGCATTCATACTCATCTTCTCTGCCTGACTAAAGCATAAGATCTAAGAAAAGGAGGGGGGAGGGATAATGATAGTCTGTAATTGTTCTAACAATATATATCTTAATGTTATAAATTTTTGTGGCTATACAATGATGCTAGGTACTTGAGTATGAATCTTTTTCCAGTTCTCTTATTAGAGTACTTTTGTTAATCACCAATATCTGATTAAAAGCTACCAGAATCTTAAATATGAAAGGAATTGTCAAGAAACCTATGATGAGTGTAACAGAATTTTGTAAAAGTAGGAGTGTATTTGTTTGTTTCTTAGAAATTGATCTAAAGTAGTATTTTAAAATACCATAGGTATCAAGACGTCAATTTGTATGTTTTTATCTTAAATGAGAATAGCTCTCTAAGCTTATATGAAGAAAAAATTCTTAGACATATTTCCTGCTCTCCAGAAAATGCTGTCTAAAAAAGTGATATGGAGTACGGTGTACAGATAATCATCATATAAAGTACACTGGCAATTCTGATGCCAGGAAGATTTTTTATTATTATTAAACATAGTATGTGATATTTAAGTCGACCTTGGAGTTTAGGAATATGAAAAAATGGCCTTCATACAGGATAAAAGTGAAAATCAGCATAGAGATGGAAAAGTACAGTGTACAACCTACTTTCTATGACCCTACCTATAAAATTAAATTACCAGTATATAATGGATATATGTGCAAAGGTATCTGTTGCAGCATTGCTTGTAGTGGGCAATAAGAAAGAAAAAATTAAAAGGGAAACAGAGAATAACTTTCAATAGGAAAAACATTGAATAAATTTTAGAATATTTCAGCATAGACTCTTAAACAACTACAATATGAGTTTGAGATACACTTATTGACTAGAAAGCATTAACACAGCATAACATAGATTACAAAAATCACATACATGAAAATAAATACCATTAATTATCAATTCTTTAAAATATAGTCCTGTAGAGATACGTGCCTTCATATGTGTATGTTTTATATAAGTATATATATTGGAGGAAAATATTCAGTGTAAAACATATAGAAATAGGTTATTTGTTTTTATTTTAAAATTTTATTTATTTATGAGAGAGAGAGAGAGAGAGAGAGAGAGAGAGAGAAAGTGCCAGCAGGGGGAGAGGCAGAGGGACAGGGTCAAGCAGACTCTGAGCTCATGGAGCCAACTCAGGGCTAGATCCCACCACCCTGATATCATACATGACCTGCTGAAATCAAGAATCAGTCACTCAAAAGACTGAGCCACCCAGGTGCCCCTATAATTGGGTTATTTGAATGGGGCAGGTTTGTGACTGGAATAGGAGAAGGGTAAGACAAAAGATAGAGTGCATATGACCCTATTTATGCGGCTTTATTATATAGATTTAAGAATGTAAAATAATTTTTTATAAAAATAAAATGCATATTTATAAGCAATGATGAAGGATAAATTCAGAAAGGTTGGACCATTGTCTAAGAATTTTCATAGTCTTTCTGACATTTACAGACAGTTTTAATGACCTGGCCATGGAGGAGTTGCCCTCATTTTGGTATGTCTCTTTACAACTTGGATATTTTTAGTTCCTATTAAATGTCTTAAAGTTCTTTCACTAGTGGTTCTTTATTAAGAGGAAATACCAGTTTATTTTTTTAAAGTAGATACTCAAAATTCTAGTTTATTCCAACATAAATTCTTCCTACTGTATCCCTAAGTCCTTTCCCAGCAACTCTCTTCCCCCTCATCCTAAATATGTGCCCCCTCTGGGTTTAGGTGTGGTGTTTTCATTTTTTTCTCACTGAATTCGACTTTGGTTTTATTTCAATCTCTTGATTTTATCTATCCCATCAGTCTATGTCTATTCCAAACTTTCTATTTCTACTACCTTTTGTTTTTGTTTTTTCCTAAGCTCTTCTTAGATAAAAGTTTAATATCTTCCTTTATAACTGCTTCTAACCTGGTCCCTTGGCCTTTGCATTCTCCTTTCCAATCTATTGATAATACTGTGATAAGCCATAGAAATCACTTTGATCCTGTCATTTGTCTGCTCACATCTTCAGTAGTTCCCCTTTATTTGCAGGATCTGGTATAAAAATACCCGTTCCTGGTATTCAAGGCTCATTTGAATACTCCCTCAAAACTATGCTCTCATAAATCAACCTGAGTTTTCCCACTTCCTGATTCTTGTACGTGCTGTCAAGAGTATCCCATCAGCTCTCAATATATATGTTTTCAAGAAAACTCACAAATTATTCCTTGTAGACCTTTTGTTTGCCATCCATTCTTGCAAAGATCTCACTTTCTCCTCTGAACTATAATCACTGTTATCTGTACCGTCATTTAGAAATTAATCAGGTACTGCCAAATGACTTCTTCTACTGCCTTGAACCTTTATTTAAAACTTTAACTTTTATGTGATTATATCTGGTTTCCTACCACAGTGTTAAGCTTCTAGAAAATAATAAACTAGTCTTAAATTTATTTTACTTCAGATTTAGTAGATAGCCTTGTACATTGTGGGAATTCAGTAAATACTTGCTGACCTGAGTTATTAATGCCTTTGTCTATTTAATCCAAGGAAATATTGGTGCTATTAAAACTGTACCACAAAGATTGGAGTAATTGAGCCACTCACTTTTTAAAAATATGCTGCTTAACTTACCATGCAGTTTCCCCATAATCACAATTTAATTTCTTGCTTGTCGTGTATTCTTTCCTATGAAATGCCAAAAACTTCAAGAAAGGAAAATAACACCTATCATCACATATAAAGTGAGACCTTAACACTGGGATAGTCCCTCAGTAAGCATGCAGACTATGAGAATGTGCAATGACAAGCAGAAAAATGTACTTTCCTAACACACGCTTACCTCCTGCTCTAGGATAATGTGTGGATAATAGCAGACACACTTTAGGAGAGAAATACATTATTTCAAAGTGATGCCTTGGGACGCCTGGGTGGCTCAGCGGTTTGGCGCCTGCCTTCGGCCCAGGGCATGATCCTGGAGACCCGGGATCGAGTCCCACGTCAGGCTCCCTGCATGGAGCCTGCTTCTCCCTCTGCCTGTGTCTCTGCCTCTCTGTGTGTGTGTGTGTGTCTCTCATGAATAAATAAATAAAATCTTTAAAAAAAAAAAAGTGATGCCTTAAGGGTGGCTATAGGAGTAACTATTGAAGGAGCTTTCTAATAAAAGAACATTTTAAATAATGTCAAATTTTCACCCCAAAGGACTGTGAAGGGTTTCGTTCAGAAAAGTAAAAATGGCTAAGATTTTTATACAACTGGTTTTTTTTTGCAGTATATTTTCAAATCTTTCACTTAAATTATGAAGACATTGAGCACCAAAAAGTTTCTTCAAAAAACCCATTTTTGTCCATGTCTTCTAACAAAAGAATGATGACAAAAAATATTCTTCATTGAGAACTTGTGGAGAACCTCTTATTACAGTTTTTCCTATAAATAGATCCCTAAAATTAAAGCACGTATTCAACAAGAAATCAACATGCCAGGTAACAAATACCTCTCAAGCTTCCTTTTTTGAACTCAAACCTTAGATTGTTTTTTGGAGTATGTTAGCTTCTTCTTTGTTTATAAGATTCTTTTCTGAAAAAAAAAAAAAAAAGATTCTTTTCTGAATTGCAAATATTTCATCTCTGTGCTCTTTCCCAGTGTTACCATGTTTTTGTTCCTCCTTTGCTGCCACAATCAGATAGAAACTATGAGGTCACGTTTACTTGGCTCTGTAGCAGATATCTTAGTGGAGGTACTAGCTGCTGCAGGTCTGTCCGATCGATGTATTTGAACTTTTTTCATACACTGAGTAAATCTGGGATGTATGCCCTAAAGAAACTTAAAGTCTTGTCAATTTGCTTTAAGACCACTTGTATAAGAAATACAATATAGTATAAAGAAAAACTACATTGGGCTAAAGGTTGAAATACCTTAGTAATAAAAATCTCATCTTTATTAATTTAACTTAATTACTTAATTCCTGTAATGGATAATTTTGTGTGTCAATTTGACTGGGCCATAGGGTGCCCAGACATTTGGTCCAATGTTGTTCTAGGTATGGATACACACACACATGCACATGTACATACACACACACACACACACACACACACACACACAAATTCTCTTCATTTAAGAGAACCCTAATATGATTTCTCCTAACATGACTGGTCACTGTATTGTGACTATCACAAAATAGATACAAAAGCTGTCTCTGATATTTCATAGGGTTAATGTGTGATATTTTTTCAAACTAATTAAAATGTTTTGTAAGCTGTAAAATACCATAGAAATTTAAGATATTATTGCTCTTAATGTTGTTATTTTTAAATAGCATTTTTCCTGGCAATTTTTTTTATACTTATGCAGACCTTGTTGCCATTTTACTCCAGCGAAAGCCCTAAACCAAAGACAGTGTAACATTCTGTGAGCCAAAACTTCAGACATCCTGGCAACTGCAGGTGCCTCAAAATCGACTATAAAGGAAAATTAACATTAAACTCTGCTTTCCCTGCCCACTGAACATCTGAACAAATAATACTCACTTTTTTCTCCTACCTTCAATATATGGACCCTGCTGACATCCTATACTTTCAATGAAAGTTACAGGCCAAAATGAACATATAGACCTCTCCATAGTTATAATTCATTCCTGTACTAGAAAAATACCCCAGAGCACCTGGTCATATTGAATATGGAAATCTTGTGTGAATACAGAGAGGAAAAAAGTATGAGGAGGACATAAGAGCCCTTTATACATGAAAGTCACTAAGTTGCCCCCAATGCATTGGCTTAGTGTGTTAAAGATCAATTGAGGGTCTCAATGCTCTTCTGTCACAACAGAGTTCTTTCAAAGCTAGACAAGATTAAATAAACTCCAAATATTGCTTTGGCAGCTGTTGTTTGTTGGGTTGATTGATTGATATTTGAATCTCCATAGTCAAAAGCCTATGATGAGAAACTTACTCTGACGATAATAGTATTTGCTGTAACAAGGCAGCCACTTTCAATAGGTTGAATGTTACCCAAGATAAATGTATATAATCTGCTCCAGCCAAAGCTGGGTCAATACAAGGAAGCTCTGGCATTTGGCCTCATTCTTGTTACCATTACTTGTCTTTATTAAGGACACAAAGCAATTGACTTGGTGCAGGGCTGAGTTTCCCTTTTTAATATAATAGAGCAAATATTTTTGCCAGTATGCAAGAGGAGGGAAAAGATTCAGAAATACACCTTATGCTTGTCAAGAACCCCTTCACTGGTGTTAGAAGCATGCACAAACATTTCTGATACAGAGTGAACACGTAATGGGACAGGGGAGGAACAACTTAGCCTGAAGTGTTACTTGGAAAAATCAAAACCAAGCATTACTTATTTAGAAAGGAGGCTCGAAAAATCTGGCTGCATCAACATTTGTCATTTGCCTTGTTGGAACCAAAATCTTTAAAAACTGATTATAAGATCATGGCTATGGTGCCATACTGCAGTGCTTTGGAATCACATTGGTAGTTAATGAGGACAACAGATAATCATCACTTGTCATTTTTTAAAAAGATTTTATTTATTAGAGAGAGAGAAAGCACTAGACAGAGCAAGCACGAGTGGGGGGGGGGGCAGAAGGAGAGGGAGAAGCAGGCTCCCTGCCAAGCAGGGAGCCTGATGTGGGGCTCCATCCCAGGACCCTGGGATCATGACATGAGCCAAAGGCAGATGCTTGACCAAATGAACCACCCAGGTGCCCCATCACTTGTCATGTGAGACCGACTTACCATTCCCAGCAAATTTTCCCACTATCTCATATTACAAAATAAAATCTCCTGAGAACATGTATATAAATCAATTTTTAGAAGATAAATCAGCAATGCACAATGGAGCCAGGGGAAAAAGAAATGAAAAGGTAAAAATAAGGTGCTCACTCCTTAGGTCTCATTTTATCCTCACAACAACACTACATGTTGTTATTAGTTTTGAAATTTTATGAGTGAATAAACTGAAGATCAAGTGACCTGCTCAAAGTCTTGTAACTGGTAAATGGGCAAATTATTTTGTCTTCTAAATCTTACTCTTCTGTACTTTGTATCAAATCAACCACCTCCCATTCTGTGATAAAGCACAAATTTCTCTTCAATTTAGATAACTAAGCAATAAATTATTTGGTCTGATTTTTCTGTATAATGGACTGTTTTCTCAAGTCAGTAAATATCTTATCAGAAGTTAACTATCTAGTTGCATGCTAGTAAATAAGCAGTGAGAGCTACAACTAAAACATTTCTTTTCAAAATACGTACCTTTTTTAGTGCTGTCATTACCTCTATTAAAAAGAATTATGTTCTTACATAAGGCAACATAAATAAAACAGAGTTTTGAGTATAAAGACTGGGATTTCAGTGTGGTTACAATCGTGTCACTCTTCCCTAATGACTAGAGAAGATAAGCAAGTGGATTGAAGGGCCGTGGTCAGTTAAATCTTATCACCAGCTAGGGATTTGAGCAGTTTTCCTCCAATACTCACGACTACAAGTAAAGGTCTTAATTGTTTGACAAATCCTGATGAGCATTACAAGTGATTAAATAGTGATTTTTAATAATGACTTAATAACAAATATTATTTTAAATGACTTCTATTCTTGACACATGGACAGATGCTCATATAGGTACATATTCTTCCCCTTTACATATGTACCTATAGACACTCCATTTCTATCACAGTTAACAGAATTCAGACATTTTGTCTCACTGAATATTTTTATCCACATGAACACACATATAAGAACACTATAGTTTTAGTTCTGTGTATGTTTAAGCTTATTTTTAATATTTACAGAAAGACTGTACAGTACTTGTGTATGGTGCTCTGTAAAAATGCCACTTTGATGAATTCGTCTTTTTTTGAAAGAACAATAGTGACTTATTACCACGTCTATTTTTTCACATTGTTTCTACCTTTTATGGTGATGTCCAAAGTTAAAAAAAAAAAAGATTTCTAAAGACTTACAAAAGGAAATTATTCATAGGTCATTGATGTTTATGGTATGCTATGTGGTTTGTTGACTTGTGATGATCCACATTATAACTTACCTCTACAAGAACATAAATCATCCCACATTACGGTTGGTCTGGTAGATGTTGCACTGTTGAAGTGACATCTCAGGTGAACCTCATCTAATATTTTATTATTTTATAAGAAAAAAAGGGAATGGGCATATTTTCATTTCTGAAGATTAGCCAGTGTTATTCATTGAAAGGTGCTAATTTAAAAACTTGTCCTTTTGTACACTGAGTCTGTCCAAATAACCTCAAAAATATAAATGAAGAAATAACACCCCCCTCCTCCAGTGTATATCTTGCCAGCAAGTGCAAAGGAAAGAAATTAGAACCTTGTTTGTGTTTTTTCATCATGTTAATACAGGACTTTTCCATAAAAATAAATTACTTTTGAGCATGTTTGTTTGGACAACAAAAAGAGAACATCCATTTGATTGATAGCAGACAGAATTTTCATTAAGTTGAACAGCAAAAGTACCGCAGTTACATCACTCACCTTCCTGTTTCAAAGGGAAACAGAAAATTAGATCCAATAAACTCTACACAAATGTTTGTTATGCATATTTTAGCCATTAAACACATTATCAAGAATCATGTCAGTGTGACACTATAATATAGTGACTTTACAAAAACATGTCGTCTAATCTAGGAATCCTGTAGTTCTCCCTAAATCAGCTTCAGACATACTCAGTGTTGATATTTCTCATTATTTGGGGTTGAGAAATTTTTTTCTTAAGAATGATTACATTTAATTGAATATACAAACACTATCAAAATAGACAAAACAGTTGTTTAATCGGAAAGCCAGTGTCAAATTTAAGTTTTTTTCTCCCAAGAAAAGGAGTTCTAATAATGAAACACTTGGGTTTTTATTTTTATGATAATTTTAGCATGTATGCAATTTACCCAATTTTGTGTCTTTTTTACTTGCCCTGTGTCTGCATATCTCTGTAATTACTAAGTACATGAGTCAGAAAAGTGGTGGCACTGTGTTTTAGGAACCTCACTGCAATGTGTTGATTAAGTGGGGCTTGATCTTGGGATCTTGATACTTGAAGGATGACTTAGACAAGTGATTTAGGATCCCAATTACTCATTCTACTTTTTAACCACTTGATTGAGGTCTGACAAATTTAGAGTTATATATATTTATATACACTTGATGATATTGAAGATACATATGCATCCATGAAACTATCACCACGATCTATGCCGTAAACATATCCATCACTTCCAGTTCCTCATCTTTAGCATGGGGACAGTAACATATTTTTTTTGTTTATCTTGTGCATGTGTGTGGGTCTCAAATGAAATAATCATGTGATGGCACATTATAAAGTATGTAAGAGTAAGATTATCACAATACAATCATTGTAATCATTCCCTTAGCATAGTATTAATAATATCTTGGCCTGTTTGACACAATTAGATTTTCTCTATGACACATGGCATTCCAAGTTTGAGCAAAGGATCACACCAGGAGAGATGGGGTAGATACTTAAGTTGTTGCTGAACCTAGAATGTTTTGCAAATGTTGCAGATTGATCCTCTTCCTTTTTTAAAGATAACTTCCTTTTCACATTGAGAATGTGATATTAGCTTTAAATATAGAGTATAAAACTAACCTTATTTGTTCCTTTCTACTGATGAAAGCATCTCAAGTGCTTATGTAAAAGTGCAAATCAAGTTTTAGGTCTTATTTATTTATGTTCTTCTTTAATTCACGAAGGATTCAAGACAGTGTATAACAAAATTTCAACCTATAAAATGAAATAACAGAAAAAATAGAACCAGGGAGATACAGACTAAAGTTTTATATTAGGGATAAGGATAAGAAAAAAGAGCATAAATATGGGAAAAGGATGATATAGGTGGGAGTTTTTGAGAAAATGCCTCCATATCATGATGTTCTTTATTAGCCTTTTTTGGAGAGATGGCAAAACAAAATCAGAGCTGTTTCCAGCTGTTTCCCTAAAGTACATTTGCTATAGTTATTCTAAATTGTCCTTTTAAAAGGCAGCATGTTCACAGGGCATCAAGTAAACTGGACCTATGGAATTTTTAATCACCTTCCTTCCTTGACATTTTCATAGTACAAAATGATGGATTCAAAACTATACATAGAAAAATGCCATTAAAGAAAGCTATGGGGCAGCCCAGGTGGCTCAGTGGTTTAGCGCTGCCTTCAGCCCAGGGCGTGATCCTGGAGACCCGGGATTGAGTCCCACGTCGGGCTCCCTGCATGAAGTCTGCTTCTCCTTCTGCCTGTGTCTCTGCCTCTCTCTGTTTGTGTCTCTCATGAATAAATAAATAAAAATCTTTTAAAAATTTAAGAAAGCTATGAAATGAAGATATTAGAAGAGCTTAATATTAGTTGAGAAGTGATGAATTAGCTATGCATGATTACTGTGTATGATGTTTTGTCTACTATACATGGCTATATCCAAAAGTAATTTTAACAGTATTTACTTGAGCAAATAATGCAGTGAATTATATTTTACAGGTGCTGCTATCTTAGCAGATAAAGCAAGATAATCTTACATAAAAATACTACAGTTGAATAATTAAAATGCAGTACCAGAAAAGGTTATGTTGTTTGTTTTCTTACTCTTAAGTAATAAATCTAGATAAAATATTTTCTGGGGGTTAGATTATATTAATTTATGTTCCAAATGAATATAGCACTTTTTTCTGATTAAAGAAAGCATACCTTTTTATTGGAAAAATATGTTTCCAATGATGGAAAAAAAAACAAAAAAGCATACGAAATACTAACAACCTCATTTCCCAGAGATCACACTTAACCTTTTCCTGGACATTCATCTAGTCTAATTTTCACATGCCTCTCTTTTCAGAAGTCTCCCTCTTATGTAGATTCTTCGGTGCTTCTGCATCTTATTTTCTCTTATTCTCTTCTTGTGTAAACTTTTTTTTTTCCATGTCAAATATGCAAGGTGGTTCATGCATCAGACCATTGTCTCCATTCATCCCTAGTAATAGGCCCTCTAACTTGTTTAGGTGGTAGACAATTTGACATTATGCTATTCCTTGTAGGACATAATGAAGTACTTACATAGTTACTTCATTTTAGGAATGGGGGACAATTCTCTTAACTGAGAAAGAAATTGTTTTAAGTGGCATAGAAATATGAGATGCAGTTTTCCTACTGCAAAAGAGATGAAACCCCAAACCCAGGCACGTGTCCACCCTAAGAACAAGTTGCCATAACCCAAATTAGCTGACTCCATTTTCTTCATTAACGGATATTCTTTTACTCCTCATCCAGAAATGCTCTTTAACAGGAAGAAATGGAAACCAGTATGTTACTTCTCCCCATTTTTGAAAATTGGGATGACATTTGCCCATCTCCAGTGTTAACATAGTTCCTCAAAGACCACTGACAGAAGGCTAGGCCCATATTGTGCAGGTTCTCTCATTTCCCTGGGTTATAATTGGTCTGGGGCCAGAGATTTTAGCTCATTTAGAGCAGCAAGGTGCTCTATAAAATTCCCTCACCTATTTTGGGCTTCATTTCCCTCATACAGTTATGCCTTTCCAGTCTGATGAACATTCTCCCTGACAGAGCAGACAAGTAGAGGAGCTGAGCAGTTTTGCTTTCTCTGTCATCTCTACCCCTACCTTCTCCCTTCTGCCCCCATCACCGAACCTATGTCTTTCTGATTCTTCCTCCTCCAAGTGGAAGTGAAAAGGCCCTGGGTGTTTTTTTTTTTTTTAACATTATCCCAAGACTCAATTTCAGGCTTGCCTTTTTCTCACTGTCTATGCAGTTCTATATTCTTTTTACAATTTGCCCTCATTTATGTATTCCTTATTTTATCCCATGTTTATACATTTGTAGAATCTGAGCTCTGTGTTGTGGCATGCGTCTTGTTAAACACCCCCCCACACACACTTTTAAAAAATACTTATTGGGAACATTTGCTATTATGTTGTCAAATTTTTATTCTTGAAAGCCTCAAAGGCCTCTTGAGCCATTTTATCTTTTAAAATGTAAGATCAGGGGATCCCTGGGTGGCGCAGCGGTTTGGCGCCTGCCTTTGGCCCAGGGCGCGATCCTGGAGACCCGGGATCGAATCCCACATCGGGCTCCCGGTGCATGGAGCCTGCTTCTCCCACTGCCTATGTCTCTGCCTCTCTCTCTCTCTCTCTGTGACTATCATAAGTAAATAAAAATTTTAAAAAAATTAAAAAAAATAAAATAAAATGTAAGATCAGGGGATCATTATGTTTTTTCCCCTTGCTGACCCTAATAAACATACCACACCGCACATATGCACACTTTGCTAAAATACAGATGCCGCTTTACTTGTCTTCTAGCTTGTCTAAATAGAACCTATATAACCTGATTCGTCTTCTGAACCTTTATAAATTCTGTCTGCAAATGACTGAGGTTTACCAATGAGATTGTCTTAGTTCTTCTCTTGCATAAGAAATATCTACAGGTGCTGTGTGAAGTAGGAGAGAAAGAATTTAAACTTGTGTATTTTCATTGTTAACATGGCTAAAATAGTGTTTGAGGAGAGAGAAGTACTTGCAAGTGACATGTTCTTATTTCTTAATAGAAGTAAAATTTATATAAGATGAAACAGATTTATTTGAGAGAGGAGGAAGAGTTGATTCCTACAAAAAATCTGAACCTGTTAAATTTAGTTCATTTCAATCTGTCAGGATATTTTGAGTAGTATTCAGATTTTGTTCTGTAATTTATTTCATGCTTTCTTGCTCTGTATGACTGTAGTGAGTTTGTGAGGAAATGTAGAGGATGCCCCTGGATCTGGGAAACAAATAGATAATGTGTTCAATTTAGCTTCATCATTTTCTTTTACTCTAAAACCAGTACTTCAGTCACAATATTCCGATCACCTCTTGCCATCTTCTACTCAATTCCTACCCCTATAGGCACCGATTACTTCTATTTCTATCACCATACTTTAGTTTAGTCTATGATTGATTTCATATAAATGGAATCATGCAGTATGTAGTATTTTGATCAACATAATATTTTTGAGGTTCATTCATGTTGTGAGTATACCAGTAGTTCATTCCTTTTTATCGCTGGTTAATATTTCATTGTAAAAATATACTATGAATTGGGGCACAGCAGTGGTGCAGTTGGTTAAGCATCTGATTCTTGATTTCGACTCAGGTCATGATCTCAGGATTGTGAGATCGAATGTCCCACCCTGTGCTGCTTAAGATTCTTTCTCTCCTTCTCCCTCTGCCCCTTCTCCCTTTTTCTTCCCTTCTTAAAATTATGTATATATAATTTTAATGTATACACACACACACACACACACACACACACACCATGATTTGTCTGTCGCTTCTGTGGGTGAACAGTCAGGCTACTTTCAGTTTGGAGATAGTAGGAATAAAAATGCTATGAATGTTTGGGGAGAAGTCTTTTTGTGAGTGTTATTTCTTTTGGGAGTGGAACAGCTAGGTCAAGTATTTAGCTTTATAGGATACTGGGAAAACAGTTTTCTAAAATGGCTTTGTCATTGTACACTCTAAGCATCATCTTGGGGAGCTCCATTTGCTCTACATTCTCACCAACGTTTGATCTTAACAGTTCTTTTTAACTGTGCTATTTTATGGGATATAAAGTGGTATCTTGTCATGGTCTTAATTTGTATCACTCCGATCACTAACAGGATTGAACTTCTTTTCATGTATTGGCCATTCATGAACAGAGATCATATCTGTTGAAGACAGTGCCCTTCTTATTGGGTGAAAGTAATATTACTTTGAGGTTACTGGTATAACTTGGAAATTGGGAAGGATAGAGACATTGTCCTACTTGGTTTCTTTTTATTTTCTCTAAAGACCCTAGTGTAAAGCGTCATTGCCGCTTGGAAGCAGTGCCTTGGCTTTGTAAAAGCACTGCTCCATGGCCATCATTGGCACTAATATGGAGTGCTGAATATTTTAATTGTCTTTGACCAGCTGCTGCAAAGAGCCTCTTCAGAGCCATCCACACTAATTTGTTGCTTAAAGCCTATTAGGTATTTAAAGATATAGAAAGATACCTTAATCATTTTTACTATATGTATTATGTTTATTCATTTGGTCAACAGACTTTTACTAATTAACCTGGTGGAAAGTTCAAAAGATGAAGAAGATAGTATTCCTGCATTGAAAAAAATCAAAAACTTTCAATCAAAATAAAGATGCTTAATTTTATAGAGACTATGAAAAACATCCTAAAGTAGACACAATGGATATGTAGTAAGATCTAACAGGACAAGTTCTAGTTGAAAGTCTATTTGTAAGAGACCTGGTATTTGGAATATGTCTTTATCAATTTAACAAACATGTTTAAGGCACAACCATTTAGCATGTGCTAAGTACTAGAGAGAGAGAGGAAAAAAAGTGAGGGCATTTGTGATAGAGAGAAAATGGGCAAAGGTCTGCAGAAAAGCGAAGGTATCACTGTAAGTTGTCCAGTTGTGCTGAAGCCATGGCTGAGGAATTGGCAAGTCACTTTGAGAAGCCTAGGAAGGTTTCTTCCAAGAAATACTACGAGGTTCTGAATGTTATGCAAGCTGTTTGGGGCTTCATCAGGCAGTTACTGGGGATTCAATATGAATATTTCAGCAGGAAATAACCCTCAGAGCTGTCCATCAGGAGAATTAGTGTGCAAAGACTATATATATAGGATGTTTTAGAGTGTGGAAGGTTAAGGGAAATCAGTTCAGAGAATGTGTTACTGACATAGGTGAAATATGGTGAACAACTCCACTGGGGAGAAAACTATGGTAGAATTCACTGGTCAACAGGTCTAACAGGATCAGTAGAATTTGAACTAGGGAAGAGAAAGATAAGGGATAAAACCCAGATGAACTTGTGGTAAGAATGTGGATGGGTCAGTGGGAGAATATAGACGTCATTTCAAATAAGTCAACAAGAAAAACTCATTTCAGAATTATGTTAATGTTGACTCCGAAATGTTTCCTTTGAGGTTCAAATCAAATGAAAATGTGCAGAAAGCTAGGCAATAGTTAAGAAGGAAGCATCACTAGAGATAAAGAATTTAGAAAGCATTAACATTTGATAACTGAATCTTTTCCTCTCCACAAAATATATTTTGTAAGGAAATCAAAACCACTAGAGTTGGTTTTCACCTTTTTTTTTATAGCTATCTCTGATCTTTTAGGGAATCACGTGGATAATTCTGGAATCTTTAACAGGAGATATCCTAAAATCCTCTGGCTCTTTTACTCTTAGGTTGCTCTGGTTTGTATGTAGTTCAATAAGGTACAAACTATTGACATTGTACAAATATGTTAATAATAGAGAGAACCCATTATTTTGCCTGATTCGTCTGATTTCCAGAGGATATGATCAGTCAGTAAGAGATACACAGATGTGTTTTATCATCTCACTTTCTCATCTAATTCCATGAAGAAGAGCATTACCCAGTAGCAGATAATGAGTTGGAAAATAAGAAAGCCAACCTCAGAAAGTGAGGTTTAAAAAAAAAAAAAGTAGCTTGTTTTTTAATGCCTATATAACTTGATGAGAGGGACATAGAAGGCTTAGTGATGCCCAACATGTGCTTAGAGGTGAATTGTTAGTTGATGTCTTGGGGGTTCTGTAATCTGAGCTAAATGCTTAGAATCAATTAATTGATGTTAGACACAGAGATCTGTCTTTATCCCTCTTTATTTTATTTCTGGGCCTTTCCATTCTCAAGAGCACGAAAAACTAAACCCTACCCTGATAACTTGTTATTTGTGGTAAAGACAAGACTTTTATAAAAACACAATTATTTTTTAATGTCTCTTTTCCATATTGGGGTGTTGTATATATTTCAGAATCTTACTTTTAAATCTTTCTCAAGTGGGAAGCCATTCAAGAGTACTATAATATCTTACCTAGTCTTGCATTCAATTTATCAACAAATATTTCTAGAGCAATTATTAAGGTAAACAATGCCCAGTACTGTGCCTGGCAATATAAAGAATGAAGGAGACTATCCTCAGTCACGTGTAATTTTAATTACCATGATATTTATAGTTTCTTTTCCCGTCTCCCAAATATAGACATGTGTACATATATCGTCATACTCATAATCACACAACTGATCTATCCTGTTCACATAGCATCCCCCCTAGCTGTGTTATAATACAGCATGTGTATAGTTATTCTCTAACTATGCTCTCCTCCATTAAGTTGAGTAATGACAGGAAAAGACAAGATTTATTTTATTGCTTGAAAGGCATCAGATACAGAATAGGTTACCAAAGTATTTGTTGAAGCGAATCACATTGAAGATGATACTCTCATTGAACATTTTACCTACATTAAGCAATCATTCAGAGATTATGCCAAAGTTAAAGGCACATACAAAAAAGAGGGAGTCTCTGAAAGGGAAAAGTTAAATTCCTGATTTCTTAAGTAGAGGCATGAATATATTTTTAAATCCTCTTTGCCCATTGATATTTAGCAGTGGATGGATAGAACTTAGGATGGGTAGATAAAAGCAACTTCATGAGAGCAATACTCTTTTTTTTTCAAATATTCTAAGGAATCATACTGACTCTGAACTTTCTACATGATGTGAGTCTCGGGAAAGACCTATGGATCTCTTTGCCAGCAAATGAAAATAAAATGTAGGGGTCTAAGAGATAGCAATTGGTCAGTAATGACAAAATCACTCCTCTTACATTCTTATGTAGCAGTTGTCAGGCAAATATTCAGGAAGTCCCAAAATATGTTTGAATTACAAATCCTTCTTTTGAAGTTACCCTTACTATTTTCAATGAAAATGGGGAATTCAGCCACATTCAGAGCCAAACCCATATGACAAATCTGAGATTTAGCTCTGCCAATAGTGATCTCAGTTCTATTTTCGAACCTAATTTTTCCTCTGAAGTTCAGTCCAGTATCCCCCAATGGCCCAGCTGATATCCCTCCCTTCCCTCACATCTCCAGTGAATGGCTAAATCCCATTTACCTCCCAAATATCAATTGTTTCCAACCACTTCTCTATATTTCTACCACTGCTTCCCAGTCCACACCACCATTTCCCTTACCTTAACTACAGTGACATCTACTTGGTCTTCCTACTTTTACTCCAGAGCTTCTCCAATTTACCATTCCTTCTACTGCAGGCAACAATAACCACCACCTGGCAGAGTGCCTGGCCCATAGGAAGCACTCAGTAAATAGTTGTTTAGGCAATGAGTGCCTCGCTTAGTGAAAATACTTAATAAGCATGGCAAGTAGCAATAGGAACTACGACTTTTCAAAGCCAGTGTTATTTGACTTTTAATCAAATATTTCCAGCTCTAATTCCATTTACAGATCATCTTGCTTTTTAAAAACAGTTATGTTGCTTTTTCATGCAATTGCTAAGCTTTTTATATCCAGCAAATGGCATTCAAATAAATACTTGTGTGGCTCCAAATTGATAAAACCTCTAGAAAGCAGAAGGAATTTTAAAATGATCTATGCTTCCTTTCAAATATTCTGTCTTAGAGTGAGCATATTCTGGTTGCATGCGATATGTTCCATGATGAAATATCTCACATGTTTTTACAACCACCCTAATAACTTTTAGAAAGAAATTTATGGCTGAAGTCATAATGTTCTATTACCAGGATCTCTTAGTAAGAGAGCAAGCATGTTCTCTATATTTAAGAATCTGGTGGAGTTTTTGTTTGTTTGTTTGTTTTTGTCTCTTTCCTTTGTTTGTTCTTTTCTTAAATCCCACATATGAGTGTTATCATATGGCATTTGTCTTTCTCTGTCTGACTTATTTAACTTAGCAAAATACCCAATAGATCTACCCATGTTGTTGCAAATGGAAAGATCACATTCTTTTTTTATGGCTGAGTAATATTCCATTGTATATATGTACTACATCTGTATCTATTTCTCTGTGGATGGATGCTTGAATGGTGAGTGGGGGAATGGGTGAAATAGATAATGATTTTTTTTCCTTTTTTGTATATTTTTTATTGGAGTTCAATTTGCCAACATTGAGTTATAATACCTAGTGCTCATCCTGTCAATTCCCCCCCTCAGTGCCCGTCCACACTTAATCATGATGAGCATTGAGTGATGTATACAATTGTTAAATTGTATTATACACCTGAACCTAATATAACGCTGTATGTTAATTTCATTTCCATTAAAAAAAACAAGCAAAACCATAGAAAATAACCTCCTTTTGATCAGAGAAATGTCATTTTGTTTTCACAACAAATCTATGTAAATAGAGAGGAAAAATAATTCTTAAATGTTCCTGATTAGTTCTAATGAATGATTTGGAAACCAAGAAAGATCAAATAAATCTCTGAACCTAGAAAAGCCTATCATTGATTTTTAACTCAGTAAAACCTGTTAACTTTGCCAAGTTGTGTGCTTTATAATAATAGTGTCCTTTAGGAAGGACCACTAATTCAGATACCTTCAGAGAGTAGAATGCATGCATGCCCCCACTGAAACTTCCTAAGTTCTAATGCCAAATCATGTCTGAGGACAGATTTAGCGTGCTATCTCCAATATCAGAGCCCCAAAGGCAGAGATTTAACACATATACTTCATATATACTTTTTTCTTCCTTTGTAATCTCTGCTTGAAGTTAAGGATTGTATATTTTTGGGATTTTCTGCCCAGGGCATTATTTCATAGGGAAGAAAAAAAAAGCCTGAGATAACCTTTCAAAGCGTGTAGTACTTAAAAGCACTTTGATGAATCCATTTGGTATCCACATTAATAGCAGATAATAATGACTGTATATATCACTGATGTGGATGAGATAAACACATCCAAAGGAAATTTAATTGTAATTTGATATTAGGTAAATACCCCATTAAAATAAATCGCTACTGTACATAATTCTCCTTTAGTTCATTGGCAGGATGTTTGCTTGGGAAAAGTAACAGTCTAATTCTAGTTTTAAAAGGAATTCTCATTCTTTTATAGAAAACATTATGAGGAGCAGTTAGGGAAGTGTACCTGTCAAGGAGCATATCTGCTATCATACCACTCAGGAAAAAGGGGTCTTAGAAAAAATCTAACAAGATCCCCCCCTTTCTGCCTCTAATTCCTGCAACAAATTGACAAAAACATACATATGGTTTTGGCATTATTATTAGTCAGGCACAATAAATGTTTACTGAAAAGCAAATAAAATTAGACCAGGAGAAAGAGTAGGAAAACATGGTGCATTTTATTTTGGGTCGATTATTTGTAAAGACTGTTCCTCATTGATTTGACTTATCTTGCAAATTCCTAATAAAAGACTTGTAGATCCTCAGATGAAAGTTGTGTCTGAGATACACCTCAAATTTGGATTCTTATTTTATGGTCAAAAGAAGAGAAAATGATTTAAGTATTACATAATCCTCAGCTGTAAAGTCTAATAGAGACATGACTGCTACCAAAGAATGACACTAAATAGAGATATTTTGTAAATACTTACACAGTGGAGAGGCACTGAGCACTCCCAATGGGGTCTTAGAGGGTCCAGCAAAAGAGGAAACATTTTATCTGAGCATGACAGGTGAGTAATGACTTTGACTCGCAAAACTTAGTGGGATCATCAAGTAAGTGGAAGGCCATTTAGCCTAGGTTGAAAGTGGGGAGCAGCAGGCAAGCAGGCTCCAACAGCAGAGAGGAGAAGAGACTGCAGAGCCCCTTTAGGCCTTCCTCAGTAGGCTAGTGTTTGGACTTTACCTTGTGGTTCATAGATAGGCATCATTCTCCATACCCTCATTCTAGGTGTCCAAACTTGGCCATGCTTCTTGCCTCCTACAACTGTCATTCTTCACTCAAAAATTATCATTTCTCTAGGCCACATTTCCTTTTTTTCCATTTTTTTTTAGATTTTATCTATTTCTTTGAGAGAGAGAAATGAGTGAGGGGAGGGGCATGGAAAGGGAGAAGCAGGCTCCCCGCTGAATACAGACCCCAAAGCGAGGCTCAATCCCACCACCCTAGAGATCACCACCTGAGCCCAAGTCAGATGTTTAACTAACTGAGCCACCCAAGCACCACTTACTCCTTTTTTAGATACACCATTTTTCTGCCCTTGCCTGTTTCCCCCCCCCCCCTTTTAACTCCTGCATTTCCCAAATTTCAGCCACCTTTCAGCCCTTGTGACAGTCATCACGAGATCCTCTCCCAGGGTCATCAGGTCTTCCATCAGGATGGAGTCAAGCCATCTATGAATGGGCTAGGTTGAATGTGTCTTGCCTCTGGGTCAGCTGTCTGCTTTGGGTATTTGTCCATTTCTGTTGCTTCCTTACAAAAATCTGTCATCTGATAAAATTTGAAAGATACTTTCTGAGGCATACCAAAACTTCTAAAGACAGTGGCAACTATGTACTCTTAATATAAAGAACAAACTCGTTTAATTTATCTTTGCGAAAAGGACCAGAAACCATTTTTTCAGAATCTTACTTAAATTCTAGGGATTGACAGAGAGACAACAGTGGGAATGATCTTAAGCAGGACAGAAAGAGTAAAGCAGTAGGTGAAAGATAACGTATCCTGTTCTTATGAAATCACACAGTAGAATTTTCTCTGGAAGTTTTGCCAGCCAGTGTCCATAATGTTCATATTCTTACATATTTTCGTTTGACTAGTGAATGAATGGAGTCAGTGATTGATCTGTCTCCAAGGAAATCTTTTTTTTTCAAGATTTTATTTATTTATTTGAGAGAGAGAGAGAGAGCACAAGCAGGGAGGGCAGAGGCAGAGGGAGAAGCAGGCTCCCCACTGAGCAGGGAGCCTGATGTGGGGCTAAATCCCAGGACCCAGGAATCATGATCTGAGCTGAAGGCAGATGCTTAACTGCCTGAGCCACGCAGGCACCCCACCTCCTTTCTTTTTAAAGGATTTTCATTTATTTGACAGAGCACGAGAGGAAGTATTAGTGGGAGTAGGGAGTGGGGGAGGGAGAGGGAGAAGTAGACCGCCTGCTGAGCAGGGAGTCCCGATGCTGGATTCCATCCCAGGACCCTGGGATCATGACCTAAGCCAAAGGTAGATGTTCAACAAACTGAGCCGCCACCCAGGGACTCTCCAAGGAAATCTTTAACAAAATCACAATTAAATCTTAAGATTGCATCCTTGACACATCTACTTGCTCAATGAAGATTTGGTTATTTTTCCCTTTCATTTCCCTCAGTCTTGATCTTCTCTCCCAATCACTTTTTCTCTTCTGTTTTCCTATTCTTCCTAATTTTGGTATTTGGGCAATTCTTTATCTCCTCCCTCCCTATCTTATCCAATTTGTCATTGTACAATTTCCCATAACTGCTTATTAGCTTATTCTTTTTCTTTGTTGGTCACATTTTATGTTCCATTTCTTGTGCTTTCATTCAGTTTTGAAAAGTTTGGCAAATATACTTTTTAAAAAAATGTATGTAATGTTTTTGTATAAAATCTACCAGCTGCTTTTGCCTCATATTCTCTCCTCTATAAAAATGTAGCAGCTCCTTCCTTGCTTATAACTTCTCTTACTTTCCCTCAATTTTACCAGACTCGAGGGACTTAAATGTATATGTCATTTCTATAATTTAGGAGCATTTATCAATTTAAAAATCATATTAGAGGTTGAGATAATGCAGTAACTCTAAAACACGTTTCTCCTATTCATTCGCTCCTTCCATGTGTCTCTTGACTACTCTTTCTTTAATAGTGAATCTATTTTGTACTTCTTTGTCCCCTTACCTCCAGAGATTCTGATGCAGTCAGCTAATGGTAGAGCTCTGGACTTTTATATTTTGAAAAAGTTCCCTGGGGAAGTCTGATATGGAATCCTTATTAAGAATGATACTTTCATATCAGAATCAAAACACAATAAGCTTTCTAACTGTGATGAATGATCCAATAGATTTAATTATGATTCTCTTTCTGTCCAAAACTAAAACTAGATGTTAATTGCCAGAGAAATAGATAAGGATGCGTATGACAACAGAATACTAGTATGATATCAAAGCTTGGAAATTTCACTGGTGGTGAATAATTTAGTGCTTAAAATATTTAGAAGCTATAGAATTAAAATTGATTTGTTTTTCCCTAAGTGAATAAAGTTGATTGAGGTTTTACATTTAATTTGTTACATCACATTTTATCTTCTTCGAGCTCAGAGGCCAACTGTAAAACACTGCGTACAAAATTCTTACTTCCTGTTTCGATCCATTATTTCACTCTCTTACCCTTTATTACTGAAAGCTCTCCTCAAGTATATCATATACTGTAAATACCTCTCCTGATTACAAAATCTTCTCACACAAATGCAGTATACTATTTAATGAACTCTTCTTTCACAAAATTAAAAAACCTGAAAGCCCTGGTTTGAGACTCTATATAAATGAGATTTAGATCTAACAATTTTAAATGATTGCTTATTCCTAGCTATCCAATTCTCTCTCTTATCTGGGAAATAGAAATAATAAAACCCTTGTTGATTCTACAATTGGGTTATAAAAGTCACTGCAGCCATCAGCCATCAAGTAGAAGGACTAAGATCAAAAATACAAGGCAAAGGGGCTGATATAAAAATTCTGAAACAGCTTTGGTTTATAGCATTATAAACCACAGACAAGAATTCTTTGATTACTCAACAAAGATTCTCTCACCTGACTACTCAGTGTGGCATTCTGACCAGCAGTATTGGCATCCCCATGAAGCTTGTTAGAAGTAGAGAGTATCTGACCATCCCCAGACACACTGAACCAGAATCAACAGTGTGGCAAGTTCTCTAGAAAATTCTTGTGCACTTTGAAGTTTGAGTAGCAGTGCTATAGCACAAATCTAATAGGAACTCCATGCATTTTTTTAATAGGTTGGATATTGGATGCCACTGAAGGTGCAAATTAGAGTCTTAATCTTTCTCCTCTTTCCTGACTTGTGTCTTTTAGGCAAAGATTTTTCCCATTTCAGTAGTCCTACGTGATTGCACGATCTAGCTAGTTTGCAACCCCTGTAGCTTCTGCTCTGACGCTGTATTGGTTTTAATCTTTCCCTTTCTGGAACATTATCAAAAGTCTAGTCTTACCTCGATAACAATCTCCCAGAATCTTGTCCTAGTGTTTTCCCTGCATACCTGTCTTAACAGCCTGAACTCTGCCTCAGAATTACCCAGAAATGCAGCTCTGGCTCTGATACTCCTGTACTTAAAACTGA
The DNA here is from genome assembly GCF_011100685.1 of Canis lupus familiaris. Taxonomy (NCBI): domain Eukaryota; kingdom Metazoa; phylum Chordata; class Mammalia; order Carnivora; family Canidae; genus Canis; species Canis lupus. The sequence continues at coordinate 27,267,937 of NC_049260.1, read as the reverse complement.
AGTTATTTTCTTTTGCCATCCAAATCATTGCCAACTCCATAATGAAAAGCAACGTCCTCTCTGTGCCGCGGCCCAAGATACACCCAGGGCTGTACCTCTCTCTGAACTGCCACTCCCATACAGCGACATGGAGCCTGGATCCATACTCCCAATCAGATCATAGAAATTCTACAACATAGCCCTTGCCTTCTGCCATCCCCTCATGCCCCCGACCCTCCATGTTTCTCAAGTCTACCCTTTCTTTATATTTCACGTTGCCTCCGAATCATCCCCTGTTCATCACTGAGATTATCCCTCTTACAGTGCATCATTTATGAGCATCGTTCTTTCTTTCTTTCTTTCTTTCTTTCTTTCTTTCTTTCTTTCTTTCTTTCTTTCTTTCTTTCTTTCTTTTTTTTCTTTCTTTAAAGATCTTATTCATTCATGAGAGACACACAGAGAGAGGCAGAGACATAGGCAGCGGGAGAAGCAGGCTCCCCATGGGGAGCCCGATATGAGACTCCATCTCAGCACCCCAGAATCACACTCTGAGCCAAAGGTAGATGCTCACCCACTGAGCCACCCAGGCACCAGGCATCTTACTTTCTATACTGTATGTAGTACAACAAATTATCCTTCCCAACTGTGTCTCACCTGTTCTGCTAGATTACATACTGCCCGAAACCTAGACCATTGAACTCATTGCTTTGAGTCTCTAGGAGGCCAAATGATAAGTATTAATGCTAATGAGTCCATGGCAATGATGAAACTATATATCTTCTTTCCTCTCCCACTTCCTTTATCTATATATACGTGTGTTCATTGAACAGATAGTTACTGAAACCTTGTGCCCGATACTGGACTAAGCATTAGGGACACAGTCGTGAATAGGACACAGTCTCTGACCTTGGTGAATGTATGGTGTAATAGGAATACAGACACAGTTTGTTATGAATGAGTGTACCTGTTACTAAGCAAGTAACAGTGAGTGCCATGCGCAACACTGCTGTGAATAGATGGTAAAGAGTGAAATTCAACTAATGGTGCAGAATCAACCAGTTGCAAGGAAATATCACATGGTTGCGAGAGCATATCTCATTTATATTTACGGGAGTATGGTGAGGAAAGTTTATGAACATTTGAATAGCTGAATAGTTTTATATTCGTTTGGGCACTGTGTCTCTGGAATAATGGCCTTGTTATCATTTTTTCTGATTAATTGAGTCTTTTAACTATTAGAGTTATACTATCAGAAATTCTAGTATTCGAAATACTATTACACAAAGTAGTAGAAAAAATTTCTTTATGTGAATATAGAATATAAGAATATAAAGAGAGATTTATATTTCTTTATGTGAATATAAGAATCTTAGAGAGATTTGACCCAGTCTCAGAAAACATGCATCCATTCATTTATTTGGCAAGTATGAACTAGGGTTTACTATGTCCTTGGTATTGGCTCAAAAGATAGGGAAATAAAAGAATATTAGATTATGAGAATCACATCTATCAGAAAAGTGTTCTGCATACTGCATCCTATTGGTACATAGGATTTGTGAGTCCTTTTGATTTAAACATGGTAGGGATCGCAAGTTCTCAGATTATTTCATTTTCTAACCTTCAGATTTAGTACTGGATTATTTTAATTGCCTAAAACATTCTGGATCATCTTTTTTTTTAAAAGCATTATGTTAAAAAAAAATAAATAAAAGCATTATGTTATGGTAAAAGCATTTTTGTTTCTACGTATATTTGGTTGTACTAATTTCTTTTTTAATGACACCTCTTTTCTGATACTCTTAAAATTTCATTCTGGATAGAAAGTAGAAGATATTTAATCTTGACACCATGTGACTCATAAAACTGTTCTGGTGGCTATAGATTGTTTTTAAATTTATCACTGTACCTTAGGGATTTTTTGATAGGCTGCCCCTGAAAGCAATTAATTTTCAGTTTTATGTAGTTTTATAATGCAAAATACCTTGATGGAAACAAATTTGGAATAAATTTCCTTGTAATATAGCAATGAATTTTTGTTTAAATATCTCTAGAGGTTTTTTTAAAATACTGTGACTAAACTATGTTTGTTCTTTTTCACCTCTCCTATCGACTGTCATTAAGAAATCCAAATACTTTTTTCATGTTGAAATTTTACAACACTTCATAGACTATTAAACATGGAACATCCTTGTGGGGACAAGAAATCGAATTTGCTCTTGAGAAGGTTTCCAACTAATTGATTTGTAGGACATTATAACATCGTCTAGCTGACAAGCCTTACAAATAGAAAGACTGGAGCTGAACTGAGAGGGTGCTTTTTTACTGACACATAAAAGGTGTCTTTCTGTCTCATAGCCTTTGGATAGAGACATGTCAGTTTCATAGAGAAACTTTCACATGGAGCGTTTTTATTTCTTTTCTCTCCCGGTAGAAACCGCATGTGGTAGCACATTGTTAAATCTTTTCTCAAATAAAAGGACGTAGGGCTTCATTTTTGTTTTGCCTTTTTGGTATCTTACAGGAACTCCAGGATGGCATTGGACAGCGGCAAAGTGTTGTCAGGGTATTGAATGCAACTGGGGAAGAAATAATTCAACAGTCCTCAAAAACAGATGCCAGTATTCTCCAAGAAAAACTGGGAAGCCTGAATCTGCGGTGGCAGGAGGTCTGCAAACAGCTGGCAGAAAGAAAAAAGAGGTAGGATGACAGTTAAAAATAGGAATTCTAAAATTTTAGCAGAGCTATTTAAGCTGTCCTCTAAAAAAGACTCTGTGAAAGATTGTAACCAGGGTGAAAGGCACCAAGATTAAGGAGCTCCTCAACTGTTCATCAGTAGCAATAATGAATTTGTTTTCTGTTTCTCATGTACTGAAACATGTAGCTGTTGCTAGTGCAATAGACAGTGCTTTTGCTGCTATTTTAAACTTTCAAGTTTCTTTTAAATATCATGAGATTGTTCAAAGATGAGTATCTTCAGTATATTCCAATTTTAACAAGCTGGGTCTCATTTATTTTAAAGAAGATGACAAAAGGAAATTATAAATGACTATTTTATAGGAATGACTGTTATTTGGCTAGATTTTTTTTAACAGCTACAAAATGTGACTATGATGCTAAAAACTGGGATGGTACTATTAACTTTTTAATTCCACTACATTTATCAGTATATGCTTGAAGAGGGACTTGGGCTGACAATGGTCAAATCTAAAGGGGGGGGGAATTAAACATTAAAAAATAAAGGGAAAAAAACCCAGAAAAGTTATCATTGAATTCAGTTGTCTTTTAACTTTCTCTTGGAAGATCCTGAAAGCACAGAAAGCCAAATATATGCTGCCACACTTGGAAGGCATAGCTATTTTTATAAATGGAATTTTGTATTATGCTTCCAGTTGTTGATGCTAATGTTGCCTGTTTCATAAGGGAGGACTTGGCCTTTACTTACCAAATGAGACTATTGTTTTGAACAATGAAAACTCTCTTTTATTGCCAAGCTCTTGCTTCATACCTATCATCTACATAATAGGTGGATTTTAATATTCAGAAAGCTAAGACAACTCATTGATGAATGTCTTTGGTGAGGATGTATTAGAAAGGTTTCAGAATTAGGTCCATTGTCTTTACCCACCTCCTCTTGGCGCCTTTACTCCCGTTGCATTATTCAAAACGTAGATAGAATTCATATTCCTCTACAAAAGGGATGCATTAGTTGACCTACACACACACACACACACACACACACACACAGAGAGAGAGAGAGAGAGAGAAATCTTGATAAAGTTTAAAAATAATAGTATCATCTAAAAACATTGTTATTTTAGACCCTGGCTTAGAAAATATTGTAGTTTTTATATAGATGACATAAAATAAAGATCTAAACTTTGTGGTGTAACTGCTTCCTCGGGAAAATCATATACTTTTTTTCCCACATTGAAATTTCTCCATTAAACACCAACTATACCATCACTTAAATAACTGATATGTTTATACAATGAGCAGGTTTAAACCTGCATAAAATCATTTCTGAACTAAAGTCAATCCAATTTAAAATAAGATGTTAACAAATGAGAAGATTAAGGAACATTGAATGTCATGCTCTCAAAATTAATAACTTGAATTCAAAAAGTAGATTAAATGAGTTGGAAGATTTTTTTCTTTATTATGTAATGTAATGTTTAAATACAACATGTTAGTATTTTCTCTGATAACAAGTTTTTAAAAATTCAGGTGAAAAATTGATCTGTTACTGACTTCTAAATAAAAATCAGAACTTATAAAGATAGGGCATTATGCCAAATAAGCTCTAAAATTTTAGATCCTTCTAAGTTGTTAAGAAAGTGGTATATGCTGACACTGTGGTGAAATATTACACAAATTGTAGGTTAATTACAGCTAGGGGTTCGGCTGTAATGTGTTGTAAATATTTCTCCCATTTAAACATTTTGACCTACATTAAATATTGCACTTTTATGCTTAAAAAACTCAAGATCAGCTTCCTTGAGGTTTTTTTTTAACTTAGCTTTTAAAGTTGTCTACTTCATGCTACATTTTAAAAATAAATGTTAGCATATTTAAATTTCCACTGAGATCAGGTTTGTGGCATACTTCCTTAGGATTTTTGTATCATTTAAATTTTATGAAATGTAAAAAACGTAATAAAATAGAAGTACATTTTCTACCAATACACTAACAGCTATTTCCAAGCATCCAGTAGCAAATAAAGGTAAAAAAATTATAAAGAATATGTTAACCTAACAATTGTGGGAGAGCTGTAATCATGAAACTATTATTAATCAATGGCATGCTTTCACTGCAACCCAAGGAGAAGTCAGCGGGAAATAGAAGTTATTTATTGCACAGGTGAAAAATAAGATGACTATTCAAGTTGACATCAGTATTCTCAGCTTGCAATGGGTTTTAAATGCAGCTGTTGTAAATATTTCATGTTTTTAGTCCATGTACACATATGAAAGAAAGTACACAATTTAAGAAAAAAAAAGTCTGTTAAAACTGTCTGGAGCCTTAAAGTTACATTATTTTAAACCCTTCTCTTTGAAAATGTAAGATATCAGAAATATGAGCAGAAAATTCCCAGAACAAATTCAAATAGCAGTGGACATCCATTAAGGTTAGTTTATGTTGGAAGCAAATGAAGTATAGAATGCAGTCAATTAGGTATACAATTTAAGGTAGAAAATTCACTGTTGCCTCAACTATGTAGCAGGGGAACTAGATAACATCTATAGGTTTAAGCATGATGGTATAATGAGTTTAATGATGGCTTAGCCACCAAAGTGGTCTTTGTAAATGAAGAAGATGCAAATGAAAATTTATCAACCATAAAGGAAGTCATAGGTTAAAACAAAGCAAGCCTATGGACAAAGATTTGTAAGCACAGGTCCATTGGTAGAATTCAAGGAGTGCCATGAACTTGGATAGGGAAAAAATTACCTCTTTGTTTTTACCAACCTCTAGTAGAAATTGAGTGTTTTCTTCCACTTTGAATAAAGGCAACAAGCCAGAGTAATACTAGCAGTACCTGTGAAATCACAGGTATTTTTATATTTCAATAGTGTTACAGACATCTCAAAGTATTGTTCATTGTTCTCACTCTTCAAAACTAGTTATCAGATCTTCCACAAGATCTTATTAATGTGTTAACAATAAATAAGCACATGTATTGCTATATCATGAACATTTTTTCTAGTAATTTTATATCTATATTTCAATACAATTGCAATTGTATTGAAAGTTCTGGGTATTTTATATTCTGGATTTAAAAACCTGATTCTGAGAAGAGTCCCGGGTTTCACCAGATTGCCAGAGGGCTCCATGCCATAGTAAAAAAAAAAAATCTTAATATCTATTTCTAGCCAGCTGTTTATCTGCCCAGATCTCATTATCATGTACTATGATCTCAGTCCTGTTGATGATGTCATCACTAACTTCATACACTCCTTTTTTTCTGGAGTATTCCAGGAGATGTACCAGTCAAGGGAATGTGGGTAGGCACGCCTTTGGGCGATGAATAGCTGACAACATAAAGGATGCTATTTTACTTAGAATAATATCAGTTGATAGAATAATATCAATTGATAAAAGATTAAATGGAAGAGGGCAGCAAGGTGATGGGAAGTAGAATCCCTAAATTGAGGAAACTTGAATCATAATCCATAGCAATAAAAAATGATCTCAAGATTCGATCTCTTTTTTCCCTTTAGGCAAATATGGTGTTGTTTCTACCATTGTAGAGATAAGGCAATTATTGTACTAATATATATATATATATATGAATTCTAATTTAAATGTCACCTGATTGAATATACTGCTTGAAATTTTTCTTTTCCCAACACTTTAATAAAAAATTACAAATATATAAAAAAGTTGGAAAAGGTAGCATAAAGAATACCCATTCTCCTAAACCCCTAGATTCAAAGCTAATTTTTGCCATTTTTGTTTTCTTTATCCTCCCTCTCCCTACTTCCCCCATATGTGCCTTTATTTAATACAGGGAATAACACACACACACACACACACACACACACACACACACACATTTTTTATTGTTTTAACATTTGCATAAGTTATAAACATCCTTATGCTGCACACCTAAATACTTCACCATGCATTTCCTTAGAATAACAGCATGCAATATATAGCCATGTTTGTTTACCATGCTCAAGAAAATTAAAAGTAATACCAAATTATTATTTAATATTCTGCCCATATTCAAATTGACTGAATGACTCAAAAATGTCTTTCATATTGTTCTTTGAATTTTTCATGTCAATGTCCCACCATGTTTTATGTATTGCATTTGGTTTTGTAGGAGAGGGGGATAAAACCTTCTTCCTCTACCCTCTTAGCTTTAGTATCTGGAGACTGCCAGTTAAATTGACAAAAGACACATTAATAGGAGAAGAAGCATACAAATTTTATGTGGTGTTAATGTTTTAATGTGGTACGAGAGGCTTCATATGAAAGAAGTGAAAATCCCAAAGAAGTCATAGACCTAAGAGCTTAAATATCATTTTAACAAAGTGATTAAATTGTAGGGAGGTAAAAAGACAAAGGAAAGGGGTTTGGGCCTCTAGGGGTGATAGGTTGCAGGAAGGCAAATATATGGGGAAACTAATGGAAGACAAGGATATTTCAGTAATAAGTAGATTCAAGTTGATGCTTCTGTCTCCAGTGATAAAAAGTGATTTGCTCTTCCTGGTCCAGAAAAGGAGAGGGAGGGTACCTTCACAAGGGGAAGCATATGCCCTGCCTTAAGGCAGAAATACACTGGGTAGAGAGTTTTTCCTATGTCTGCTATTTCTCAGTTGCCTTCTGTTCAAAATAATTCTTACACCCAAATGGCAAATTATGATCTCCTTCAGTTATTAGGTTTCATCAGTCTTATTTATTTATAAATATTTTTATTTATTTATTTTAGAGAGAGACAGAGCACAAGCAGAGAGGGGGCAAACGGAGAGAGAAAATCCCAAGCAGACTACACGCCTAGTGTGGAGCCCAATTTAGGGCTCCATCTCACAACCCTGAGATCGTGATCTGAGCCAAAACCAAGAGTTGGACGCTCAACCGACTTAGCCACCCAGATGTCCCTCTTCAGTCTCTTTTAGTGTAAAATAGCTCTTCCACTTTAGTTTTCTTTTTACTGATACTGACATTTGACAGACTCTGGTACAATGTCCTCAAGAAAAAATCTCGCCTTTCTGGATTTATCTAATTTTTCCCTTCATTATGTCATTTAACTTGTTCTCTATTATCTGTATTGTTGGTAAACTGGATGTTGAGACTTGAAAAGATGCAAGTCAAATATTTTTGACAAGAATACTTCATAAAAGATGGTGTGTGCTTCGGATCACATCAGGAGGTCACCATATGAGGTAGTCCCATGCTACATCTGGTCACTTGGTTTAGGTGGTGGCCATCAGATCTTGAGTTGTAATGTATCATTTTTTTGAAATTAGTAAGTCATCTAATGGCTTTAATATCTTTTGATGATCCTTCCCTTGCTCACTACACGAGATGCAAAATGGTGACATTGCCTGAATTCTGACATGATCCTACAAGCTGATTTCTTCTGTTTAAAAAGAAATTTCACCTTTCTCCTTGATATCAGATTGGATTTATGAATTCTTACTTACTCAATATGTTACAGTAAATTATAGTTATTCTTCTTGTTGATATTCTCACCTTTATTAAATTTGACCAGTGGGAGCTTGTTCAAGCCTCTGGCATAAATGCCCCATACTCACCTTGTACTTTCCCTGCCCCAGGTGTGGAGTCAACTGTTTCTCCAAGGACCTCTGATTTCTTTTAGTGAGAAAAGGTATATGGAAACCAAAATGTGGGCAGCAACCCTTTCTGAAAGGAATACTGGCACCTTTCTGGCAAGCAGTCCTAAGGGAAAATGTTTCCATGCTCCTTAACTAAGAACACAAAAATCTGTTTCAATTATACATCAAAGTTCAAAGTCAGGCGAGGTCTCTTTAAAAGCTCTTATTGTGCAAGACTCATGTAAAATTTTTAACTTCTTATTCATTTCAATGCTTCTACTTCTGATTTTTTTTAACCAAAGTTTACCTGGATATAATCTATGCTAGTTTGCCAAGCAAATTAATGGTGTAAATAAGCTAATGGGAAGCATTCCTAAATGTACTTAAGGGAAGAAATTGTTTTTTAAAGACCTTAGTTCATTGTTTGCATGCAAATGGATGCTGTTAATTAGAAATGAGCCTTATCTAATTCATTAAAGTAGGCCTAGTAGGACCTCTTCTTGAAAATCTCCATTAGCAATTCATATACTCTATGTACTCTTTGTGAGACAACTGTTTTCTCTTAAGTCTTCTTTAATTGTGTCTCTTAATTCAGGCTCCCCTAACCAAAATAGCCTTCTGTAGAGTAGTACCCTATTTCCTACAAAATGAAAACCAAAAATTTTAATATGACTTAGAAATCTCTTTATAGTGCATGGTATCTTTTCAATGGACCCTGCATACCTACTATGTTAAACCAACGCTGAAAGCCTTCTCACACACTCCCACTCTGCCCCCAGGATCTTGTCAGCCCTAACTCCAGTCTACTTGCTATGCACTTGAACTTCCCTGGTTTCTCACCAACACCTTTGACCTGTTCTGCCAGCCAAAGTTTGCAGACTGAGTGCCCAGGTGGAAACCAGCTTGGAAATTATTCCATGTTTTTACATAGGCATTATTTTTGGAATAATTGCCAGCATTTAAACATCAAGAGGCTTCATATTTTCTTTACTTTTAAAAAAAGATTTTATTTATTTCTTTGAGAGAGTGAGAGAGAGAGAGCATGAGAAAGGGGAGGGTTAGAGGGAGAGCAGGCTCTCTGCCGAGCAAGGAACCCAATGCAGGGCTCAATCCCGGGACTCTGGGATTATGACTTACCCAACTGAACCAACCAGACACACCTGAGGCTTCATATTTTCTAAAGAAAATAAAAGAGAGACTCCTCTCTCCTTTTGAAAACTTAGATCTGGCTGCTATGCCCTCATCCCCACGTTCTCTCAAGGCATAATCCAGCTGCATCTGAGTAAGAGGTGTTTCAGACTTGCTCCTCAAAAGTGTGGTCTCTGGACTAGAACAGACATTACCTGGGAGTTGCTGAGAAATGCAGGATCTAATAAATCATCGTGTGCATTTTAACAAGACTCCTAGGTGTTTGATCTGAATGTTCAAGTTTGAGAAATGCTGGTTTGGGCAAGCAAGCTTACTCTTCAGTTTACCATACCTGTCCCACCTCAGTCATTTTTATCAACTGTTTTCCCATTGACATTAGCCTTATAATACTTCATATAGATGTTCATATAATGGTAGTGGTGGTGACAGCACTTAATATTGTCAGGTGTGTGGGATGCCTGGGTGGCTCAGCGGTTGAGTGTCTGCCTTTAGCCCAGGGCGTGATCCTGGGGTCTCAGGATAGAGTCCCACATCAGGCTCCCTGCATGGGGCCTGCTTCTCTCTCTGCTTGTCTCTGCCTCTGTGTGTGTGAGTGTGTGAGTGTGTGTGTGTGTGTGTGTGTGTGTGTCTCATGAATAAATAAATAAAATCCTTTTTAAAAATATTGTCAGGTGCAGTTCCCAGTGCTTTACATAGCCCATATACTCTTCATTAACAACTCTATTCTTATATTCATGTTTACAGAAGGGCAGTTGGGGCACAGTCTGCTCAAGTTTTTGCCCAAGATCACATAACTAGCAATTATTTTAACCAGGATATAAACGCTAAATGTCAGACTCTAGCATCCCTCCTCTAGATGCAATTTTGCATTACTGATCTTAGCTTTGACCTTTGGTATTCTCTGGATATACTTCCAGTTTCTGCCCATCAGCGTTTCATTTGGCAAGCCCTTTCCCTTAGCTGGCCATGCTTTGTAGCAAGGGGATAGGACATGGAACCTGTCCTGACCTATCTTTCCAGACATGTTATCCATCATACTCATTATTTAAGCTTGTGTCCCAAGCATAAAATGACCTGAAGTTTTCTGTCCTTCAGCTTTTGCCAAAACCATTTACTTTTCCAGATTGAATTGCCTCTCATAATTTTCTCTCGAAGTCCTACCCAACAGAAGTCGTCTTTCTCAGTGAGTACTACTTCCTTTTCTCAAGCAGAGGCAATTTTTCTCTTAAGTTCTTCTTGCTCCTTTTTATAACACATTACATTTTATGTATCTATCAGGTATCAAACCCACATGTATTTTATCTTCCTTGGCAAGATTGAAAGCTTCATGCGGGCAAGGCAATATTTTATTATCATCTCTAGAGCCCACAGTACTTAGCAGAAACTCTAGTCCATTTTGATAACCAGAAAACATGTTCTCAATTTAAATTCTAAGATTTTTTAAATTCACATTCAAATTACACTATGATGGGGGACGTGGGTGGCTCAGTCAGTTAAGCATCTACCTTTGACTGAGGTCATGATCCCGGGGGCCTGGGATGAAGCCCCTACATCACAGCAGGGAGCCTCCTTCTCTCTGTCTCCTTGCTCCTCCCCCCTGCTAATGCTTTCTCTCTGTCCAATAAATAAATAAAATTTTTAAAAAGAAACGAAAAAGAAAAAACAAAACAAGAAAACCCCAAATTACACTAGGATTATAAATCTCTACACTTGGCCTGCTACATAGGTTAAAAAATAGATGTACAGAGACAGAACTATTTTTTAAATGTTTTTTTAATAATTAACACATTTTCATGGATCATCTTTTCTTCTGGAAATTGGACTAGATCAATTATAATCTTAAAGTAGTTGGGTTAATAATTCGTGTTTTCGGTGTTCTTCTGAATTTAATACTCATAAGAGACAAATGACTTTAACTTCTATAGCTAATATGTCAAAAAGAAGCTCATTGATTCTAATACTTTGTACATGTGTTTACCTCAGTTTTACTGTATCACAACTAATAAATTCTAGGTGAAATAAGAAGAAATTAGTCTTGAGACTGGGTATTTTATTTTCATCCAATCTATAAGCACAAGATATTTTACTTTGCAATCCATATCATCAAAGAGTTATTTTTAGATTGATCAAAGAGGATCATACAGATATTATTATCCACAGGTGTCTATGGAAAATCTGGTCTCTTCCCATCTGTTATCTGATGACTCTTGAAAAGCTTTCAAGGACATTCATAATTCTTCATCAAAGGACTATGAAAATTAGCTTTGTAGTTAATCTTTTTATGTCATATTTTATTCTTTACAACTTGGCAAACTCTAATGAAAGAGCTGGAGCCAAACATGCTGTTGCATGGGCTGGTATGGACAATATCATTCTCTATAGATACACACATGGTTATACTTTATTCATGGCCTATGAATTCTTATGGGCCTGGGTAGGTAGGAGTTAGAATTTCTAATGGGGAATGATCTCTGTGATGAGCCTTGAAGGATGGCAGGAGTCAAATGAATGAATGGATGGACATGCCAGAGAGAAAAGGTGACATTAGTAAAATTAGTGCAACAGAAAAAAGTAGGCTATGTTGAAGGACTACATTCATTTTAGAATAGAGAAGGTCTCTTAAATCTTCGTTTAGATGTTATTATCCTGAGCTTATCATTCTATATGTAAAACCAACTGCCCAATTTTTATTCTAAACTCAGTGCTGGATATCAGTAACCTATATATGTTTTTGAAGGTTACTCAGAGTTTTATCAGTAGCCTTATTGGAACCATGTACCTTGCTTCCCACCACTTGAGAGTAGCATTTCCAAGAGCCAACTGTGTGTTGTTTCCAACTGGTATAATACAAGTTATTCTTGTTTTTATATTTTTTCTTGAATGAAATATTACACAAACTAATAAAATAGGAATGCAAAGAGAAAGAATTATGGTTTCTGTGAAAACTAAAGTTTAATGCTTTGAAAGACTTGTTAAACATGATCAGGAAAAAATATTCAATTGGATATAGATGAGGAAACTATTAGGAGTAGAGAATAGAAAACACAAAAATAAGGAAGATTTTTACATTTAGATACTTTCTGATCTCTCTAAAACTTACTCTACTTTGAAGAAACCAAGACTGAAAGTCATAGGTGATGAATTGTAGGACTGTTTTATATAAGACAGAGTATGCTGAACTTCAGTCACTGGATCCTTACTTCAGGAAGGCTTAGACCCCATACCAAATGAGTAGTGAATTAGAGGCAACAATGTTCTAAAAGAATATAAAATGTTTGAATATGTTTAAACAACTTTATATAATCCCTCCAATTTAACATTTTTTCCCAAGACTACCTATCCACTCATTCTAATCAAGTTTAATCTTGACCTGAGCCGAAGGCAGATGCTTAATCATCTGAGCCACCCAGGTGCCCCTATATCAATGCTTTAAATATGCTTGTAGACATCCTTTCTGTTACAGGGTGTCCCATACATATATAGGGACATGGGGACATCTCTGGTCTGTAATCAATAGAATGGGAATTTTGAGCTTACTTTCCTGTATGTTACAATTGATATATTCTCCAGATATAATCCCCAACATTCTGTTTACCAATCCTTCTGACTTACAATAGTTAAAGGGAGGTAGCCTCTGCACCATGGAGATTACATATATTACCTCAGTTCATTAGTTATGGGAACTCTGGGAACTCTGCTTTGTTTATCAACTAGTAAGTCAATGAAGTAAGAAGGGAATCTCACTGAGTTAGTTGACTGGGAATTGCTACCCAATTCCTTTGGGGAAAAAAAAAGTGCAGTGTCTTCAACAGCTGTGTCTTCCTCCCAATGTTCAGACTTACACATCCAAATAGATGTTTTCTGAACATCTTGTTTTAGATGTTCCACAGGCTCCTCAAACCTATCATATCCCAAGTTGAAGTCTGTAGGTCTGATTTGTATCTCTCTTTCTATCTGGGTTTTCCCCCTTGTATTTCCTATCCTAGCTAATGCATTCAATTCAGCCAGTTCCTCAGGCCAGAAATGTGGGTAAGGGGTCATCCTAGAGCCCTCCCCTTCATCACCCCCATCTCATCTAATCAATTACCCAGTCATTTTATTTTGACCTACTGAGTATCTTAAATCTGTCACATCTTTATGAGTTTTATTCTGCTCAGACATTTATCATCCTTAATCTAAAATTCTATAAAACTTGAATCACCCTGCTGCCAGCCCCAACCTCTTCATTTCACCCTGAGCTCAGCTATCAAAGGGGCCTATGTGCTTCCAAATCTTAACTATTTGAAACCTTGCAAGGCCCTTTTATACTACCCCAGAAAAAGGCTTGAGATACAAAATCTTCCTTGATCAAGCCTCACACCAGGCTCCCTGCTCAGCGGGGAGTCTGCTTCTCTCTCTCCCTCTCTCTCTCCCCCTGCTTGTGCTCTCTCTGTCTCTGTCTCTCTTTCTCTCTCAAATGTATAAAAAATCTTTAAAAAATAAAACTAAAAAATCACATGGATACAGTGTTCAGTGAAATGCAAATGGTCAATACCTAGTGAGACCATAGGTGAAGAGACTAGAATTCCCTTGCTTGAGAGCCTGTGAATTCCCTCTCCCTTTAAAGTTATTGCTGTCTAACACTTGTCTGTTGTCCGTTTGTACAGCAGCTACACCCGGAAGCCAGCAATGTCTTAAAACAGGCCAAAGGGCATTTGTGAGTTTTTTGTTTTCCTTCTTGCCGAGAAAACTTGTATTGTCTACCATCGGAGCTTATCCTGTGAGACAGGTCTTCCTACAAGCAATCATTTCTATAGTACTTTTGGTTAGATTGCAAACCTTCATACTGCTAAAAACAAACACACTATCTGTGTGTCAGTAGATTACCTTTCTGCACAAAGGAAAAAAACTCAAGTCCTGAGATAAAAATGTGTTGATCACTTTGATTCCTTCCCTGGATTTAATATAATTAAAGCATGCCTTCCATATGTGTGTGACTCTATTATCATGTTTTTTTGAACAAGGCTCTTCTATTTTACTAATTCTCAGTTATCCGTTTGGCCATTAATATAAATCTAAAATTATCACAATAAGCTCTTTTCACATTGGTTAATATGAGTTAAAATATATTTCTCTACTATAATAAATATGAGGTTTTTAATTCATTCATTCATTCATTCATTATTCATGAGAGACACAAAGAGAGGCAGAAACACGGGCAGAGGGAGAAGCAGGCTCCATGTAGGGAGCCCGATGTGGGACTCGATCCCAGGACCCCAGGATCATGCCCTGGGCCAAAGGCAGGCACTAAACCACTGAGCCACCCAGGGATCCCCTGATAAATATGTTTTTTAAAGCCCTCTCTAAAGTGGGAAACACCATACACATGTAAGCTGCTAATCTAAGAATTTTTCACTATTATAATGGTGAATGTGCAACTATTTCCTTCTTGTTTTTAGAATAAAGCCTTATCTCTTATAGGAACTTGGACCCATTAATTATTCTCTCCCCCCCCCCAAATGCACACTAGCATAAGTATATCCTTACCCTATCTCTACTGGCCTCCCATCCCTAACCAAGTAAACATTTGTAGCTCCCAGATTAGAAAGTAAATTAAAAATACTTCTTTCATAATGTGTTCTACTGTACTTGACAGAGTTCTTAGCTGTGAAAAACAGAATCCAGTTCTGCTTAATATCAGCCTAATCCAACTTTATGAGAAGGATAAAGACCTGCTCCCATTGCCAAAGAGAAGGCTAGAACACCAACCCCAGGATGGACAAAAGGCAGAGGAGAGTCTCCATTTCAGGAACTGTATAGTCCAGATCACATCCTGGATCCACATGCCCTCAGAGACCACTCCACCACTGCAGATAGGAAGTGAGGATTGCCAGTGCCATTGGCAAGAATTGGAAAGAGTACCTTGGAGTTCTTTTGTCACTCATTCCAGATTTGAAAACTGAACTTCCTGCATTTGATTACATAATGATCTTGGAATTACCACTACAGGTATAGGGTATTCAGATTCTGGGCAGCCAAAGATGAGAAAGGTCTCTTACTTCCCTTTCCTAGTTATGATTCCCATTTGAATTATTCTCTTCATAGTCACTAATACTTAAATTCACATGTTCTCTTTTATCTTATCTGGGTTTTTAAAAAGATTTATTAGAGAGAGCACAAGCAGAGAGAGCAGCAGGCAGTGGAAGAGGGAGAAGCAGACTCCCCACTGAGCAGGGAGCCTAATCCAGGGCTCATCCCAGGGCCCCGGGATCATGACCTCAATCAAAGGCAGATGTATAACCAACTGAGCCACCCAGGCACCCCTCTTATCTGGTTTTGTTTCTTTGTTTTGTCTTGTTTTGTTTTGTTTGCTCTTGGTCTCCACCACTACTCTGCTGATATCTTTGCCAAGGCCATCAGTGATCTCTTGTAGTTCAGTACCACTGTAGGCTACCTGGCATTAACTGACTTTCCATCTTAGTGATTTGTCTCTCCTTGCTGTCTCCATGTCATTTATTTCATCTGATTTTATTTCTACTTTTCTGCATAATTTATGTCTTAACTGTACTCCTCCTTTCATCTTCCCTTAATCCTGATGTTTCTAAGTGACCTTTCCTCAACCCTATCCTCTTAACCTATATACTTTCCCTGGTTGTTATCCATAGCCACAGATGTTAGCTCTCCCTATATCATTTAGAAATCAAACCAAGAGGTAAAATAATAATAATAATAATAATAATAATAATAATAATATGCTTGAAATAAGACAGAAGTGTATCCATCTATCATGTATAAAAGTAATCTGCAACAAGGTAGACTGGCATCATTACTCTATGATGTCAAAAACCAAGACTCCTTCTGTCTCGAAATCTTCCATCCTTGATAACACCCTTATCCTCATGATCCAAGATGACTTTTAGCTCTCCAGCTATCACATCTGCTTTTCAGACTGCAGGATTGGGAAGAAGAGGGAATGGGTATGCCTTTACCCTTTTAGGGGACTGCACAGAAAGCCCATATAACACTCTTCCTTACATCTCATTAGTCTGAATTGATTCTCATGACCATAGTCTCTGAGCTGGGTAGCTAAACATTGGATTCCTGTTCTGGACAAGAAGGGAAGAATGGATCATGGAATATGCAGATAAGTAATCTGTTCCACTTGATTTTGGACTCTAAATTTAATATTCAGCTCAATATTGGCTCCAGATAAGACATACATATCTAGCCTCTAATGGGGCATTTCATCTTCCATGTCTGGAAGCCACCTCAAAAATAATTATATCCAATGATAAATATGTTCTGTTCTTTCACAAAATCTACTGTGAGTGGTATCACTATCTATGTGTTTGCCCAAGCTAGAAATTTGGAAGTTGTAAGAGTTAATATGAATGACATTAGGGGGTGCCTAGGTAGCTCAATCAGTGAAGCAACCAGCTCTTGATTTCAGCTCAGGTAAGAATCTCAGGGTCACAGGATGGAGCCCCACATCAGGCTCTATGCTCAGCACAGACTCTACATGTCCCTCTCCCTCTGCCCCTCCCCTTGCAAGCTCTCTCTTTCTCT
The DNA here is from genome assembly GCF_011100685.1 of Canis lupus familiaris. Classification (NCBI taxonomy): domain Eukaryota; kingdom Metazoa; phylum Chordata; class Mammalia; order Carnivora; family Canidae; genus Canis; species Canis lupus. Next base: position 27,250,982 of record NC_049260.1, on the reverse strand, counting down.
CTCTCTATCTCTCTCTCAAATAAATAAATAAGATCTGTAAAAAATAGTAATGACACTAAGTTTTGTGTGCTTATGCTACAAAATGGTCTTTAAGAGTTTTACAAATGTTTCCCCATTAATCTTCATAACAACTTAGTTTTAAGGATCTTCTGTGTTCATCCTCTCACCTTACTGTGACATGGTAAGCAATGGATGGATAGCAGTATTCTTACGTCTGTTACACAAATTATCAAATTGCGGCTCAAAAAGATTAAGATTTTTGACCAAGGCTAATAAAAATTATAGAAAGATTAAGAACTAAATGTCAGTGATTCTGACCTCAAGCCCATACCTCTACCATTGTGATCATTTTTACCTAAGTGAACAAAACAGCTGACAAAGGACAGCAGGGACAAGACAAAATAACAAGTGAGTGTCCCCCCTACCTTTATTACCTCTCCTTCAGCCAATTAATGAGGCTGAAGCCTGTATCTTCTCAGATTTGTGTTTCCTCCAGTATCTAGGGATAATATAATCTTTGATTATTCATGAATTTTTAATGATGGAGAATTTGGGTAATTAGTAAAGAAAAAAGGCTAGAGAAGCCTGAGTAAGGGGGAACTAGAAAAGGAGGCAAAGTTGGTCTGCAAAATAAAAAGGACAAGAGAATCCTTGAATGTGTGTTTTGTTTGTGGAGTTTCAAAACTTAAAAGATTCTGAAGCAGTTGATAGATATAAAAGAAATGAAAAGAAATGGAATTTCTGGAATGTTCTGTAACTGTGAATGTGTTGGTCCCCATTAGAGATCAAGAAATGTGAATTAAGATTAGAATTACTGTTCGGCAATCTTTTGTTGCTGGAGTTGGTTTTTGCGGATGTAACTCAGTGAAGAATATCAGTTATATTTTTATTAGGATTTCATGTGAGCACCAAACTCTACCTTTATGAATCAATAGATGATTTTTAAAATGATCAGTCTACTCATGACAAAAATAGCTTGTTTCCTGATACGTTTGTTATTTAATTGCCAATTAACCTTTCCACTGCACAGTGGAAACTAAGTAATTGGAGTTGAAGTTGGCCAATTAAATAAACCTGCTAACTAAATGCTGGGCAATAATCCCCTCTTTGTCCACTTGTGTTTATTTCCTTTGGAAGTAAATAGCATGGTACTTTTGTGTTTATATTTTTACTTTGCTTTTTTGTTTGTTTAGCAAGATACTTATGCTATGTGAGCCTCATTTTACTCATTAGAAAAATAAGGAAAATAGTGCATATGTCATAAGGTTGCTGTAATGATTAGTGATAATATAAATAAATTGGGTATTCCTGTGCCTGGTACCTGAGTAGGGCTTAGAAATTAGTCTCTGGGAATAGGACTTCTGGGATAGTGAAGAGTGTAGCTTAACCTATCTACTTCCAATGAACAACAAGAAAACTGGACAAAATATTTCATAACCCTGGAGATCAAAGGCATACACATAATTGATTATTTATAGAAAACTATTGAACTTTGAATAAGAACAGTGGAGATCTACGGTGGTTTTGTCTGGGACTGTTCCCACTGCCCACTCCCAGTTTGGTCAGCATAGCTGTTAAATTGAGGTAGTATAACACATGAAAGCCAGCAGCTTCCCTTCCAGAGGGGCTGATTTTATGTGGAGCCAAACATATAAAATTCCATGCCCAGAAACACAGTAACAGACAGAACTTGGTAGCAAATAAATGAGCCAACTAGCAACTCTGCTGTCCTAAAGTTGCTGTCTAGATTAGGCAAACAATTGACAGGACAACTAGCCAAACATTTGATTTTTCAGGGATAGATGACAAATGAGAATGTCATACAGGGCTGGACAATCTCCATATATCTGCTACAGTATGACTTAAAAACTCAACATGGAATGCATTGCTTAATACACATACAGATTCTTTGACAAAAATTGGAAATTTTACTGACTCCAGGTCTTTGAGCTCAACTGCTGGCTTCATTGCCTAGTCACAGCTAAGCTCTGCTGATCTCTAGGAAGCAAGGCATATTTTCTTTTTCTTTTTTTTTTTTTTTTGAAAACAGAGAAAGGGTATTAGCAGTCACCCACTATGGGGAAGCATTCCACAGATATTGTCCAGATAAGTTATTAAAACTTTGGTAACCACGACCCTGATGGTGCTGGGGGCAATCAGAATCTGGAGCTCCTTCTTCAATGTATTAAAATGTTGACTTTTCTAGAAAAATAATGATACATCCAAAGAAACAGGGAATTATAAACCATACTCAGGAGGCAAAAAGCAGGCAATAGAAATTACCTCTGAGTTGGTCCAGATGTTCGACTGAGCAGATAGAGACTTCAAAGCTCCTATAATAAATACTTTTGGGAACTTAAAGAAAACCATGTTTAAATAATTAAAGTATGATGACAAGGACATAAATAGAGAATATCAAGAATGTTCCAAATTATTAAAAAACAAGTGAAAATTCTGGAATTGGAAAGTGCTATAACTGAAATTTTAAAAATTACTAAAAATGGCTCAAGAGCAAATTCAAGATGAGAGAAGGAAAAAAAATCTATTAACTTGAAGATAAATAGAAACTGTCCAATCTGCCAAACAAAGAGAAAAATGGGTGAAAAAAAATGACCAGAAACTCAGAACTGCAGGAAAACTGAGTGTATCAATGTGGGTCCCAGAAAGAAAAGAAAGATTAAAAAGCAGAAAAATTATTTGAAGAAATAATGGTCATACTCTTCAGAAATACAGTGAAGCTGAACAAACCCCCAACAAAATAAACTCAAAGGGATCAATGCTCAAAAACATCAAACTACTAAAATACAACCACAAATGTAAAAATCCTAAAAACAGTCAAAGAAAAATGACTCTTTCTATACAAGGAAATATAGTATGATTAGCAGATAACTTCTTATAAACAATGAAGGCCAGAGGCAGTAGAATGTGGTATTCAAAGTGCTGAAAGAAAAAAAAAAACTATCAACCAAGAATTTCAGATAAAGGAGAACTGTTTTTTAGACAGTGCATAAAGACGTTCTCAAAAAATCAGAATATTTCTTTCTAGGTGGCCTGACTTACAAGAAAAAAAAATTAAAGAAACTTCTTCAGGCTGAAACCAATGATATTATTCAGTAACTCAAACGTACATGAACAAATGAAAAGCAACAGAATCAGTATATATGCACATAAATATAAAAGACTGTACAAATATAGATGTATGGTCTTGTTTTTGAGGCATATTTTTGCATAAAACAATTATATCACTGTATTTTTGTATTATTACACATAGATGCAATGAATATGGTGATAAATAGCACAAAGGAGGAGGGAAAATAGAACTTATCAGAGCAAAGTTTCTATATTTTACTAGAATTAGTTTTTTTCTAGCTTTATTGAGGCATGCTTGACAAATTGTACATATTTAAGATGTACAATGTGATATTTTGTTATAAGTATACCTTGAGTAATCATTAGTAAAATCAAGCTAATTAACATCTGTCACCTCCCATAGGTACCAATTGTGTATATGTGTTGAAAACATTTAAGATTTACTCTCAGCAAATTTCAAGTATGCAATACATTATTAACTATGGCTGCCATGCTGTACAGTAGATCCCCCAAAATTACCATGACTGAAATTTTATACCCAATTACGAACATCTCATTTCCCTAACTTCTCAACCCTTGGCAACCGTCATTCTATTATCTGTTTCTCCGAGTTTGACTTTTTTTAGACTCCATGTATAAGTGAAATGGTACAATATTTGTCTTTCTGTGTCTGGCTTATTTACCTTACCACAGTGTCTGCTAAGTACATTCACATTGTCACAAATGGCAGGATTTCTCTAAGGCTGAATGATATCCCATTATATATATATATATATATATATATATATATATATATATATATATATCATACTGTCTTTGTCCATTCATCCATTGACGGACACTTAAGTTGCTTCTGTACTTTGGTTATTGTGAATAATGCTTCAATGAACATGAGAGTGCAGATATTTCTTTGATATAACTTCATTTCCTCTAGATATATACCCAGAGTCAGATCACTGAATCATATGGTAGTTCTCTTTTTAACCTTTTGAGGAACCTCCATAGTGTTTTCTACAGTAGATGTACCAATTTACATTCCCACCAACAGTGTACAGTGTTCCCTTTTCTTCATATGCCTGCCAATATTTTGTCATTTCTTGTTTTTTTTTTGATGATAGGCAACCTAATGGAAGTGAGTTAAATTGGTTGATCTAAAATATACTATGATAAAGTTGCATATGTAAACTTTAGAACAATCCATAAGAAAATAACCTTATAGTTTAAAAGAAAACAGAGGAATTAAATTTGTATACCAAAAATATTTAACAAAAGAATATGGTTAACACTATGAGACATAAAAAAAGACATGAGACATAAAAAAAGAGCAAAATGGCAGATTTAAATAGAACTACATCAATAGTCACATTAAAGGTGAATGTATTAAGCATTCCAATTAAGATATTTCAGGCTGGGGGAGCTCTTGGGTGGCTCAGTCAGTTAAGCATCTGCCTTCAGCTCAGGTCATGGTCTCAGGGTCCTGGGATTGAGCTCCATGTCTGGCTCCCTGCTCCTCCCTCTCCCTCTACCACTCCCCCTGCTTGTGCTGTTTCTCTCTCTCTGTCAAATAAATGAATAAAATCTTTTTTTAAAAAAAGATATTTCAGACTGGGTTTTTTAAAAGACCTGATTATATTCTGTCGAAAAAAATGCTTCGGAGCCAAAGACACATATACTTTGAAAGTAAAAAAAAAAAAGAAAAGAAAAGAAAAAAGAAAGATATACCATACAGATAGCATCCATAATAAAAATAAAATAGGGATACCAATGCCAGATGAAATAGATTTTAAGGTAAAACATGTTACTAGTGACAAAATAGGACATCTATGACTATAAAGGGGTAAATTCATCAGAAGACATAAGTATAATTAACAAACCCCACATTTTATGATGCAGAAAATAACAGAATTCAAATGGGAAATGATAAACAATTCAGCAATAATTATTAGATATTTAATACCACTCTCAATATTTGGCCAAACAGTTGGACAGAAAATCAGCAATAATATCGAAGACTAACACTATCAACTAATTTGATCTGACATTTATAGAATACTCCACCAAATAACAGCAGAATACATATTCTTTTTTTTTTGCATTTTTATTTGAAGTATAATTAACAGTTATATTAAGTATAATTAGCGTTATACTAGTTTCAGGTGTACAATATAATGATTCAACAATTATATATATATTACCCAGTGCCCATCACAATAAATGTACTCTTTGTCCCAGTTATGTATTTCACTCGACCCACCTCCCCTCTGGCAACCACAAGTTTATTTTTTATATTTAAAAGTCTAGTAGTTTTAGAATGCATATTATTTTAAAGTGCCCATGGCATGTTCTCAAGGATAGATCATATGCTAGGTCATAAAACAAATCTCAATTAACTTAAAAGGATTGAATTAATAAAAATCATGTTCTCTTATATCAAGAATTAAATTAGAATATAACAACAGAAGGAAATCTGAGAGATACCAAAATATTTAGAAATTAAACAACACCTAAATAACCCACAGGTCAAAAGAGACATCACAAGAGGAATTAGAAAGTATTTTGAACTGAGTTAAAATAAAATCACATGTCAACATTTATGAGATGCAGTTAAAGCAGTGTTCACAGGGAAATTTGAAACTTCAAACACTTATATTAGAAAAGGTTAAAATTCTCAAATCAATAACTCTAGCTTTCACCATAAGAAACCAGAAAAATAGCACTCTAAACCCAAAGGAAATAATGAAGATTAGAGCAAAAATCTATAAAATAAAAGCAGAATAGAGAAAATCAATAAACCAAACATTAATGTTCTAAAAGACTTTGAAATTGGCAAAACTTTAGCTAGACTGACCAAGAAAAAAAGAATGAAGACTAAAGTTACCAAAATCACAAAGGAAAGAGAGGAGCGAGAACATCACTACCAACCCTACAGAAATTGAAGTAGAAGGTAATCATATAAACAACTTTAGCCACAATTTCTCCAAATTACATAAAATGGTCAAATTCCTAGAAAGACATAAATTACCAAAATAGATTTTTTAAAAATATAGAACATCTGAAAATACATAAGTACAGAAACTAAATTAGTAATTGTAAATCTTCTGATAAAAATAGCCCCAGTACAGATGATTTACTCATGAACTTGTAAAAAAAATTATTTTAAATACCAATCCCTCACAAATCCTTTCAGAATAAAAGCAGAGGAGGGAACTTCCAACCCCTTATATCAGACCAGCATTACTTTGGTCTAAACTATACAGAAATATTACAATTAAGAAATTAATAGAAACATCCCTCGTAAACACAAAATTCCTTAACAAAAATTTAGCAGACTGAACCCAGAGCATGTAAAAAAGATTACAAACCATGACCATGTGAGATTTATTCCAGGAATGCAGAGATGGTTTAACATCAAAATATAATTATTGTAACATACTATATTAAGAGGAAAAGCACAAAAACCAAAGGATCAAGAGATGAAGAAAAAGCCCTTGGTAAAATCTAACACCTAGTTATGATACAAATTTTCAACAAATAAGAGAGCTTTCTTAACATGGTAAAGGTCATCTATGAAAAAGCTATGGCTAGCATCATTCATAATGGTGAAAGGCTGAATGTTTTCACCTCGAGATCAAGAATAAGACAAGGATGTCTACCTTTAGTACTTCAACGTTCAACATTGTACTGGAGTTGAAACCAATGAAAGGAGGAGGAAGGGAGGAAGGTGTAGTGATGATATACAGAATCTATACGTTTACCAAAAGCCATTAAATTATATACCTATCAGTGGTGAGTTTTATATTATCTAAATTATGCTTCAATAAACCTGAAAAAAGAAATAGGAATGAGAAAATTATAGAAACAAGTTTGGCAATATACTAGTAATTGTTGAACCTGGATTACACGTAATAGGAATTCATCATACTATTACAATTTTGTATATGCTTATATTTTCTCAAAATATTTTTTCAAAATGCCTATCTGTGTATGTCTATAAAATGTCTATACTGTGTATCCCTTGTTACCCAGTGTAATTTAGACATGAGTCTTTTCTGCTTATCTTTTGAGAGGGTAAGTAATCTAATTTTCCCCTAATAAGTGTATAACACAAATGTTATATGTGCAATATTTACTACCTGTTGGCCTCTTACTGCTGCTCACTTTTGCATTATATTTTGCTTTTTGTGTGTTTTTTGTTGTTGTTTTTTTTTGTTTAGTTTTGTTTGTTTTGTTTTTTTTTTGTTGTTGTTTTAAAGATTTCATTTATTTATTCATGAGAGACACAGAGAAAGAGAGAGGCAGAGACACAGGCAGAGGGAGAAGCAGGCTCCATGCAGGGAGCCCGACGTGGGACTCGATCCCAGGTCTCCAGGATCACACCCTGGGCTGAGGGCGGCGCTAAACCGCTGAGCCACCGGGTCTGCCCATATTTTGCTTTTTGAATCATATAGTGAGAAAATGATATGGCAGTTGCCTAGAAACCATCAACTGTCTCTAGAGAGAGTTCTAATTCTCTCTCTAGAGAATGGAAACACATCACCCTTCTATATTCAGCAGGAAAGTAATACTAGTCAGCTCCCAGTGAAGAGAGAAACTACCTTCAATCTTCATGAACCTATAGACAACTTTTTCAGTGCTATGTCAGTCTGCTGTCTGTCTTCTTGATCTAAGAACCAGGAAATACATTTTTTAGTTCACAATCTGTTGACTCTGTCATATGTGTCTAAGTCTTAAAAAAAATCTTTGGAGTTATTGTTTGGATTTTACTATTTTTAGAGGTGTGCTTAGCTAAATTAAATAGTCTACCTTATGGGCCAAAGCTAATCTTAAATTATCTATTAGGTAGACTTACTAAATTCCTCTCTACCCTATACACAATATTTAATTAATTTAATCACTGATGGGGAGGGTTGAAAAAAATAATACACTAGTGAATTTTGTTCATGATCGAATTTTAAAACTCAGATAATTCAGCAAAAGTTATTATATTTACACAACCTATTTAAGTACTTTTATTATATATCCTTAATGATTGATAAATACATTATTTAGAAAATAACAGAATGATGCTATACCTCTACTTAAAAATCTTTAGTGGTTCTCTTGCACTGCAGAGGGTATAGTTAAACCTTTGCAGGCATGTGGAGCTCTGCAATACCTGACCCAAACCTATGTTTCTAGTACTTTGTCTTGCAAACCCCCTTTCACATTTCTTCACTATGGAAACATTAGAGAGGCCATGAACTTTGACTTGCTGAGCTTTTGTCTATGCTGATTTTTTTCTACAATGCTTTCCCCCTTCTTCATCTAAGGAACAGATTTTCTAGCCTCCTAGGTAGTCATTCCCCCCTTTGAATTCCTAGGACCCTTAAGTAGATGGTTTCCTGCTGCACTTAAGATAAAATTCATACTCTTACAGTGGCCCTGCTCTTTCCTCTGGCCTTATCTTCCATTCTCCACCTTGCTCACCACACTTTAGTACAGAGGTCTACTTTCAATTCCTCTAAATCTCTCTGTATTTATCTCCTGAAGGAAGTTTCTTTCTCTGTGTGGGAGCTGTTCCCCTATACTTCATCTAGGCTTGTTTACACATATTTCATGGTTCAGTTTCAATGTCAGTTAACTCAGAGGGGCTCATGGTTAAAACCACCACATCATCCTTAATCTAAATAATATCCACTGTCCTCTTTTGGAACAGGTGACATTCCAAACTACTGTTTGCAGGTACATTTATTCTTAGATCACCTGCCTGCGTCCAAGAAACCAGAGCTGTTCAATTTAGTCTTGTGAGAAAATTTGAAATGCTTACTGTATTGGAGGAGGAGGAAGACTGTTACTCTTTTCTATGGGTTTTCAGCATTTTCAACAATTTCTCTCTAGATTTACCGTTGTCGATATGAAAAATAAGAAATGTTTTTGGCTGTCATTTATTCATCTAAAAATTATCATAGCTCACTTCATGTTAATATAAATAACAAATGTTTTATGAAAACTATTTTCTATAGCAGAAAAGATTGTGAAAAGTGACATTGTCTTACATTTTTGAATATCACTTTAGTATTTACCTTAAGAGAACTGATGCTGATATCTATCTGCTTCTACGCTGTGCTACTGTATCACTCATAATAGAGCCTCTGGAAAACTCTTAAGAGAAAGAAAGAGACAAAGGCAGATGATATAATAGTATTATTATGAAAAGAGTTTTGACCTCACAGACCCCCTGAAAGCACTTGACCCCCAGGGGTTCCTAGACCACAATTCAGGAACTGTTGTTTGAGGGAATAAAACTATTCTTGTACCTCCTATGGCTATATTCTTTTAAAGTACAATAACCTGTGTTTCTGAAGAACTTACCTGGAGTTGTGTGCAGATTTTAAATAAATAAACTGGGAAAACCTTTTACCCTTTCTTCTTTGGGATAAAAAGCAGTGAGCAAAATATGTCCTTTTTCTCTCTGAGGAACTTTAGCCTTCCTTGTGTATCTAATTCCTTGACATTCTATTGGAAACGTACATAGTGCTTGCTGAACAGCAGATGACATTTTGCTGGGGGTGGAAATTACAAGCACCCTGGGGAATTCAAATTATAGACCAAGTAATAAAAAAAATCACCATAAAACCCTCAGAAAAAGACACACTTACAAAAAAAGGATTTGAAAGTTTAGAAGTGATAGTTGGTTTTGGATTAGAGAGAAAGAGAAAAATAAGGAAATAAATTTAAATAACATAAAAGCAAAAAAAGAGGAAAAAGAGGTAAGGGTCCAGATCTTTCTATTTTCCATGTTTGATTATAAGCCAAGTAAACATAGCCTCTCATACTAGTATACTTTAATAAATTTAAACAGAATGAATATTTGTAATTAGGTGCAATGTCTAGTTTTCCTTTTAGCCATTCTTCATGTTATGTACTATGGAATACTAATTGTGTAAAGCACTAATAATTATTTCAAAGGATGAAGGAGCATTTTAATAGCCACACACATTTTCATGAATACATATATAATGAAGTTAAAAAGATAATACCGATTATCTTCTATCACAATTCTCATGCTTGGGCAGCCCGGGTGGCTCAGCGGTTTAGCGCCGCCTTCAGCCCAGGGCATGATCTTGGAGACCCAGGATTGAGTCCCACATCAAGCTCCCTGCATGGAGCCTGCTTCTCCCTCTGCCTATGTCTCTGCCTCTCTCTCTCTCTCTCTCTCTCTCTCTCTCTCTGTCTCTCATGAATAAATAAATAAAATCTTTAACAAACAGAATCCTCATGCTTTAATTCCCTAGTATATACCTAAGAAAGGGATTTAGTGTCTAGTAGATGTCAGCAACCTTTAGTACAGTGCCAAATAGTAAATACTTTTGGCTTTGTGAGCCATCCAGTCTGTGTTGCAACTACTCAGCTCTGCCATTGCAATGTGAACAAAGTAATAGACAATCTGTAAATGAATGGGTGTGACTGTGTTCCCAATAAAACTTTATTTTAAAAAACAAGTGGTGGGCAGGATTTGGCTCACGGGCTATAGTTTGGAAACCCCAAGAATACAGTTTTCTCCAAATTAAATTTAGCTAATTTTACATAGAGTTTGTCATCCATGACACACCCTTTCTTTTTCATGGAAAATTTCCCAAGAATAATGCAAATAACGTTATTGTACTCAAATACACAATTAAGATGGTGCCATTTTGAGATACTGAATTTAAGAATTGAACTAATACTATATACTAGGTACTGAGAATAAGAGATCACAGTATATATAGTGCCTGTCCTTGTGGTGCTTGTAATATATTGACAGACATAGGAAATTACAATATACCCTGTGACACAAACAGGCTGAAGAGCTATGGGATTATATAACAGGGCCTATAACATAGACTGATTGGGATGGGGGTGATAATTGAGAAAAGCTTCATAGAGGAAGGGATGGCTAACCCGAGACTGGAAAGGTAATGAGAAGCTACCTAGATCAACATGTGGGGAAGCACATCCCAGACAGAAAAGGCAGAGTATGCTAAGTTCTAACATGAGTACAGTACTGGATTTCAAGGAAGAATAAGTTCAATGGATTTTTATTTTTATTTTTATTTTTATTTTTATTTTTTTTAGTTCAATGGATTTTAGAATGCAAAGAAAACTGAAGACAGAGAAGTAAGTAGGGATTATATCATAAAGAGCTTTCTGATCCCTGATAAAGAAGAGGGATTTTCCCAGTGACCCTAGGGAGTTACTCAGTGTGAGGGTATAACCAAAGACATATTTTAGAAAGATGATTCCCTCTGAAGTGTTGAGAATGGATAAGAAGATAGTAAGGTGGGAAGCAGAACCCAATTAAGAAATCGCCTCAGTAATCCAGACAGAGAGGATAGGAAGAGTTGATGGCAGGGAGAATGGACAGAAATGGAAACATTCAAGAAGCTATCTCACATAGAATTGTGAGGACACGTTTATTGATACACTCTGGAAGAAATAGAAAAGAACCAAGGACACCTCAGCTATCTAGCTGAGATTGAGGAGGCAAATGAAACATGACAGGCCTGGGATTCTAAATAGAATCTATTCAAATTTAGCTGTTTTGTCTTCTACTTCTCTTCCCTTCTCTCATTTTATTGCAAATTTTTTTCACTTCTTTGTTGTTCTGGGAACACTCTGACCACATTCCTGCCTCAGGACCTTTGTATTTTTTTTCTTTTGCTTAGAATACCCTCCCCGCATTATTTGTGTGGTTTGTTCCCTCATCCTTTTAGATTTTAATTTAATTCAAGCTGCTACTTAAAAAGAAGCACCTTATTTCAGTGGCTTAATGTAATCGTGCAAAATTTACAAAGTTGTTTCTGGTTGGCAAACAGCTCCCCTCCAAATTGTGAATCAAAGACCCAAGATACATTGATTTTGTGGCTCTGACATTTTTAACATGTGGCTTTAGAAAGAGGAGTAATAAGGAATATCACACAGGTAAGGATTAATTTATGAGCCAGGCCTGGAATCAGTGAAAATCACTTTGGCTCACATTTCCTTGGCTAGAATTCAGTTATTTACTATACCCAATGGCAATGGAGAATGGGACATGACAGCTAGCTTTGTGTTGAAGAAAAGGGGATCAAATTTTTTGATGAGCAGATTGCCATTCTCTACCATGATGACCCTTTTCAATGAAGCTTTTTCTGATTGATATAAAATTGCAAAACCAACCTCCAACTCCACTCAATATTCCTTTTTTTCCTGGCTTCCTTTTTTTTTAAAGATTGTATTTATTTATTCATGAGAGACAGAGAAAGAAAGAGAGAGACAGAGACAGAGACACAGACACAGACACAGACGGAGAGGACGGCTCCATGCAGGGAGCCTGACGTGGGACTCACCTGGGTCTCCAAGGTCATGTCCTGGGCTGAAGGCTGCGCTAAACCGCTGAGCGACCCGGGCTGCCCAGGCTTCCTTTTTCTTTTTCTGTGTAGCACTTAACACTATGTCCCAATCTGCACATTTCAGTTTATCTTGTTTATTGTCTGTCTCCTCCTAATAGAATGTAAGCTCTGAGAGGGCAAAATCTTGCCTGCATCCTGACAAAGTCCTGTAGAGGGTGTGACCTGGGGAAGTTAATGTGTGTGGCTAAATATGATTTATTTTTTTACCTTAAGAAAGACCTTATATTTGAATCCTTTTGAAGTTTCTCATGTTACAAGATATGCATTTTGTTTTGCTCAGAACAACAAACTACTGTCTGAGAAAGACATTAATCTCAATTGATGATGATTTTGTCTGCCTGTAGAAGACACTTGACAGAGAAAAGAAACAAGAAAAAAATTAACTAACAGAAGTCATGATTAGCTTTGTTGGTATGAAATCACATTTAAAAAGTTGTATGTCATTATATACAAGGTCTGTGAAAATTATTTTATAAGCAACTCAGTAAGTGGTTACATTGTATACCTCAAGGACATATGGCACAGAAAAGAGAAAAACTGTCTTTACATAACATAAAACTGTCTGGTGTAAACGCGTGCTTATGGCTTAGAATAAAATTTCCAGTAGAACTTTAAACATGGACTCAGCAATACTGTACATCAGGCCACATGGGTAGAAATGATGATGACTTTGTCCAGAAAACTGTATTAGGTGATTCAGAAAATACATCCTCATAGTGACAATTCCAATGTTGAACATGGATATGAGGGATGTATACACAACTACTGTCTAAACTGTGAATGGGAAAATGTGATCTTTTTAATATATAATTTTAAATTTGTACAATCAAATGAGTTAAGCAGCATAGATGAACAGGGTGTTCATTCTCTCTACATTTTCTGAAGTTTCCATGTTACAGTTCATGAAAAACTTAAGAGAGGTACTTCTTACTTGGAAAATGGGAGAGATAATTGCCTTATATTTGGATATATACAGTATATGCATCTCAGGGGCTTCACTTTCTTCATTGGCAATTTGACAAAGGCAATATAAACGATGTACTGAGTATTTAAAAAGATCCAAATGTGAAAATATCTAGTGCTTGGCCTGAAACACTTGGTAGATCCTCCCCTTCTAAAATCATGCCATGTGATTTGGCAGTCTTCCTTTTACCATAACAGCAGCCCCACAGAACATGTTCATTAAGAGTTAATGTTAAATTCATTGAATTTTGCAGCACATCCATAACTCTTCCTTTCTGATTATGCAAATCTCTCCCCATCATAATATGTGCTTCCTTCAATTGCATTAAGAGCATTTATAATGTAAACAGCAACAGAGCCAATATTTCAAACAGAAGCCATTCTTTAAAAAAAATAGCTAAATGTATTGAAATGCCTCTAAAAGTAAAATATTTAGCACTTAATTGCAGATGGGTAATGTTAAATATCCCATTCATTATTATTACTACCACATGCCTGAATAAATCCTACCATAAGCATTAAGCGAGTAGGTAAACAAAGAAATAACACTTCATGTGATGAATGCCAATATAAAGCACGTTTAAACTGTTCTGTCAAGAGACAAGCCTGGAAATGCTAACTGTGTTCCTTTGCTCTTCTGCAATCATCTGAATACATAAATTCAAATTGCAGCTTTTAAAACTTCAAATCGAGGCTTTTGAAATTTCAGAAAACACATGCGCTTGAAAAAGATTATAACAAGGTCCCGGTGGGATTTTGGCACCATCTTTTTTATATTTCAAAGTATAAAAAACAGATCTAGACAAGAAATGACTACCAAATGTTTTCATATTTAAAACGATGCTGTGCTTTTTTTAAAAAATTAAATCATCAGAAAAGTTTCCCACAAACATTGTGTGAAGAGAAAGACTATGGCAAATAGCTTAGCTAAAACTTCTACTTCTTAAGTGATGATTTATTCTATCTGGGAATACTTAAGAATTTTCTAGATTAGTATACAGTTAATATCCTTAAAATCATATGCAAGTCACTGCCTTTCAAACTGATGCTGAAAGTTAATTAGAAAACCTACTTAATTATTTATAATGCACAGATAAGTCCCAGATACACTCCAGATGCACTATAAATATAGAAAATTTAACAGAAAAAAAAAGAAAATTTAACAGATTTATACTGGAAAGACAATAATTCTTCACAAAATAATTTGTTGATTTAATGGAATCCTTATCAAAATCCCTGATGAGATTTATTCTGTAATTTGGCCAAATGATACTCATATTACGTAAATTAGAATAGCTAACGTAAGAGAGGAGGTTAACCTACCAGAAAATAAACCTACTTTAAAGCTACAGTGCTTGAAGTAGTGCATTACTGTAAAAAAAATCTATAGTGGATCAGTAAAAAGAACTCCATTGCATATAAGATACAAAATGAGGAAACTACCACAAATCAATAGATAATAGATTGTGCTGGGAAAAAAATATCAATTTCTGAAAAACCCTTCAAGATCAGAAACTTAACTATATAAATTTAAGATGGATTAAGTTTTTATTCTTTTTAATTTTTTCTTTTTTACATTTAAATTTGCCAACATACAGTATAACACCCAGTGCTCATCCCATCGAGTGCCCTTCTTAGTGCCCATGACCCAGTTACCCTAACCCACCCCCCTCCTCCCCTTCTGCAAAGCTTTGTTTGTTTCCCAGAGTTAGGAGTATCTCATAGTTTGTTTCTCTAATTTTTATTCTTTTTAAATGAAAGTATAATGATCCAGAATGATGTAAAGGTAAATATTTAAACAACTCTAGGACGTTTACAATTTTCAGAATAGTATCAGTGAAAGAAATAACAAAGAAAGTGATAAAATTTTATTTAGAAACAAACAAAAATTCAAAAAGTAGAAGGGAAACTAAAAAATGTATTGTCAATATTTTTTAATTTTTATTTTTTATCAAAGTGGATAATGTGAAAAGAGCTTTTACAAATAAAACACTGAGGAAAAATGGGCAACAGACACAGCAGACGATAGTAGAAGCAAATGACAAATACACAATTTTTTTCAACTTTTCTATTAATAAAAAACCGAAAAAACATCCTTGACAAACTGTTTTTATTCTTTCCATCAAGCTTATAAATCATAATGCGCTATAGTGGTAAACATGTGTTGAGACAAGTGTTTTATAACTGTTGGTGGAAGTGCATGAGTATTCTTATTACTAGCATTCAGAAGGAATTTAGCAATGTGTATCAAAATCCTTAGTGTTCTTATTGTGTACATTTCTTCCTTATTCTAAGGAAATTAGCAGATACGTAAATCAAAATGCATAAACAAATGTATTTTAAAGGGTTATTTATTATAATGAAAAATAGGACCCAAACTAAATGTCTAATAATAAAAGAGAATGGTGAAATACGGTGTACCTACATATGGGTTATTACTCAGATCTTAAAAATCAATTTTTCAAAGAATAATTAATGACCTAAGGAAATAGAGTAGAATATTAAATTTGGAAAATCGGTACACAATGTTTATAGAGTTTGATGGCAATTTAATATATAAATCTCAATTACGATTAATAAATACATTTTCCCTCTTTTTCTTGGCTGGATTTTCCTGAAAGAAAAAAATACACAAGTAACTAGTTTGAGACATGTTTGAAGTGGAGATTGAAGATATTGGCTTTTAGAATTTTACTCTAGGTTTGACGTTTGGGTTTTTTTTTTTTTTGTTTGGTTTTGTTTTTTGTTTGGTTGTTTTTTTTGGGGGGGGGTTGGTATTACCCTTTCTTGCTCTTCAAGCTTTTGTTTGTTGGGTTTGGGATATTTTCTCTCCCTGATATGGTTAATTTCTAGATGAAGGCTGAGAAAAGCTTTTACCCATCTGTCTAGGTTTTACAAATGTAATCTGATTTTAGCCAAGTTTTATAGTTAACTGAAATGAGAAAAAAATGGTTGCTCCATGTATTGGGGACACAGTACAAGATGATGGAGCCAAATATTAAAGGAGACAAAGATTTGTGAAGGGAGGGAGGGAGGGAAGGAGGAAGAAAGGAAGGAACGAATGAACGAACAAAGGAGAGAAAAGGAAGAATGATGAGGTAGACTGACATACAACCTTGAAACCTAGTCTCAAACATTTGAACCACCTGAGAATTTTTAAACAAATAAAGGATGTCTATAATGGATGTTTTCCTCATCTAAGAATTGCTGCTCAGTCCTGAGTCTAGAAAAATGGTTCAATTCCACATTCTAAGACAGGCTGCCAGCAATTGACACCAGTCACTTGCCCATAGGGTTTACTAAGAATTGACAGTAGTACTAGGTTTCCTACTGGTGATTTCAACCTCCTCTGCACCCCATGTCCCAATCCATGTCAGAGAACCCAGATGGGACGGGATAGCTATGTAGGGGGTACAGTTTTTCTCATAAAGCTCACTTTTCTCCTTTCTCCCCTTTTATTTCTCTAAAGTCAAAGTTAGGGGCTTCAGGATCATCACTAAAAACAAGCATGTGAATGACAAGAAGGGAGAACCATGTTCTCTTTCAGCTGAGTATTTCTTGAGCTGAAGAACCTCTTCACAGACCCATGTAGCTTTTGGAGGGTCAGAATACTCTAGGCCTTCCTTTGGCTTTCCACATTAAAGAAGGGCAAGGGGAAGAAGAGCAGGAACTACAGGTTACCCATACATAAGAAATCAGTGAGTAGCTGTGAAAGGGACTTTTTCTTTGATTTTTCAATTTAAATAAGTGAGAGGGAAAATTTCTGATCATTAATCTGAAAATGAAGAAAGGATGGATTCAGAAGATACCAAATATGAAGAGCAAATGATTAGTGCAAAAGTTAGTTTACCATATTTTAGCCACCAACTTATTGCAGAGGACTCTGAGGTCTATTTCCAGATCTTTAAGTTCCATATCTCCTATTTTTTCTACTAGTAACTTCCCCTGAATATCTGATGCAATTCGATATACTCTCACTGGAGTATATACTGTCAACTCAGCTAGGTAAGGTGGAAGCACTCATAGACCAGATGTAATGGTCAAGTGACAAGCACAGAATGTGGACCCAAATGACCCAGGACTGAATGTTGGATTGACTATGTAATAGCTGTATGACCTTGGGAAAAATACTAAGACTAATTTTCCTTTATCTGCAAATTAGGGAAGACGAATACCATCTCATGGTAGTAATGTGGGGACTTAGTACTTGATTCAGTGGCTACTATCTCAGTGCTGGGAAGCCGTGCAAATGAACTGAATTTCATCCATTCTAACCTGCACATTGTATCATATTAAAATAACTGAAACCAGGATGGGTTTTACAAACTCTGCTGGCAAGACCACATATGGTTTGGAAGAAAATCCAAGAAACAGTGGTGGAGCCCTCTGAAGAAATCATCCTCTGATAGGATGGGTAAAAACAGAAGTCAAATACTCTGAAGGGAAAGGTGATAGAGGAGAGACAAGTTCTAAATATGAGAAAGTTTTAGGACTACCTCACCAGTTTTTCACTTATATTTTACTTTTGTCTATGCAAGAGGAATATATGACACACATATAAAGAAAACTAAAAGAACAACTTCTTCATCGAAGAAAGCCTTTAAATGAGAAGTGTCAGAGTTTAATCAGCACCATGCCTTTTCCAATTCACGCCTGGCAGAACTTAGGATGGTGTCATATGTCTCCAGTTTGGTGAAATATTGTAGTACACGTTGGTGAGTAAATTAGACCATGTTTCAGAATCAGTATTACAAAGAATGGGAAAGATTATTTTTTTTAGGTTTTTATTTAAATTCCAGTTAACTAACCTACAGTGTAATATTAGTTTCAGGTGTACAGTATAATGACTCAGCACTTTCATACATCACCTGGTGCTCAACACTGACAAGAGCATTCCTTAGTCCCCATAACCTATCAGTATGACAAAGAATGGGAAAGATTCTTTAAAACCAAAATGTGGGCAGCCCCGGGGGCCAGGGTGGGGGTTTAGCACCGCCTTCAGCCCAGGGCATGATCCTGGAGTCCCGGGATGGAGTCCTACATCTGGCTCCCATCATGGAGCCTGATTCTCCCTCTGCCTGTGTCTCTGCCTCTCTCTGTGTCTCTCATGAATAAATAAAAAAAATTAAAAAATAAAAGCAAAATGCATGTAAAATTGGAAAGAATAATGGCAGAATTCATTCATTAATGCAACAGTTACTGATTTAGCATCTATTCTGTGTCAGGCATTGTTCCAGGAGCAAGGGATGTGACAATAAATAAAAATCTTTGATGTCAGGAAGCTTAATTTCATGTGTGTGAGATAGACATTATGTAAAATAACCAAATTATAGTGTTTGTTTGTTAACTTTTAAGAACTAGAAAGGTGAAGCAGGGAGAAAGAATAGAAAGTTGGGAGAAGTGTAATTTTCAGTAGGGTCATCAGGGAAGATGTGCAGAAGGTGAGGGAGCCAGGCATATTTGGTATTTAAGGGAAGGACATTGTAGGCAGAAAAATACAGCAATTACAAAGACTCAGAAGCAGAGACCCATGTAGTATATTTGAGAAGCACAGCAAGGAAGCTAGAGGGTCTCAAGAAGGATAAGAGAAATAGAGTGTAGGCAGAAATAAGGTCAGAGAGGTAAGGAAATTGGGGATATGCAGATTTGCTAGATCGGTGCTGGTCAATAGAAAATTAAGATGAGCCACATATGTAATTGAAATTTATAGAGTTGCCTTACCTTTTTTTAAAAAGTGAGAACAGATGAAATGAATATATTTCACTTAACCCAATATATTAAAATATTATTTCAACCTGTATGTCATATAGAAAGTATTAGTGAAAAATGAGATGAATAAAAATGAAATTGTTAAACAGTTTTATGTTTTACAGCAGTTGTAGGTTCTCAACAAAATTGAGTAGAAGGTACAGAGTTAGAGCAATTTTTTTGTACTAAGTCTTTGAAATCTGATGTATATTTTACACTTAAAGCACATCTCAATTCTTCTAACATCACTTCAGGTGCTCAGTAGCCACATGTGAAGGTATTTACCGTATTGGACAGCACAGATCTAGACCCTAGCAGAACCATGTAATGACTTTGGCTTTGCTGTGAATAAGTTGAGAGGCAGTAGAAGAGTTTGACTGCAACAGTAATATAACATGACTTGGATTTCCATAGGATCCCTTCATATGACTTGAGTTTTCATAGTGTCTGCTTTGTTGAGAATAGACGGGTAAGAGAATGTCTCCTCAAGTGCCCCAGAAAAGACTTTGGACAAACTCTCATCGAAGAGAAAAACTGAGTATAAACAAGCATAAATTCAATAAATGGACCTGGCATGGGGAAAGAGTGTAATAGTAGTTCTCTCAACACCCTGTCTTTGTACAGGCTATAAATAAGATAGGCTGTGTCTTATTCCTACATATGGAAATCTCTTGTTTCCTCTCATGGACTGTGAGATCCTCAAGGCAAGGCACACAATATATCTATTTTTAATCCTATGCCCAGTAGCCCTGCTGGAAGTTAGTAAGCTCTCAATAAATATTTGTAAAGTTCAAAAAAAAAAAAAAAAAAAGCTAAACATCCTCCAAATGGAAACAACCCAAATGTCCACCAACAGATATATATTCAAACAGTTCAATACTCTACAGCCAGGGGATTAAATAAATTAAGCTATATACCACATAGTTGATTATTGTAAAATTGTTGAATGAACGAGACAAGACACAAAAAAAGTATATAGCATATAATTCCATATACTCAGTTTTCAATATAGGCATCATAATCCAAGTTGACAGGATACTGGTTATACTTGGTGTTAGTAACTGCAAGGGACAAGAGGGGCCTCTGGGCTTTTGATAACATTCTATTTCCAGGGATCCCTGGGTGGCGCAGCGGTTTGGCGCCTGCCTTTGGCCCAGGGCGCGATCCTGGAGACCCGGGATCGAATCCCACATCGGGCTCCCGGTGCATGGAGCCTGCTTCTCCCTCTGACTGTGTCTCTGCCTCTCTCTCTCTCTGTGACTATCATAAATAAATAAAAATTAAAAAAAAACAAAACAAAAAAAAAAACATTCTATTTTCCTGGTCATTTGTATTCTTATTAAAAATATATTGAGCTATTACAGTATAGGTGTATTTTCAAATATATACATGAAATATAAGAATATGTATATTCAATTAAAACCTTATAGACAGGGGACATGTATCTCTCAAAAAAATAACAAAACAAGACATTGTAAATTACCTGAGGTGAAGACCATTTTGTTCAACTATATTACAGTTCAATATGTTAGAATAAATTTATGCCTAATTGAATAACATACACTATATAAATTTTTCTAATTGAAAACTTCCACCAGTACAACATATATTATGTATTTTAAGTCAATTTTCCACTTTCCTAAGAAAAATGGTGAATCATAATTTGGAAAACATTTTAACATATAAAAACTTAGTGTTGTTTTTAATTCCCAAGCTTTTACTTTAACACAACAATTTCCCAGAAAGGTGTATTTTATTCAAGCATTTTAAAGCATGCAACTTCACATTTTGTACTTACTCTAGTGGAGTGGCTCTCATCCTGGGGTGGTTTTGCTCTGGGGGGGGCAGTATTTGGTAGTGCCTTAAGACATTTCTGCTTGTCACAGCTGGGGGGAAAATGCTATTGGCATGTAGTGGGGAAAGACCAGGGTTACTGCTAAGCCTCCTACGATGCAGAGAACAGCCCCTCACAGCTAAGAATTATCCAATCTGAAGTGTCAATAGCTCTGAGGTTGGAAAACATTGCTCTAGTTTAATAATGTAATGTTGTTGGAATTTTAAAATCAGAATTTTGTTTCTTTACCAATTTTAATCTCTTACATTTTAGAGATTTTGGAGATATTGAAATTGCTTTGTCAAAGTAAATGAATTTTCTTTAAAACTTGTGTATTGTTAACATCTTTTAAATTGCTTATTTTCTTGAAAGTGTTACTACAGGTTTTTTTGTTTGTTTGTTTGTTTCTGAGTTTTCTTTAAAAAAAGAAAGAAAAGTTTGAGAAATATGTTGTTTATAACAGTTTTATTCTTATTTCTCCAGGCTAGAGGAACAGAAGAATATCTTGTCAGAATTTCAAAGAGATGTAAATGAATTTGTTTTATGGTTGGAAGAAGCGGATAACGTTGCTAATATTCCACTTGAACCTGGAAATGAGCAGCAGCTAAAAGAAAAACTTGAACAAGTCAAGGTAATTTTGTTTTCTAAAAACCCCCAGGGCCTACTTGTATAAAGAGTATATGAATCTATTTTTAAGGTATTTAATCATCGATTTCCTGCCCATTAGGTTATTGACAGTGCCTCACTAGATTTTCTCAAAACTTTATATTATTTTAACCCAGTGTTTCCCAGCGAGTATATTTTTTTTGGTAAAAAGTGTGTGTGTGTGTGTGTGTGTGTGTGTGTGTGTGTGTGTAAAATGCATGGCACTATTTTGAAAACTAATTTGGAATTAATCTTAGAAGTATTAGAGAATTTTACAACCCCAAATTCTTTCAAAAACTAGAGGGACTTTATAGAAATGAATCCCATTTCTCAGGAAAGATCTTAATTGCCAAATCAATCTCACTATTTCAGCCTCTAATTAGAGGTGTTCGATTCGCCTGAAACAGTGTTTTGTCTGGGAGTGGTTGGGGGTGCGTAGTGTTGGTTCACATTCCATACTAGTTGAAAAGACATCCAACCTATTCAAGTGACTTTTCTTGCCTTCCTGCTGCGACGTCTGCTTGTTACTGATTACCTTACCTGGCTGACTGACATGTCCAACTGCAGTTGGATTAACTCTCCTGGTTTTAGTTTTAGGACAAAAACTTATTTGGATCTGTTTCACTGTAATTCTTGAAGGGAAGGTGAAAGGGAAAGAGAAATTAACATTTAATCACCCTCTATTATGTGCTAAGTATTAGATGTACTTATATCTGCTATTTATTTAATCTTCATATAAAACTTTCAAAATGGTTGTTGCTGTCCTCATTTTACAAGGTCATACAATCAAAGTGAAATGGAATTTCTCCTTTATCAATGATTCAGTTCATTTGTACATGCAAATTAGACTCCAATATCAACCACTTATTTCTGTGAAACAAGAAATTTGTACCTGAATGGAGGATAAAGTATAAAAATAAACTTAATGCTTAGTTTAGGTAAACAGATATTGAGCATCTACTCTATGTCAAATATTACAAAAACAACCCACCAAGTTTTGGATCTATAGTTCATTTGAAGATGAGTGTATCATAGAAATAATTAACTCGGTTCTGGAAAATTGATCTTTCCTAAATGTATTGAGTGTTATAGATAGAAATATAATTGATAACTCATTTAAGAGACATGTTTAGTGGCATTTACTTATTAATAAATATGCATTGATTTTCTTTTTTTCCTTAGACAGTCTAGATCAGCACTGTCCAACAGAACTTTCTGTAATGACTGTAATACTCTCTATTGTCTATTGTAGTAGCCAAGAGCTGTATGTGCCTTTGGGTACTTGAAAGGTAGTGTGACTGAGGAAATGACCCTCACGCTATTGAAATTTAATTAATTTAAGTAGCCTCATGTGGCTAGTGATACTTTATTGGACACTGCAGTTCTAGATGACACAAAGAAATAAAGGACAGTCATTACAGCCAGTAATAGTTTTGTAGGTCTTGGGAAAGGGCATTTATAAGGGAGACTGAATGAATTAAAGAAATTCAGGGATGCAGAGGAGTCAAAAATAAGGGTTCTTGAATGAAATTGCCCAAGTAGGAATCACAGCTCGGTTGCTTGCTACTTCTGTGTACTTGGAGCTGGTACTTAACCTCTCTGTTGGAATTTAATCTCTCTGTCTCAGCTTCCTTCTGCACAAGAGGAAGATAATAGGATCTACCTCATGGAATTATATTATCTCAGTTA
The DNA here is from genome assembly GCF_011100685.1 of Canis lupus familiaris. Classification (NCBI taxonomy): domain Eukaryota; kingdom Metazoa; phylum Chordata; class Mammalia; order Carnivora; family Canidae; genus Canis; species Canis lupus. Next base: position 27,227,603 of record NC_049260.1, on the reverse strand, counting down.
ATTTTTATATACTACATGATGAGGTTAACGCAGCACCCAGTACGTGGTATGGTCTCAATATTAGTTATCTCTTAATATGATAATGCAATTTGTTACTCAGTAGTAAATTATAGCATGGAGGCTTAATACCTGAGAGGAGGATGAATTTACCTAGATTGCTCTATTTCTGACAGATATATGTTTTCAGACCCTTAACAATGCTTGGGGTGTTATTTTGGAGCTCATGATACCATGTAGTACTTTTTTTTTCTTGAAAACAATCTGTGAGGGATAAGATATTCTGGTCCTTTCTAGCACTGGTTTATCTACTTGAGAGTGGGTGCTCCGGTCCATCAGTTCCATACTATGTAGAAAGCGGTTGATACTTGAGGTACCTGTTGGCCTTCAGTCAAGTTGCTTCGTTTTGATAGACTAATCAATAGAGACAAAGGTGAGATAGTCGGAATGGTGCTGTAATTCATTTTAAACATTGTTGCATTTGTCTGTTTCAGTTACTGGCAGAAGAGTTGCCCCTGCGCCAGGGAATTCTAAAACAATTAAATGAAACTGGAGGAACAGTGCTTGTAAGTGCTCCCCTAAGCCCAGAAGAGCAAGATAAACTTGAAAATAAGCTCAAGCAGACAAATCTTCAGTGGATAAAGGTTAGATACTAACCATCTTTTCCATCATATGTGTTAAATGTTGCGAATGTTTGTATTTCTTTTGTTTTTTGGGTGTTTTATTGCTGGGATTGAGGGCAGGGAACTGGTATATGGATTGTTGTGTTTTTAACCTGACCATTTGATTTGGCTCCTTGACTTATTATGGATGGAAAGAATGGTGATGGTGGATGGCAATACATAAATGCCTATATATACCATTGTTACTTTGCATGAGTTGTGCCAAAGAGTTAGACTGGTAAAGGGATGGAGTAATTCAGTGTTCAGGTATATGCTGATGGTATTTAAGCAAAATGAAGGTGGTCCACTTCAGCCAGTATTATAAATCAATATCATTTATCCCTCCTTATAGCATATACTTAATCAATGATTAATGCATGTTGACCTCAGAAAGGTGTTTTATTTGTTTGTTTGTTTGTTTAGTTTCTTGGTTACTTAGTCACCTAATGTGAGTCTTTGTCTTTCTACCTTGGATACTTTATAAATCTAATATTTTAAAATATTTATCAAATTAATACATATTTATCCTTTAAAATCAGTGCCACATATGAATTTATCATGAAAAGCAACAACAGTCTATCAAAAGACAATTATTTTCCCACCATACTTCTCTGGCAACTTTGTCATAAATCATGTGAACATATATGTGAATCTCCTCCTGCATTCTCTATTCTCTTCCATTTGACCATGTCTGTCCTTCAACTATTACCACACTGACTTAATAAGAATCATTTTTTAATAGCTTTACTGAGACATAATTCATATACAATGCAACACACCCATTTTAAAATGTATAATTCAATGATTTTTGTGTATTTATTTTTTTACATTGTGATAAAAAGGATATAACATAAAATTTGTCATTTTCATATTTTTAAGTGTACAATTCAGTGTCCTGTATTACATTCACAATGTAAAACCATTACCATCATCTATGTGGAAAACATCTTCATCACCCCAAACAAATCATCAAGCATCCACATCCTGTTACACACTCACACAATTTCCAAAGTCCTCTCTATGTAATTTTCCTGTTCTAGAAGCTCATAAAAATAGACTGATACTCTATCTGTCCCTTTCCATGTAAATTATTTCACTTAGCATAATTTTTCTAAGGTTCATCCATGTTGTAGCAGGTATCAGAATGTCATTCCTTTTTATAACTGAGTAACTTTCCATTGTATGCATATATGCAATTGTTTTGTTTAAGTTTGGAGGATCTGCTAATCTAAACCCACTGACTTTGTTCTTCTTAGTCCACATTGTCTTTGCTATTTTTGGTTCATCGATTTAGCAAATAAATTTTAGAACCAACTTGTCAATTTTCACTGAAGCCTGCCAGGATAGTGATTGGAGTTGTGTTGAATTTGTGGATCAGTTAACATCTTTACAATATTGAGTCATCTAATCTGTGAAAGTGATATATCCTTTCATTTATTCAGGTCTTCTTGAATGCTTTTTTCATCATATTTTGCAGTGTTCAATCCAGAGGACCTGTACATCTTTTATTAGACTTCATCCCTGATATTTGACATTTTGATCCTATTTCATAAATGGGATTCATTTTGAGTTTTATTTTCTCTTTGTTGTTGGTATATAAAAATATAATATATTTTTGCATATTACATATTCACTGTCCTTGCTAAATTCACTTATTAATATTAATAGTTTTCAGAATCTTTTGCATTTTTTTATGTGCACAGTGTGTCATCAAAAAGAGGTAGTTTCTCCTTTTCAATCCTTCAAATTTTATTTCTTACATAGCCTAGGACTTCCAATATAATGTTTAATAGAAGCGACAATAATGAGAAAACTTGGCTCATTCCCTGTCCCAGGTGGAAAGCTTTCAATGATTTATCACTAAGTATATGTTTGTCATAGGACATTTTATAGGTTATTTTAATCAAATTAAGAAATTTCTCCATATTACCAGTTAATGTTTTTATTATGAACATGTATTAAACATATTCAAATGTTTTTTTTCTATATTTATTAAACGTATGATTTTTCTCCTTTGTGTGAATGTGGTAAACTACAGCCATTGGCTCTGGAATGTGAAACTACCCTGGGATTCCCGAAACAAATCATACTAGTCCTGATGTCTTGTACTACTTTATAGATTGCTGAATTCATTTTTCTAATATGTTGTTTAGGATTTTCATATTGTTGTTCATGACAGAAAAAGGTCTGTAATTTTTTAATATCTTTCTCAAGTATTGATAACAATGTTAGACTAGTTATAAAAACTAATTGAGAAGTATTCTCTTTTTTTTTCTGGAAGAAATTGTTGAAGATTGGTATTATTCCTTTCTAAGATGTTTCAGAGGATTCAATTGTAAATCCATCTGATGATGAAGTTATTTTTTGTGGGAAAGTTTTTGATGATTGATTTGATTTCTTCAATAGATACAGGGATGGTGAGATTTTTCATTTCTTTATGTGTAAGCTTTTGTAAGTTGTGTCTCTCAAAGAATTTGTCTATTTCCTTGTCATTTTCTCTTTTTGGGTTGTAGACTTTATTCATACAGTCAGTGGTCTTTTATATATTTATGGGTAAAAATGAGAAAATAGACTGTGGGTGCATCTTGTTGGCTGGGATATTTTACTCTGTGTGCTAAGGCAGAGAGCTGACCCTGTTGCTAAAAGACATCTTCAAATTCTATAGTGCAGTGGGATCTATTCTGTGATATCCACAATGGCTACTGAGATTCATTCCAGATACCAAGTTTATTTTTTTAGATAAAAACCACTCACTTCTTATTTGTATTGATTCATATTTATTTTTGCTTGTACGTAAATGTTAAGGGAAGACCATTCAAAGTGGTAGTTTTGCTAGTGGAAAATTTCCATCTACAAACTTTAATACCTAAATTTTAACCCACTTCTTAGCCCCAATCATCATGGCATTTTTCATCTAGTCTCCAGATTCTGCCAGGTCAGATCTCCTTGTACCTAAGGCTCCCTTACTTTATATGTCTTCATGTATCTCTACTCATGTGACATTCCAAAAATGTCTTGAATCCTTGCATACGTTTTTGACCATAGTTCTACTGCCTTATTGAGCATATTTAACACCTGTTAACTTTGTTCCATCCTGGATATAATACAAACTGTAATCCTTTAAACCAGGGGTAAATCCATGCCAAGAAGATGTCACTGAACTATAATTTTCACATAATATAAAATGCCTTATTTCAAAAATGGCACAATTGCTTCTTAAGAATTGATCGTTTTTTATCAACATCCAACTAAATTGATAGGTTTAGAAAAGTTATACTGAGAAAAGTTTCTGTATGTAGATGATGGGAAAGAAAATACTAGAGACTTCCCTGTCAAGGGGTGGAGTCCAATGTGGTGGCATAGAAAGATCCTAAATTCACCTCCTCCCATGAACACAGTGAATAAACAGCTATGTAAGAAATAGTTCCCTCTGAAAAACATCTGAGAACTAGCTGAACAGTTCCTCGATGGCAAAAGATAAAAGTGCCACATCAAGACAGGTAAGAGAGGCAGAAACATTGTCTCTCCAGAAACATGGCATGGCAACTCACAATCAGGATGGATTTCATAGAATAGGATCTTCTATCTGAGGAACAAGGGCTTAATGCAGGCACCCTAACCCATGGGACCTGCACTAGTGAGATGAGCCTCCAAAGCATCTAGCTTTGAAAAACAGTGGATCTTACATCCAGGAGATACCCATCGGGGTGTAGGGAACTTAGATACTGCTCTTAAAGGGCTCAGCACAGTGGCAGCAGTTTGGAAAATGCTTAGACTTTTGTGAAGGAGACCCATTTGCTAATCTTCAAGAGTCAGCTAGATGGGCAGGAATTGACTCAAAGTCTCTCCCAGATGGAAGTGCTGGTGGGTGCCACTTTTGCACTCTCCCTTGCTAGCACAGGCAGGCTTGCATAGTTCCTGAAATCTTGGACCACCCTGCTAAAGCCGATGGGTATGCCAGGCCCTTGCATTCTCAGAAATGACTTGATATACTCATCTGATACCATTTTTTGTAACAGTCACTCAGGGGACACTTCTGGATCTCCTGGTCTGGATGACATCAGGGTTCATGATTGGGGCCCCATAGGACTGTATACATTTGCATACTTTAAAAGCTGCAGCCTGAGGGTCTGCCTCCCCTTCAGCCCCAAACTAAGAGCTGACTGAGATCCCTCTCTTGGGAACAGTAACAGGTTTTGGCACATTGTCAATGACTGTAGCCCATCAAAAATAAATCAGGATGCTTAGACAATCACAGAGATTCAAGAAACAACCAAAAGCTATGGCAAAGTTGAAGGACAAGTTTCATCTCCTACACAGGTAATTCCTTCAAGGCCAAGTGGGGTAGCTGTTTCTCCTAATAGATAGAAACAAACATAAAGAGTCATGTAACATGAGGAAATTGAGGAATATGCTCCAAAGGAAAGAGCAAGATAAAACCTCAGAAAAAAAAAATGAAATGGAATTAAATAGTTTACCTGTTTAAGAGTTTAAAGGAATAGTGATAAATTCACTCATCAAACTTTGGAGAATGGATGAACATAGAGCTTCAACAGAGAGATAAAAGACATAAGGAAGTACCAATCAGAAGTCACAAAACTGAAGAATACAAAACTAGCACTGAAAAACACACCAGAGGTATTCAACATCAGACAAGACAAAACGGAAAAAGAATGAGTGAGCTGGAATACAGTGCAGTGGAACTCACCCAAACAGAGCAGCATATAGAAAAAAGAATTTTAAAAAGTTAGTATACTTAAGGCACCTTAGGACAGTATCAAATAGAATAACATTCACATTATATGGATCCAGAAGAAGAAAGAGAAAAGGGGGCAGAAAAATTATTTTAAGAAATGCTGACAGAAAACCAACCTAACCTAGGGAATGATATAAACATCCACATCCAAGAATCCCAGAGAGTTACAAATAAAATGAACTCAAAGATATTCACAATAAGCCACATTATAACTAAAATGTCAAAAGTAAAGATAAAGACAGACTCTTAAAAGTAATGAGGGGAAAAAATGTGTTATATACAAGGGAACTCCCATAAGAATCTCAGCAGATTTTTCAGCATAAACTTTGCAGACCAAAGAGAGGGTCATGACATATTCAAATGCTGAGAGGAAAAAACTTCCAGCCAAGAATACTTTACCTGGCAAGGTCATCATGCAGAATTGAAGAAGAAATGAGTTTTCCAGAGAAACAGAAACTAAAGGAGTTCATCACCATTAAACTGGCCTTACAAAAACTGTTACAGGGAGTTCTTTAAGCTGTAAAGAAAGGGCACTAATCAGTAACAAGAAAACATGAAAGTTCAAATCTCACTGGTAATGATAAATATATAGGAAAGGTAGTAGAATAATCACTTATAAAGCTAGTATAGAGGTTAAAAGACACAAGTAGTAAAAATAATTAAAACCGCACTAATTATTTAAAGGATATATAAATAAAAAGATGTAAAATGTAATAACAATATAACAAGGGAATGAGTGTGAAAAAGTCAAGTTTTAGAATGCATTCATATTTCAGTTGTTACCAACTTAAAATAGACTGTTAGATATATAGGGTGTTGTGAGAACCTCATGTAAGCACAAAGCAAAAACCTATAGCAGATACGCAAAAGATAATGAGAAAAGACTCTAAACATAACAGTAAAGAAAGGCATCAAACCACAAGGGAATAGAGTAAGGAATGAACAAAGAACTACCAAACAATTGGAAAACAATGAACAAAATGACAATAAGCACATACCTATCAATAATTACTTTAAATGTAAATGAACCTATCAATAATTACTTTAAATGTAAATGAACTAAATGTTCCAATTAAAAGACATGGAGTAGCTGAATGGATAAATATAAAAGACCCATATACAAGCTATCTAAAAGGAACTCACCTCAGATGTAAGAATGCACTGAGACTGAAAATGAAGGGGTGGAAAGCAATACTTTATACTAATGGAAACCAAAAGAAATCTGGGGTAACTATACTTATTAGACAAAAGAGACTTTAACATAAAGACTGTATTAAAAAAACAAATAAGGGCATCAAATGGTGGTAAAGGAGTTAGTCCAACAAGAGGATATAACAGGAGCAAATATTTATGTACCCAACATACTTAGCACCTAAGTATATAGAGCAGACATTAATAGACCTAAAGGAAGAGACAGCGATATAAAATACAATAAGAGCAGGGAACTTTAATACCCTATTTACACCAGTGAATAGATCATCCAGACAGAAAATCATAAGGAAACATTGGCCTTAACACATGAGACTGACAGACTTAATAGATATATACAGAATATTCCATCCAAAATAGTAGATAGTATATTCTCAAGAGCACTTGGGACATTCTCGGGGGGTAGAACACATGTTAAGTGCTTAAATGAGTCAAGCCTCAATAAATATAAGAAGACTGAAATCATATCAAGCATATTTTCTAACCACAATGGTCTGAAACTAGAAAACAACTACAAGAAGAAAAATGGGAAAACCATAAATGTGTGGTGATTAGACAAAATTCTATTCCGTAACCAATGGATTAATGAAGAAATGAAAGAAGAAATAAAAAATACTTTGAGACAAATTACAATGGGAATATAACAATCCAAAATCTATAGGGTAGATTCTAAAGTAGTTCTAAGAGGAATGTTCATAGTGAAATAGTTCTACCTCATCCAAACTCATTTTATGAGGCTAGCTTACCCTGATACCAAAACCAGACAAGGTTGCCACAGATATGAAGGAAGGAAGGAAGGAAGGAAGGAAGGAAGGAAGGAAGGAAGGAAAGAAGGAAGGAAAGAAAGGGAAGGAAAGGGGAGAGGAGGGGAGAGGAGAGAATAGGAAATTAGAGGCCAATATTCCTCATGAGCATATATGCAAAAATCCCCAACAAAATTTAGCAAACTTAAACAATGCATTTAAAACAATCATACACCATGATGAAGTGGGATTTATTCCAGGGATGCAAGAATAGTTCTACATCTACAAATCAATGTGATACAACATATTAACAAAATGAAGCATAAAAATTACATGATCATCTCAATAGATGGAGAAAAAGCATTTGACAAAATTCAATGTCCATTTATGACCAAAAACTCTCAATACAGTGGATATAGGTGGAACATACCACAACATAATAAAAGCCATATATCACAAGCCCACAGCTAATATCATACTCAATGGTGAAAAGCTGAAAGCTTTTTCTCTAAAATCAGAAACAAGACAAGGATGCCCACTCTTGCCACTTTTATTCAACGTAGTATTTAAAGGCTTAGCCACAGCAATTAGGCAGGAAAAAGAAGTAAAACGCATCCAAAGTAGAAAGGAAGAAATAAAATTGTCACTATTTTTGGACAACATTATTTCATATAGAATTATACTTATTTTCTGTGTAGAATTTATAGAGAAAACTTTAAAGATTGCCCTAAAACTATTAGAACTAAGAAACATATTTAATTAACTTCCAGAATACAAAATCAATCTATAAAAATTTGTTGCATTTGTATATACTAACAGTGAACTATCATAAAAATTCAGAAAACAGTTCCATTTATAATTCTATCAAAAAGAAGGAAATACCTAGTAATAAATTTAACCAAGGAGATGAAAAACCTGTGCTCTGAAAACTATAAAATATTAGTGAGAGATAATTGCAGAAGACACGAATAAATGGAAAGATATTCCATGTTCACAGATTTGAAAAATTAATCTTGCTAAAGTATACTACCCAAAGCAATCTACAGATTCATTAAAAATCCCTATCAAAACTCCAATGACATTTTCACCAAAATATCACAAACCAAAAATTTACATGAAACTATAAAAGAACTCCAAAACAATCTTGAGAAGGAAAAACAAAGCTAAAGGTATCATGTTCCCTGATTTCAAACTATATTACAAAGCTATATTAATCAAAATACTCTAGGGTATTGATATAAAAATAGACAGAAGAATGGAACAGAATAGAGAGCCCAGAAATAAACCCTCATATATATTGTCAATTTACAACAAAGGAGGTAAGAATATGCAAAGGGGAAAGGACAGTCTCTTCAATAAATGGTGTCAGGAAAACTGGATAGCCACATGCAAAGGAATGAACCTATACCATTACCTTACAACATACACGAAAATTTACTCAAAATAGATTGAGAACTTGAACTTGGGGCTTGAAATCATAAAACTTCTGGAAGAAAATATAAGCATGAAGTTCCTTAACACTGGTCTTGATGATGATTTTTTAGATCTGACTCCAAAGCAGAGGCAACAAAAGCAAAAATAAACCAAATGGAACTTATCAAACTAAAAAGCTTCTGCACAGCAAAGGCAACCCTAACAAAATGAATAGGCAACCTACTGAATGAGAGAAAATATTTTCAATTCATAAGAGGTTAATATCTAAAATATATAAAGAACACCTGCAACTGCATAGCAAAAAAACAAACAACCCAATTAACAAATGGCAGAGGACTTGAGCATTTTTCTAGGAAGACATAAAGATGGCAAACAGGCACATGGAAAGATACTCAGCATCACTAATCATCAGAAAAATGAAAAACAAAACCACAATGAGATACCACCTCATGCATATTAAAATGTTTATTATGGGGACGCCTGGGTGGCTCAGTGGTTGAGCATCTGCCTTCAGCTCCGGGTGTGATCCCAGGGTCCTGGGATCGAGTTCCACATCAGGCTCCCCACGAGGAGTCCGCTGCTTCCTCTGCCTATGTCTCTGTCTCTCTCCCTCTCTGTGTCTCTCATGAATAAATAAGTAATATCTTTATAAAAAATTAAAAAATTAAAGTGGCTATTATCAGAAATATAAAAAATAACAAATGTTGCAGAGAATATGGAGAAAAGGGGACCTTTACGCCCTGTTGGTAAGAATGTGAGTTGGAGCATCCACTATGCAAAACAATATGGAAGTTCTTCAGAATTTTTTTAAGTGCCATATGATCCAGAAATTCTACTTCTGGATATTTATCTGAAGAAAATGAAAACACTAAATCAGAAATACATATATACCCCTATGTTTATTGCAGCACTATTTACTGTAGTCAAGACACAGAAACAAACTACATGTCCATCAATGGATGAATGGTTGGAGATGTGGTGTATATGTGTATGTAATGGAATGCTAGTTAGACATTAAAAAATAATGAAATCTTGCCATTTGTAACATGGGTGCACCTTGAAGGAATCAGGCTCAGGGAGATGAAACAAAGAAATACAAATACTGCATGCTTCCACTTATAAGTGGAATCTGAAAAACAAAACTCACAAAACAAAACCCATGGGAAGAAATCAAGGAGGAAAGATGCCCTAAAATGTCCCATATCTAAGTACATCTTGGTATCACAAAAGGAACATAAAAATTATAATTGTAGGAAATGTGAAGAGAACTATTTAAAACTATGAAACAGGGGTGCCTGGGTGGCTCAGTCGGTTAAGTATCTGCCTTCAGCTGAGGTCACAATCTCAGGGTCCTAGGATCAAGCCCCATGTTGGGCTCCCTGCTCAGCGGGGAGCCTGCTTCTCCCCCTCTCTCTACCATTTTTTCGCTCTCTCTCTCTCAAATAAACAAGTAAGATCTTCAAAAAAAAAAAACCCTATGAAACATGCAATAACAGCTTTATGGGACATGGGTGAAGTTTTTATCTATTCTGCAGCAGAATAAAAAGTCAAAAATTTTTATGATACAAAATTAAAGCTATGACTATGAATACCATCGTGTATAAAACTATATTATTATATCATAATATCTTATTATGAATAATAAGAATAGATAAATATTAAGAATGAGTGAATAATAAGGATAAACTGAGTAACTAATCTTATTCATTCGTCAGAGTAAAAATTATTTAATTGTCTCTTCTCAGTCCCTATGCCACCCTATGCCTCTTGGTTTAAATGAAAAATAGAAAACAATCAGTGCCAGATTTAAATCAGTACACAAGTTGGCAGTTTTTTAAAGAGTAAGGAAAATGGTCACGATGATCAAGACAAGTCTTGGTCATCATTAAACCTCAAATTCTCAGTCTAGAGAGAAGAAATAATGGGGACCCCTCCCATTTATTCTCTACCCCCTTCCTCCATCTAAAGACTATAATGAGTGGTATCATTGTAACTAGTAAGTCAGGGTTGTTGGGATACAAATATGCCAATTCCTTAACATGCAGCTTCTCCAAAAATGTCATGTCAAAATCCCTAGCAGCAGGTGCTCTTCTCCCCACTAACTATGATATGCTATATCCTGCATGTTAGCCAATTTAGCAATTGCTATGAGACCTTTGTGTTTAGTTAGTGAATAAAGAAAACAGCGATTGGAGGTAATATAGTTGTTCCTTTACAGGAGTGATGGACCCTGTAATGAGTTTGTTGCAAAACTGCGTTAACTTGTCTTGACCCGGATAGCTTCTCTTTATAGCAGAGATGGGAAATGCTACTCTGACAGTGAATATAGGCCTTGGTTTAAGTTTATGGTTACCTCCAGATAAGAAACGTGAAGTGAAATCATTGTGTTTATCTAATACATATCTCGATCTTTACAGTATTTAATAATAATACCTTTAATGTCCACAAAATGGGAATGTTTTTGAAGCTAGCTTTGGTGTCTTTTTCTCTCTGTCTTGCTCTATAATCTTCATACACATGTCTGACTCTATTGTTTTGAGTATTTATCACTCTTGATACCTCTTTGTATGCGTTCTCTGAACTTCTCTGTGGGGTGTCTGTTGGGGGGATTCTCCCTTCCTACCTCTCCCCATCACTATCACTCTCTTCCTATTTCTCTGTTATGTGTGTCTTTGTCTATGAATTGGCATCTCTTTGTGTTTATCAAAAATCTGCTTATCTGCATGTATATATGTCATTTTTCTTCTAGCAAGGTTAGTGTATGTGACACATTATTTCCTGTTTTCTTTCTCTCTTTACCTTCTAATCCCTTTCATCTTCTGTCTTTGTCACCTTGTGTCCACTGTCTTTATTCTTCATTGCTCTTTTTACTCGTTATGTACAGATATTTTTCAACTCCCCATTATTTAGAACCAAAATATGTTTTATCAGTATTTATTTTTGAATCATATTGAATTCTTCCTATACTTAATTTAAAGGTGAAATAATGGAACATTTATTTTGTAGACTCATGGGATTATTCAGATGGAATGGTTCTAATGAAGCTAAATTACTCTCACATCTTCTAGATTAAAACACTGAATCCTAGAAAGGTTATGTGACTTATTTGAGGATACATTGTTCTCTATTTAAATATAAAAGTTGATCCAGAATAAATACTGTTTTATTTTAACTTTTTTGTGAAGCTCAAGTGATTTTTCTGCAGTTAAAGTGCTAGAAACAAGGGAAAATACATGGTTTCCCATTGCTCCTTTAAAAGTAAAAACTGGGATTTCTTTTTATTTAAAGAAACTGTATGAGAGTTTTTGCTTTGCTTTTTGCTCTTTTTGGAATGCTAGATGCTATATTTTCAAATTATTTTCCAGCACCTTCTTTACCATGGAACATTTGTGATTAGGTAATACAGGAAAACTTATTTATGTTGTTTCACAATTAGTTACATGTCTATTATATTTGATGTAAAGTAATTTTACAGATAGTGTATATTATACATTCCTATTAGTCATAATAACTATATTTTCATTTTGTTGAATAAATTTAAATTTTTTCATCCTATTTTGCCACTTATGTGTAAATAATAAATTACTATTTTAATTTGTTAATGCCTAGATAATATAAAACAGTACATACAGAAACTAAAACATTTTACAAACACAAATGAGAAATTTTGCTGGAATATGAATTCAGTTAAGCACATTTTAATTGAAAAATTGATCTACTTTACCTAGAAAAAAAAGGTTTAAAAATATATGTAGGGACACACGGGTGTCTCAGTCAGTTAAGTGTCTGATTCTTGATTTTGGCTCAGGTCATGATCTCAAGGTTGTGAGATTAAGTCCCACCTTGGGCTCCACACTGGGTGTGGAGAATGTTTAAGATTCTCTCTCTCTCTCTCTCTCTCTCTCTCTCTCCCTCTCCCCACCCCTTCCTACCTCTCACTTTCTCTGTCTCTCTCTCTCTCTCTAAAATATACATATGTATATATGTCAAGTATATATGTATGTAGAAAAGCTTTAATAGAGGAATAATGTGATATTGATCACAGGAGTACAGAGGTTTTTTTTAAATAAATAGTGTGAAAGTAAAAATAGTGTGAAATTGGTAGGCCATCTTCTGCAATATACAAATGATTGTATCAAAATTTCCAGAAGTACAGTTCATTTTATATTTACCTCTAATCATGTTATTTCTAAGTACTCATCAGAGAAGTAAACAGTTTAGATTTGTTTTTTTCATTTGTGTCAACCAAATAAATGTTTCATCTTTTCCAAATATGTTTGCTATGTAGTGCTAGTCATTATTACTCATTACTACAAATATGGATAGTAAAAAAGAGAAAAATAAAGCTAAAGCTTAGCTTTTTCACTTCTTGCTCAAAAATGGACATTTGTTCCAATCAATTAATTTCCTATCAAAGACCATGATTAATGGATTGTTCTAATTGTTACCAATCAGTCCTTCCTTTTATGTGAATTACATTTTTAACCAAAGAAAAGCATCTTTATACAGATGCAGTGAAACGCCAGAACACCTGCACCCCAATGTTTATAGCAGCAATGTCCACAATAGCCAAACTGTGGAAGGAGTCTCAGTGTCCATCAAAAGATGAATGGATAAAGAAGATGTGGTCTATGTATACAATGGAATATTACTCAGCCATTAGAAACAACAAATACCCACCATTTGCTTCAATGTGGATGGAACTGGAGGGTATTATGCTGAGTGAAGTAAGTCAATCGGAAAAGGACAAACATTATATGGTCTCATTCATTTGAGGAATATAAAAATTAGTGAAAGGGAATAAAGGGAAAGGAGAGAAAATGAGTGAAAATATCAGTGAGGGTGACAAAACATGAGAGACACCTAACTCCGGGAAACGAACAAGGGGTAGTAGAAAGAGAGGTGGGCGGGGGGTTCAGGTGACTGGGTGATGGGCACTGAGGGGGGCACTTGGCGAGATGAGCACTGGGTATTATGCTAAATGTTGGCAAATTGAACTGCAATAAAAAATTTTAAAAAAAGAAAAGCATCTTTACAAGAAATAGGACAAAATGGTGTATGCTATTTACTATTATATTATGACATATAACTTGTGACTTCTTGGCAGTTTCCTTTAAGTAGTTAATAATTACATCATAACATTTATTTATTAAATCCTTCATTCAACAAACATCTGAGTCACCACTGTGTGCCTCATAATGTTTTAATCATATCATAATCAATTCCCAACCTTACTTTATTTAAATGACATTCAGAATCACATAGGACTTGGCACTATAGCAATTTATATCTCTTCTACTCTAGAGTTGCTAAATAGTTTGAGGCTGACAGCTAAGGAGTGGAAGGGATAGGATAGTAGTTAAAAGTTTCTGACCAATGCATAAGTCCCTGACTTTGCCTCCTGTAATTTCACCCTGAGATGGAGATTCTTACTAGGTTGTGTGTCCTGAATACATCTCAGTTTGCTCTGACAGGTCCTGGTTTTGCCTATTATCACATCACAATTTTTAATAGCTCCCTCTTTCACTCTCATGAGTGGTCTAATTTGTAATATTAAATATATATATATATATATATATATATATATTATGAGAACAACCATACAATTATGAGAACAACATCAGGCCCTTGGTGGTGGGCCTGGCCTAGGTGGTGGCCTGACTATAACTTTTTCACTGCTGATGTTCTTCACATCAGCAATACTCTCTTCTTTTGAATGTCAGTGAAGTTGAGAAGTTTGGCCTGTCCAAGGAACCCGACTGTTATTACTACAACATTAATCACTCTTTGATGGAAACACATTTATAATACATGATTTTTAACTTTTCAAGCAATTGAAATTTCAGGGAATGCCAAGAATGTCGATCAGACATTTTACAAACACGTATAAAGTAAGCAGGAGTTATGAGGAGGCAGTGTATAGTGCTAATTGGTAGTAGGGTTTATGGACTGTGGATTCCACCCATTACTAGCTACATGATCTTTTATTTTCCCTGTCCATACATCAGTTATAACATCCGTAAAAAGCAGGTTATACTAGAACATAGTTGCGGTGCAAATTTAATGAGATATTATGTGGGAAATGCTTAACGCAGTATCTGGCACTTGTAATTAGTCAAAAATATTAGCTTTAACATAAAATCAGGGATAATGTTAAAAACACAAAAACACAGAGATACAGCACAAAGTTCTGACTGAGTCACCTTCTTTCTTTTATTGTAGTAAGAGCTCTTAATATGAGATCTACCCCCTTAACAAATTTTTAAGACTGTAATACAGTATTGTTAACTGTAGGCATCATACTGCATAGGAGATCTGCAGAAGTTTTTTTAGCATGGCTGAGACTCTATCCCCATTGCACAGCTCCCATTTCCCTTTCTCATTGCCTTGGTAACCACCATTCTATTCTCTGTTTCTATGAGTTGGACTCTTTTAGATACTTTCGGTATGTGGAATCGTGTAGTATTTGACCTTCTGTGCCTGGCTTTTTTCAGGTAGCATAATGTCCTCCAAGGAGATGCATCTCCTTACATATGGCAGGAGTTTTTTCTCTGTTAAGGCTGAATAATATTCAGCCTCTTAATCCAACACTTACAAATATGTCTCTTGGGAAGAAAGCTGCAAAAAGTGCCACCATTATGAATTCAAGAGCTGAAAGAGAGAAGAGTTAGTCACCAAAATCACCAGATGACCCTAATGGAAAGCAGAGAGTTGTATTTAATCAGCATCCTCCCATTTCACTGATCTCATTATTTGCATTATCTGTAACCAGCCAGGATTTCAGATAAAATTATTGTAAAATAATGGATTTTGCTCTTAACATTGACTAAGAAGTCCACATAGTCAACCACTGTTTTCAAACACCAACATTTCCATGTTTTAAGTATGAGCATAATTTAAGATGACCTGTTTAACTGTGGCCACCTTTGGGATCAATCAACTTTCCTGACTTTATCCCAGAAATCCAGACAGAGCATAAGTGAACCTCTATACTATTTCTTCATACCCTTCTCCTACCTCCATTCTTGATGTTGGTTTCCCTCATTTTGCTGGAGTGAGAGAA
This sequence comes from Canis lupus familiaris, assembly GCF_011100685.1. Classification (NCBI taxonomy): domain Eukaryota; kingdom Metazoa; phylum Chordata; class Mammalia; order Carnivora; family Canidae; genus Canis; species Canis lupus. The sequence continues at coordinate 27,211,739 of NC_049260.1, read as the reverse complement.
GTCATTTGTAGAAAGTTTCAATGGAACTATGAAATGTTCTATTAGGAAACCTCAGTGTAATACTAGATAATTTGTTCATTTCAATGCAATGCTATTTTTAAAAATACGAACAAACAAAAATCCAGCATGCATTGTAAGGCACTGATACTGGTGTAACAACTCATTTCCATATTAAAACTGTAGTTTTGGCTATATACATACTGATAGGGTGCAGTGAGTATGAAAATTTGTCATTTCAATATGCTGTGGACCAGACTTTATTAAAAAGGTAAACTAATTTAGGATTAAAAACAGATGTGACTATTCTTGGCAAACTTTCGTTCCTGTTCACAATGAATTTAAAATGAAGAAAAGTACAATGAGGATAAAAAAAGAAAAATTTCATAACTCTGACCTTCAATGTAAAATTTTTGAAGTAAGTCCTTTATTAGCACAAAGATGTTTGCCCTGTAGCAATGAATTTTAGAAAGGAGAAAATATAATATAATAAAAAGAGATTTTGCTGATATAAAAACTTATTCCTTTTGTTTCTATAGTGCCTTTGCTTTGTAACGACTAGATTATATACCGTCAACCCTGAGACTTTTAGAGGGATTGCCTTTCTTTCTAAAAATATAGTAACGAAATGGCATTAAATGAAGGCTTTTATATACCGACTCCTTAAACTGACATTTAATAACAAATGAAGATTAAAGCAATATTTAAGAGCACAGATTGTAAATTCTAACCCAGTTTCATTTATTACTTAGTGTGCAAAGCCAATAAGTAATGCAAAAATAAAATAAAATAACAGTGCTATTTGCATAAAAGATCAGAATCATACCAGAAGTAAACTTTTCTGTCAAGTCTTTACACTTATACCACAAGATATGTGAGCATAATATCCGTGCCTAAAAGGACTTAATACTAAATCCCAGCTACACATGTCAGCTGACCCCTACTGATTCAAACTCTAGAAGAGGGACACTGGACGTTGGGTTGGTTGATGTATTTCATTTTTGTCAGAGACCACTGCCACGGCTTATAACCGATCTGTGATGTGTTTCTTACCTTTTATTGTGTAGAAAATGGATTGATAGATTAGGGCCGGGGCCAGCGAACCATGGAACCCTAGGTTTGCAGGCAAGAGTTTATCACCCTTTGATGTTATTTCTGTCTTGTGTCAGCTGAGAAGGATGAGCTAGATTAACGAAGGGTAAGCTGGATGCCAAAATCAGCCTTCCCCTCATTTATCCACCTTAGAGTTCAGGACAAGGCTGCTGTATGGGTTACCAAGGACTGATAAGGACCTGATGGACAAACTTGGTTTTGCTGCCTTTTAATTTACTTACTGATATTAGAACTAATTTGAGGAATTGAAGAACCCCTTTAATTGTTTGTTACTGGAGAAAATCAATCTGTTTTGCTCTAGAAGTAAAAGTATTTGGACTGAATGGTACAGTTATAATTTGTGAACATTTTCAGTTATCACTGGGAAAAGTACAGTCCATCTTTGGCATGGTTGGCCAAGGGTGGAGGAAAAGAGATAGACCAGGAAATGGGCCAGAAACCAAAGTCATCTGAAGGATATTTTGAGGAGACTCCATTTGTCCTGATAGTTGCAATCTATGAGCAAACTGTGGCTGATGATTATACCTTAAACACAGTCTAAAAATAAATTTCTTATGAAGGGGACACTTTCTCCCTGTTCCTGATGTGGGTGACATCAACAGTTTTGAAGAGGGCAGTAATGCTTGGACTTACTTAGATGTTTACAAAGAATAAAAAATCTGCAACTCAATCACAATTTAAGTGACTCGTGAAGCTAGCTTTTGTTGCTGCTATCACTGTGGTTACAAATCCTAGACCAATACCGTTATCTCTTTAAAGCTACTTTATTGTTGTGTTCATACTGTGATGTGTATCTTTCTGCTACAATCAGTGATGATACTGGTGAAGGGAGAAATAATTAGTTTTGAGGTCCTAAATGGGTGCTCTTTCATTGGCAACAAATAAAAGACAACCCAGGAAGCAGGAAAATGAATAGAAAAGATAGTTTATGGTTAAGGTTTTATAGAGTTCCAGAGCAGATGAAAACAATTATTAAGCACTAAAATAATTAAGATGTTGATATTAACATATTATATTGTTTATGCTGAAGCTGGAATGCAATTTGATTAATTTATCACTTCTCCTTTGAAGAATCAGTTCTTTTAAGATGCAATGCCCCTCTGCAACTTCTCACTTCATATGTGGTTACTTCCAAATGTAGCCTCAAATATTGTAATGACTTATGCAGTGACTCTCTCTGCTCCATCTTCCCACCCTCCACACCTCATCTCAGTCCTGGAAAGATTACTAAACTTAGTCCCAATGTAGGTTCACCCCTCCCTCGCTCCTAACTATTTAACTTACTTAACTCATTTTTTTTACTCTCTTTCCCTATTTTTACAATGGTGATGAGGCTTGCTTGCTCACCTCCCTGGTTCAGTGAGGAGCTAAGAACACAATATGTACTATAATACTTTACTATGGAGAATTGCAGTTTCTGTTACAAGGTAGGTATCATAAAATTCTAAAACTGGTAAGGAAGAGAGGGTCTATGTGCCATCATGTAGAGGAGCGTTTCTCTGACTTTAATGTACACAAGAATCACTTAAGGATTTTATTAAAATGAGTTTTCTGATTTAGTTGGTCTTGTAGAGGATCTGAGACCCTGTTTTCCCAGCAGGCTTCCAGGTAATGCTGGTGCTCTAGGACTTGGTCCACACTTTATAAGTAATAAGAATGTAATGAATGGCCGTCTAGAATCTGTGTGTGAGTTAACCACAAGTCTCATACATTGGAATATTCAAGCACGTATTCTGAGATACCAGTGAGGCTTTTTCTAAAAATTGCTGTCTCTTGATATGTGTGAAGCACATCCATCCAACCCTAGGTGATACAAATTCAACTTTAATAGAACACATGAGCACATCCAACTCATTCTTGCCTTTGAAACAGACTTTTCTGGGATTCATAACCCACATAGCCTCTTATCATATTCTGTGATCTCAGATCCATTGCAGTTCCTTCCCCTCCTATGTTGTATATTGCAGGAAACTGACCTCTGATCATCTTATTCATCAGGCTTTCTGATCACCAACTTCTAGATAGATTTAGCCACTGGGAAGCATTGGCAGGAGACTAGAAAGCAGGGAAAGGGGAAAAGTCAAGGTATTTCTTCCCTTCCTTCACTGCTGTGGACAATGGCTGATAACAGAGTATATGGCCAATAAATACTATCTGCTATTAAATCTTCTAATAAAGATATAAAACCCCTTCTTTAGTGCTTATATTCATTAGTTTTCTATGAATTTTTGTACAAGTGCCTTTGCAAAGCATTGAGCCTGCCTTTAGTTACATAATCAAAATTAGCATTTTTTTTAAGATTTAGGACTCCAGTATTATTGAAGATTTAGGAGTCTCATATTATTTAAGAACACCAAGGCTTACTCCCATTTCTGGCCTTCCCCAAAATACCAGTTATTGAGTCCTAAAGTTCATTGACTTAAAATGGTAATATTTTAATTGTACATAGTTTGTCAATCACTTGGGTTATTTTACTGGTATATCTGAAGCCAGGAAGAGCTTGCTGGGGCCCACTAATGCATTTGCAGTCAGCTAGTGGGTTAGTTGGCTGGGGCTGGCTTGTCTTGGGTGAGCTAAGCAGGGATGATTCACCTATTCTCCATATGATCTCTCATCTTCCAGCAAGGTAGCCTGGACTTATCCTCATGCAGAAAATAGGATTCAATAAAGAAAACAGAAGTGAACAGGTCCTCTTAAGGCCAAGGCTCAGAACAGAGTCACTGTTATTTCTGACACATTCTGCTGGCCAAGCAAGTCACAAGGCCAGTCCAGATTCAAGGATTAGGGAAATAGGCTGCACCTCTTGAGGAGAGGAACTTTACAAAGGTCGTATTGCTAAGAGATGTACATATAGGGAGGTCATCAGTACAGTCTACCATAGTCTGAAATCTGTAGGATTTCTTACTCATCTAAAAAGTAGAATAGTCAGGACATATTCCTATGTATTCAGACTTCTAATCAACTAATCCTGACTCCCATATAATAGTAGCTCAAGATCAACACTCTGAAAAGCCAGTAGTCTGATAACCACAAGGATCCTCAAAGATACTTTATGCCAAATCCTAGGAGGCTAGGAACACTCATTTATTAATATACTCAGCATTTATTAAGGGTCTCTGATATAAGTATTAGGCTAGAGAAGAAGAAGAGAATAATAAACAAGACAGACACTTATGTTGATATATGTTACATTTGGTGAGAGCAGACAAACATTAAAACAAATTATATAATTATAAATACAGCTATTCTCATTTTTTAAATGTTTCTCACATTATAAGCTGAGCTACAATAATGAAGAGAACCCAAATATCAATGGCTCAAGCAAGGTAGACATTTGTATATTTTTCACATAAAGCCAAGACTGGGAACATAGTCTCTGCTCTAAAAAGTTATTCCAGAAACCCTGGCTCCCAAGATAGCTATGCTGTCATCAATACAGTGCTGTATTTAAAAATCACCACAATAATCACCCAACATGTGCTCTTTCCCACCAGTAGTACACACTCATTGTCTCCCCAGAAGAGGCCACCAAGAGATCACTTACTGCATTTAGCTCAAAGGTCCATTGTCTCTGAGTTTTGTACTGTCTTCATCAGATCCAGAGGTGGCCTCTCATGGTGCAATGACCTATGAAGTGAAAGTCATACTGTCTCCTTCTGCCACAACCAAATCATAATAATAGAGCAAAAAATAGGCCCAAAGACAAAAATCAATCCTGACCTACCTGTGTAAGATGTAGGTTGTGACTCCACTGCTTTCCTACCTCCCTCCCCTCACCCCACTCCCGACGGAGATTTCAAATGAAAGCTAAGAAGAAGAATAGAGCTTCTTTGAGGGCAGAAATGAGAAACAATAAGATTGCTTTCTGCATAACTAAGAAAGAGTTGCTTAGTTCAAATTGTAGTGACATAAAAACGGACAGTATAGGAATATATAGCAGTTTCCTCATCTGAATAGAGGGACAAAAATGGACTGAGGTATAGCATTTGTAAACCTAGAGCTATACTCATTACATAGTAAAACACTAACAAATATTAGCTATTGTTAGTTTTTTTTAGTGGTATTCCTACATTGCTGAAAAAATGTAGTAGTTTTCCAGGCAGTGGCAAAGCTGTATACCAGTAACACACTATAAACTTCTACTTTGATAAGTCTTCTCAAGCCCTTGGGATGTGCCATTAGTAAGAGTATTAGCTATGATGTGAACTCACCAACACACTGTTCTGCAATGCCCGGTTGACTCTGACAAGAGCCTCTATCAGTGACAAATTCCCAAGCAAACAAGCTTTACACCACTTTGTGTGTGTGTGTGTCTGTGTGTCTGTGTGGGAGAGGGGGTTCTGAGGGTTCATCAAGGGCAAAAGTCCCTTGGGGATTTGTCTTCTAGTCCAAGCTTTCCAGACCCTACATAATCCAATTCTAGCAATCTTTCAGTATTTGCTCCCACTGGTCATTTTCTTTTATTTTTTTTAAAGGTTTTATTTACTTATTCATGAGAGACACAGACAGGCAGAGACATAGAGGGAGAAGCAGGTTCCTTGTGGGGAGCCCAATGCGAGACTCGACCCCAGAACTCCAGGATCATGATCTGAACCGAAGGCAGACGCTCAACCCATGAGCCACCCAGGTGCCCCTCCCACTGGTCATTTTCACCCAAGCTGCCAGTCCTTTGAGATTGTCCAGTGTTTCCCTCCACTTGTCCTGTGTTCTCTCATGCTTGTCCTACCCCGCCTGGTCTGCCTACCTTCTCAAAGAATGTCTGCCTTCTTTCCTTCTCCCTTACACCAGAGATTGCCAAATCTGACTACTTTTTTGTACCTTCATGAAGCCCAACACTCACCTTGCCTTCCTGTTACCCGTAAGCCCTGGGCAATATTTCTTTTACTACATTCATTACTTTCCACTTCATGTGTGTCAAGCATTCAGTTTGTATCATTCCTTTGCTTTTTATATATCTGTACAAAATCTGCACCAGACTTCCCAGAGAAAAACTTAACCGTGTTTTGGAGTTTCTCCCACTCCCTAAGAGAATTGAGGAGTTCTGTCTATGCTGGGTAATGATAGGAAACATTTATTGATCGTTTACTCTGTGTCAGGTATTATTCTGAGTACTTTGCTTTGTTAGAAGGAAAATAATCTCAGAATACCCAATAGCAGTCTAGGACAAAGCTGAATTTCTTGCTAACCCGGTATGTATTAAGGGATCACTAAATACTGTTAAAGGGATTGATGGTTGTTGATGTTGTATCAATGGTGGTAATTTTTATAGATTAAGTGGCAAAATAGATTTTTCCAACAAATCTTCATCCATATCTTTATGAAAAGATAGAAATTCTATCCCAATTTATGTACTTTGGTGAGGACACCCCTGGCACTAAACTCTCAAGCAAATGCCACCATCTGTGTGATTTCTTTCCATTTGCCAATGTAGGCACAGCAGGTACTATCAAGTTAACCTTTTCGTTCACCAGCATCCATTCAAAATAATAAACACTTTCACTGTAGTGAAGCTCCATTCTAAAACTGAAAATTAAAAAGCTCTCTCTTTCAGAACATAATGATTGAACTATCACTGAATCACATTATTTTGCATAATAGGATTACAAAATATGGATTATAGCTATTAGAAAAATGAAAGATAATTATTAGTGTTAATATTAACCAAGAAATTTTCTAAGAGTAAGATGATAAAATTAATTATATTAAAATAGCATGAATTTTCACCTTCTGTGATACTTGATGGAGGATTAGTCCTCACTAATGCCACCATAGGTAACTGATTCAATGGCTACTCTGTGTAGTACTCTTAATGCTGCAAGTGATAGAAAAAGCTGTCTCTAACTGGTTTAAATAATAAAAGTCATCAGAGTCCCATTTTTTCTCACAGTTCTCTGGGGTCTGCCTTTCTTTGACGACCCGTCAGCTTCATAACGGCTTCCTTTATGGTGGCAAAAATTCCATGCAGAGTTTCAGGGCCCATATTAGCAAATGACCTTCTCTTCAGGGACATTCTTTCCCAAAGCATCCAAGGAAGACCTCCTTGAAACTCATAGGCCCGAATTAGGTCACATGCGCATTGCTGAGCTAAATCACACCCAATTCCCACAGCCAGAAGTGGTCAAATCTCAAAACCAAACTCTGTGGCTGCAACACAATGAAGGTGGGTAGGTAGAATGTTCCCCAAAGGAAGAAAAAGGGGGAGTGGAAGAGAGGGAGGAAGGGAGGGAGAAATGAATAGATTGAAAAAGGTAAGCAACTAATTTTTAAGATCTGTAACATTGTTTGGAGCTAGATTTTATTTTTCTTTGTGGGTTTTTTTTTTTGCCAATTAATAGAACTGAATAGTGATTTATGGCATTATATCAGTGGTTACCAAATAGAGGCAAGTTGTAAAGATCATTTTAATGAAAAATACATTTTGATATGGTAGTTAATGTCAATGCCACCACGTACATCCCTTCAGCACTTACCATTCCTGTACATGCGGTCTGATTTCCAATTACCAGCATTTGGGGTTTTTTTTGCTTAGTGCTGTCTCTGCTTATTCTTTTTTTTTAAGATTTTATTTATTATTCATGAGAGACACAAAGAAAGAGGCAGAGACACAGGCAGAGGGAGAAGCAGGCTCCATGCAGGGAGCCCAATGTGGAACTCAATTCTAGGTCTCCAGGATAATGCCCTGGGCTGAAGGCAGAAGCTCAACCACTGAGACACCCAGGCGTCCCTCCCTGTCTCTGCTTATTCTTGAGACTGGGCAGAAAAGTAGAGGAAGAAGCAAGGCCCCTTTAAAGCATCAGTTAGTGGATAACTACTCCACCCTCTTGCCCTTCAGGTATGATAACTCCAAAGTTTCCTTCCTGTATGTGCTCTCCCCAAGCTCCCAGGCATTATTAAGCTTCTGTTTACCCACATTGGTGACTTGTTTTTTTTGGCCATTCTCTTTATTTTCCTTTACCACACCCCATTGATGTGTCCTAGGGTTACATCCCCAAATTACTTGAGTTCAAATTCTTGCTACAGTGTTTATTTCTGGGGAGACCCAAATGAAGAAAAGCGCCTTTTTACATGTAAGTCCTTAGGGGGTGACTGTGGATATCAATTGAATCAGAATTCTATATCACTGCTTTTCAACATTATGTTCTGTTAGGATGAAAGGATGTTGATTCTCTTTTCTGACTTTTTCTATATCTCTTGCATTTTGAGTTCCCAAATAAAATATGACCACAACCAGGGAAGGAAATGGAATTCAGAGTAAACGCCCTATTTTTGAGGTCTGAGCTTAAGACAGGGACCTAAAATGGAGATTTTAAATCAAAGTAGATATGGATATAAGGTAAAATGTGAGATTGGGGGATGGATTGCCTGATGTCACTGCAAACAATGGAGCTGCTAAGTGAAGGAATTGGTTAAGTGTGTGTGTGAAGAATAGAAAGCTCACATTACTCAAGTCCTCTGGAGTTCACTGCACCATTTTACTAAAGTTCAATAAGAATGTGTTTATTCAAAAAAAATTAAAAAAAAGAATGTGTTTATTCAATATTATTTTGATGTCAACATAATGATAAAATGGATATAGTCTTTAAAGACAATTTGAAATTAAATGCATTACATATTTCTACTCAGTTATCAAGAGCTATGCCATTCATTGCAATAAAAGAGAATTCTTCACTTTTAAAACCTAGAGAGACACAATTTCTCAATATCTGTCTTAGGAGGAAGTGCAGAATTTGATGAGAAAATAAGGGGGGGAATCAGAAGAAAATAACTTAAGAACTGTCTGTAAGATCTGCTATAAGTCTCCATTATGTTTTGTAAAATGGAGTTTGGACTGTTGTTTTAGCTTCAGAAAATTACAATCGTAAATATCATTTTAAAATTAGTTTTATGATTTTTCACGTGCATCAAAACCTCAAACTCATCCCTTAAATGGAAGGGCATAGAAATATTTTTTTTACTGCTAAATTGTGCATTCCTCGGCAGTTTCCAGAAGTTAATTCCAATATGTTCCATCATCTTTGTGTCCTATAATAGGGCATGCACCGCAATTTCCATATTATTATTTATTCTTTACTTCTTCCCCACTCTTCTATCTTATTTTCCAAAATGTGTTAATCCTCTTTGCTCTATTTTCCATCTCCAGTCTTGATCCCCTCTTCCTTTCTCTCTCCTCCTAACTTCTGTTCTCTTTCACCTGAGATCTTTCATTTTTTGCTAGCAATTACACCCTTACTTGTTGAAGTGAGTAAGGTAGACAATTCTTGACTTTCTTCCCATTCTGTCATAAGGTTTACCTCTAATATGTGTTTTTAATAAATAATTCAATACAAACCATGTTTTTAACATGGAAAATAAAGAAAATAACCAAGAATACTCCCAGAGAACCAAATTTAAAACTTATGATTCTGAGGCATCATTTAACCTAAAAGGCCTAACACGTTTTGGCATTCATGTCTACATGAAGTTATACAAAAATTTTTAAAAGACCATTTGAAGTAGCAACAACACAGAGATATCTTGTCTTTTTCAAATTCAAAATGCTGAAGTAAAACTGGAAGATTGACAATATTATTTATCTTTATCACTGTTCTGTTTAAAAGTTGAGAATGAATGTCAGAAGTGTGAGCATGTGCATGGAAACGTAATGGTATTCCCACTTCATCTGAATGTGTAATTTGATCTCTTCTTTCTGAAATTGAAACTTTGAAACTAGCCACAATTTCCCAGTAACTCAATTAAAATATGTCCTTTTCCTACATAGGCAATATTTCTATACTTAAAATCATCCACTATCACCACCATTTTATTTACATATATATTCTTATTTGCCTCTTAAAAAGTTTATAGGATTATGTATTAGTTATCTATTTCTGCTTAATAAGTTACCACAAATATAGTAGCTTAAAGTACATTTTTTATAAAAAATCAAGGTATCAGTGAGTCAGGAGTTTGGGCATGGTTTATCTGATTTCTCTGCTGTAGGGTAGTCTCTCCCTCTAGGTGTCAGCCAGAGTTGATGTCTCACCTGAAAACTGGACTGGAGTTGGATCTGCTTCCAGGCTCACATGATTGTTGGCAAGATTCAGTTTCTCGTGGGTTGGTGGAAAGAAGGCCTCAGTTTGTTGACTGAAGCCAGCCTTAGCTCCTTGCCATATGTGACTCTCTAAGATGGCATTTTCTCTTATCAAAGCCAGTAAGAGAAAAAGACTGGTGGCAAGACCAAAATCACCATATTGTATAGCCTAAAATGACACCCCATCATCTTTGACATATTGTTTGTTAGATATTAAGGCACAAATCTTGCCTACTCTCAAGAGAAGGAGATTCTATAAGGGCATAGTAGTAGGAGGTAAGAATCACTGGGTGCCATTTTAGACTCTGCCACTGTAAATTCATTCCCTCTACCTATTGGCATTTGAAAAAACAGCTAATGATTTAGGATTCTCCCAAAAGATACCTTTTTATGTTTGTACATGCACCACTTTCAGCATTAGGGAAATGTTTGATAAGCCTTTGTGTGCAATAATATTTTAAGAAATTGAAATTGATCCTTCCAGGTTTTGAAAAGTGTATGGGATTAGAGTAAGCTAGCTTGTCATAAGCAAGATTTGCATTGGATTATGACAGATTTTCTCTTAAGATACTATGGGGCAAAAACCCTGAGGCTTCAAAATATAGGTGATTCAAATTCATCCAGTTTTCATGCAGTGTTTCTCATGCTAATTTAAACTCTCAAATTTAGTATATGGTGTTTTCTTTCATAAAATAAATAGCCATGAAATGCCAGTTACTTTCTTAAGGGTATTATGACAAGTATGCCCTAGTGAAACTTAAGGATATCCTTAAAATAATTTTTATGCTCTCCTTTATGTTAAGAACTGCATGTTGAAGTAATTTGTTTTAGTAACTAAAATTCTTACTATATCCATGAAGAGCTCTGCCTCTGTTGATGAAGTTATATTGCAAATAGAAATGACAAAATCAAACCGAAGTAGAGCTATCCTTTTTATATATAATGTTATTTTAAATATACATTTTCCTTGTATAAATAGAGATTTATACACACATTTGCTTTCAATATTCACAGAAGAATTTTCATATGTATTTTTTAAACAACTAGTTTACCACTTCGAAGTGAGGATGGCATGGGATACTATTTATTATGACAGTGATTCTCATCTTCCATGTTTTTAAAAGACAACTTCATTATGTTTAACACAGCTGGGTTTATAACATTTCAAATGTTCTTGAGGGAAAAGTAACCAAAATAAAAAACCGAGAAGAATAATTCATACTTATTGGAAGTTTAATCAGTTTTTTATTTGAACAGAAACTCAGGCAAAACCTCCAATTTTTCCTGTTACATCAGTGCTGTCCAATATGATAGCCACTACCAACCATGTAAGCACTAGGAATGTGGCTAGTCCAATAAAAAAGAATGAGATCTTGGCATTTGCAACAATGTGGTTAGAGCTAGAGTGCATTATGCTGAGCGAAATAAATCAGAGAAAGAAAAATACCATATGATTTCACTCATATGCGGAATTTAAGAAACAAAACAGATGAACATAGGGAGAAAAAAGAGAGACAATCCAGGAAACGGACTCTTAACTCTAGAGAACAAACAGATGGTTACTGGAGGAGGTGGGTAGGGGGATGCATTAAATGGATGATAGGTATTAAGGAGAGCATTTGTTGTGATGAGCACTGGGTGTCGTATGGAAGTGCTGAATCACTATACTGTACACCTGAAACTAACATGGCACTGTATGTTCACTAACTGATAATTAAAGAAAAATTTGAAAAAGAAAGAAAAATATGGCTTGTCCAAATTGAGATGTGCTATAAATATATAGTACTCACCAGGTATCAAAACTGTGGCTTAGAAATAAGTAAGATACCTTACTAGCAATTTTTATATTGAATGCAGACTGAAATCATAGCAGGCTGTATCAAATTTTTAAAGCACATTATTAAAATTAATTTTGCCTGTTTTTTCACTTTTTTAATGTCTAGAAAATTGAAAATTACATGTGTGGCTTACATTTTATTTCTAGTGGACAGCATTAGTAGATAAACAATAGCATAAACAGTGTTTAGAGAAATAATAACCTGGGCATTGGCTCTATGTAAGAAGAAATTAGATTAAGCCTGCAGTGTATATTAGCCTGAGTTACTTAGAATTGAGTCATTCTGTTTTGTTGGGAAATAGGCTTTGATTCAAAACCTCTGCCTGATGTAACCAACTGACTAATCAACAAGCAAACAAAAACCTTGAAGGGGGCACAATCACTTTTTGAGTATATTTTACACACCTAACATCAAAAGGAAAAACAACATGGATGCAGAACTAGAAGTATAACAAATATAATTCTGGAGTTTCTTTTGGACTTACAATGGAATGCTTAATACCTACAAGATACTCAACAAATTATTATTGAGTAATTGAGATGTAAAAACCTGTTATGTTTTCTAGAAGCATGTTTATTTGTAGCAAAATTTGAGTGTTAACTTCTTCCCATCACTTAATCAGCAAATTAATACCACCCTTAAACTGCTGCGCCTGTCCTCAACACACTGGTTCAATCAGCAGTGGCATCGCCTGCACCATCATCTCCAAAATTTTTCAGAACTTCACAGTTTATAAGCCAGGATTCATTTCACCCTGTTTCCCACACATTGGTTCACTCAAGTCTCATGAAAGTTGAAGGAGATGGATATTGTCTCCCTTGTTAAGAAAAAGGAATCTGGGTTGAATAAGGTTAACTGACTTTGTTTACGATGAACATGTTGCTGAGTGTAGACAGTGTTCACTTTCTCACTGGACCTCACATATCAAAAGAGGTTTAAAAAATTAACCTCAGAGGGCAGGAGTTAAAGGGTGAATATTTTATCAGGTTGCCAGTGTTAATAATCACCAGTTTGCTACTGAGAATGCTAGTCCTCTCTAATGAAGAGAAGTTAAAGTTGGTTGATTGGTGATTGACAGAAATATTAGTTTTCAGAATGAATTCATTAGGAAAGTAACACATTGAGTTTTAGCCATTCAATAAATAATTGAATGTTTATTATGTACATGATACCAGACTAAATAGATACTTAAAAAGAGTATGGATCACAGTGAGGTAGAAGGCAGAGTCACCTTCTAGCCCTCCATGTGCCTGCCAGAACATTTTAGTCTAGCTGCGAAGATAATCATGTGGAGACTTGAGATAGTAACAGAGGACAGTAATACAGGAGATGTCCAAGGACAGGCAAATATTTTCTCAAATATACTACAGAGGTAGCAAAGCAGCCTTGGAGCACAGCGTTAAGGGAAGCTTTCATGCAGATGCTGTTCCTGTCTGAAGTAGGTTTTGAGGCACTCAAAGAAAGAGGAAAGATTATTACAGGTGGAAAAATTATAAACAAAATATTACAGCAGGATTGTTCCTGAATACATTCAGGTGATTATGTTAGAAATTGGAAAGGCATGTTTGGGCAGAAGTTTGAAAATCTTTATCTGCCAAGCTAAGGGACCTTTAATCTTTTTATCTTCTAAGAGCCACGGTGGTCATTAGTGACTACTGAGCACAACTCTATCTATTAAGGAGAATAGACCCAACTGCTCCTAGCATCAGCCCACCTCAGGGAACTAAGTGACCTGCTGTATTATTTTCCCCAATAACCAGTTCATGAAGGAAAGTTTTGGCTCTGCTGGGTCATCAGAATCTCTAGAGGAACACGGATGGTTGGACCTTTCCCTGGGCGCACATGCAAGAAAGCCTGGTGAATCTGTCCAGAGGGGAGGAACCCCTTGTTAAGAATTAAGTTTTATTTTCGAAAACTCAATCTGGTGGCAATGTAAAGGTTGAATTATAGCAGGTAGAGACTGGAGCTTTGCAAACCAATTTGAGATTTTTTCCGACAGCCCAGGCGATTGGGGCTTGAGCTAGCCTCCTGCTCTGGCAACGTGAAAGGTGAGACTGGATGTAAGAGACATTATTTATGATGCAAGATAAAGGGAGACTCTGGAGTGAATTACATGTGGGAGAAAAGGAAGCAGGATGAAAGGGAACTGTGAAGTGCAGGTACTGCAAGAATTATGGGCTCCGTTATACACAAGAGGAAATGGGTTTAAGAGAGGTTACCCAACACAGCTGAGAACCCATAGCTTCGAAGTGGTAAAGTAGATCATTAACCTGAGGCCTTTCACCTCTGAAGTTATTTGTTTTCCTACACTGCACTTGACTCTGGTTTTAAACTTAATAAATTTGAGGTGAGAGCAGATTGAGACCGGGAACAAAAAGTTAACAGAAATAGCCTAATTTACTTACTAATAGACATTCCAGTTTGTGTGGAGTGTAGCAGGAATGTGTGTACTCCTGGGATCCAGGCATCTATTTACAATTCACAAATATAAAAATTAGATGGAGACATCAGGACTCCATTATGCATTTACTGAATTAGGTTCTCTGGTGTGGTGCTTAGATATGTGTATTAAAACAAAACAAAATAGAAACTCTTATGCAATTGATTCTGCTATGGGCTCTGGTTAAGAATATCACAGTTAAGAAAATCATTGCATTATGCAAGGTTTATTGACATAATTAAAATTAATTAACAATGATTAGATAGGCCTTCCCACCTTTTAACTTTTAGGGACACAAAATCCAGATTTGAAATATATTGTCACATTTCAGAAATACATTTAGATTTACCCTTTGTTTTTATGTTATTACTTTCTTCAATTTTCATAACATATTTGTTCATCAATTGGTTTTGATGGACTTCACTTTCTTTCAATCTTACAGATGAGAATTCTCCCTCCAAAAATCAATAGGAGCCTGCTGATTTTATTTATTCTAATATGAAGGCACATAAAATGAATATGGCCAAAAAAGGTTAAAGTATGCCTGTTTTCTCAGAAGACTAGATTGTCAATTGAAGCAGAAAATTATATTCAGTGCATTGGATTTATGCATTGTTTTAGTCTTCTCCAACCAATTTAGAAATACACTTTCTTATAAAATTGAGATTATTACAAATCCTGTACTAAGCAGCTGAAATAATGTGTCTATGCCAAGGTCATATCTTAAAAGTTTGGAAGGACATACTGCAATTGAATATAAGTTCAGGAATGTACTCCATGTAATTTACTGACATAATTCAGTAACTTAATTTTTATTTTTTACCTAATATTGTCTTAATTTTTACTTTACCTTTGACAATGTTTCATACATATTCATTGCTTGAAGGAAATTAAGCAGACATTATTCTAAAGTCAATATTGAGCCTGCTAATGAAAATGGCTAAGTTAATTAACTAAATGGCAACCCTCACTGAACTTATTCAAAGCTATTTCCCCTTGTGATGTGTTTTCCTGAAGAAATGATGCATAAAAATTAAACTTTTATTCTCGACTGTTCTATACCAGCCTTTAAATTGTTACTCTACATGTTACAACCTGTTGCAGGATGAGTAATTATGAGATCACCTGAATTTAATGGCAGAAGATCAAATAGAAAACCCTAAGAGATTATTTAAACCATCATTCCTTAAGAAAAGATTTCTTTAAATGTTCTACCAGAGTCAGTTCGTTGTTGATATATAGTTGATAACACTGCATGGGTAGTTGAAATTTGTTGAGGGTTGAACTTAAATGTTATCAGCAGAAGAGGGAAAATGTAAATATTTTAAGTGATGGATGTGCTAGTGAATTCAGTGGGGGGAATATTTTCACGGTGTGTACATGTATCAAATGCACACACTATACACTTTAAATATCTCATAAAGTCATTTGTCAATTATATCTCAACAAAGCTGAAAACAAGTTAGAGCAAACACAAAACTAAACTAATACTTCTAACATACAAGACTAGTTTTAAGTCATAGATAACCTCATATTTGTGTCAATTTATTTTTATTTAGCATCCATAAGGAGTAAGAGTCTTCAAAATAAAAGAAAAAACCCACCCATTTTAGCAATGCTTATACTAAATTGATTATTTGGGGATACTGTATCAAACTGTTTTCTAGGGATCCCTGGGTGGCGCAGCGGTTTAGTGCCTGCTTTGGCCCAGGGCGCGATCCTGGAGACCCGGGATCGAATCCCACGTCGGGCTCCCGGTGCATGGAGCCTGCTTCTCCCTCTGCCTATGTCTCTGCCTGTCTCTCTCTCTCTCTCTGTGTGTGACTATCATAAATAAATAAAAATTTAAAAAAATTGTTTTCTATACTCAACAAAGTATAAGCAAAAGAAGATCCAGGTTACGTGGAGTTTAAAGTATATTCTACTTTGGCAGTCTTCCTTAAGTCAAGAAAAAAAATGCAGTACACATAAAAAATTTAAGGATGAACATGAGTATTTACAAAAAGAAAAGAAATCCTGACAGTTTCTAGAAGAAACTGACAAATACCACATATGCCACAAAATTGAGAAAAACAGCACAGTATTTTTTAGTAATTAACCGTTCTGTAGTACTATAATATATAATACTATGTCATGCTTCTTTCTCAGCTCCTTGGCAGCACTTCTTCATGTGAGAGAAGTAAAAGATAATTTGGTCTTTTCCCTAGCATGGTTAATTACCATTTGGCCTTTATTGTCGAGAGTTTAGAAGGCTTCTTTCACATATGCGACCATTACTGGTAATACCATGTAAATTATTAGAATTATTGTCAAATTTTGAAAGACTTTATCATATTTCTCCCACATATAAACTGCTAAATTTGGGATCATTTCAAGTTATCATGTACAGTGACTAATGAAGATTTTCAATCTAAGTGTACCGAATTCTGCTTCTAGGAAACACTAGAGCTTCATTAAGAAAAACAGATTGCTTGCAAATAATCCAAGGATTATTTATCCTTGCTTTATGACAGAAGTGGAGAAGGATAACGTCTTATTTCAAGTAAACTCAAGAACAGGACCTAAGAAATTGAAAGCAAGAATGTTCATCCTCAGAAGTAGTAGTGAGGGGTGCCTGGGTGGCTAGGTCCATTAAGCGTCCAACTCTTCATCTCAGCTCAGATCTTGATCTCAGAGTTGTGAGTTCAAGCCCTGCATGGGGGCTCCACACTAGGCATAGAATCTACTTAAACAGAAGAAGAAGAGGAAAAAGAAGAAGAAGGGAGGGGGGAGAGGAGGAAGAGGAAGAGGAAGTAGTAGTGAGAGAATTGGGTTGGTGAAGCAGAAAGGGAAGAAATCTCAGAAAAAGTACTCCCAGCTCTAGAGAATCCTCTGAGGCAAAGTCGAGAGATGTTAGTCACATACAAAGGAAATATCCATCACACTCTAGTCACGTTAGAGGTGATGCCAGTGACCAAGTATCTTCTGTTCCAGGTGAGATATTTGTAAGGCAGCATGGGCTCTGTCCATGCTTTTACTGGGGCATGGCTTTTTAATGGCTTCATGTACCCCTTTTATTGGAATCCCTCTGAAGTCTACTTTGCTGCAACTCTGTTTAAAAGTGTTTATCCCTACAGCATAAGCTCAATACTCCACATGATGATGCACAAAACCCTTCAGACCTAGCCCATCTGCCACCATTTTAGTCTACATCCACATCATAACTAGGGTTGCAGGAATTAGTGGATCAAAATACAGACAGCCCAGATTTCTTAGTCAAAGTGTGTCCCAAATACTGCCCTAAAATAGGACTAAAATTTTCTCATTGTTTATCTAAAATTCAAACTTAAATGGGCATCCTGTTTTTTATCTGCCAACCCAAGTCATAAGTAACTCTTCACTATTTCCCACACATTGTCAAGCTAGATAGAGCTTTTTTTCCCCCCATGGGCTATTCAGAATGGCTTTTGCTAGTTAAGCCTTTATAGCATAACTTGATTAAGGTCTCAACTCAAACTTTTTGGCTGGGCTGCCTGCCACTTAACTCCACTCTTCCTCCAGGAGACATGAACCCTCAAGACTCCATGCCTTCAGAGTGCGTTGTGCCCATCCTTATTAAAGTACTCATCACCTGGCAACTTAATTATGTGGTTAAATGTCTTTCTTTTCTTCCTGAATAAGTGTTCACTGAAGGAAACAAAAATTTACCTAAACGCACTATCTGGCATATAGAAGGCTTTAAATTGTTTTTACTTTAACCATTAAGCAACTCAACAGTGATTTTTAATGATTGAAACAGTTTCAAAACTTTTTAAGATTTTATTTTCTTATTCATGAGAGACACGCAGAGAGAGGCAGAAACACAGGAAGAGGGAAAAGCAGGCTCCATGTAGGAAGCCCGACGTGGGACTTGATCCCAGGACTGGGACCACGCTGTGAGCCAAAGGCAGATGCTCAACTGCTGAGCCACCCAGGCATCCCAAGTTTCAAAACTTTTTTAAAAAAATTCATGGTTCACCTATGAAAAAGAAATGAATTAATACAATCTGGAATCCGGAGTAATTTATATAAAAGTGATGATAGAGAACATGACTTCAATTTCTAATTCCAGCTTCAGTTGGTACGGTCATTATATAACATCACTGTATCTGTGGTTTTAAGATTCTCATCATAATGGAAAACTAAAAACATTTGTCCAGCCTAGTCACTCTACACGGCAGCTGTGTGTGTGTGCGTGTGTGTATCAGAAGGATTTCCACATGGGATGCCTGGGTGGTTCAGTGTTTAAGCATCGGTCTTCAGCTCAGGGCATGATCCTGGAGTCCTGGGATGGAGTCCCACATGGGGCTCCCTGCAGGGAGCCTGCTTCCCCCTCTGCCTATGTCTCTGCCTCTCTCTATGGGTCTTCCATGAATAAATAAATAAATAAAATCTTAAGAAAAAAGGTTTCCACTTCAGTGCATAGCCTCTGGGGAATGAATCAGGACTAGAGAAGTTAGAAGCAAGTTCTATATTTGCCTTTCCAAAGAATGGGTTTTTTTTCCTTCAAATTTCACACGGTCCTGATATCCCCAAACTTCTATTGTCTTCTGCATCTCAGGATTTGAGATACTTTAGATTTACCCCATTTGCTCCTGCGAGTGGCAGCTTCCGGCATCTGAAAACAACTTTTTCTCAACTCTTTCTTGGAAACCAGAGCCTAACGTGTTGCCACATCATTAGGAAGGTAGCTGCACCCTTAGCCTGAGCCAAGAGATACACCTTCTGCACCAGCAAAGCCCTGGGGCTGGGTGGAATTGTTAGCCATTTGGTGTTGGTTGTTGCACTAACTACATGACACAGAGTATCTGGCAGGAATCCTGGCTTCGGAGGAAAGTTGTTTCAATCCTGTAAATAAATGACTGAAATGCCATGGTAGTTGATTGTGTTAAGCCCGTATCCAAAATTGCTTTGTTAGGCTCTATTATATTGCTCATTATCTTGCTGTGAGGAAAATTAAGCTTACATCTGCTTGAGGTGACAAGGTATGCCGTTGTCATGGGATTTTCCACATTTTAGGCCTATGTCAAAGGCTCCTAATAAACCCTTAGAGAACATCTTTTATGTTCACAGGCATTCAGGTGTCAGGCCAACACAGTCTTTGTCTCTTTTAAAATCAGTGACACACTTAGTGTGTATACATTGCTCTGTTCTCTGCCAGAGATGAAATTTATTCAAAGAACATGCAATCTAGAGAAGGCACCTCGGAGCTAGTCTAATCCAATCTTTGCATTTCTTAGTTGAGAAAATGATGTGCCAGAGATACAGACTGAATGGCCCCAGATGATGCAAATAGAGGCAGAGGTGGTGTTCGAACTTGGGTCCTTTGACTTCCAGTCCTCTGCCCTATTATCGTCCCTTACCCCAGTGCCATATCAATTCACCTCCTCCCGACTCTGGCTTCCCTTTCGGAGTCACGGGCCTCTCTCTCTTTCTTCCCCTGGGTTACGCTGCTCAGCCCTCAGGCAGAGGAAACCACCACCAGGCTTCCTTATCCAAGACCCAGGGACACTGCGAGTCTCTGTTTTTCTCCTGCCTCCTTTTCCTTTTCTTTCATGTGACAATAACATTTTCTATGTGTAGCTGTGCCTTTGCTCAGTACCCGTCCCTTCAGACAGGAAGTGGGTGAAAAATAGAATTGTGTGGTGGCTGTCCAAAATAGTGGGACAGTGCAGTGATATGCAAAGGAAGCTGCACAGCCCTAGTTTCTAGGGACAATGTGGTTGGAAGGTAACCCCCAGGGACCTTCACAAGCATGTTCAGTGGAACATGGAAGCCAGCAAATAAGGAATTGGAATTAATACACATGAGGTTGCTTCATCCCTATGAGTGTAGGAAGCGTATTGGGGACAGCTGGACCCATCTGAGACAAACTCATAATTCATTATTATTCCTTCATACCGCTTGCTTGAAATATTTATTCAGCATTTATTTCATGGAGGCAGAAAGAACTTGATTCTGTATTCATAAGAAACTTCACCTCTTACTTTTTATTAAAATGAGGAACTTACATGTACTAAAAGTCATGTGACTTTTTACATACATGGGTTAGCTTTCATTTAATAGTTTTTTGCTATTTCTAGATGCATAGCATTGTTCTATATCAGTGCTGTCAAATGGAAATATAATGCAAGCCATGTATATAATTATAAATGTTTTAGTAGCTACATGAAAAAGTAAAAATAAACAGGTGAAACTAATTTTAACAATATATTTATTTAACTCAATGTATCTAAAACGGTTGCATTTTGACATTTTAATCAGTATAAAAATAATTAAATGTATTGCATTGTTTTGCTGTACAAAGTCTTTGAAATTCACTTTGTATTTTACATGTACTGTCATTCTCTGTCCCAAATACCCACCTTCCAGGTGCTCATTAGCCACGTGTAGCTAGTGACAAGCATGTTGGCCCAGTGCAGTTCAGGATTCATGAAGGCTAACGATAACTTACAAGATTAATAACAGTATTTTTTAATTAATTTTTCCTGCTTTTATGTTGGTACATCACTTCCATTTTTTTGAGCTCTTTGTTCCATTTGCTTTTGCTTTTTCTGAATCATACAACATCTGGGAAAGTAAGTGAAAAGATTTTAAAGTTAAACAATAGTATAGATAATTTGATCTTGCTAAACATTTGCCACACACGATATTCAGGTTCCAATTTCAGCTGAATTCCCTTGCAAGCTTGAGCCAGTTGGTCCCAGGTGGATGGCCCTGCCAAATCAGACATTGGCAAGCACTGGCCACAGAAACTTCCACAAGAACAGACCCGGAGGCTTACGGATTTTTTTTTTTTTTTTTTTTTTATGATAGGCTCACAGTGAGAGAAAGAGAGGCAGAGACACAGGCAGAGGGAGAAGCAGGCTCCATGCACCGGGAGCCTGACGTGGGATTCGATCCCGGGTCTCCAGGATCGCGCCCTGGGCCAAAGGCAGGCGCTAAACCATTGCGCCACCCAGGGATCCCAGGCTTACGGATTTTTAAAAAAATTTCTTACGGAGGTCTCTGTCCTCGTACATTTTCAAAATTAACCTGAAGAGTTTCCCAAGGAGGCATGAATTAATGAATGCTGTGTTTAAAAGTCTTTCTCTTACATTGGACCCCGGGCACCTCCTTCACCGACTCACGCCTCAAAGCAGCTCTGGGAGACAGGCAGGAAAAGACTTAGAAGGAGAGGAGATTGAGTCAGCAACTCCATGGTCATCTAGAGCATGGTCGGCAAACTCTGTTAAGACACAGATGGTCATTATTTTAGGCTTTGAAGGCTGTAAAGTTTTTCCCTGACTACTCTGTGCTGCCTTGATACTGCAAATACAACCAGAGGCAAAGGCAAATGTAAAGAATGGGCACAGAAGGGCACCAATATTACTTTGTGAACATAAATTTGAATTTCATATAATTTCCATATATCATGTGTCTTTTAATTCTTAACAATTATTTAAAATATAAAAAAAAATTATTCTTAGCTCTCAGACTATAAAAACAAGTGGCGCCTGGATTTGATTCATTAGCCATAGTTTGCTGCTCCTTGCCCTAGACTGCTTTTAAAATGGGCTTATCGCAACAGTCCAGGTAGAAAAATAAGTAGTTTTGGCCCTGCCTTCTGCCCAGATTTTTTTGCTTTTATTTCCTCCAAATAAATCAAGTTTTCTTCTTTTTCAAATTTCTCTCTGTATTCTTTTTCTCTTCTGTCTAGCAGGAAGAGAGCCACCCACCCTTGGGTTTTATTTGATTTCTTTATAGTGTCTGCACACCTAGTAAAGCTTCATCTTAAAATATACCAATGACACATCCTCTCCTTTTTGTGTTCAAAACAAACACCCCCCCACACACAACATCCTTATTTCCAGGAATAACTATTCTGTATCATATTAGTTTTTTTATTTATCAGTAAGATTAAAACTCCTGGGGACTTTGATTTTCTTCATTGTTAGACATATTTCATTTTGTGGGTAATGCAATATGCATTTACTTCATGGTATAAATAACAATAATGCACCCATTTGCAAATAGACACTATAGCACAGAGAAAATATAGATGTGAGTTATGCAGATTATGCCATTTGTTACAAAAATACTTTTTAATCTTGATAGTTTTAAACATAACAAAATGATTCATTCAGAGGAGGGCAGAGATATAGAACTCTTTTTCTATGTGGTAATTTTCTTTCTTTTAGAGGATGAGTTTTAGAAAACAATAAACTTTCTAGCCAGAAACTGTTGAGATTAAAAGCAGCAATTCATTGTCACGTCCTCAAAACTGTCAAATTTGTTTATGTATTTGAACACTTCTGGATTCATTTCCAAAATATTTTGTTCTACTTTAAAAATAAATCACAAGGATTGTTAAGACTTTTAGATATATCAATCCTCAAGGAAGCACTATGGTATAGCTTGTAGCGCTGTCCAAGGTAACTTTTTGCAGGGATGGGTATGTTCTCTGTGCTGTCCAGTACATTGTGTCTTTTGAGCATTGGAAAGGTGGCAAGTACAACTGAGGAACTGATTTTTACATTGTATTTAATTTTAAGTAATTTAATTTTAAAGTTATGTTTAAACAGTTAATTTTTTTTTAAGATTTTACTTATTTATTCATGAGAGACACAGAGAGAGAGGCAGAGACATAGGCAGAGGGAGAAGCAGGCTCCCTGTGGGACTGGATCCCAGGACCTCGGGATCAAGCCCTGAGGCAAAGGCAGACACTCAACCACTGAGTCACCCAGGAGTCTCAATAGTTAAATCGTTTTTAATGGAATTTCTAAAATTGAGGATATATGATCATGCAGTATATTTTCACCCTTTTTCTCTAATGATTGTATTATGAAATGTAGTGATTTGTATATTAACAAAGGAGAGGACTCTGGTTTTTAACAGTCTATTATTAAAACAGTTAATTTGGGGGCGCCTGGGTGGCTCGGTCAGTTAAATATCTGACTCAATATTGACCCAGGTCACGATCTCAGGGTGATGAGGTTGAGCCCTCCTCCTCCTTCTCCCCATCAAGCTCTGTGCTGGATGTGGATTTTGCTTAGGATTCTCTCTCTCCCTTTCCTTCTACCCTTCCCCCTGCCCCCTCAAAATGAAATAAAATAAAACAAAACAAAATAAATAGCTAATTTTACCTGAGAGCTCAAAGACAATCTTAATAAATATCAAGGTATTATGATTTGTTATGGTTCCTGTTGCTTGGGTAGAATTACGCAGATTTTGGCTTAGTTTTCCTTGATCAAACAAAATGAACAAAAGAAACACACAAAATAAAAAACAGTGTTTCCTAACCATCCAGAGGACCTTTTTGTATATCAGCCAGGCTGCTGCTTAGGTCACTTCAGCAAATGAGAACCAAGACTGCTGATTGGAGAGTGTGAAATAAAGTAGTTCTTTCCTTGTTCTAGAATGAGCATGAGCTGGGAGAGAAGGAGAGAGAAAAACATGGGGTTAATTTGTACCAACACATTTTGTAGTATGTGTATGTGTCATATAAATTACATGTTAACTTCTTTGTAAGTTTTATTATCCTCGGGGTTTAAACAGTATGGGATCAAAATCACATTATGTAGTAAAGAGTGTGTGAGTAGGTGGATAGTTAGGTGGGTGTAAATCCCTATCAAATCCATTTTAGAAGATAAATGATAGCTATTGAAGTTTGGGCAAATCAATTTCACCAATTCACTTTACTTGTCTAATGCCTCTGGGAGCCATTACATAGCTAGTTACCTAATGTTAGGGCAGGTTTAAATCAAGGTGAACAGTCAAAAAACATTTTTCCATGAACTATGTGTATTATTAAGGATTATTTTACTATGGAGTTAGTTGCTTATATTGCAAACTAGGAAATTAATGTGCGAGAATACTGCTCATGAACACCAAGGTTTATTTAAAAGCCAATATGGGTTTAGTGTAGTAATAAGGGCCCAGTTCTCCAAGGACTGCAAACCTATTTATTGTACATCAAATTTTACTGACTTTGAAATCTCCCTAGGAATGTTCATTTACCTAGTCATGTATTATGTGTTTCAGATGTTTAGCAACAATAACAAAATTCAGGTGTGCCGATGAAGTGGTTATGCAATGAAACTAATATACACTGTGATCTGATACAGGAGACTTCACTCTTACATTCAGTTAAAACTGAAAGCAATATAGAAAATACAGATCTTGGAACACTGTACATAATAATCACATGTTTCAAAACAAAATCCACTTATGTTTAAAGGAAAATCCCAATAGCTATGCCATTGAAGGGTGACTACCCTAAAAATAAATTATAATTTGTCAGTTCAAAATTGTATATGGATTTATCATTTTAAAATGTCTGGTGGCATATCACCATAATGTATTTTTCACTTTTATATTCATTATTCTTTTATTAAATTTCCAGAGGGAGAGAAAATAAATGACCTCCTAGTGAGAGATACTTTACCATGAGACGAGTTGTAAAAAAATAATTGAGGATTGTGCCTGAAAATATATCATTCCTAAGTTCTGGTTGTCCAGTACTTTTAATTTATTGAGGTAGAAAAATATGGAAGGTGAAATGAGGTCTCCGAATATTTCACACCGTATGCATTTTATCCAAAGGATGATAATGGTCTGCTTGATTATTCAATTGGTATTACTAAATTTTGTAAGGTTTTAAAAAATTGTTTTGGTTGGTGGCAAAGGAGTGTTTGTTTATGATGCATTCAAAGTGTACTATTATATAGCTGTCGTTCAAGGTTGGATGGTAGTGTTGGTAGTGAAGGTTTATACTTAGCCATACAATAGCAACTTGAATCAATTTTATTTTATTTTTTTGAATCCATTTTTGAAAACCAGTAGATTTGTGGATAGTATACAGGGTGGTGGTTGGAAGAAAAATAGTTACTAGGTAAATATGCATTGAATTAATTGCACAGGCAATGTTTCTGCCAGCGCTGTAATTAATACATATCTAGTCTCTTCTCTAGCTCCAGAACTCATGACATCAACATAACTGACAAGAACAACAAAATGTCAAGAATTGAATCTTCCACTGTTTCTTAATCTTCTTGACTGACTAGATTCTATCCTTTCATACTTGGGTGTACTCAAATCATTTTCACTAGCCTGGCTGCTATGCAAGACCTGTTGGTACTGTGTTAGTGAGTTTTGCATTCACACATATACTAAAACAAGAGTTAGAAATACAGTGTATGTGAAACTATACGTACTCTGAAGAGTGCTGCTTTTAATCCTCAGCTTTACCTTCACTCTTCTCCATTCTATTAGAAAGTCATTGGTTTGTGTGATCGTTCATTTAACAAGTGCTGTACCACCTCAGAGAAGGTGGTAAAGGTATACAAAGATGCAGCATTCAATCATAGTTACATGTGTATGATATGTGCGGTGTGCTGGTAGTGCTGGTGTGTGTGTGTGTGTGTGTGTGTGTGTGTGTTCAAGCTTTTGTAGAAAAGTAAAGGAAGAAGATACAAGTGGAAAGAGACTAGTAAATCAAAGAAAAAAAGCAGTATCTGACAGGATCTGATGAAGTAGCACAGATCATAAAATACTACAGAGTTTATTAGAAAGAATAATTATTTCTATCCGGAGGGATTAGGTGATATTCTCTGAGGAAGTGGCACTTTCATTATCCAAAACATGAAGGATGGAAAAGGTTTTATATGTGTCAATTAGGAAAAGTGATATTTTACTGAGGAGAAAGAAGACATTTTAATGGCAGAGTAGACGATGACAGAGGAACAGAAGCAAGTCAAGGAGGCATACCCAGAACAATGAGATCACCATTTTGACCAAAATGGAGTTTTTTTTTTTTATTAGAAAAATGTGAATAGTAAGGGTCAGATAAAGTCAGATTGTTGAGGGCTATTTTTTTTTCAAAAGGCAGACAAAAGAATTTGGAGACAAATTGGGAATCAGTCTAATGATGTAAGCAAGAAAATAAAACGAGGGGCAAATTTGTAAGTTGAACTTAGTTGCAAAGACATAGGACTTTATCATCTTGCATGCTTTCAAAATTAGGAAGAAATTGTATAAGATTCAATAAGTAACTAAGGGGATTTATTCTAAGAACTGCTGTGAAAGAAAGTAGACTTTCTTTTGTGCTCTTTTCAAGTATGCTTTTTCAAAGTCCTGTAGCTAAAAGGAATGGGAGGCAAAGTATTGCAGTGGTTAAGTGCATGCGTTTCTGAGCCTCACTTCTTCGGTTCAAATTCTAGCTTGGTTATTACTTACTGGCTATGTGAACTTGGGCAAATCACAGCCTCCCTTTGTCAATTTTTCACCTCTAAAATTTAGATAATAATGGTACATACATCATAGTGTTATAACTAAATGTTGTTAATATGTAAAAGCCACTTAGAATAATGCTTGGCACTTGGTAAAGGACTATAGCAAATAATCTATTTCTACAAGAGAAATATATAGGTAGGCCTACATTTAAAATAGCCATCTTGGGGATCCCTGGGTGGCGCAGCGGTTTGGCGCCTGCCTTTGGCCCAGGGCGCGATCCTGGAGACCCGGGATCGAATCCCACGTCAGGCTCCCGGTGCATGGAGCCTGCTTCTCCCTCTGCCTGTGTCTCTGCCTCTCCCTCTCTCTCTGTGACTATCCTAAATAAATAAATAAAATATTAAAAAAAATAAAATAAAAAAATAAAATAGCCATCTTCTTATTAAAAGTAGTTGATATTCGTTGCAGACAAATTAAAAGTGCAACTGTGAAAAGATGACCTATTACTTAGAAATTGAAACTTTTAAACTTTTGAACACACCATGTATGTTCTCCATATTACTAAATATATATGTACATCACTTATTACACATCTGCAGAGTATTTAACTGGATGGATGTTCCATAACTTTTAACTCATACCCTAGTGGTGAGCCTGGAAGCAATTTCAGATGTTTTGCATCTGTAAGTGAGGGTGTAGCAAACATTCTTGTGATTTAACATGTGTATACATCATTGTTGCCTTAAGATCAAATATTAGAAGTAGAATTTCTGATCTAAGTGTGAGAATATGTTTTTATCTGAGCATGTATTGCAAAACTCTACCCAATCCGCTCCCAGCCCTAGCCTTCCCAGAAGGATATTCCAACTTACTTACTAGGCACTTTATGAGAGGGCCTGATTCTTTGCACTATTGCATTATAGGACACCGCTGTACTGTAATACAGAATTTTCAAAAAAAAAACACCTTTGCCAAACCAATAGGTGCAGCATTACCTTGCTATTTGAATTTGATTTCTGTGGTTTCTAGTGAAGTTAAACAGTTTTAATAGACTTACAGGTCAGTTATAGTTCTTCATTCATAAATTGTCCTTTTATGATCCTTGTTGATTTTTTTTCTGTTGAGTATTTGTCTTTTACCTATTGATTTGTGAGAATTGTTTTATCTTTAGTGTCTATCAACTCATTTAAGATAAAATGCTTTCGATTTTGATTTCTCTTTCACTTGCTTGATTTTTTAATATAAGGAAGTTTTAGATCATTATGAATTTAAAGCAGTCATTTAGGGGGTTTGAAATGAAAATTATAACTTTCACATCAAAATTGTAAGAACATTTACTCATATTTTCATTATTTGTATGGCTTCATTTTCTACACCAAAATTTCATTCACCTGGTATTTAATTTGGAATTATATGAGATACGAATTTCTAAATTGGGCTAAAATTTGATCAAGTATCATCTATAGGGATCCCTGGGTGGCGCAGCGGTTTGGCGCCTGCCTTTGGCCCAGGGCGCGATCCTGGAGACCCGGGATCGAATCCCATGTCCGGCTCCCGGTGCATGGAGCCAGCTTCTCCCTCTGCCTGTGTCTCTGCCTCTCTCTCTCTTTCTGTGTGACTATCATAAATAAATAAAAATTTTAAAAAGGTATCATCTATATTTTTAAGTATGAAAGTCCAGAATTCAACATTTATTAATAAATTCTTGGGAAATAATGCTAATTTATCATGAAAATTGCTATGTATCTGACTTGGCAATTTTGTCTTTAACCATTTTTATTTATTATAACAACTTATTTTGTCTACGTCTATTTTATTTTTTATTTGTTTTTTTTTTATTTTTCATTTAAATTCAAGTTAACATTTAGTGCAGTGTAGTATTTTTTATTTTTCATTTAAATTCAACTTAGGGGATCCCTGGGTGGCGCAGCGGTTTAGCGCCTGCCTTTGGCCCAGGGCGCGATCCTGGAGACCCGGGATCGAATCCCACGTCGGGCTCCCAGTGCATGGAGCCTGCTTCTCCCTCTGCCTGTGTCTCTGCCTCTCTCTCTCTCTCTCTCTCTCTCTCTCTCTGTGTGACTATCATAAAAAAAAAAAAAATTAAATTCAACTTAGTTAACATATAGTGTAGTCTTGGTTTCAGGTGTAAAATTTAGTGATTCATCACTTACATATAACTCCCAGTGCTCATCCCAGCAAGTGCCGTCCTTAATGCCCATCACTCATTTAGGGCATTCCCCCTCCCCCCTCCTCCCCTCTAGCAACCCTCAGTTTGATCTCTATAGTTAAGAGTCTTTTATGGTTTGCTTCCCTGTTTTTATTTTATTTTTCGTTCCCTTTCCCTATGTTCATCTGGTTTTTTTTGGTTTTTTTTATAATAAATTTATTTTTTATTGGTGTTCAATTTACCAACATACAGAATAACACCCAGTGCTCATCCCGTCAAGTGCCCCCCCCGGTGCCCGTCACCCATTCACCCCCACCCCCCGCCCTCCTCCCCTTCCACCACCCCTACTTTGTTTCCCAGAGTTAGGAGGCTTCCATGTTCTGTCTCGCTTTCTGATATTTCCCACACATTTCTTCTCCCTTCCCTTATATTCCCTTTCACTATTATTTATATTCCCCAAATGAATGAGAACATATGTTTGTCCTTCTCCGATTGACTTACTTCACTCAACATAATACCCTCCAGTTCCATCCACGTCGAAGCAAATGGTGGGTATTTGTCGTTTCTAATGCCTGAGGAATATTCCATTGTATACATAAACCACATCTTCTTTATCCATTCATCTTTCAGTGGACACCGAGGCTCCTTCCACAGTTTGGCTATTGTGGACATTGCTGCTAGAAACCTCAGGGTGCAGGTGTCCCGGCGTTTCATTGCATCTGTATCTTTGGGGTAAATCCCCAACAGTGCAATTGCTGGGTCATAGGGCAGGTCTATTTTTAACTCTTTGAGGAACCTCCACACAGTTTTCCAGAGTGGCTCCACCAGTTCCCATTCCCACCAACAGTGGAAGAGGGTTCCCTTTTCTCTGCATCCTCTCCAACATTTGTTGTTTCCTGCCTTGTTAATTTTCCCCATTGTCACTGGTGTGAGGTGGTATCTCATTGTGGTTTTGATTTGTATTTCTCTGATGGCAAGTAATGCAGAGCATTTTCTCATGTGCATGTTGGCCATGTCTATGTCTTCCTCTGTGAGATTTCTCTTCATGTCTTTTGCCCATTTCATGATTTGATTGTTTCTTTCGTGTTGAGTTTAAGAAGTTCTTTATAGATCTTGGAAACTAGCCCTTTATCTGATATGTCATTTGCAAATATCTTCTCCCCTTCTGTAGGTTGTCTTTTACTTTGTTGATTGTATCCTTTGCTGTGCAAAAGCTTCTTATCTTGATGAAGTCCCAATAGTTCATTTTTTCTTTTGTTTCTTTTCCCTTCGTGGATGTATCTTGCAAGAAGTTACTGTGGCCGAGTTCAAAAAGGGTGTTGCCTGTGTTCTCCTCTAGGATTTGGATGGAATCTTGTCTCACATTTAGATCTTTCATCCATTTTGAGTTTATCTTTGTGTATAGTGCAAGAGAGTGGTCTAGTTTCATTCTTCTGCATGTGGATGTCCAATTTTCCCAGCACCATTTATTGAAGAGACTGTCTTTCTTCCAATGGATAGTCTTTCCTCTTTTATCGAATATTAGTTGACCATAAAGTTCAGGGTCCACTTCTGGGTTCTCTATTCTGTTCCATTGATCTATGTGTCTGTTTTTGTGCCAGTACCACACTGTCTTGAGGACCACAGCTTTGTAGTACAACCTGAAATCTGGCATTGTGATGCCCCCAGATATGGTTTTCTTTTTTAAAATTCCCCTGGCTATTCGGGGTCTTTTCTGATTCCACACAAATCTTAAAATAATTTGTTCTAACTCTCTGAAGAAAGTCCATGGTATTTTGATAGGGATTGCACTAAACGTGTAAATTGCCCTGGGTAACATTGACATTTTCACAATATTAATTCTGCCAATTCATGAGCATGGAATATTTTTCCATCTCTTTGTGTCTTCCTCAATTTCTTTCAGAAGTGTTCTATAGTTTTTAGGGTATAGATCCTTTACCTCTTTGGTGAGGTTTATTCCTAGGTATCTTATGCTTTTGGGTGCAATTGTAAATGGGATTGACTCCTTAATTTCTCTTTCTTCCATCTCATTGTTAGTGTATAGAAATGCCACTGATTTCTGGGCATTGACTTTGTATCGTGCCACGCTACCAAATTGCTGTATGAGTTCTAGCAATCTTGGGGTGGAGGCTTTTGGGTTTTCTATGTAGAGTATCATGTCATCGGCGAAGAGGGAGAGTTTGACTTCTTCTTTGCCAATTTGAGTGCCTTTAATGTCTTTTTGTTGTCTGATTGCTGAGGCTAGGACTTCCAGTACTATGTTGAATAGCAGTGGTGAGAGTGGACATCCCTGTCTTGTTCCTGATCTTAGGGGAAAGGCTCCCAGCGCTTCCCCATTGAGAATGATATTTGCTGTGGGCTTTTCGTAGATGGCTTTTAAGATGTTGAGGAATGTTCCCTGTATCCCTACACTCTGAAGAGTTTTGATCAGGAATGGATGCTGTATTTTGTCAAATGCTTTCTCTGCATCTAATGAGAGGATCATATGGTTCTTGGTTTTTCTCTTGCTGATATGATGAATCACACCTATTGTTTTACGAGTGTTGAACCAGCCTTGTGTCCCGGGGATAAATCCTACTTGGTCATGGTGAATAATTTTCTTAACGTACTGTTGGATCCTATTGGCTAGTATCTTGTTGAGAATTTTTGCATCCATGTTCATCAGGGATATTGGTCTGTAATTCTCCTTTTTGGTGGGGTCTTTGTCTGGTTTTGGAATTAAGGTGATGCTGGCCTCATAGAACGAATTTGGAAGTACTCCATCTCTTTCTATCTTTCCAAAGAGCTCTAGTAGAATAGGTATGGTTTCTTCTTTAAACGTTTGATAGAATTCCCCTGGGAAGCCATCTGACCCTGGACTCTTGTGTCTTGGGAGGTTTTGGATGACTGCTTCAATTTCCTCCCTGGTTATTGGCCTGTTCAGGTTTTCTATTTCTTCCTGTTCCAGTTTTGGTAGTTTGTGGCTTTCCAGGAATGCATCCATTTCTTCTAGATTGCCTAATTTATTGGCGTATAGCTGTTCATATGTTTTTAAAATCGTTTGTATTTTTTTGGTGTTGGTAGTGATCTCTCCCTTCTCATTCATGATTTTATTAATTTGAGTCTTCTCTCTCTTCTTTTTAATAAGGCTGGATAATGGTTTATCTATCTTATTAATTCTTTCCAAGAACCAACTCCTGGTTTTGTTGATCTGTTCCACAGTTCTTCTGGTCTCGATTTCGTTAAGTTCTACTCGAATTTTAATTAACTCTCTTCTTCTGCTGGGTGTAGGATCTGTTTGCTGTTTTTTCTCTAGCTCCTTTATGTGTAAGGTTAGCTTTTGTATTTGAGTTCTTTCCAGTTTTTGAATGGATGCTTGTATTGCGATGTATTTCCCCCTTAGGACTGCTTTTGCTGCATCCCAAAGATTTTGAATGGTCGTATCTTCATTCCCATTAGTTTCCATGAATCTTTTTAATTCTTCCTTAATTTCCTGGTTGACCCTTTCATCTTTTAGCAGGATGGTCCTTAACCTCCATGTGTTTGAGGTCCTTCCAAACTTCTTGTGATTTAGTTCTAATTTCAAGGCATTATGGTCTGAGAATATGCAGGGGATGATCCCAATCTTTTTGTATCGGTTCAGACCCGATTTGTGACCCAGTATGTGGTCTATTCTGGAGAAAGTTCCATGTGCACTTGAGAAGAATGTGTATTCAGTTGAGTTTGGATGTAAAGTTCTGTAGATATCTGTGAAATCCATCTGGTCCAGTGTATCAATTAAAGCTCTCGTTTCTTTGGAGATGTTGTGCTTAGAAGAACTATCTAGTATAGAAAGAGCTAGATTGAAGTCACCAAGTGTAAGTGTTTATTATCTAAGTATTTCTTCACTTTGGTTATTAATTGGATTATATATTTGGCAGCTCCCACATTCGGGGCATATATATCGAGGATTGTTAAGTCCTCTTGCTGGATAGATCCTTTAAGTATGATATAGTGTCCCTCTTCATCTCTCACTACAGTCTTTGGGGTAAATTTTAGTTTATCTGATATACGGATGGCTACCCCTGCTTTCTTTTGAGGACCATTTGAATGGTAAATGGTTCTCCAGCCTTTTATTTTCATGCTGTAGGTGTCCTTCTGTCTAAAATGAGTCTCTTGTAGACAACAAATAGATGGGTCCTGCTTTTTTTATCCAGTCTGAAACCCTGCGCCTTTTGATGGGGTCATTAAGCCCGTTCACGTTCAGAGTTACTATTGACAGATATGAGTTTAGTGTCATCATGATATCTATTCAGTCCTTGTTTTTGTGGATTGTTCCACTGGACTTCTTCTTAAAGGGGAATTTTAAGAGTCCCCCTTAAAATTTCTTGCAGAGCTGGTTTGGAAGTCACGTATTCTTTCAGTTCCTGCCTGTCTTGGAAGCTCTTTATCTCCTTCCATTGTGAATGAGAGCCTTGCTGGATAAAGTATTCTTGGTTGCATGTTCTTCTCATTTAGGACCCTGAATATATCCTGCCAGCCCTTTCTGGCCTGCCAGGTCTCTGTGGAGAGGTCTGCTGTTACCCTAATATTCCTCCCCATAAAAGTCAGGGATTTCTTGTCTCTTGCTGCTTTAAGGATCTTCTCTCTTTATCTTTGGAATTTGCAAGCTTAACAATTAAATGTCGAGGTGTTGAATGGTTTTTATTGATTTTAGGGGGGGGGATCTCTCTATTTCCTGGATCTGAATGCCTGTTTCCCTTCCCAGATTAGGAAAGTTTTCAGCTATGATTTGTTCAAATACATATTCTGGCCCTCTGGCCCTTTCCACGCCCTTGGGAACCCCAATTAAACGTAGGTTTTTCTTCCTCAGGCTGTCGTTTATTTCCCTTAATCTATCTTCATGGTCTTTTAATTGTCTCTTTTTTCCTCAGTTTCCCTCTTTGCCATCAACTTGTCTTCTATGTCACTCACTCGTTCTTCCACCTTGTTAGCCCTTGTCGTTAGGACTTCTAGTTTGGATTGCATCTCATTCAATTGATTTTTAATTTCTGCCTGATTGGATCTAAATTCTGCAGTCATGAAGTCTCTTGAGTCCTTTATGCTTTTTTCTAGAGCCACCAGTAGCTTTATCATAGTGCTTCTGAATTGGCTTTCTGACATTGAATTGTAATCCAGGTTTTGTAACTCTGTGGGAGAGAGGACTGTTTCTGATTCTTTCTTTTGAGGTGAGGTTTTCCTTCTAGTCATTTTGCTCAGTGCAGAGTGGCCAAAAACAAGTTGTATTGGGAAAAGGAGAAAAAGAGAGGAGAGAAAGAAGGAAAGAAAAGAGAAAAAGAAAAAAGAAAAAATGAAGAAAAAAGAAAGAAAGAAAAAGAAAGAAAGGAAAAAAATGGGTGGGGGAAGCAAACAGAAATCAAAAAGCAAAAAAGCAAAAAAAAAAAAAACAAAAACCACGGGAGGAGTATCTTCTGTTTCTTTTTATTTATTTATTTTTTCTGTTTCTGTGTACTTTAAGTCCCTTGACTTCCCCTGGAACTTGTCCGTCTAACTGGTCTTCTGAGGGAGGGGCCTGTTGTGCCTATTTTCAGGTGTTAGCACTTGGGGGAGCTGCTCTGCCCCTGCCTGGTGCAGGGCTCAGTGGGGGTTGTTTACTCCGTGATGCCCCAGGAGGAACAACCCCAGTGGCGGCGGCCAGCTCTGGAGCCCTGGAGTCAGCTCCCGCAGTGACTACAGAGCTCTCAGCCTGCAGGGCCTGGAGGCTCCAGGGCAGAGTCGCTGATCTGCTCAGCTGGGGCAGGAGCGTCCTCGCTGTCCTGGGCCCTCCCGGCCTCTGCCTGTCCCGGGGGAGGCGGGATCCTGGGCTGTGTCCCCGGCGCCCTGTGCTCCCAGGCCTGCGCTGTTGGATTGGCTCTCCCCGGAGCCGCGCAGCCCCCTCCGCGGAGCCTCTTCCTCTGCCTGAGCCCCTCCGAGCTGCTCCGGGTCCCCCCGTGCGCGCTGCAGCCCTTAGGGAGCTCGGCGCACTCTCCCGGGGCGCAGGTGCTGTTAGTGTCCCAGGGAGCCCGAGGGCACCCCCGCCCTCCTGGGGTCCTGCTCCAACTCCCCGCGAGCCCCTTTCCGCGCGGGAAGGTCGGTGCAGCTCCTGCTCCTCCGGGACGGGGCTCTCCTGTCCTGGGGACACTCGCCCCGGCCTCAGCCCGGCTCCTCGCGGGGCCCCTCCCCCTTGGAGGCCTTTTGTTTCTTTATTTCTTTTTCCCCGTCTTCCTACCTTGATAGAAGTGCAAACTCTTCTCACTGTAGCGTTCCAGCTATTCTCTCTTTAAATCTCAGGCCAAATTCGTAGATTTTCAGGATGATTTGAAGGTTATCTAGGTAATTTGGTGGGGACAGGTGATTTGGGGACCCTACTCTTCAGCCATCTTGCCCCTCCTCCTGTTCATCTGTTTTGTTTCTGAATTTCCACATTTGAGTGAAATAATATTTTTGTCTTTCTCTGACTTATTTTACTTAGCATAATACTCTCTAGCTCCATCCACATCATTGCAAGTAACAAGATTTCCTTCATTTTGATTACTAAGTAATATTCTAATATATATATATATATATATATATATATATATATATATATATATATATATATATAAAACCTCTTCTTTATCCATTCATCAGTCATTGGACATTTGGGCTCTTTCCATAATTTGGCTATTATTGAGAATGCTGCTATAAACATTGGAGTGCAGGTGCCCCCTTAGAATCAACATTTTTGTATCTTTGGATAATACCAAGTAGGGCAATTGCTGGGTCATAGGATAGTTCTATTTTTGACATTTTGAGGAACCTCCATACTGTTTTCCAGAGTGGCTACACAAGTTTGCATTCCCACCAACAGTGCAAAAGGGTTCCCTTTCTCCACATCCTTGCCAACATCTGTTGTTTCCTGAGTTGTTCATTTTAGCCATTCTGACAGGTGTGAGATGGTATCTCATTGTGGTTTTGATTTGTATTTCCCTGATGGTAAGTGAGGTTGAGCATCTCTTCTTGTGTCTGTCAGCCATCTGGATGTCTTCTTTGGAAAAGTGTCTATTTATATCTTCTGCCCATTTCTTAACTGGATCATTTGTTTTGGGGGGTGTTGAGTTTGTTAAGTCCTTTATAGATTTTTAAATACTAATCCTTTTTTTGATACATCATTTGCAAATATCTTCTCCTATCCAGTCAGTTGCCTTTTAGTTTTGTTGATCGTTTCCTTCACTGTGCAAAAGTTTTTTGCCTTGATGAGGTCCTGGTAGTTCTTTTTGCTTTTGTTTCCCTTGCCTCTGAAGATGTATCTATTAAGACTTTGGTGCAGCTGAAGTCAGAGAGGTTGCTACCTGTTTTCTCCTCTAGGATTTTGATGATTTCAGGTCTCATATTTGGTCTTTCATCCATTTTGAGTTTATTTTTCTGTATGGCATAAGAAAGTGGACCAGGGGGCACCCCAGTGGCTTAGTGGTTTGGCGTCGCCTTCAGCCCCGGGCCTGATCCTGGAGACCCGGGATCGAGTCCCACGTCAGGCTCCCTGCATGGACCCTGCTTCTCCCTCTGCCTGTGTCTCTGCCTCTGTCTGTGTGTGTGTGTGTCTCTAATAAATAAATAAAATCTTTAAAGAAAAAAAAAAGAAAGTGGACCAGTTTCATTCTTCTGCATGTCGCTGTCAAGTTTTCCCAAGGCCAATTGTCAAAGAGACTATCTTTTTTTCATTGGGTTTTCTTTCCTGCTTTGTCAAAGATTAGCTGACTGTATAGCCCATTTCTGGGTTCTCTGTTCTGATCCATCAATCTGTGTGTCTGTTTTTGTGCCTGTCTATGTCTCTCTTTTAAAATAGATGACAAATCAAAAAAAAAATAAAAATAAAAATAAAAATAAAATAAAATAGATGACAAATCTACCAAAATGTAGAAGATACTGAAATTCCATGAAGATCATTTAATCATGGGTTTGAGTTAATCATGATCTAAACATATATTCAGTATGCAATGTCATTTACCTTGTAATCCCTATATATAATAGACAGTCTTGAATTAACAAATGTCAAGTAGCATTTTTTTTGTTTTCAATATGTTTATATTCATGCATTTTATTTGTATTGGTCATATTAAAGTTGACTTCTAAATGTATATATCTCATTAAAAGTAATGAGCATTAAGGATACAGCTTGTTCCCATAATTATTAAAAGCTTTTAAAAAGCATGAATTTCAATACTCTATTTATCAAATAACACAAATTGAGTATTCTTGTAGATTTTAGAAGATCAGAAAAAGTATGTTTTGGCAGGGAAGAGTAAAAGGAAGTTTTGGAGTCAGGAAAACCCAGATGTTTAATGCCACATTTTTTTAAACTTACTAGTAACCTTTGAATATTATTTATAATTTTGAACCTTAATTTCTTCATTTATCAATTGGAGAAAAAATATATATATATTGTAGGAGTATGGATAAGATTAAGGGAGATCATGTAAGTAAAAGCTGTCATTTTGAAAATCTAAGTTAAAATGGTAATTTTATTATTGCAGATATTTTAGAGGGGTAGCCAACCACCCAATCAGTATTATCCTTTTATTTATTTTATTTACCATTTAAAACATAAAAAATAATACTCTTTCTGTATAGTAACTTTAGAAAATGCCAAAATATATCAAAAGTTACATAAAAGTTATCTTTAATTGGTAGCACAAAAAATCATGGTTAATAATTTCATGTATTTCCAATCATTTAAAAAATATAGATAGATAGATAGATAGATAGATAGATAGGTAGATAGATAGATAGATACTGATATACCAAATATGCACAGAAAATCGAAGATATAATTTGTGTGGTGTATAACTTACCTTTTCATCAATTAACATGTCATGAATATGTTTCAAAATAGGATGTTTTTCGTGGTGTGAACTTTAAGGATGCAAAGTATTCCATTATATGGATGTAATTTACTACATTTGAGCGATTTCCAGGTTTTCACTAGTATAAATGACAGAATTGAGTATTCTTGTCACATGTCTCTGTGTATATCTCTGATATTCCCCTAGGAAAATTCATAGAAGTAAAATTTTGTGGTTGAATGAAATGAGTACTTCTTTTTCTCCTCTCAAGTTTTTATTTAAATTCCAGTTAGTTAACATACAGTGTAATATTAATTTCACATGTAGAATTTAGGGATTCATCATTTGCATGCAACACCTGGTTCGCATCACAAGTGCCCTCCCTTTTACCTATCACCCATTTAACCTCTCCTTCCATTCACCTCCCCTCCAGTAACCCTCAGTTTATTCCCTATAGTTAAGTGTCTCTTTTCTAGTTTGTCCCTCTTCTTTTCTCCCTATGTTCATCTGTTTTGTTTCTTATATTCGCCATACGAGTGAAATCATGTCTTTCTCTGACTTATTTCACTTAGGGTAATACATTCTAGCTCCATCTATGTCATTGCAAATGGCAAGATTTCATTCTTTTTATGGCTGAGTAATGTTCCATTTTACGTATATACCACATCTTTATCCATCAGTCAATGGACATTTGGGCTATTTCCATAATTTGGCTCTTGTTGGTAATGGTGCTGTAAACATCAGGGTGCATGTATCCCTTCGAATCAGTATTTTTGTATCTTTTGGGAAAATACCTAGTAGTGTGGAGAAAGGGGAACTCTCTTACGCTGTTGGTGGGAATGCAAACAGGTGCAATATAATCAGTCACTCTCGAAAACATTATGGAGGTTCCTCAAAAGTTAAAAATAGAACTACCCTAGGATCCAGCAATTGCACTGCTAGGTATTTACCCTAAGGCTTTTAATATATTTTCATATATTCTTTTAAATTGGAGTATAAGAGACACATAGGAAAGTATACAGATAATAAGAATAGAAGTCAGGGATCCCTGGGTGGTGCAGCGGTTTGGCGCCTGCCTTTGGCCCAGGGCGCGATCCTGGAGACCCGGGATCAAATCCCACGTCGGGCTCCTGGTGCATGGAGCCTGCTTCTCCCTCTGCCTGTGTCTCTGCCTCTCTCTCTCTCTCTCTCTCTCTCTCTCTCTCTCTGTGACTATCATAAATAAATAAAAATTAAAAAAAAAGAATAGAAGTTGATGGATTTTTTAAAAGTCAGCATACCATGCTACTAACACCCAGATCAGGAATTAGAACATTACCGCAGGAGCTTCTTTCATGCTCCTTCCTAGTTATTAACCCTTTACCAACTGCCTTCCTCACCAAAGATAAGCTCACTTCTGACTTCAAACACTTGTAGAGTATATGTATTTCTAGATCATCCACTCTCTAAGTGGCACCACTGTCATAAATTAAGTAAGTACAAATGGTCTATTCTCACAGCAATACCACACAGAATTGGTTATAGTAAATAATGATACTTGGTAGTAAACATTCTTTTTCTGGGGGGGTATTTTTTTTATTGTAGTTAGAAGTAGTAAACATTCTTAAACTTGATTATTCTTCAAGATTGCATTGGATATTCTTGGCCCTTGGCATTTGCATATATATCTTAGAATTGGTATGTCACTTTCTATTGAAAACGGTTGCAATTTTAATAGAGCTCACACTGAATATACAGATTATTAGAAGAGAGTTGATATCTTTACAATATAGGATCTTCCATTTGGTTTCTTCCAATAGAAGAATAAGGTATATTCCTTTATTTTTTTAGGCTTTCCTTAATCTCTCAGGCGTATTGGTAGTTTTCAGAGTAGAAGTCTAGCTTTTTGGTATGAATTATCAAATTACTCCCTACAAATGTAAGAATTTATCCTCCCACAAATAGCATAAAAGTGCTTATTTTCTAGAATTTTGATAAATACCTTTGACAAAAGCCAATATAGTAGGCAAATGATGGTTTATTATTGCTGTTTTAATTTGCATTTCATTGACTACTTAGTGGTTGGATTTTTGTTTATTTGCTGTTTCCATTTTTTTTGTTAAAATTCCTGTTTATATTCTTTATCCTGAGTTTTCCAATAGATTCTCCATCTCATTTCATTTATTGAAAGATCTTTTTATATGAAAGATTATTACCCATTGTCTGATAGATGCTGCAAATAGTCCCAGCTGTCATTTGTTTTTAATTCTGTTAATTGGCCTTAATTTTGAATGAGCAATACAAATATTATATTTAATAGTTTACTCACATTACTTTCTGCTTCTAAAAGGCTTCCTCACACCAATATTTTATTCTAGTTCTGCTAGTAATGTTTTTACACTTAACACTTTAATTTCTCTAGAATGCTTTTGTTGTAAGATGTGAAATAAGTATTTAATATCTGTTTATTTCTAAAACAGACACCTCTGCTTATCTTATTATTAAAATTTCTACACATTTGAAATTAAAATTCAAAGATGAAAAAACAGAAGCTAATCTTGTGTGAAATTAGGTCAAGATTTAGTTAGATACTAAATTAACACATAAGGGAACTGAATGTGTTTAATTTTTTTCTTCACCATAGGGCACATGTTGTACAAAGAGTATGGTTCTATAATACTTAAAAAGATTATTGGGAAAATGATGCATTTTACTTTTAAACTGTATACATATTTTGATATGAATATGAAGTAGTAAATGTAATAGTAAATAATATTAAGACATACAAAAGCTGACATGGAACCTACTCATATTCTACATCATAAATTATTCACATTCTCGTTTTCCATGAACTATACAGAAGCCATCAGTTCCTGAAGACTGTTTTGAAGGTGTGGGGACGCACAAAAATTATATGTCAGAAGGTCCCAAATTCTACCCTACCATTAACTAAGTGATATTGTCATAGGAATATGCGATTTTAAACTGATGGCTTAAAAAAAATAAAAATAAAAATAAACTGATGGCTTTAGCTGTGTTACATCCTATTAATAGTGATTTGTTATTAAAATTTATATTCTCAAGAAGAAAAACTGGTAGTTTTCCTTTCTAAATTAACTTATTTCTCTTTGAAGGTAATACATTTATATTTTGCAAAAATTTAAAACTCTAATGAACATCATCCACCCCATCTACCACCTGCCCTACCATCACCAAGCATTGATTTTACTAGTATAAATACATCTACAAGATAAATTCCTAGCAGCAAAAATTCTGGGTATAAGGCTATATGCATCTGTCAGATATTGCCAAATTATCTTCCACAAGGGGTACACAAGTTTGTCTGTCCCACTGGCGATACATAATTATGTATTTTCCACAACCTTGGCAGAATAGTGTATTTTAGACTTGGATTTATGTTAGTGCAATAGATGAAATTTTCAGATCTCTCATTACAACGAAGTTTAGCTTCTTTATGTATGTTTAAAATCCATTTATGAAAAAAAATAAAATCCATTTATGTTTTCTTTTTTAGACTGTCCTTTTATCCAGTTTTTCTCTGGGTGGTTGGCTTTTTTAAAATTAATTTGCAGAAGGCTTCTTATGTGTTAGGAAATTAGTACCTTATTTGAGATGTCATAAATATATATATATATATATATATATATATATATATATATATATATTTTTTTTTTTTACAATTTGTCATTTGTCCTTCGACTTTGCTTTTAGGTGTTTTTTTTTTTTCCCATTCAAAAGTTTCTCATTTTTATATAGTCCAGGTAACTAATATCTTTGTTAATTAAAACTATTTAACTTGCAGATAAAATTACATTCTTTATGTTGAGTACTCTGGACATGCATTGCTTCTTTAATTGGAAAAAAAGAAATTAATCCTAAAATTTTGAAATTGTTTATCTTTCATTCATCAGATGTTTATTGAAACCCTGTCATGTATAAGAACCCAGTTCAAAAAAAAAAAAAAAAAGAACCCAGTTCACCCAGAAATCAAAGCTAAGTGAGGGAGGACAGTGTAAATAACAAAGAGTATAAGGCATACGCTATGATGGTGGGAAGCACAAGGTCTGTGAGGATATACCCAATGTAGATGTCATAACTAACCTGAAAACTATTGTGCCCTATAATCTCATTATGAGCCATTGTTTATTTTTTTCAGTTATTAGTCAAATCTCACCCATTGAGCTGTTTGCTCTCCAGAATTGTTCTAGCTCTAGAACCAGAAAGGAATGGTTTGGGAGTGTGAGAAGGAAACTAACAATCTCAGTGGAAAGATACAGGGATTTCTATCTTGATATGTGAACACTATTTGTGATCAGATATAAATGAGTTCATAACTCAGTTTTAGAGATTTTAAGAAAATATGATAGCTGTTATTTTCATTAAGTTCAGAATCTAGAGGCTCTTAGATGCTGCAAGTGGAAGCTGTAAAATGTTTTTTACATGTACTTGTGACTAGAAAATAATCCAATAAAAATAAACTGTTAGTAACTTCCTTATAAATGCTGGAAGAGATAAGTTGAAAGCGTTATTAGATTATATATTATAGACATGGAATTACATTTGTAATATAAACTCTCTCTCTCTCTCACACACACACACACACACACACACGTGCATGCAAATACAATATTTGTCACCATAGATGTCATTATGGATTACAACTCACAAAACACAAATAAGCCTTTATCTGATACTTTGTTGACTTGGCTTTATAGCAGGATACAAGTCAAACAAAGCAGATACAGCATCATGTTTCATTATCCATTAACAAGCATTGCATGCTACCTGCACACTCTTTACTTACCCAGGGGTGAACACACCAAGGTCTGTGCAGATCACTTTAAATAGAAGCCATAGCCTCTATTTCCTTTCTATCTTTTTTTTTATTTTTATTTATTTATGATAGTCACACAGAGAGAGAGAGAGAGAGAGAGAGAGGCAGAGACATGGGCAGAGGGAGATGCAGGCTCCATGCACCGGGAGCCCGAGGGGGGATTCGATCCCGGGTCTCCAGGATTGCGCCCTGGGCCAAAGGCGGGCGCTAAACCGCTGCGCCACCCAGGGATCCCTCCTTTCTATCTTTTACACTATCTTTTACACTAGGGTCATCCACACCCTAGGTTATGTTCCAGTTCACAGCTTCCCCAATGCAGATACAGTTCCATACAGCAAACAAAGCAGGTCTAATGTTTCCCAATCATCTTAAAGTTAGCGTTCCAAGGGAACATTGCTGTGGAACCTAAGGTCAGTCTCAGGCTGGAACACATCAGTACAGGCTGAATGTTAACCCTTTACTCATGAATGCACATGCATTTTACACAATGTATATAAATGTACTTATAGATTTCAAAATACATGTTGTTTACATATAATCATAGCTTATATAAAATTCCTTCTCCTGTAAATTAATGGAGAAGTTATTTTGTCCATTAGCATATCCCTTTTTCACCTCACATGTCTTGGGTGCAATTAAGGAGCATAATGTTCTTCAGTTAGTTCTTTCAAAAGTATCTAAAACAGATATTACAAAGTATGGGGGCATTATTTAGATGATGCATTAGTGTATTAGTTTACTTTTTTAATATTCTCTATAAAATTGGCAAGGGTGTGGAGAAAAAGGAGCCCTCTTGCACAGTTGGCGGGAATGCAAATGGATGCAGCCACTTTGGAAAACAGTATGGAGAATCCTCAAAAAATTAAAAATAAAATTACCCTATAATCCAGTAATTGTGCTACTGAGTTATTTACCCCAAAAATGCAAAAACTAATATATTTATAGCAGTATTATGTACAGTGGACAAATTATGGAAAAGACCAAGTGTTCATCAACAGATGAATGGGTAAAGAAGATGTGGTGTGTTATGTACACACACACACACACACACACAAATACACAATGGAATATACTCAGTCATAAGAAATTTTGCCATTTTCAAAACATGAGTGGATCTAGAGGGTATAATGCTAAATGAAATAAGTCAGAGAAAGACAAATATGATTTGCATGATTTCATTCATATGTAGAATTTAAGAAACAAGACAAACAAGCAAAAAAAAAAAAGAGAGAGAGAGAAATCAAGAAACAGACTTTTAACTATAGAGAACAAATTGATGGTTACCCAAAGGGAGGTGAGCAAGGGATGGGTCAAATGAGTGACAGGGTTTAAGGAGTAGGACTTGTGATGAACACTGGGTGCTGTAGGGAAGTGTTGAATCACTATACTGTACAACTGAAACTAATACAACACTGTGTTAACTGTACTGGAATTAAAAATGCTATCTATAATAACATGATATTATTTTATAATAGATGTATATTGTAGCATGTGACTTTATATTATAATGTAATGTTTTATTTATATTATTAGAATAGTATTCATCATATCATAAAGGGTTGCCATTGCAGATTCACATTCTTTAGTACCGTTTACCCGTTTTACCTCTTGGCAATAGGAAGAAAAAGGCTTTGCTCTTGCTTATCCTGGCTCCCTACTTACACTTGAGCTCAAGTAATAATCACTAAGATGTAATGACTTTATTGTCATTACATGCAGGATATTGCTCTTGGTTATTTAAATGGATTACCTATTTAACCCATATACTGACCCTGTGAAGCAGGTACTGCCATTGTCTGCATTCTGTGGAGAAGGCATTGAGAGTTAAAGGAAATTTGGCTAAAGTGCTAGGAAAGAACTAGAATTAAGATTTTAACCAAGCAGCCTAACTCTAGACTTCCCAGTGTTGTACAGAGTATCCTACTCCTTCCTAAGGTATTTCATGTTTCTCAACCCCAATGTCATGATCCATTTATAAAATGGAGACAGACCGTAAAGACTGCTAACTCTGGGAAACGAACTAAGGGTGGTAGAAGGGGAGGAGGGCGGGGGGTGGTGGGAGTGAATGGGTGACGGGCACTGGGGGTTATTCTGTATGTTAGTAAATTAAACACCAATAAAAAATAAATTAAAAAAAATAAATAAATAAAATGGAGAAAAGAATAGTAT
The DNA here is from genome assembly GCF_011100685.1 of Canis lupus familiaris. Classification (NCBI taxonomy): domain Eukaryota; kingdom Metazoa; phylum Chordata; class Mammalia; order Carnivora; family Canidae; genus Canis; species Canis lupus. The sequence continues at coordinate 27,167,061 of NC_049260.1, read as the reverse complement.
CTGTATCATAAGATTGTTGGGTGGATTAAAGAAGGCAGTAAATGTGAAACTTCCAAACATGGTATTTGGCACATTGTAAGCCCTTAATAAAAATAGCCTATAATCATACTGATATATTCTACTCTAATCCAAATGTCTTGTTTCTCCTTTTCATTCCAATCTCCTTATTTTGTTGTACTTGCTTATATTTAGACCCACAAATTATAACCTACCTCCCCATTTTATTTTGTGCATAAAATAATTCCCTTGTACAATTACAATTTTCCCTAATACAAAAGAAAAGTTAGAAGGAAGGATAAAGGCACAGTATCTGGCATCTAATATGCAATACACCATTATGTTTAGTAAATGAGTGATTCAGTAAAGAATATACTTCTTTACTTTTATTGGTTGCAGTTGGGTATACATTGTGAGTGTGTGTTTTGAATTTCTAAAAAAGGCTTGTTGTCTCTACAGCATAGGATTTGGGGGAAGATTATTAATAAATGACTTATAATTTCTGAATTAAATCCTCACATAACTCATGTGAGTAACTCATATCATCCTGTTAAAATACCAATTTACTTTTTTATTTAAACTATGGGAATCTTTCACTCTTTTTCCTTGCAGGTTTCTAGAAATCTGCCTGAGAAGCAAGAAGAAATTGAGGCACACGTAAAAGACCTTGGACAGCTGGAAGAGCAGTTAAATCATCTGCTTCTATGGCTGTCTCCTATTAGGAATCAGTTGGAAATTTACAATCAGCCAAATCAAACAGGACCATTTGACATCAAGGTAGGGACTTTTCACTTTAAATATTGTTTTCCAAAAGAATGGCAATATCACTGAACTAAGTTTCTCATCCATTATTATAATCGCCATTGTTGTTATAATATTAATAATAATAATAAATTGGCTTTTTTGTTTTGTCTTACCGTACTTACTAGCGATGATGTATTCATTAAACTCATATCACTAGAATGCCTTCATCATATTTCTTACTATGACTTATCTCCCATTTCTACTTTAATTGCAGTCAATATATGTTTGTAGATTCCTTATATAAAACTAAAATTGTTTAGGAGATTAGGTGCCTACCAAATAAAGTATAGGCTCTTTAGTAAACATCACAATACCCTCTCAGGCTGACTCCAGTTTATCTTTGTATCCTTTTATTCTACCAACAAAACCTCCCTTTATTTTCTAACTACAGAAAATTATACATTACGTTTATATGTGTACGGTTCCATGTGCCATGTCTGTGTCCCTGATCCCTCTTCCTTAAATGACTTTTTTCTCCTTTTTTGCATGATGAATTTTTCTACATCCTTCAAGACTGAATTCAATGTCTTTGCTTCTTCAAAACCTTTTTTCATACCCCAAGTAGAATAAAAAACCTTCTTAGGATTTCTTATAAGCCTCTGTATCCATTTCCTGTAACCTTTGTACATTGATTTACACTTAAGTTTTGCAGACTTGAGTACTTCATCACACTCTTCTTCAAATACAGAGGATGTCTTCTTACATAACTGCTTTATCCCACTCCTCTCTGAACCCCTACCCCATCTCAGAGCCCAGTGTATGGTGGGTACTTGTATTTTTGTATCAAAGAATAAAGGTGGTATCGAGACACCCAGAATGGTAATGAGATGCCACAGGTAGGCCTAGTACTCTGGACCAACATGCCAAATGGATGCCACCATCTTCCCCTTTTAGTGTCCCTGTAGACATTGATTGTCCCTAACTTTTCTCTCTCCCCAGGAGCATATTCCAAAGACTTATCCCAAACTGATGCTCTGCTTTGCATCCCCTATGGGCCAAAAATATTAAATAGCTTATCACATAAACCAATTAATTAAAATCTCAACCTCTTGATTAATGTAATAATGGGTACTTTCAGACTAAATAAGTTAAGTAACATCTTGAGTAAAGTTTTTCTTTTAGTTCACTGACCCAGATTTTTCAGTGTACTTGCTTTCCATGGTTATCACAACCTTATTTTTTTTAAATCTCCATGAGGTTTTGTTTTGCCGGGAGATAAGGCAAGAATAAAATGAAGTATGAGGATATTCTAGAGAAAAGAAAGTCCCAAGTTTAGGAAAGATGGGCTTGAGTGAGGTTAAGGAGAGAGAGAGAGAGGTTTTAAACAACTAAAATTAGTTATATTTGCCAAGTGCACGCCACTACTTTTACTGTATCTCTTCCTGGCACTTTACCATTCTGTTAGCTACCCTCAAGCACAGCTGATACCATGTACATCACCGATAGACATCATTTCACCCCTGCAAAACCCAGGCTGCTCATCCAGTGGCATGGTCTTCAATTTACGTCTGACAATTAAAGTCAAGTCACAGTAGGCTTTACCCAGAACAAATTTCGTTGGCTTTTAAAAAGTATATGAGACATGTAACAACACAGCTGGCACAGTGATGACACAGTAAAGGTCTTGACACCAAGCCATGGCTTCTGATGCACCTTTCACCCTGGGCTTGGGTTATGTGTAGTCACAGGGACAAGACTGGGTGAATGCAAAGCCATATCATCATTCAGGGAAGCCATCAGGCCTGGAATCCCTTCAGTTTGTTCATCTTGCTAGCACAGTGTCTCAATGGTATTTGACTAGTGTGCATTCTCCAGTACAACTGCATCTCCTGGATGCTCATTTCTCAGTACTCAGTAATCTCAACAGAGAAGTGCAATTACTTCGTCCAACAAACAGTAACCTCAGCCAGATTCTCTTGGATCTAGCATATTCTTAAATATTTCTTGATTTAGTATTATAAAGAGGAAAGGCCATAAATTCTCTGCTCCCAATCAGAAAGAGCTTTCTGTAACTCACAGGTAAAAGCAGATCCTTTACTTTTAAATATAATCTCTAGTTAAAATGAGCTTCTTCATGAAAGTAACGAAAAAATATACTCAATATTAGCTATCTCTATTGATGGAATATATCTATATATATCCTTCCTAGGATAAAAAAATCCTTCGCTAGAGAGGGATGTTGTTGACTCAACCAAAGTGACTTTAGTACTGGTCTTACCCCCCGACAATGGTTCCCACATATGGAAAACTTGCATTGGGCATGTGTTTGTCCATGGCCCATACATCTGTGCCAAATAGGTCCCTGCAGTTTAGAGTGAAAGCTCCTCTCAGCTGTGTTAATCACTTTCCTTTATCAAAGCTACAAGTCCCCACTCTCACTGCTGTGTGTACTTTCAGAGAGTCATGATATTTGCCTCCTGCAGCTTGGTGTAAATCACTGAGGGGAGAGGCAGCTGCCTTTTCCCTGGCAGTAAAATTCCTTGGCTTCAGTCCTCTGTGCATATTCTGAGTTTCTCATCTCTGGAGTGCATATTTCAAAAATATTCCCTTAGCCTTTTTCTTCTGTTTGTGGCTATGTCCAAGACAAAAAAAATCATGAAATCACATATATGATGACTTCAGACATTCTCCCCATAATTCTCAGACCCCTAGCTTGTAATCAGGAAATAGCGACCTGTGTGAATAATTTACTCACTTACCTAGTTCTTTATCCCTCTTTGTCTAGCCTCTATCTAAATTCACTGTCTAATAAATGATTTATAAAGATTGCTCAGACTTCTTCTATAAGATATGTGATTTTAGTCTGTATGGCCTGCTATAGCCTTCTACTTAAAAAGATGAGATTAAACTTTTTTTTCAGTTAAAGAAAGATAGGAAAATAGACTTTACTTTAAACTACTAAAAACCAAAAATAGTTTTTAAGCACTCTTGTGGACGTGCCCATTTTTAAACACAGAGAAAGAAATTCCTTTCTAAAATCTTAGGAATGAATTAATGCAAAAACAGTAGACAACACAAGGAGCCTCCGATTCCTAAATTTAAAGAAATTGTCTTTGTCCATGGTGGCCATGGCTACCTTTGAAACAAAGAGCCTAAGGCCTTGACATCCGGGTTATTTGTTTTCTCTCGTCAAACTCCAAGCACCTGTTAGAAAAATATGTAATACCCTCTATGAGCCTCAGTTTTGCCTGCTTGGCACTTCATGCTTATTGATGAAATGCAGCTAGCTGTGTAATGAAACCCAAATAAAAAAAGCCTTAAGGGCTCTGTTCTAATACATTGTTTATGCTGGAGTGAAAATTGACTGCACATCGCTTGGCTTGTGCAATTTACTCCCGAAATATTCCTATTCAGGAAATCCTGCAAATAGCAATATTCATCTTGAAAATCACCTCACAGAACCCTTAGCAAACTGAGAAACATAATCAATGAGATCGTGATGTAGAGGGTGAAAATGAGGCGTAATCACAGACCTTTCCCTTCAGTCAGCGTGCTAGAAGGCATGCCTTTGAATTTAGATTTCCAAATGTACTCTCAATTTAGACATAAGATATGTTGATTTCATATTTTAGAAATGATAATTGAATGCTCAAAACCAGGGACCAGTTAGAATTTCTATAAAAGGTCTTATGTTTTTAATCTTTAATGAATGCTATCAGTAATGAGCTGTAGGTATACTATTTATCTGATATGGAACTACCTAACTACTGTTTTCAAAACTTTGTATTAAAATATGAGGGAGGAGGCCACATAATTTTATGTTAAGTCTTACTGACTGAAATACTTTCATATTGAAGACAGGGAGAGTTTTTTCCTTCTCTTCAAGAATGACTTTGCTTCTGTGATCTATAAATAACATGACATACTGTTCTGCTAGCTCTTCCTCTCCATGTAAGAAACTTAATTGCCCATAATGACAAATCCACACAGAAAACTACCAAAAGACACAATTGGAATGAATGAATGATAAAGTATGTGAGCACCCAGGCCATTCTCAGTGTGCCTTGAGTGTTGTCCAAAAACAAAAACAAAAACAAAAACAAAAAAGCACCAGATGACTTCATAGGCAAGGAAAACTCTATTCAAGACTATTAAAATAGGAAAGAGAGAGACTGAAGTCAACTCCACTGAAACGATAAGCAGGAAAGATTTTAATCCTTGGGATGAACTCCTGTTAAAGTACTAAAAGGGCACTGGCAGGGATGTTGGTCAAGGTGATTTGACCTTGTGTGTCTGCTGTTTGTCACTTACTGAAGGGAGGCTACTATGCCCCCCACTACAGAGGTGGGAAGCCGGTGCTAGTCTTCCTGACATTTACATTTCAATGAGATGGTTCCCAGGTATTTGAGAAAGACATTCCTGGGTTGTAGAAGACTTATCTCTCAAAATGGCAGATAAGGTATTGACAGTTGAAAGTTTTTCTAAAGTGAACTAAGAAAATAGAGTTCAAGTCTAGAATAAGGAAGAAACCCATCTCATTTTTTAGTCAGCCTTAAGGAGAATATTGAGGCCATCTTTGTCACTACCTTCTTTTGCCGGAGCGAAGCCAGTTATCCCAGTGAACAGGTTGGTAAAGCTACTTCCTGTCAGTTATTTCAGAAGCTTTCTGTTGTTCAAGGACTACTTGAACTGAGTCTGAAACTTCATAGTAGAGGATTTTGCTGCACAGTGTGAGCAATTAGGTATTTAATAAGGGGTGTTTTCTATGACAGTGAGAAGAAAAACAAAGATTAATGATTGGAACATACTATAAACCCAGTTTCCAAGTCCACAGGGCAGCCAATTAAGAAGATTCCTAGAGGTTGGGCTGGAAACGTCTTTGGATGGTGAAGCAACAATAGCAGTGACCATTTTATGACTATTTGAATGTTTTAGGTGACAGTACAGACGTCAGAGAGGTTTTGTAAGATTGTCCACAGTCAGAGCTATTTCCTGGAACAGAGCATAAAAGTTGTGGGACTTCCACTGAACTTCCTGAGCAGCCCTTATAGCTGCAGCTCCAGGCTTGCGGGTTGTCCAGACATAATTTCCTGTGCCCGTGAGTCCTTTGAAGTCAATGTCAAGTTGTCCAGCTTCAGCTCTCAGGGTTTCCTTAGAGCCTGAGAGAAAAGTTCAACGATAGGACAATCTAGAATCTCGATAAGGATCTGGGTACTTAGCTTTTAGTTCTCAGTGATTCCAAGTCAGGAGAATAGGAGAAAAAAAATGGAAACATTCGTTTGGAGAGTTGCGGTCAAACACTGAAAGAAACTCAAAAACTTGAAAATTTGGTAGAAACTAACCATATGTGTAAGATAGTCCAATCTACAAATTGGTAACAATATCATGTAGTTTATAAGGAAATACGAAATAGCTCAAAGGCAAAGAACAGGACGAGAATCTGGTAACCTATCAGTATGTGCTACAGTTTTCTATTGAAGTGCAATTTTTGTTTCTCTGTAGTCACCTCCCATTTGAGCAAAGGTACTCCCAGTGAAATTATTCTTGTTAACAAAATAAAGCTGGGCTGTATTTTGTCAATACAATAGTAGTTGTCTACAGTCAATAGTAGTTGACTACACAGGCCTTTCAAAGTTGGTGTTGCTGTAAGTTTTTATAAAGAATCTCAGATTTGACTTTTAAAAGCTTCATGAAATTCAAAAGCCAAGCCAAGAACTTGCCATCAGATTTTACCTGCAACACTATAGATTGAGGTGAAGTTTTCTATTTTCAAAGTCCTCAAAATATCCTAAAGCTTCCTGGGTTTGCCAGGGAGTGACCTTCCTTATTTACCTATAAGACTGGACATCCCATTAAGCCAGGCTAGTTTTCTCAAAAGGGCTTTGTAAACATTGTCTCCAAAAAGTGTACTGTTGTTCTTTAAAACTATCTGGTCATATCCGATTTTATCTATATCATTGTCAAGTATAACATTCCAGTCAAAGCTTTGGTTATATAATCAATTTTCTCAATTATCCTGTTACAAGAAAGATAGATTCTTATTGAATCTGTGCGAATAATCATATTGCCAGGAAAATAAAATTACTCAGTAGGAGTTTGTGGATTCTGGAAGCAGAGAGGAAAAGATAAATGTTTCATTTCTGTTTATAAAAGTGTAATCTACTAAATTGCTCTGAGTTAGAGATAGCGTAAGAAAAAAGAAAAAGGAGTTCCTTGTATCAAGAATATAGAATATTAAAGCATCAGCAATATTCCAAACAAAAGCCTTAATCAAATGATTCTTCACCAGTTCAATCAGTTCTATGTACTTGATTGTCATTTTGCTTGATCTCGGACAGTTTCATAAACCCATCAACTTCTTCACTGGACTTCTGGAAATCTTGACTCAGTCGAAGTTATTTAAGCAAAGCTACAGAAGCTTGTGCCCTAGAATACCTGGAATAGTCCTTTCAGTGCATCTCCAAGACAGTCCCTTATTGTTGAAGACAAGCATTCTGGGCTGTAGCTGATTACAAGTACTTTCAGGGGAGCCTCGGAGTAAAACAACTTTGTAAAGGATAAAAGACTTCAAACAGCTACAGTTAAAGATCTGATGAGAGTTCACTTAAAGGAATTCAGTCACTTCTGTGGCATACAACATTTTCCAGTAATAAGTGGAATTATCACTGATGATATTATACTGTCATCTGTTAGGCAAAGCAACACCACGTCATATCATGGACAGCAAGGGCACTGACTAATTTCTACTAACTTGATATAATTACTGAAATATTTATGTTACTAAGATGTGACTCATACAAATATATCCTCTGGAAGGTTAAGCATCTCTTATTTGTTGATGCTTTTTATGTTAACTCAATGTGTCAAGTAAGCCTTAGCCATTCTTAATATATTTTTTTTTAGATATTAAGAGAGAACAAATGTGAGAGAACAAATCTAGAGATTTTTCAAGTCAGTTTAAGATCAAGATTTCATTTAGGATTAGATTTGTGGAAGGAAAAATATCAAAGGTTGTCAAAAATGTGAAAAGGTTTGAACCCTTGGTTAAATAGGATCATGGGTCACTGAAATAGTGCTTGACTACCTATTTAACCAAAGTGACAGTGAAAGATTTCAAAAAAAAAAAAAGCATACAAGGTAATATGATTGTAAAAGACTGGCTTTTTCAAAAGTGAAATGATTCTTAAATCATCAAGGACATGATATTATCAACATAAAACACAGGAAATTATTCCAATAAGACATAATCACTTTCACTACCTGAATTATTCAGAAAGTAAAGAAAAAGCTTTTACAATCTCTTATTAAGAATAAATCAGTAATCCGAGAAAAATTTGTCATTTTAATGAAGAAAAAAATGAACTCTAGTTTTTCATTAATACACTGTTGATACTAAAGCTCATTTGTAAAAAGCTTCTAAATAAACCCGTTCAATCATAGTCAGCTTTGATCACATGACACAAATTTCCTTTTCCACAAACTTTCTACAGCTTTCTATATCCATTCAGATTTTGTCCTACACTTTTCCTCATCTTCCTTCTGGAATAATCAGTCATTTCACTTACGAACAAAATTATTCTCTTTTTATATAACAAAAACAATAAAACAATGTCTCCTCAAAGAGTTAAAAATAGACCTGCCCTACGACCCAGCAATTGCACTGCTGGGAATTTACCCCAAAGATACAGATGCAATGAAACGCCGGGACACCTGCACCCCGATGTTTCTAGCAGCAATGTCCACAATAGCCAAACTGTGGAAGGAGCCTCGGTGTCCATCGAAAGATGAATGGATAAAGAAGATGTGGTCTATGTATACAATGGAATATTCCTCAGCCATTAGAAACGACAAATACCCACCATTTGCTTCAACGTGGATGGAACTGGAGGGTATTATTCTGAGTGAAATAAGTCAATCGGAGAAGGACAAACATTATATGGTCTCATTCATTTGGGGAATATAAATAATAGTGAAAGGGAATAGAAGGGCAGGGAGAAGAAATGGGTAGGAAATATCAGAAAGGGAGACAGAACATGGAAGCCTCCTAACTCTGAGAAACGAACTAGGGGTGGTGGAAGGGGAGGAGGGCGGGGGGTGGGGTGAATGGGTGACGGGCACGGAGAGGGGCACTTGACGGGATGAGCACTGGGTGTTTTTCTGTATGTTGGCAAATTGAACACCAATAAAAAATAAATTTATTATTAAAAAAAACAATGTCATTACCTGCCTTGCATATGTTGCATACAAAGTTGTTTTTCTTTGACTTTAATGTTTCTATATATATAATGTTTTATATATATATATATATATATATATATATATATATATATATATATAATGCCTTTTAACCATTAGCAACTTTTGTTTTACAGAGAAAATTAGGAAGCAGATAAATGTTAACTGTCATATACTAGCATTTTGTAGCAGACTAGAAATGATTATGAAAACAAGTTGAGGTTACCTTTTCAATATGAAGGCTAAACGTTTTCATCAATATTTAAGATTTTCTTTGGAACTAATAGGTGATATTATGGACGTCGTGGACTAGACTTTGGGTGAGTGACTAAGGTTGTAACAAAGGACGATCTGGGTGTCTCCAAAGCCCACCTGAGTATATAAAATATCCAGTTAGTTTCCAGGTAGTCTTTTCAACTTCAGGTGATTACTTTTGGGGTTCCTAAGTCCCTTGAGAGCCCCCTATGGAGCAGGAAGCATAAAGCTCATCGTTGAGTTGAGGGACGGAGTGGGCAAGGAATGGTCTGGCAGAAGTGGACAGAAGGATGGAAGATAAGAAGGTTTTGAAAAGGAATATATGAAAGAATTCAAGGGAACTGACAGAAAGATCAAAGGTGATAAAAGGAAAGAACAGCAGAGGTGTTGGGAAGGGAGAGGTCCTAGATGAGGTAGTGTAGGGTGATTGTAAGTTTTCCCAAAAGGCCATGGAAATTCCAAATTACCTTTAGTAAAACCACGTCAACAAGGAGGGAAGCTGACAGCTCCACAGCTGTTCTCTTCAGAGGAGAATCAAAAGAGCAAGAACTTCCCATGGGGAAGAGAGGAAACAGTAACAACAAAGTAAGAAACGCCAGAGAAATAGTGCTTTAAATACCCAAGAACTGAAGTTCAAGCAAATGAGATCTCAGTGTGAATGTAATATGTTCTACACCCTTGGTAGCTTTCAAACAGAAAATCTTGGACTCTAACCCAGCATCAATCGTCAACTCAGACTCCTAAGGAAAAAAAAAAGTCTGTCCCTACCATGCTTCCAAAGACTGTCATCAGAAGCACTGGATTTTGAGTTGGCTTCATCAATATATCCTCAGTCAGTCGGGAGTGTGGTCACTGTTCGTGTAATTAGCTTTTTGGAGGTTAATGTCCTCCAGTTCACTGTTAGGGAGATAATCCACATGCAGTGAAATTATTCACATTCAAACAGTTACTCCCTTAGATGATAGATATGTACTAGCTCAAGATTAGAATAAGATACCTATTTTAATGTTTTTTGATTGCCAATATGGAGATGAAAAATGGCATCTCATTGTAGTTTTATTTTTTTATTTTTTAAATTTATTTTTTATTGGAGTTCAGTTTGCCAACATATAGCATATCACCCAGTGCTCATCCTGCCAAGTGCCTCCCTCAGTGCCCGTCACCCAGTCACCCCAACCCAAGGCCCACCTCCCCTTCCACTACCCCTTGTTCGTTTCCCAGAGTTAGGAGGCTTCCATGTTCTGTCTCCCTTTCTGATATTTTCACTCATTTTCTCTCCTTTCCCCTTTATTCCCTTTCATTATTTTTTATATTCCCCCAATGAATGAGACCATATAATGTTTGTCCTTCTCCGATTGACTTACTTCACTCAGCATAATACCCTCCAGTTCCTTCCACATCGAAGCAAATGGTGGGTATTTGTCGTTTCTAATGGCTGAGTAATATTCCATTGTATACAAAGACCACAGCTTCTTTATCCATTCATCTTTCGATGGACACCGAGGCTCCTTCCACAGTTTGGCTATTGTGGACATTGCTGCTAGAAACATCGGGGTGCAGGTGTCCCGGCGTTTCATTGCATCTGTATCTTTGGGGTAAATCCCCAGCAGTGCAATTGCTGGGTCGTAGGGCAGATCTATTTTTAACTCTTTGAGGAACCTCCACACAGTTTTCCAGAGTGGCTGCCCCAGTTCACATTCCCACCAACAGTGTAAGAGGGTTCCCCTTTCTCTACATCCTCTCCAACATTTGTTGTTTCCTGCCTTGTTAATTTTCCCCATTCTCACTGGTGTGAGGTGGGATCTCATTGTGGTTTTGATTTGTATTTCCCTGATGGCAAGTGATGTGGAGCATTTTCTCATGTGCTTGTTGGCCATGTCTATGTCTTCCTCTGTGAAATTTCTGTTCATGTCTTTTGCCCATTTCATAATTGGGTTTTTTAAATTTTTTTAAGAGGTGGTGTTGGGAAGGCTAAGGACAGAGAAGAGGACACTGACTTTTTATGTCTAATCCTCATTCCTAGAAAAAAATGTTTCAGTGTTTTCTATTAGGTACATCAATATTTCCATGGAATGTATCCTGAAAAATAGTGGATGACAGCTATTAGACAGAAAGGCACAATATGCCCATTCACCATGCAACTGAACAGAAATTTATTGGAAATTAACTACCCCTGCCAAATTTAGGTTGATCTGAGAAAAATATGCATAATTGTATCTCCAATAAAATCTCGAAGATTATTGGTTTGTGGATAAGTCCATATTTTAATGGAATTAGGCATTGACCTTTCTCTTGGAACACTGGGGATCATAATTTTATCTCTTACTCTTTACCCCTTCTCTGACCTTCAAAAACTGTTCCTTAGTTGAGGTAGCATGATAATGGGGAGAGAAACAAAAGACCCAAGTTTATATCCAGCTCTGGCATTATTGGGTTTATGACACAGTTTAACTCACCCTTTCTATCCTGACTTGCCTCTTGATTAATAATGAAAAATTGAGCCAATTTTTCTGGTACTCTGTTGAATTAAGGTACAACTATGGCAAAAACACATTTTTTCTAAAATAATAGAAAAAGATGGTGAATGATAGTTTCCCTAGTGTAGCTGGAATTTTGACAAGAGCCTCTAAAGAGAAAAAATAGGCTGGCAAAATACACCACCGTTTCAAAAGAAAGTATGTTGCTACCAGAAAACCTCTCCAAAAAAGACTGCAGATAGTCATGAGATTTTCATTGTTCACCCAAACAAATTGCTCATATAAGGAGATTATAAATTTAAGAAGTTTCTTGAATTGGAACTTCCTGGAACAGAGAAATCACGTAGGACAGGGATTTTGTTGGCTAAGAGGAAACTGGTATGGTTTTTTCCTATTCACTTCAACAGGAAGGGGAGAAGAGTGCTCTTCTTTCCCCACTGCTGAGCCAAGGAGGAAAGCTCCAAAAAAACCTCTATTACAGTGGTAAGCATGCCATTCTGCTTATAAAACTCTCCAAATAGTTTAGAAAACTAAATATCTGGGGTATCCTGAACATTCTAAACTTGATGTCTGTTTTCTCCCCTGGCATATTGTAAACATTGACATTTAAAAAGTGTAACATGGGGATCCCTGGGTGGCACAGCAGTTTGGCGCCTGCCTTTGGCCCAGGGCGCGATCCTGGAGACCCCGGGATCGAATCCCACATCAGGCTCCCGGTGCATAGAGCCTGCTTCTCCCTCTGCCTGTGTCTCTGCCTCTCTCTCTCTCTCTGTGACTATCATAAATAAATTTTTTAAAAAATTTAAAAAATAAATAAATAAATAAATAAATAAATAAATAGTGTAACATTACTCTTTTAAATATATCCAGTAGACTCCAAATACCATAGCAATATGATTATCTACCATCATCCACTTGAAAAAATACACAAAACAAGCTCATCTTTAAGATTCTTATCATTTTTCTTTCTTCTTTATATTTCCATTCTACTTCCCCCAAAGAACTGTATTCTAGTGTAATATATATTTATGCTATAAAACCTTTTATTAGTCTATCATACTTGTTTTTTTATAATAAATTTATTTTTTATTGGTGTTCAGTTTACCAACATACAGAATAACACCCAGTGCTCATCCTGTCAAGTGCCCCTCTCCGTGCCCGTCACCCATTCACCCCCACCCCCCGCCCTCCTCCCCTTCCACCACCCTTACTTTGTTTCCCAGAGTTAGGAGGCTTCCATGTTCTGTCTCCCTTTCTGATATTTCCTACCCATTTCTTCTCCCTGCCCTTCTATTCCCTTTCACTATTATTTATATTCCCCAAATGAATGAGAACATACACTGTTTGTCCTTCTTCGATTGACTTACTTCACTCAGCATAAAACCCTCCAGTTCCATCCACATCGAAGCGAATGGTGGGTATTTGTCGTTTCTAATGGCTGAGTAATATTCCATTGTATACATAAACCACATCTTCTTTATCCATTCATCTTTCGATGACACCGAGGCTCCTTCCACAGTTTGGCTATTGTGGACATTGCTGCTAGAAACATCGGATGCAGGTGTCCCGGCGTTTCATTGCATCTGTATCTTTGGGGTAAATCCCCAACAGTGCAATTGCTGGGTCGTAGGGCAGGTCTATTTTTAACTCTTTGAGGAACCTCCACACAGTTTTCCAGAGTGGCTCCACCAGTTCCCATTCCCACCAACAGTGTAAGAGGGTTCCCTTTTCTCCGCATCCTCTCCAACATTTGTGGTTTCCTGCCTTGTCAATTTTCCCCATTCTCACTGGTGTGAGGTGGTATCTCATTGTGGTTTTGATTTGTATTTCTCTGATGGCAAGTGATGCAGAGCATTTTCTCATGTGCATGTTGGCCATGTCTATGTCTTCCTCTGTGAGATTTCTCTTCATGTCTTTTGCCCATTTCATGATTGGATTGTTTGTTTCTTTCGTGTTGAGTTTAAGAAGTTCTTTATAGATCTTGGAAACTAGCCCTTTATGGATACGTCATTTGCAAATATCTTCTCCCATTCTGTAGATTGTCTTTTACTTTGTTGACTGCATCCTTTGCTGTGCAAAAGCTTCTTATCTTGATGAAGTCCCAATAGTTCATTTTTGCTTTTGTTTCTTTTGCCTTCATGGATGTATCTTGCAAGAAAAGATACTGTTGGAGAGGAACAGTTACTGTGGCCGAGTTCAAAAAGGTGTTGCCTGTGTTCTCCTCTAGGATTTTGATGGAATCTTGTCTCACATTTAGATCTTTCATCCATTTTGAGTTTATCTTTGTGTATGGTGCAAGAGAGTGGTCTAGTTTCATTCTTCTGCATGTGGATGTCCAATTTTCCCAGCACCATTTATTGAAGAGACTGTCTTTCTTCCAATGGATAGTCTTTCCTCCTTTATCGAATATTAGTTGACCATAAAGTTCAGGGTCCACTTCTGGGTTCTCTATTCTGTTCCATTGATCTATGTGTCTGTTTTTGTGCCAGTACCACACTGTCTTGAGGACCACAGCTTTGTAGTACAACCTGAAATCTGGCATTGTGATGCCCCCAGATATGGTTTTCTTTTTTAAAATTCCCCTGGCTATTCGGGATCTTTTCTGATTCCACACAAATCTTAAAATAATTTGTTCTAACTCTCTGAAGAAAGTCCATGGTATTTTGATAGGGATTGCATTAAACGTGTAAATTGCCCTGGGTAACATTGACATTTTCACAATATTAATTCTGCCAATCCATGAGCATGGAATATTTTTCCATCTCTTTGTGTCTTCCTCAATTTCTTTCAGAAGTGTTCTATAGTTTTTAGGGTATAGATCCTTTACCTCTTTGGTGAGGTTTATTCCTAGGTATCTTATGCTTTTGGGTGCAATTGTAAATGGGATTGACTCCTTAATTTCTCTTTCTTCCGTCTCATTGTTAGTGTATAGAAATGCCACTGATTTCTGGGCATTGATTTTGTATCCTGCCACGCTACCAAATTGCTGTATGAGTTCTAGCAATCTTGGGGTGGAGGCTTTGGGTTTTCTATGTAGAGTATCATGTCATCGGCGAAGAGGGAGAGTTTGACTTCTTCTTTGCCAGTTTGAATGCCTTTAATGTCTTTTTGTTGTCTGATTGCTGAGGCTAGGACTTCCAGTACTATGTTGAATAGCAGTGGTGAGTGTGGACATCCCTGTCTTGTTCCTGATCTTAGGGGAAAGGCTCCCAGCGCTTCCCCATTGAGAATGATATTTGCCGTGGGCTTTTCGTACATGGCTTTTAAGATGTTGAGGAATGTTCCCTGTATCCCTACACTCTGAAGAGTTTTGATCAGGAATGGATGCTGTATTTTGTCAAATGCTTTCTCTGCATCTAATGAGAGGATCATATGGTTCTTGGTTTTTCTCTTGCTGATATGATGAATCACACCGATTGTTTTACGAGTGTTGAACCAGCCTTGTGTCCCGGGGATAAATCCTACTTGGTCATGGTGAATAATTTTCTTAATGTGTTGTTGGATCCTATTGGCTAGTATCTTGTTGAGAATTTTTGCATCCATGTTCATCAGGGATATTGGTCTGTAATTCTCCTTTTTGGTGGGGTCTTTGTCTGGTTTTGGAATTAAAGTGATGCTGGCCTCATAAGTCTATCATACTTCTGTATGACAAATATATCTACAAGGATTTAAATTCAATTTTTAAAAACAATTTTCTATAACTATAAGGCTCTAAGTGTTTTAAAAAATCCTTTAGATTGGGTTATATCTACAATTATGAATAAGTATACCTAATAATAATCAAATTACTTCAGTATATACAAATTCTGATAAGTAATTGTTAAACATAATCAATAGATTTTTATTGGAAGTTAATCTATTAATGAAATGGATAAGAGATGCATCATAGTACTTTGATTAAAGGAGAATTTCAGTCATCAATATTTTAAATTGTATTTTGATTTTTCACAAATGTGTCTTGGGCACAATGTGCCATTGGGATATGTCAGAAGAGGCATGCTTTTATTTTGTAAAGTTGGAGGATTATCATTAACCAAAAAGTGAGAATGATGATTGGAATGACGTGTATGTACCACAGGAATAAAACCAGACAAATTCCTGTAGAAGCTGAGAATTTGGAAACTGATTCTATGAACACCATCTGTATCCCTAAGAAAGTCTCTGGGTACTTCCAGGGGCATATCCCAGTCTGGATATTGCCACTCAAGGAAATATAGCTATCCTATGAGAAAGAGAGATGGGACATTTAGTCCCTTGCTAGACTCTTGTTAAGCTACCAAAATACCACTGAGGTCATCCAGCATAGTCCATGCCCTTAACCATTGCCATAATTCCTTACTCCAGCAATATTTAGATCATACTGTTGACTCACACTAAACCTACTAGTGTCAACAAAGTCACCAGTTTTTTTCCACGTGTACTGCTTCTAGTTGATCTTTCCTCCATCCTGCTCTTGTGTCATCTACTTTTTTGGAATTAAATGCAAGGCCATCAGCCCCTTCCATGGCCATGCTTATCCTACTTATCCACAAAGGTGCCTGGAGTTTAGGTCTAGCTTAATCTAGTCCTGACCAAAGTAGAGAATACACAGGAAACACGCTACCACTGGAGGCAGTGTCTATAACTAGCATTACTGTTCTGTGTCTGGTTTTGGTTAATCGCTGGTGATTTCAGCTTCTACATTTTCATTGACACTGTCACCTTCCGTTCACAGCCTTCTCCACCTCAGTTGAGATTGCTCTGCCCTCCTAGTATCCCCCCCTCATTTGATCCCCTCCCCCAAAAGGAAACCTGGTTTTAACCCCAAACTATTTAAGGCCTTTATAAATTTGTTAACCCATCAATCCAGATGATAGCAGAGATGGAAAGGAGGTGATCTTCAGGTCCTAATTCTATAATACAGTGTATTGCAATTTCTTGGTTTCTTTCCAACTTCAGATTTCATGTCTGCCTTCCATAACTTCATCTATATTATTAAAAAAAATTTCCCAGGTAGCCTGAATCCTAATACAGAGCCCTGCAGCACATCACTAAAACCTTACCTCTATTTTGACATCAATTCAAGCTTCAATTTCCTTTGGCAATTGTTCAATTAGTTACCGAACACTAATTGCTTTATTTCCTACCCAGCTCATATTGTTCTATTTTGTCCACAAGCGTTAATTTGCAGACTTTATCAAATATATCAGTGATATGCACATCATCTTTATTTGCATGTATCCCTGATCAACCCCTCTAGGCAGAGAAAGACATGAGGCTAAGCTAATGAAATTTCTATTCAGCTAACAAACCATTTATTAACTACAATGTCCTACTACGTTAAGGTGACTCTCATTCTTAATTTGCTTGGAGGCAAGTTGTTGTATGAATATACTGTTGGAGAGGAAACATTTTTATCTACCCTTCAAGTTTCTTCTGGATGGTCTAAGAATTAAATTGATACAAGATACATTAATAGGAGAAAATCAAATTTAATTACATATGTATGGAGAATCCACATAAACATGAGAGATTCCAAAGATATTCAGTCAAAATATATATGTCATTCTAAACTAACAAAAATGGGTGAAGGCATGGGACTTCAAAAAGAAGGAAAGGAATTCACGGGAAGAATGGAAAGAGTAAGTGTTTGGTAAAGAAATGTTTGCTGAGCCATTCAGAAACAATGGCACATAGAAGGGACTTCAATCAAACAAGCTTTGCTAGGTTTCTCCCTATCTACCATACCTAGTTATTGATGGTGGAGTTTCCTTCCTGGGATAGGTCCTCTATCTAAATCCTTTTAGGCATTTGGTGGAGAGGTCAAGGGTTCTGCCTGAGTCTTTTGGATCGTGATTGTTTTCAGCGTGAAATAATCTGCATTCCAAAGTGGCACGTTTTGGGATGGCAAGGATTGCTCCCCTACAGTACCTCAGTTTACTAAATGCAGTCAGTGCAGAAATATTTACAGTGCAGTGTAGCAAGTATACTAATAGAATGGTGTGATAGCCCAAAAGAGTGATACCCAGCCCAGCCAAAGTATTGTTTGCAGCACAGCTACTAAAGAATGATCCCAAGACCAGCAGCATCACCTAGAAGCTTGTTAGAAATGTAGATCCTTGGGCTTGTCCTTAAACCTCCTGAATCAGAATAGGTGGGAGTGAAGGTCAAGAACATGTGTTATAACAAGCTGATCTTAAGACAGCTTCCTGGAAGATACGGTGCCTTATCTGTATCTTTAAAAGATGACTAGGAATTGATAAAGTGAAATGTGTGTGAGGGAAAGGAAAAAGGATTCTAGGGAAAAGAGGTAACAAGAATCAAAGATAGGGAAGTGATTAATGACATGAAGTGTGGGAAGGAAAACAAATTTAGTGATGTTGAAATGTAGCCCAGTTTTGGTGAGGCTTCTATGCTGCTTCAAAAGAGCGTAGTCATTATCTTTGAGACAAGATAATGAATCATTAAAGAGAAGTAACTTGCAAACTCCCAAATTTGAGGAGTTCAGTACCCCAAAACGGAGTCTGGTCAGATTATTGAGGTAGTTGAGAAGCAGCATGGTCTTGGATGATGTCTTTGGTCATAGGGATAAAGAAGAGGAGATAATTTAGAGAACTATTTTTCAAGTTGTTGCTGGTGAACTATTGATGAGTTATAAAATCAATTTAGTGGATGGAATAAAGTAGAATAATCTGGTATATGGTACAGTAGAATATAATATAAATTATCGCATGGTATTTCCTTTGGTATGGGTAAGTATAATTTTGGGAAATGTGTTTTCATTTAGATATCACTTTATTTTTATTTCTAATTTTAAGAGAATCTGCACATTGCTTTTATACAAAATAAATTAGTAGTCTGTCAATAAGGTCATACTGGGTTAATTACTTACAAAGGAGAATAAATTTATCCTCCCGTGACAAGCTTGGAAAGTGTAAATCATTTTATTTATTAATTGAAAAGAGTACCTTTCTGCAGCACAAAATACAAAGTATAAAAGGGCATAAATACTCTCTTGCTTCTCCATCTCTCAGCCACCTCATTTTTCTCCCCACAGGCTGGCCAGGGTATCAGTTTCTTTGATGGCATTCCAAAGATAGGATGTGATGTGTGTGTTTCCGTGTCTTCATAAAAAAAATTGTGGTCTACTATAAACACTGTTCCTGCATCATGTTCTTTCCACTTAATGATATGCACTGACAATTATTTTCTATATTAGCACATTAAGGGTGTTCTCATTTTTTTTTTCCTTTTGCATACCCTTGTATCCTAAGGATGTACCATAATTTATTTAACCAACATTCCAATTAAGGGACATTTCATTTGTTTTCAAGATTTCTTCCTGCTATAAAATGACAATATAGCACTTCATGCTCATGCCCCCTCACACATTGCAAGTATGTCCATAGGATAAATTCCTAGGAATAAGATGACTGGGTTAAGATGGCATTTGTTATTTTAGTAAATACTGCCAAATTGTACTTCATAGAGTACTCCAGTTGGTAATATGAAGGAGTTTTTTTCCACACACCTTTGCCAACTCAGTGTGTCAACCATTTTGATCTTTGCTAAGCTAGAAAAAGATGTCATCTCATTGTAGTTTTACTTTGTATTCTTCTTTTGAGTGAAGATTTTTTTTTCAGGATTAAAAAATGTTATAGAATGATTTATATTTCCTTTTTTGTGCACCGTTTGTTTTATTCATTGCCAATTTTTTTCCTATTAGGTTGTTTGTCTTTTTCTTATGGAGACAAATACAGTTTACAACTTGAAGTGAAAACATGTTCTTTTTACAACAAGGATTCTAATGAATGTTTCTTATGACAAATAGATTCTAGTCTTAAGGTTATAACCTGAAAATATTAAAACAAATCTTTGAACTTTGTGAGAATGGTCTTTGCCCTTTTTAGCAAACAGTCCTGTACAGAAACTCAACATGATGACAAATTATAGAATAAGTACAGATTTAATTTTGTTAAAAAATTGTGAACAGGTATGTAAATATTTGCTTGTTTTTTCTATCAGTCTAGCAATATATAATGCCAGTGACACAGTTTGTCTTTCCAAAGCCCCTATGTCAACTGACTCTCATTCTTTGAAAATACTTCATTAACTAAAGAAGACCTGTAGTTCCTCCCTGCATTGGATTCTTAAGTCAAGACTTAAATAGCTATTTGGAAGATTAAAATTTTATTCCCACACCGTATATTTCCTTGTGAAAATCAAAACTGCACTTTTCCAATCTTCCAGACCACCTAGAGAGGTTTGTGATTTGACTTGCCAGCTTTATTAGTGTCCTAGGATGTAATTTATCTAGATCAAGAGAGTTCATTCTGAGCAGCTGGGGACTTTGTAATCTCTTTACCCATCTTGGGCACAGTTCCTTCTCATTTCTATTTGTTTTATTCTTTGTAGTCAGAATATCATTCCTCTTGATCTACAAGAAACCCAATAGGAATTAAAACATCCCCACTTTTACCTTCCATTAACCAGTATTAGACCATCTTCTCTAAAAGCAGGTGTCTCTTTTCCTTGATCATTCTGTTGCTCCAAATATACTTTTAAAAAACCATTTTGTCACCTTAGATTTTCTTATACTTTATTGGAATCATGTTTTTACTGTACTACAATTTTAATTTTTTACTTACCAGTCTTTCATTCTGTTAAAAGCAAGTCTTTGTTCTATTAATAAGAAATTTATGTAATGATACTCTGGAGTAGGTTGCATGAGAACATCAGAAGCAGTGTTATCATTATTTCTTAATTTCCTTCAAAAGAAAGCTTGCTCTGCATATGGATGCCATCCCTTTCTGACTATGTGTGGAGGAGAAGCATGGGAACACTTCCAATAGTTTTCAAACAGCTTCTGTGTAAGTGAATGAATGGACCACCTGGTTTACCAACCGTATTGCACAAGAGATGACTTTGATTGGTAGGCAGAATTCAGGGTAGAATTAATGGAAGTTAAATGAAAAAGGTTTTGAACTTCAAAGTTACCACACTTGGTGACAGTGCAAATTGGTAGAAAATAGCAGGCTGAGATTTCAGATACATTCAGAAATACTGTGCACCTGCAATTTGGAATTCTCAAAACAGTACCATTTTTTCTAATAACTTAAAAAAGGGGTACAGCCACTTTTCTTGTCTGATTCCAAAAGCTATATCCATGAAGCTGTTTACTCATAAAGTTGTATCATATGACATAAATGTCATATACATAAGGTAAGTATGGAAATGAATTAAAACTCTAGGGTTAACATCCATTCCCAGTTCTCCTACACACTATCTAGAGCCATGCTTTTTAAACTTTAATGTGGGTGGGATAAGCTGAGGATCTTGTTAGAATGTAGTTTCCTGGTGATAGTGATGCTGCCAGTCTGAGAACTACACTTTGAAAAACATTGTCATGGATTCTTAAGTAGATAAATAGTCATAAATATAATAAATACGCAGGAAGAAGTGTATAAATGATATAAATACCTTACAGTCATAGAATGAATTACACAAATGCAACTTTATTCCTCACTGACCTTCATATGCTTCCCCCATGTTGGGCAGTGAGATAAAAGGACCTCACTCAGAAACAGTTTTACTAGTCTCTTTATATGCATTGCTATCTCTTGAATAAATGGCCAGCCTTTCAGATTCCTTGGCTCTCCTCTTGCTCCTCTCTAGGATGGCATCTAGATTGATAGGTGAGGGAAAATCGCATGGACTACATGTCCACTGTTCCCCATGCCAGTCTCTGCACTCTCCTTAACTTTTTGGTCTCTGCAGCAATGCCCCTTGTCTGCCTGATACCAACCTTACTGACCTTTTAGCTGTGAACTTGTATTTTCATCAGGAAATGCTGTGCTCTGCCCACTAAACTGTATTGTTTGCCAAAGGAATCCTTAAATAAGTGTGCTACCACTGAAGAACCCTTAAAATTCTAAATACATAATTATGACACCTCTAAAAGCAAATGTGATTATCATTATGGGTAAGCATGACTGCCAAGAAGTTATAGCAATATAAAGCTATTCAATACCCTTTTTTGTAGAGGGAGGATATGGATATAGTGTTAACAGAACATTGTATTGGGTGCTGTGGGAAAAAATAAAAATGAGAACCTATAGCCATAATCTTTTTGATTTTATTTAAAAAGGAGAAGAAAAGACAAATATGTAGAAAAATAATTTAACACTAAAAATAACACTTTCAGAATACCTATTTTAAGTAAAACTATTTTACTATTCAATTGCCATCTCATAAACTTATACTAATGCATGCTTCTACTCATATTTGAGAGTTAAAAAAATTACCGAAATGATTGGTGCAAATTAATTTACAGACGAATATTTCTAATGAAACTCAGTAGTATTCTCAAGGTACAGTTTTAAGGAACACTTGAAATATTCTAATTCAGAATTAAACTTAGATGGTGTTAGTGAGGAAATACATCACAGGTCACATGATTATTCCCATTGAAGATGTAAGTCCATTTGGTGCACTAGGTTTGCTTAGTGATATTTTTTTCTTAAATATACAGTTCTTTACCTTGAGATTTCGCATAGATTAATTTCCCTCTCATGAAAATAAGAGTGTGTTATGAATCTAATTTAAAAATACAGTTCTATGTTGGATAAGTCCTCCTATCATCTAACAGGAAAAACTAGGTGGTTACTACTTTTAGTCAGTTGTACTTGACTTAGAAATCACCTTTGTATTCCAAATACTTCCAAACTGCCACTTGTCTCCTGTTGTCCCCGTCATACCTTTCTCTCGTTCTTCCTGGCTCTCCCTTGCAAGCGGTAGTGTGTCTGGGATCATTCATTCACATGTTGGAAAATATAGTTATTACATACGGAATTATACATATTATGGAAGATATCAAATACTTCAATCTGTATCTGATGTATATTTTGAAAAAGAAACACCTTCGTTGTAAATTAACTACTTAAATTATCAACTAGTATAAATGCATTTAATTTGCTGTGTAATTTCAATATACAAATCAATATATTAAAAATTTAGAGTTTTCACATCCAGTACTTCTGAAGCCATAGCTTCCAACTTCTGAACACTTCATTGCTCCTCTGGATATAATGAATATTCAGCAATTACTGATCAGAAGAAGGCACATAGTATATAGTTAATAAAAGCACCCATAATTATTTAACTCCTAGTGCTTTAATAACAGTTTTGATTTTAAGGTTAAAAACGCTAACCGCATTTATAATGACTGATTATGTGGCATGCTAGTTATTAAAATGAGATTGATTTTCTTGAAATTAATAACTATTAAGCATTCAAAAGGCAAAATATGGAAGCACTCACTAGAATGTGTAGGATACAACTAGAATTCTACTTATTGACCCATGAAATTACAAAACCAAGTGTGCATACTTTTAATTTTTAAGATTCATTTGAGAGAACTTTTGTGAATAGCACGTAGAGAAAATATGGATAGATAGGCCTCTCTGTCTTTTAAATTATCTGATGAAGTACGTGATAAGGAACACAAAATTAATAATTTGTGGTAACATTTATTGCAATGTATCTTCTCATATTAGCCTAGTAATAAGTATTAGCAATTTACATAATTGGAGAGATAACAAAAATACAAAATTATACACACATACACACTCCTGTGCTTTACTCAAGACTAAGCAGATGATATCTGAGATATTATACTGTCTTTGCCATTATAGATGAAGTCAGATTTATTAGAGACAGTGTTATCTTTATTATCTTTAATATCTTCAGTGGGTCCAGTTATGAATAGAAGCATTAACTTTGCTTATGACTTAGTTAAATAGAATTTTGGACACCCTACAAAATAAGAACAATGATTTAAAGTAGCTTTAGAGAAGAAGAGAAATCTGTTAAAGTATTTCTGATTTGAATAGAAACAAAACAATCAATAGAGTTATAAGGTTAGAAATGAATGATCATTAGGTTGTTTCTAGTTTTTCACTAATGTAAACAAAGCTAAAAGAACATTCTTTGTAGGTCTTCTCATAAACCCATGTGACAATACCTAGTAGAAATGCTGACTCACTAGAGTATTCACATCTTTATTATATATTGTAAATTACTTTCCACCAGCAGCAGGAAATGACATGAATTTAGTCTTAATTTACATATCCTTGGTTAAACAACTTTTCAAGTTTGTTGGCCATTCAGATTTTTCCTTCTATGAGTTGACTCTTCAAATACTTTGCCCAGTTTTCAATTGGATTGATTTGTTTTCTCTTACAGATTAATATGAGTTCTCTGTATATTCTGGGTTCTAACAGTTATATGCATCTGAAATACAGGTCCACAATTCTTAATCCAAAACCTTATTATTAACTTTACAGGACACCAATGAAAATGTTCACTTAGCTGGAGTGGTAGAAATAATAGAGAGTTACAAGAATACAAAAGTTAAGTTTGGCAGGCTGAATGTAAACTTGGGATTCAAGATGAAGATTGACATGTTATGTGAACCAAAGAAGGGGTTTTATTCCATCATGCATTCTTTTCCCTGATTTCAGAAACCCTCATGTTTGCTTCATTTTTCATACATGTTTAAGGAAAGGCTATTCAGAAGAGAAACTTCAGATATTTTTGTGGTTGTTGCTATTTTTTAAACACAAGTTTAATCCCATTATCCATTTGATGATTGCTCAAGTTTATGGAAGAATTTAGAAAGAGTTGTTTTAGATAATAACTATAATTCTAGTATAGCACTTAGTAGTAAAAACAAAGCACCTTTAGTTTTATTTGAAGTGTGTCAATCATGAAGTCGAGTTGAATTGCCTTTTTCTTTTTAATTTTTTTATTGAAGTGTAAGTTTAAATACAATATTATGTTAGTTTCAGGTGTACTAAATTGCTCTTTGCTTTTATTGAAAATTACCCTAACTGTTGTTGTATATTTTAAGAAAGAAACTTCTAGTTTTTAGTAATACTTACATTAAAAAATACTCTCTATCAAGACTTCAAGAACTATGCCCAATTGCCACATGGATAATAATTCAGCATTGTGCTGTATCATTTTAAAGGAAGGCAGATATTACTGGCCAAGGCAAATGTGCAGTGCAAGTAAAAGGTAATTCCGACGTAGCAAAACTACCTCCTTCTCTATCAGCCTCTCTATTCCCTACAATACACTGTGTTCCTGGATCCATTTGGGTATTTAGAGCAGTGTTTTTAGGAATAATTCAGCCACAAACTGAAACCTACGGTTTTAGTTACAGTTCATCAGAACCACATGCAAGTGAGATTTAAGTCATTGTGGGCATAGTAGTGCATCTAAAAAAATAGGTGAAAGATGGCATTACAAACAATGTTACATACAAGTAAAAGGAGAGAAAGGTACTAATATTAAATCATCCTCTTTCATGTACCCTGGAAATGAAGACCATGAGTAGACATTCTTTCATTTGCTCATTTATATATTCAGTAATTCAGTGGTTCTCAGCCAAGGTTGATTTTATTCTCCAGGGGAATTTGTCAATTCCCACACCTGGAGGAGCAGGAAGTCCACTGATCTTGTGAATCAGGACCAGGGATGCTGCACAACATCCTACAGTAAAAGACCAGCTCCTGACAACAAATCATTGTTCCTGCAAAAATGTCAGTAGCGCTGAGGTTGAAGAACCCCTAATTTAAAAGTATGCGTTAATCAGAAATACTTTGTTCTGGTTCTAAACACTGTGACTTATCAAAGAAAATCTAACTGTATATATAAATTATACTTAAATTCATGGAATATATAGTCATTAAGCATGCAGGGTATGCCTCGGACGGACCAGGGTTCAAATCTTATATTTACCATCAGTTATCTTGTGCCTTGGGCAAGTTTCCTCACCTCTTGTGACTAGTTTTTTAATCTGAAAAAAAAATGTCAGTTATGTGTGGTGAAAGGCTCTGCAGTAGAGCTTGAGTGAGATTAGCTAGGATGATTTATGTTAAGTGCATAGCAGAGAGTTTGTACTTAGTAAATTCTCAATAAATGGTAGCAGTTAGTATTATCTTTGCATAGACTAAATCATTTGATCCTGACCTACTCTAAATATCCTGGTCACATACCATATTTCATTGCAGTGAAGACACCATTGATTAGAATATGCATCATTATTTTATCTGTCACTAAGAAAGAGGTGCTTGTCAGTTATACTGTGACACACCATCATTTATAAAATGTGTCCCAATTTTAAAGCAATTAATTTGTGGAAAGAAAATGTGGGTCCCAGACATGATCATTATAAAGCCCATCAGCGAGTTTTCTTAGGTGCAAATGAATGAGGCTCCCATTAACCACATTCAGCTTCAAATTCACTTCGAAGGGACCAGGAACAGAAACACAGCTTCCCCAGAAGGCAGGATCAGACATCTATCTTTAGTGGGATTAGAATTCCCAGCAGTTTGTGCAGCATTCACAGAGCTATCAGAGAGTTGTTTTTTTTTTTTTTTTTTTTTTTGCCCCCAGCACCTGTCTACTCCCAGATAACAGATCAGGTGCAAAGGAAGGAGACTCACATAGAGGTATTGGGTCAACCCTGGCCAGAAGCCTAATGTGACCCAGAAGCCAGTGTCTTATGACATGGTAGAGTTTCCAAGATCCATGCAAGATACATGCACAATTTTGAAAGTTACTACACGTAGGGGATCCCCCAAACTGTGGTTTTCCTTTAAACATTTGCAGTTTATAAGTAGAACTCCCAAGCCAAGTGGCATTTACCCATCAGAGTTTTGTTTTGTTTTGTTTGTTTTTGTTTTTGTTTTTTGTTTTTTGTTTTTTGTTTTTTGTTTTTTGTTTTTTGTTTTAGCAGTAGCGATGTTGCCTACGAACATAGTTGACATTCCAACTTTGCCAGGTTTCAATGTAGAAAACAGCAAAAAGTTCTTCAGAGGTCAACTTACCATGCAGAGGGGCAATACTATCTGTAATCATCAGATACTAAAATACTAAAACTCAGAGAATTTAAGTGGCTTGCCCCAACTCATGAGTCACTAAGCCTAAAACCCAGATGTCTCATCGCTCATCTGATTACTTCCAACAACACTGTAATACCCTGAAAGAGGAGTGCAAGGGACAAATCCAATCTACCACCTGGTTTTGTACAGCAAGTGTTATTGGAGCACAGTCATGCTCATTTGTTTACATTATCGACGTTTGCTTTCACGCCACACAGGCAGAAGTCAGGTGCGACAGGAACCATATGGCCTATGAAACCTAAGTATTTACTGTCTGGCCCCTTATAGAAAATGTTTGTTGAGCCCTGCTCCAAGGTATAACTTTCAATTGATTGACTGTCTCTATGAGTCTCTATGAGGAGATAAAAGGCAAAATAAGCTTCTCCTGTTTTATCTTTAAAAATAACTGCCCGTATAATATTTCTGTGCACCTGGACGTTTCCTAAGAGCCACAAATCCCGAACCCAGCCATTTCTCTAGATCGGTGGTTGGCTAACTTTTTCTGTAAATGATCAGATAGCAAAAAAAAAAAAAAAAATCAGATAGCAAAGACTTTAGGATATATTTTAGGATCTATGGGCCGTCTGATGTCTGTTGAAAATCATGTCATGCCCGAATCAGAATGTACATAGTTGGGCTCAAGAACCCACAGTCTTTACCACTAAGGACTTGGGAACATAGTAAAACCTGGGGGAGATCCACTTGCAACAAACAATTCTGGTTAGAGTATTGCTTTAACTAAATCTTTAAGGAGATTTAGTCCTCATTCAAAAGCTCTGTGTATAAAGAGTTTCAGAATAAGTGTATCATGTTTCCACAAACAAGTACTTCCTTCCTTCCAGTGTTTTAACTAACTCTCTTGGGAATTTGCTTATAACTACTGCCTCTTCTCTACATCCCTCTGGTTTAATCTTCACACAGCAGCCAGAATCATCTATTAAAAAATAAGTCCAATCACATCACTCCTGTGCTGGAATCCTCCTATGGTTCTTAATCTCACACAGAGTAATGGTCAAGGGCCTCACACAGTTGCCCTGCAGTGCCTAACCGTCTCTGGCTTGCTTCCTGCTACTCTCCCCTTGCTCACTGGGCTCCACTCACGCTGGCTTCCTCATTTTTTTTTAACTGAGTATGCCAAACATACTGCTGCCCCAAGGTCTTTGCACTTGTGGTTTCCTCTGTGTGGATTGTTCTTCCTTGAGATAGCTACTCAATTCATTCTTTCACTTCCAACTCATCTTTATTCAAATACCACCTCCTCATGAAGCTTTCCCCTCCACAACTTCTCCCATGTGCCCCTCCATCCTTCTTTACCCCACACATACATCTATCTCCACCTGATGCTTTGTTTTTTTTTTCTCTTTAGCACTTTTCACCCTCTGAGATGCCGTAATTTATATTTTGTTGTCCGTCATCTGCATTAGAACGCAAGCTTTGTGCAAACAGGAAAATTTTGTCTGTTTTATTCACTGTTAAATATCCATTACTTAAACTATTTATCGCATGATAAGTGTTCTTATATTTAGTCAATATTTAATGAATGAATTAATACAATGGGGATTTGTTGGTAAGATCTTATTTGTCAGACTAATTCTGCCAAAAAGACTCTGAAGCCCCTTCTTCATGAGTGGAGGGCTTCTAAATGTGGCTTCTGAGTAGCAGTCTCATTGCTTGATGGTCACACCAATGTCCACTCTTTTATTGGCCTTGAACATTCCAAGTATGTACCTTGGTAGATTATATCTTCTTGGTTTCATAACACTCACCACTTTAAAAAATCAATATTGTATTATACTTTGTATATTTGGACAGATTATTTTTGAAATCCATAAATCTCTAAATCAGAAAAAAGCCTCCTTTTGGTGGGCTGCCCTTGATTAGCTCAGAATGGAAAGAGAGAACCTGTCATTCTTTGTCAATCAGCTTGGCACGTACTTGACAGCATGCAGTTACAGTGAAGGAGAGCTGCGTTGCCGTGGTCTCGCAAACCTAATTGTAGATAAATAAAAGAACAGTCACCCAGTATGAGGGGAAAGAGAAAGAAACGCAACTGCACAATGTTGTGTTTTTCCATCCATCAGCCTTCATTTGTCAGAGTCTGCCTGACAATCTAGGCCAGAGAAGTCAGGCTCTAACACAATATTGATTCCATTTCATTTTTTGTTTCTTGCTACCCTTTTTAGCAAACAGTTTATATGTGGAATGAGAGATGGTGCAGCCAAAATATGTGACCAGGGTACATTTCTTTTAAAAGCTTACTTTGGTTTTTCATCCCATGAACCCATATATTTTTTGTTTCTTTGGCTGTTTCATTATAATATTGTAACTGTTAGCTCTTGCTGCAGTAACAAATAGCTCCAAATCTCAGTGACTTCTAAAACAAACATTTATTACTCATGTGTCTGTAGATCAGCTGCATCTTTACTCCACACTGTGGATCATGTTCAGGTTTTCTTATTTTAAACTGTGGACCTGCTTCAAATGTCTTCTTATTACAGAACCCAGGCCAAAAGAGCAACTCCTGTATGGTACATATTCTCTCATGGTAGAAGATAGGAACTGGTAGTACTATCTAATCTTGAATTGTCTTTAAAGACAACTGTCATATAGTCTCTTCTGTTCACAGTTCATTGATCAAAGTAAGGCACATGATAAAGACCAAAGTTTATGGGGGAAGAAAATGTATTCATTCACAGAGTATCCATGTTTATAGAGCCAGTGAATAATCATGAAGTCAGAAACCAATTGTAGTATTCACCAACATCTTAGAATTTCCATGATTCCAAAAATGCACTTTTTTACATTTCAACTTCTCTAAAATTGAGATAGATCTCATAATAGTGTCTACAAAGTCTGATTTTTTTAACCTTCCTAACAGTTCATAAAATAATACTGGTTCTTAGAATCCATGATATCTTAGCGTTCATGGAAAAATGGTTGATTGTGGGGATTGACAAATTAGCCAAGAGGCAGGAAATACTCTTTATAAACTAGAAAACTAAGGTAACAATCACTTAAGTTTGCTAAGAAAAAAGTTGTCATTTTTATCCTGAATTTCTTTTTTTCAGGAGCAGCTTACATATCTCATTCACACCAGCTTATCTGAATGAAAAACCATGTATTAGTAGTAGATCTTTTCTCTGTCTATTCATATATTCATATATGTTCATTTTTAGGGCATCAATTCAAATGACAAGTATGATTCCCTTATTTAAAGCCCTTTTGTGGGTTCTCCACTAAGGTTTTGAGGGTTGTATGAGAGATCCTTTCTTCCTCCGGCTCTTGCCTTCTATTCCTATACCATTTCTTCCCATTGCCATGCATGGGATCACCACATTGTCTCCGGTTTCTGTCTTTGCAGATCCCAGATTGCCTCTTGCAGTGCTTCATATCATCACTTCCTTTTGTCAACCAAGTGCATGAGCTCTCTCTGTTCCAAGCCTCTGCTCAGGCTTTTCTCCAACTGTGAGGCCAGCTCCTACCCTCCTGTTTTCCCTCGAACACAGAACTTGTCAGTTCTGCTGCTGTGCCCCACCATGCATTGCACTTTGCTGGCTGCTCTACATGTTGCCTTCTAAGCTGAATATGTGATCATTTGTCTTTATCCTTCACGAGGGGCTGTGTTCTTCCCTGTAGTATTCATAGTTCCCAGCCAAGACTCTGAAACTCACTCCATGTTTGTCGAATGAACAGAGAATGAATGAATGTTGGAACATATGTAAGAGACTGTCTATATTCTCCTCCTATGGTGATAATATAGCATGCACATATTCATATATATATACATATATATTCATGTATCCTAAGGTTAGCAATAGGTAAAATGATAGAGACACAATTAAAAATTTAAAAAATATAAAAACATTAAAAATAAAAAAGGCAAAATGTGTCTCTTACATTTTCCTTAGGGGCAAATTTCTAGTTAAAAAAAACAAATGCATATAATCAGCTTAATATGAAAATAGAAATATAATACTGACTATATCAAGTTTTGGCAAATGTAAGTGTGCATTAATTTGCATCAGAATTGCTGTTTTCCCCTCACAGGTGTTGTTGAGTCTTTTTTCTTCACTAACCTTTGATCTGCAGCTCATCAGACCAACAACTCCCCAATAAGAGTAATAGTGTTTCATAAGAAATAACTAAGCCTGAAGGTGCTTAGAATGTCACTCCATTTGGGAAACCTAGGAGGGCTGGATTTTAAAATATAGCATGATATTTTCCTAGTGGTTATTAATGGAAGATAACTCCCTTTTCTCTAATTACTACAAATTGTTTTCTTGAAATTATGCCTGAGACCATAGTGAACTGTCAATTCTCTGAAATGAGGGGAATAAAACACTAGTCACATCATAAGGGTCTTGACTCGTGGTGAACAGTCTTACACTGTAGAGAATACATTAAAAATAAGGCAGGGGAAAAAAACTAAATGGAAAAGTGCTATTATTAGAGATGTAGTTTTGGAGGGTTTTTGTTGTTGTTGTTGTTGTCGTTGTTGTTGGTGGTGGTGGTGATGGTGTTGTTTGGTGGAAATTCTATGAAGACTTTCTTGTCTGAACATTCTTCAAAATCAAACACTTTCTACTCGCAAAAACTGGCCACTATAATTAGCCATATTTCCATTTTAGTGGTGACCTCCTTCACCTTATCTTAAATCACATAAAGATGTGAGGCCATTTGTGAGATAAAAGGTTTACTCAAGCCAATCCTCTGACCTGGATATCATCAGTTTGGCAATCAGAAATCCACAAAGAGACACCCTTGGTGCATTTTAAAGGCTATATCAGGGATCCCTGGGTGGTGCAGCAGTTTGGCGCCTGCCTTTGGCCCAGGGCGCGATCCTGGAGACCCGGGATCGAATCCCACATCAGGCTCCCAGTGCATGGAGCCTGCTTCTCCCTCTGCCTGTGTCTCTGCCTCTCTCTCTCTCTCTGTGACTATCATAAATAAATAAAAATTTTAAAAAAGGCTATATCAGAATTTATCTCTTTTCTCTGGGAGGAGACCAGATTCTCTCTCCCTTACACCCTAGGAGGATATTACAGAATAAACTGGAGTTAAGAGGAGAAGGAAACAATAACATGGTATGAAGGGATACGACTGCCAGTTTTAGAGCATGTACATACATGGTCTATACAGCAAAAGGAAGGATATAGTGGACATTTAGTGGTACACATTCTGGTTATCATCTCAACTCTGCCACTTACAAACTCTTTGGTCTTGGACAACTGACTCAATGTCCCTCAGTTTCAGCATCTGTAAAATTAGACAAGACCCTATTTTTTAGGAGTGTTAAGTATGAGAGAAAAAAAAATGTATGGAGCCCACAGTGTTTGACACAGGAATCTGTTAGCAACTCTGATTTGTAAATATCATTACAGCAGTTAATATCATTATAGCAGTGTTTTGACATTTTCAGCACAGCTAAAGACTGTGTTTTTTACTTTTGCGTAGTCCTGTGCTTCAGCTGGGGTTGTTGGCTCTGCTGTGCTTTTCAGTGTCTCTGTGTCAAGCTTTCATAACATAGAGAGATAGCACATCCTTTTTAAATTTAATTCACTTATACTTCCATTTTCTCAGGATGCTTATCAGCTTCTTATAGTGTATTTTTCTCACACTAAAGAAAAATACACCAAAGAGTATTTTAAGTGAATTTAATTAGATTTACTTCACTTGACCCTTTAAGCAGTAATATTTGAAAAAATATTTGAATTTGAAAAACTGACGTACCTTTTAACTCATAAATTCACACCACAAATCAATGTGGGGTAAATTGTAGAATTTTATTTTCAAGAATGGCCTTTCTGCAGTGATTTATCAAAGGTACATGTAACTAGAGATCGGGTTCTCCGAAAAATTGCCAAGAAATAACAACAAAGAATTTAGAGCTGAACATGATTCTTTCACCATTGCTCTATTTCAGTAGGACTAAGGGTAAATCTCATCCAGGTACTTAAACTCTTCATTATTTCATTGAAGGACAAAGAGATGGCATTAGTTGTGATAGAAGGACATGCTAATAGGAAACATTTCTATAAAGGGAAATGATGTGACTTTGCAGTGCTCATTCATCAGAGGACTAAAGCTGGGGCTAACTTGATGACCTGAAGAGGGAATATCCTACCTTCTGCAGGTGCAAAACAGGGACATTTCACAAGGCATGCCAACTTTTCCTCAGTTCATCTAGCAAGCACCTGCTTCAAATTCGGTTCTAAGTAATATCTGGGCTGCCCTAATGTCAGCCTTGCTGCTGTTCGTGTTCATTTGCCA
This sequence comes from Canis lupus familiaris, assembly GCF_011100685.1. NCBI lineage: Eukaryota > Metazoa > Chordata > Mammalia > Carnivora > Canidae > Canis > Canis lupus. The sequence goes on along the minus strand of NC_049260.1, from coordinate 27,134,156 downwards.
ATGAAAATTTCATGAATTAAAATGTGTTTATTTCCTAAGGGAATTCTTTGTGATATAAAATGCAGTCTCCTAACTCTATCTGCCAGAGCCTTCTGAATAGTAGCATCAATGCTGTGCAATCTTTGGAACTATTTATTTGGGATTGCAGAAGAGGGGCAGGGAGAGAAAGATGTTAGCGTTCATCATTTGTCTGCATATCTGAAACATTGGTAGAATTACTATTTGTGATCATTTTCTGAAGGTGTAGATTTTATACCAGGTGCACTTATAAACAGTTTTAAAGGGAGAAATACCCAATTCTCACAAAGTGCATGCTGAATTTGAACTCATTACAAGTTCGCAGGATTTTTTTAAAAATAACCTTTAATAACTCAGAAAGCTCTTATAACTTTAGGTCTTGTTTCCTCCATAATTGTCCTTAAAGGTGGTGTGTGTGCATATGTGTTGTTCACATAGCAATGGAGGTACAGGGCGAGTCTTAATGTTATGGACACTTTTAACTCAAGTGCCCGCCTTCCACTGGTGTTTATTATAATGAGAACTAAAGAAATAAATCCCTCTCAGGAGTGTGTGCTGAACACGTATAAACTGCAAGACACCCTACTGAGCCCCATACATGATAGTAATTTGGGTTCAGAGTACTCCCCGCTCTGATGGGCTGAGAGAGAAAGATACAAACGGAGTATATAAAAGAAGCAATGGCATGAAGACACGCACACACAGCAGTGCTGGGAGGCTGCAGGGTAGGAGAGGGAGGAAGGAAGATATGGATTAATCAGGAGTTGCTATCTGGGAAAGATTGCCCAGGTCCTAACTGACACCTGACATTGATTAATCAATATTCCATCCTAGTGTTTTAACAAGTGTTCCATCCAAAAAGTCTTCTGTAATATTTAACTTCACTTCCTTCAGCTTCAATTTATGCACATTTCTTTTGTTTTGTGTTCAAGTGAGCTAGACAGCAGCCAATAACAAAAACACTTTATGTTCATATCTAAAGAGGTTTTTGTTTGTTTGGTCATTCTTCAGTCTTCTCTAGACTACGGAAAAACAAACATTTTTTAAAAATAATTAAATCATTCCTCAAAAGGCCTTTTCAGTTTGACTGCTTAATAATTAATAAGCCCTGATATGATGCTTGAAGTGTTTACTCTTTGGAAAGAAACTTAATCTTGACAATGATGTGAGAAGAATTATTGGGTTTTATTTCGAGGTGAAATTTTGGATCCAAAGCCCAGAAGAATCCTGTTAAAATAAGAAGTTTGTAAAGTAAAATGAACATTAGGATTATTGAGATTATTGAAGCTAAACAATAGCATTTATCCATATTAATCATATTCATAAATCCTATTTCTCATTATTGCATTTGAGGTTTTTTTTTAAACAAAGTTAGTGTCTGTGTTTCTATTTAATAATATTAGGAGAATTCAAGGAGATCTGGGATAAATATTTTAAACTTTAGTATGTTCCGCAATGGCCTCTATTTCTTTTCTCTGCACTAAAACTACTTTTTTTGTGCCCTGATGTACCATGCAGAAATTGATCCACAATACATGTGGAGTCTCCAAGGGTATATTTAAATTTAGTAATTTTATTGCTAACTGTGAAGTTAATCTGCACTGTATGTGTTCTTTTCCCCAGGAAATTGAAGTAGCAGTTCAAGCTAAACAGCCGGATGTGGAAGGGATTTTGTCTAAAGGGCAGCATTTGTACAAGGAAAAACCAGCCACTCAGCCAGCGAAGGTAATGAAGCAACCTCTAGCAATATCCATTACCTCATAATGGGTTATGCTTCCCCTGTTGTACATTTGCCATTGACGTGGTCTATTTATAATCAATGAAATAACTTGTAAAGAAATATTGTCCATACCGCAATAGCAGAGGCTGAGCTGTCTTTTTGATCAACATATCCTATTTATATATTGTGATCTTAAGGCTATTAACGAGTCATTGCATTAAAGGACTCAATTCTGTCCTGGTGTGCTGCCATCAATACAGAAAGTAGTCCCACCTTCAAGGTAGATTAAATTCTTTGAGGCTTTATTGCTTTGCTTGCCAGCCTTGATGCTTTTCATATTGTTTGGCTTAATTCAAATCAAGCTACTGCATCATACTGTCTGTCTCCAACAGCTGTAAAGAATCACAATATGGTCCGTGACCTTTCTTTTCTCTGTGACACTCTTTCCTTATGAAAGAGGAAAATCGGCATTCGGGCTTTAGTACTTTATTAGGTCAAGAATTTTTAGCGAAATGTCATGTAATTGCTTCTCTCTTTGGTAAAGAGCTGGCCTGGGAGAAAGCTTTCTCCTTCTTTCCTTTCCTCACGTACATTTTGAAGTCTGGGACACGTTTATTTACAGGCTATTAGATGAGGAGAGAAAGGGAAAGCCAGCTTGGTTTTCTTTTCTTTTTTTTTTTCCAGCTTGGTTTTCGAAAAATAACTAATCAATGGCTTCCATTTGCAAATGAGAGTCCAGTGATAAATAGACGTTAGGTATGGGTTACCTTATTTTCTCTACCTGACCAAAATTATAATGGGCCCCATTATGATAGAGGTTCCCGAGAGCCTGGAATGGTGGCTGTTTATTGATCAGTCCTGGTTTCTCTAGCCAACATTGCAGGCTGAGATTTAGTGAGCCTCGCCCTCATGTTTAAAAATGCTCTAAAACAGTGCAGGTCAATAACCTCATTATACAGAACTAGTTTGTCCTTGCAAACAACATTACCATGACTTAGACTCTGTCTCTAAGGTCACTGCTTGTGCTTGGCCCAAGCTTCATTTCTAGAAAATTGTTTGTTTTTCTTATGGTTTACAAGGAGCCTTTCCTTAGGTAAATTTAAAGTTTTAGACTAAGCGTAATGTCCAAACACTGGATGCTAAAAGGCATAGATTTGTGTGTAGATACTGATAGAAGTTAATTCAGGAATACTTATCACCATCCCTAATATCCAAAATGATAATGATGATGACGATGATGATGATAACTTACATCCAGTTCCAAGCCTGGTATGATCATTTTCATGGAGCATCACTGTGTTCAGTATTTAGATTAGAGAGCTAGAGAAGGTCCTGAAAGCAGCAAATTTCAGGGTTTCTGCTAATGTTCTGAAGAAAACCAGTCCCTAGGCAGACTCTTTTCGTGCTTAACAGAGTGACTCTGGTAGCCAGCAATGAAACAAGTGGACCATTCTATAGGTCTACTCCATCTATGCTTGTTTGCTTCTCAAATACTTTATGTAGGGTTTGACACGATTGTTACAGATTACAGATATGCATTGAAATTGTCTTTCACGTCTGTTCCTTTGTTAAAAAACAACAGAGGGAAAATTCGTAATTGAAAATCGATGAGAAAATTTTTGTCTTCATTGTATGTAAACAATGCAAGCTGTTGATGCTAACTTATCACACCTCCCACTCAAGCTTCAACTCCTGGGCCACTTGGAGATCAGACCCATCTGAGTGAGCATTATGTACCTTCTGCCTTCACATTAGTGATATAAAAGGGGAATTAACTTTCTGAAATAAAAGGAAGAGCAAGGAGGCGCTGACTTTCCTTCTCATCTGTATTCCTTAAAACCAATTTGTAGAGTGAGCACTCTCTTTCCTTCTGGTCTTTCTCCTTCCACATTTCCTTTTAAGTCAGCTCATTTCGGAGAAATAGAACTTAAGTGAAAACTCATTCCCATTCTGCCATTTATCCCTTAGGTTTGAAGAATCAAAATATCAAGTTGATAGAGGCAGAAAGGCAAGATTGACTTGGGAGCCTGGGGATGTGGAGAAACAGTTGATTTATAGGCAACCTTTGATATGGACCATGACCTTGGAAACACTTCAAAATGAGCTGGGGTTTAGGGTAGCCTGAAATGCTAGAGGTTCAGAAACCACTTCTTGGTTCAGAACATGGAACCCAGTACAACAAGGCAACAGGTGTGGATCAAAAAACTTCAGTTTAAAGGTTAAGGGATGATTTTTCTGAAGGGTGATCCATTGCTCTGAGAATACATAAATAAAGTCCCTTTCAATTTTCATTTTCTATATCCAGGTTTAAAAATTGTGTGATTCCTAATGCCTTTTCTCCTGAACTTACAGGTTTCTCAGTCCTTAATGGAAGGAAAAGGGGTCTGAGTAGCCTGCGGCTCATTTTCATGAACAAAGTTTGGTTCTGTTTTGGGGGGAAGATTTATTGGAAATGATAAGTTATGAAGGAGAAAGTGATATTCTTAAAAAAGAAAATGAAAACTCTTCTCTCTCTCTCTCTCTCTCTCTCTCTCTCTCTCTCTCTATATATATATATATATATATATATATATATATACACACATAAGATCTAGTATTTAGATAGATCATAATGTGTCCTCTGGTGATACCTAGGTGGCTCAGTGGTTGAGCGTCTGCCTTTGGCTCAGGGCATGATCCCGGGATCTGGGATCAAGCCCCGTGTCAGGCTCCTTGCATGGAGCCTGCTTCTCCCTCGTCTATCTGTCTCTCATGAATAAATAAGTAAAATCTTAAAAAAATTTAAAAAAAAATAATGTGCCCTCCGCCTATAGACAGTCTCATTGAGGATATAGCAGAACATGATTCTGTTTCTTAGGAAACTGTCTGTTGGCACCTCCACATGCTGCATCATACAGCCTGTCTGTCCAGCTCCTATGCTCACCTCCCAAGCTGAGTTCTGCTTGGGGGTTGGGCTCATCCCTGTTGAATCCCCTCCCTTTTTCCTTCACTTCATCAACTTCTCTAGGATTTCTTTAATTTTCAAAGATAGTAAATTTTTAGATTCCTTTTTTGTCAATTGTGACTAACCCACTTCTTCCTTATTTTCTTTGAGAATTTAATATCAAAGGCCAAGTATATTATTAGGAGACATTCTACTAATGACATAAATATAGCACTAGATCTCGGATGCAAAATTACTGCAAAATTTGTAGAATAATATGGTTGAAGAAATAACCACTCTTGTTTTGCCTTATATCTCCTCTTTCTCCCCCCACACATACACACATACACACATGTGCATGCACACAGTTTTATTTCATCTGATGTGTATATGGTTTCTTCATCTTCAGAAATTGTTGAAGGTTGGTCAGATAAATTAAATAAATTGTTAAACATTTTCCTTAAGTTATCCCTTTGGTAATAATATATTATGATAATGCTGTGGATGGAATCTTGTTTTAATATGCTCCATTTTCCACAGAGTAATTTTGCAGTTTAAAAGCCGCAATAACAACTGCCATCACTGACATCAATATTGACAACTACTGAAAAAAAAAGTTATTTGGTTTTTAAAGTGTTTTTTTTAACTCTCTTTTGAACTAAAGCAGTTAGAAGACATTTTCTTCTATTGACATTCATCATTTAACTCAACCTAGAACACCACTCTTTCAGTTAAAATATATTCAGTATATGTATGTATTTTGGAATACTTATATCACCTTCCGTATATCCAAAGTAAGAGCATTAATGGAATTTTAAGTGTCTTGGTTACTTGCTGAAGGGATAAGATGAAACAAACTGATTTGCTTTGCTACCCTTTTAGATTATAAAAACAAAATCTGAGTACCATGAGTTTAATGATATATTTTATTAATGTTCTCGAATTCTTTTAAATGTAACAGAAAACATAAGGTGCTTGAGGCCTTCTGTATTTGGTCAAAGTGTTCCACCCCAACCTTTAACACAAAATAATTGCCATAGACAAATGGTCAAGAGGGCAATTATAATCTTCCAGGCATCATTTCCTCAAATAGAAGCTGCAGAATGACAGCGTCATTAGTCATTTTCAATTAAAGTCAATCACAACCAGGGATGTTTCATTTTCCCAGCTGTTTTGTTGTTAATTAACTAGATTAAGCTTGTTTTTCCCAACAAGTTTGTTCTATTGCTAATATCAACATCATAACATTTCAAAGAACTTCCTTAGGGTTTATTTGTTTGCCTGATAATTTTTAATACATTACTCAACAGATGTGCGTCTGAAGATTTTTAGATCATATAGCAGGTTGAGTGGTGTCTTGTTGGTCAAAATGTTACCTAATGAAATATTACACTGATAACAATATTTGGCTTTTATACATGCTCTGTCAGGCATATGGTCTCACCTGGTACAATTTTTTTTATAACATCAGAAATCAATAGAGAGATAACAGTCAAGTCTATCCCCTCAAAATGAATAGGTCCATTTTGACTCACTCATTTGGTGAACACAATTTCCATGTCAGTGGTCACAGAAAAAGTTGGGAGAAGAATTACAGACAGAAAGTAACAATATTAGAGAGATTTTATAATTTAATACATGAGAAGCAGAATTTCATTTTTAAAAAACATGTTAGTTTTACAACTGAGGAAAAGTCTTTGACTGTAAAGGCTGAATAAATGCTAATCACATACGCTTGAAAATAAGGAGAGCCCCACTTTCCCATTGGGAAAATAAGATTTCTAATAGATTTTCGAGCAACTTATGAACATTTAGGAATGAAGATGAGATTGCAAATGTCTAATTATATTTAATTTCTTAATGGAGCAGCATTTCCATATTTTAAATCTCATTTTACAGAATAACACACTTTTTAGAAATATTGCTTTTGCTGTATTTATATCTTATGAAACAAGTTCACTCACACTCTTCATATGTATATCCCAGAATTCTAGAGCTCACTATCTTCCAAGTTATTTGCAAAATGGATGCCGCTGTTTGAATCCCTGTATGATGCCATTACAGCTGTCTGTCCAAAGACTGCTAGAAACATATTTATAATAAAAAAAAAGTTAGGATTTTTAGCTTACTGCAGCAAGGGAAAGCTCTCTCCAGGGAAACTGTGGGGCATCTCAGTAAGAAGGGGTTAGAAAGAGCAGCTTACAGGGTTAGGCTGGCTAGGTGATTCTAGAGAGGGATTAGGGAAATGGAAGGCATTTGGATTAGATGCTGTCAACAGAATCAATGTGTTGATTGGGTATCTTTAATAATAATTTTTATCTACAAGATGAGGGCATTGAAGCGGGGAAGAGCTGTCACTGTTGAAAAAGTAGCCATGCTTTATACCAGTCCTTTTTGTGGTAACAGAATGGCCTCAACTCTGTATTGTTGGAACATGGCCCTGGGGTGGCGTTGTCTGTGTGTGGTTTATTTTCTGTGACTGTCCATTATGTTCAATCAGGGCCCTCACGCCTAGCTAGTTGCCAATTATCAAAAGGGCCATCTTTTACTTCCTCGGTGTTATCACTGGATTTTTTTTTAAAAGACTTTATTTATTTATTCATGAAAAACACAGAGGGAGAGGCAGAGACACAGGCAGAGGGAGAAGCAGGCTCCCTGGGGGGAGCCTGATGTGGGACTCGATCCCAGGACCCTGGGATCATGACCTGAGCCGAAGACAGATGCTCAACCACTGAGCAACCCAGGTGCCCCCATCCTGAAATTTTCATCCCCAAGTTGACTGCCCCTTCACTAGATATTAGGAGAGAGAATCTTTTCATTTTTCTTAGATCTGTATTATTTATCATCCCAGCAGAATAACTTATTATTTTGCTTTTTAAAACTGTCTTTAGAAGACTTGTTTACAATGGCCTTCACCACTGGTAAGTGTGAGGTTATACCCCAGGAATAATTGCTCATGGTTTACCAACTTTCTTAACCTTTTTAAAAATTATTATTAACCAATTCTGTCAGATGGCTTCTATAAGCATCCCAGATGCCCATCTCTTGAGGTCACTACAGATTACCATGCAGCTTTTTTTGTTCACAATAAAACAGGACAGAAAAGACATTATGAGGGCTCTAATAATATGAGTCGACTCTTTTCTGAGGAAATCCTTGGAGGGAGAATCTCTGCTGAGGTTTACTCAGTAGCTCAGGCTGGAATTGGGAAAGCATTTAGGGATTTGGATTTCACCCCTGGCCCTCGGTTGTGTTGATTGCATTTATAAAGACAGACCTAGAGACCTAGATGTTTTAGTGACAACATTCACATGCATGTCTGTATGCATAGAGCTATGGGTGGATTCATTTATTTATGTAGCCAATATTATTTCTTGCCGATTATTGACACAGGAGAAAAAACATAAGATTTTTACATTTTGAAAATCCCAAACTCACATGGAGTTTAAAACTATATTCCCTTTTTAGTATAAAAAGGAAAGCTATGATTAGAAATCTTTTTTTTTCTTTTTCTTAATTCCTGCTCTTGATAAGGAATAAATTTCACGTTGTTTGAGATAATTGTCCTAACGCTTAATGAGTAATCCCAAGCATGGAACATAATACTCAGCTGCAAAAGTCCTCTCAAATGAAACTCAGTGTACCATTTTTTTAAAAAAATGCTCTCCAAGTTTCTCCCTCTGGGTAAAATAGGAATCTCCTACCATTGTCGATTTTGAGAGGCTCTTGTGGGGCAAGCCTGGGGTCTGCAATTTACTTAAGCATATTCAAAATTTTCAAATTCTGGAAATCTAACAAAGAATGGGACTTGATCATTATTGTCCCACTCATTTTATATTTGAAGATGTTGAAACTTAGACATAGAGTTCATTCCCTTAAATTTCATTAAAGAAATTGGTAATGCATAAATTGTTACCTTCTATAGATTTTTATTGAGCCCTGCTTCAAGTTCATTATGTGAGGAATGCTGCATTAGTTGCCACAGCCAAACATGTTTGGCTACCTGAAAGAAGCTGACGGCCTAATAGCAAAGATGGGAGAGTAGAAATTTGGGCACTTGCCAGAGTACCAGAAAGCAAAGCCAAACCAAACAAACAAACAAAACTTCCATAATATATCGATAATCGAATTTACCTCTGAAGTATATGAAGACTTGAAGAAGTTGCGAGAGTGTTTTTGTGGCCAGCCGAATCAAAATCTACTGCTAATTGTTATGAAAGTTTAGGGAATATACAATTCTGAGCCTATTGCATTTTTGTCACTGAACAGTGCCCTCAAGTGTTTGGGGTACATTCAGGGCACTACTTCATTTTTTTAAATTTCTGCATTTGAGATTATAGTAACACATTTACTTACCTGGAAATAATAGTGGGCAAGATAACATTCACGTAAATGGATAGACTGTTCAGAATGTATATTAATAAAAGGGAACTGAATACATAAACATGTTATTTTTAGATTAACCAAAACCATGTTCTTTATGCATTGAAATATTTTTATCTTAATATTTTAATGAAAATTTTTATTGACCATCTCCTGTTTTGCTTCATTAAGTAGTGCATAATAACTAACCAACAATTTTATGGTACTTTGCAGTTCACAGAGTTCTCTTCTCATAAAATATTTCATTTAGTTTCTCCAACAAAGCTATGAGTTAGGTGGTAGTGTTATATCCACGTTTCAAGGATGATAAATCTGAGTGACCTATCTGATTTGCCAGTGATCACATAACTGTAGCAATGGGTTAAGACTGAAATCCAGGACTTCTAATTTTAAAACACGGTGGAATTTAAGCTTGTCTGTATTTTTCAGGGACATAATTATAAATATCAACTACTGTTCTTTTTTGTTATACGCTGATACCCATGGAATATGAAGTTTAATACAGATCACTGTTTATTCAATTGAGAGACGAAGGAGTTAATTTGTTTTTAGAAGCCAGGTTGTAAAATACACACATATCTTTAAATATTAGAAGCAAACTCAATGCAGTGAATGTTTACACTATGAGAAGAAAGTTGAACCTATAGAAACCAAAAGCTCCCGTCTCTCCTTGGCCACTCTGGAGCCATATGCTCATTGAGTTAAAGAGTGGGTAGATCTCAGCAGTATTGAAACCCATCTGTAATCTCTCAATCTCTTTCTCTCAGCACATATAGGTGACTTTCCAGAAGTTAAATGATGTATGATGAGACTTCACCATATGTTGCCCTGTTTGCCCTTGGTTAGAAATGACCAAGACCACTACATTTTCTCAATATCTGTTTTTATGTTTATTATCTCCTTCCTATTACCTGTTGCTATATTTTGTTATCAGCATGGTTACTCTTAATATTCTGTCCTTGTGAAGTCACTGCAAATTTGGAGTGGAATTAGGAGACCAAATATGTATTAATTCATTAGCTTTTTATAATATTTAATTCTGAGCATTTAGCTCTGAGGTCAGAATGGAAAAAATATCTTCCACATGTCATGACTTTTAATGGTAGTATTCACCACTGATCAGAGGCATTGTTTGTTTCCTTTTGGATTCAAGGCTTATGTTTCAAAAAACAAAGATTCATTGATGTGATAGTAAATGTTTCACAATTTAAAAAAAATTAAAAGCCCTGATTTTCTATCATGTCAGATAGAATAGACAAAAGGGACATCAAGAGCATAGATGATATAAATTAGAAAATGATGAATATTTAGTATTTGTTTTAGGATTTATTCCCTTGGCAGCTTTTCTTAGATGGGATTTCTTAAGAGAATTAAGTGCTACAGAAAATGACTTAAGAACTAATTTTCTTATTTCTTTCAAGGATGGTGCATATCTAGTCCATTGTCGATGCTTAGATAACTCATTGGGTATAATGATCACCTTAAGCTTTGGTTCTGGGCAATCAGCATCGGCATCAACTAGAAAACTTAGAAATGCAAGTTGTTGGGTCCCATCCAAGATCTACTGAATCTAGAACTCTGGGGCTGGGACCCAGCTATCAGTGGTTTCACAAGGCCATCCTGGTGATTCTGATGATCCCCAAGTATGAGAACTGCTGTTTCAGGGCATTAGGATTAATTGTCCCCCCAATCCATTGAGAAGGTTCTTTCCCTAGGACATTAGAGTCCTTTGCTTCCAGCCAGCAGAAAGGGAAGAGATGCCTCACACATTCTTTAAAAGCCTCTGCCCAGAACCGACATATATTACTTCTGTTGACATTCTACTGGCGAGAAGTGACCATATGGCTAACCACTCATGTACCAGAGTCAGCTTGTATCCCTGCAAGAGGGTCTATTGTGACATTTTCAGGCATTTTGTGAGCCGTTTGACATCTTGGTAACTTGAAATTGGCTACAGTGGGAGTATTGACACCATGGAAATTAACAAACACGAAAATTAGGATTTTTTCCCCCAGAGACAGTTGTTTAACATATACCAGCACACTGCTGGCCACATGTAGGCTTGGTGACTCCACTGGGAGCACTGCAGGAGAAATGACACTTCAGAATGGTCCTATTTTGAGCAAAGTTGGCTGAGCCTTTTTATACCCCAACCTGAATCAGTCATTGAATGAAGGCTGCTCTGGGAAGGGCATGCTCTTGCACAAGGCAGCTCTCTTCAGAGAGGACCACTGCCTCTCTGGAGGACCACTGCCATCTTTTCCACCATTTGAGACAGGAGTCCTTCCTTGAAGTGAGCTCTAAACGTCATATCCCCATGTGTATCCCAGCTTTTCCTTTCAAGATGTTCTAATATAATTGATCTGGGGTGAACCAGGACATTACAATATTTTTTAACGTTCTCTGGATAATTATACTGTGCAGCCACACTAGATACTGTTTAAAAGGGTCAAGAAAATTGCAGAGATGACAATGTTTTTTGTTTGTGTTGTTTTCCATTCATTAAGGTTTGCACTCTACTTCTTTTAAATGAAATTATGCCTGGAGCAAGAGTCTGAATGCAACAAACAATCAATAAATATTTGTAGGGTGGTTGGCTAAAATAATTATATCTCTGAAAAGAACTCTACCCAGAAAAATTAATTTAGAAGTAAAATACAATAGAAATACAATAATGTATTAACGAAATGAATTAATAACAACATGAATTAAGTTATCTTCAAGATGTTAATCAAATAAATAACATGTATGCTTTTCTATTAAAGAGAAAGCTGGAAGATCTCAGCTCTGATTGGAAGGTGGTAACTCAGTTGCTTCAAGAGCTGCGGGCAAAGCAGCCTGGCCCAGCTCCTGGACTGACCACTGTCAGAGCCCGTAAGTATACTGAATCACATACTCTTTGGCTGTAGTTATTTGTTCAAAAGCACAACACTGAGGTGATCCCTGGGTATAAGGAAAAATCTGCTGGTATTTTGAAAATAGACTTTAGTTTTATTTACTATGCAAAATGCTTTAGAGTAGGCTCCTTGGAAATGGACTCTGATTCAGAGTGTAGGATGACGAAAGCATATTAGGGGGCGTTCTCTGGTGATACAACTATGACAAAGAAAAGTACAGGGAAGTAGACAGTGGAAGAAGCTGAAGGGTCATTTGGCTGTAATAGAGGCCTCAGCACCTTCTATGGGAGCCCGAGAGCTGGGCTGCCTCCACAGACTCTCCGGAATTGCAAGGAGAGGGATGGCGTTTGTAGTCCTGAACCAGGCAGGCTTTTGGCTGCCTAATGGGGTGAAAGGAGGACCTTGAAAGAGTCTTTTCTGGGGCCGAAGGTACTTTCTAGTAAGGAATGCCAGCAACAACCCATACTCCCTGCAGCAGGGATGGGTGTGTTGTCCCTGGAGAGGCAGCCGGGAGGATACCTGAGTACCAGATACATGAGCATTCTGTCTCAATGAATCATCTATCATTTGGAAAGTAGTCTTCAAATACACCGATAAAAATCACTGAAACCACAGAAATGCACACAGTCCTCCTGGCACCCCCTTCTGTCCCTCTACAAAACAATTTTAAGAGCTCTTCCATGTTTGGTTCAGGAAAAAGAAAACTAGACCATGACTACCATGAGCAGATTTGTAAAGGAATGTTTCTTCATTTAGCCCTAGGTTTGACTTTTGTTTTTCCTGAATGTTTACAGTTTATTTTCTTTCACTTTTTACTCATTTGTTAATGGAAAGTATGCATAAAATCTCATGGCCACATTAATGCTGGTTTTGGATCTCAGGGGGAAAGCAGCCAGAAAACTTTGCTGTACTGGTTCTATTATTAGGCAGAACTAAAAACATCACGGGAGGCAGGAGGGGTCATTTGTTTTTTGCCTTGTCTATTTTTCAGATCAAATGATTGAAGTATTAAAGCATTGTGACTGGTTCTTCAAGTAGATTTTTATTTTCCATCAAGTAGAAATATGCCACACTGGAAATACCACAACCAGGGTAGCACGTATTAATTCAATAGCATTTGGGTTAAAAGAGGTCACAGAATCTAGGGACATGTGCCCCCTGGGGTTTCTGAGCACTCGTCAGATTTACATTTAATGACATTGGAAACTTGAAAAAGATGTGCAAGCATTCTTGTTTTGTTATGTTTTGTTTTGTTTTTGTCAATGTGGGACACTAAAATTGCTATACCAGGGTTTATATTCAAGTAATTATATCAGGTTTATTTCTTTTTATGACCTATAACTTTTGGTTCCCTCAGCACATATGCAATAGTTGCCTTCTATATAATCATTTATTGGTATTTGCTCTCTAGCTTTCTCTAGTATGTTCAGCCTCTCTCTGTAACTCTGCAAAAAGATTGGGCTCCAATGATTTGTTTATAAATTTGTTGAACCCTGAACATAATTATGGCTTTATGCTTGCTACTTAAGCCACTTTACACATGGTAGGAAGCTTGTAAAGTGAGGGCACAGAAATCTATTTAACCTATAAAGTACCTAAATGTAACAGTAACATTTGTAATGGAAAATGCATTCCAAATTCCAGGTTGGATTTCCAACAACATAGGTAATTTGTTCACTCAATAAGTATTTATTGAGTAATTTTTATGTACTGGGCATCATACTAGGTGCTAAGGATATTAAATCAAATAAGGTAGTCTCTCCATTCCTGATACATGTACTCTGATTGGAAGCGAAAAATAATGAGCTGGTAAAGAAGAAAATAGATATCATCTCAATACTGTCAAGTGCTCCAGACACAGATTGGTGTCAAGTAGGCACTTGTGAGAAATGCAGAGTCTAGGGCCCTACCCCAGACCCAGTGAATCAGAATCTGCATTTTAATAGGATCCCCAGGTGATTCAGTGCACACAGTGAAGTCTGAAAAATGCAGTTAAAGGGAACAAGAGACCAGGGTAAGAGAGAAAGGGAGTGGAAATGAAGACACAATTGTCTGTCGTTTGGTCAGGAAAGCTTTTCTCCTAAGAGAACATTTGAGAACATCAGAAAGCTGACAAAAATGAGGACTGGAGCCATGCATTTATCTGAGGGAAACTATTCTAGTAGGCACAGAGAAAAGAGCCAGAGCAAAACCCTGGAAGTGAAGCAAGATGGAGGAATATCGAAAAGACCAGTGATACCAGAGCAAAGGGCAAGGGGACACGTGGCCGAAGCAGTGGGAGAGAGCATCTTTTCCAACTCCTGCCCTACCTGCTTCTCTCCCACCTGAGAATCCTACCTTCCCTCCTCCCTCCACCCTTTGCTGTTGCTGCTTGTAGGGGGAGTCTGGGAATGTCCTCAGGCTCTAAGCCACTGATGACAGCTGATGGAGTTGGGATCAGAGCTGGAGAAGAACTGAGGGAGAGAATTTTCTCGAAAGCAGGGGCTTTTCATCCCCTATAGCCAATTGACACAAAGCTGAGCATAAAGCAAAAACTGTGAACTGCCACAAATGTTGAATGGAAAGAATCCATAGGGAGGCTGGTAGATCCAGAACCACTTTGATTCAAATAAAACATTCTTCTTTCTTTAATGTAGTGGTTTAGACATCAGAATTAAGAATTGTTTATATTCCTGACTTTCAGAAAGTTAATGGGGAATACATATTATATATATATTTTTTTAAAAGGAGAATCTAATTTGCAATATGCTTCATATATATTATTATCTCAGGGACTGTGTTGTAATACAATATATTTTTTCACTCATCATAGCAAGTTTTCTCTATTACACTCCTACTGTTGTGCTACTCACTTTTCCATATAAGTCTTCATCCTCAAAATAATTGCAAAATACATATATGTGCGATTCTTATAAGGTGAGTATCTCAAGACTTAGAGAGGAAAATAGCTAGATTAAGATCACACAGCTGGGAAGAAACAGAGCCAGGATTCCAATCCAAGTATGTCAGGCTCCAAAGCCTGTGTTTTGTTTTGTTTTGTTTTGTTTTGTTTTGTTGCTGTGCCTTGCACCATCTCTCTGTCCAAGAAGCTAATGGAAATTCTAGATGTGGAAGCAACTAGCCAGTAGTTAATGTTATTTAACTCAATCTTGGATGTATGAAGAATAAAATTGTGATATGTTTCTGTGTTTTTTCTACTTAAGGAGTAGAAGAAATCAATTTATTCTGTTTGAAGTTCTTTGAACTATAGAACTCTGAACCTCGAATAATCATTGAAATTTTCATCTAGCTGAATATCTTTTATATGTGTGGAAACTGAGGCCCCAAGGGCTTTTTAAAAAAATACTAAACTAAGCTCCCTTATGGCTGCCTACTTAAATTATATAATATGATAAGGTGGTCCTGCCTGAGCCATATAAATTGTTTCAATTTACAAGATAAATAGGCATGCTGGAAAAAACTTTTTTTATAGTCACTGTTGCTTGGATACCTGACTGTATCAGTTACCTATCTCTACATAAAAATGCCACAAATATAATGGCCTAGTATAAGAGGTATTTACCTGCTCATGATTCTGTGGGTCTGCAGTTTGGGCTGTGATGAGCTGGATAGTTATTCTGAAGGTCTTGCTAGAGGTCATTCGTGTGCATGCAGTTCTCTGGCACCTCAACAGGAGCTAGATGGTCTAAAATCGACTCATTCAAATATCTGATAGCTGGGGACCCCTGGGTGACTCAGTCTGTTAAGAATCTGCCTTCAACTCAGGTCATGATCTCTGTCTGGGTCCTGGGATGGAGCCCTGCGTTGGGCTCCCTGCTCAGCGGGGAGTCTGCTTCTCCCTTTCCTTCTGCCCCTTCTACCACTTGTGGTTGCTCTTTCTCGCTCTTAAATAATAATAATAATAAAATCTTTGTTTAAATGTCTGCTGGGCCGCTGTTGGCTGGAGAACCTTGGTTCTTCACAAGGCCTTTCCTCCTCCAGTAGGCTGGACCAGGCTTTCATTATGTGGTATCCTCAGGACAGTGTTTCAAGAGGGTAAGAGTGGGAGCCACAAAATTTCTTGAGGCCTAGACTTTGGAATTCATACAAATGTCACTTCTGGCCCATTCTATTGGAAGAGCAAGTTGTAAGGCCAGCCCAGATTTAGAGAATGGAGAGATACACCACTCTTTCCAAAAAAAATTTCAGTGTCATTGCAAAGGGGCTGTCTGCACGGATGGGAGACTTTATTGTGGCCATCATTTCACACAAATTATGCTGGGAAAGAGGGGGAAAGCAGAGATAAAAGCATTGGTCTGCATCCATTGTCCTATGCCAGCAGTTCTCGAGCTTTACCTTTATGAAAATCACCCATTTCTCATTAAAGCACACATTGTTAAGCTTCAACTCCAGCATTACTGAATCAGTAGATCTGGGATGACACCTGAGAATTTGCATCTGTCAGAAGTCCCCAGGTGGTGCTAATGCTACTGGTGTTGGGACTTTAAGAACTACTACCATGGGACTGTGGGCCTGAATGGCATCCACCACTGCTTCTCTGCCCACCCCCAAAAACTGTAGCTTCAAAATTCAAGAAGATGGGCAACTCACTAAGCCCAGGTGGTCCAGGCCTAGCAGAGGAGCTCAAAAATCCAGGGGGAGAATAGCCACGCTTATACAGAGCTCCCCAAGAGATTCTCAGAAACATTTAGGTAGACAGGACTTCGCATGGGACTGAAGGACTGCATGGCAGATGGAGGCAAAGAGCCAGCAAATCTGGTTGTAAATGTCAGTGTGAATCCTTTCTTATCCACAAGCTGCTAGGTCTGGGAACGTTTGTGTTCTACAATACCCGATTTAGCAGTTTCGAAATAAATTGCATATAGAACATACAAGACTCCAAATCAGGATATTGGAGTTCTTCAAATGTCCCAGGGTAATAACTATGAAATGAATGACCATTGTATATATATAGACACATAGAAGTGCCCGTTAATAGAGGTTTCTAGTTGATTAAACACTGGTAAAACCATCCCTTCCCGTAATTAATTTTGGAGAGAGCAAGTCTCAAATGTAATTACGAAAGTGCTGCATTAGAGGTCAAGAAGCCTAAATTCTAATCTCAATTGTGCTACCAACTTTTTGTAAAGAACCAGGTAGTAAATGTTTCCAGCTTTGTGGGTCATGCAATAAACTTTGTCATTATATATTAAAAGCAGCTATACTGGGATGCCTGGGTGGCTCAGTGGTTGAGTGTCTGCCTTTGGCTGAGGGCGTGATTTCAGAGTCCTGGGATCGAGTCCTGCATCGGGCTCCCTACATGGAGCCTGCTTCTCCCTCTGCCTGTGTCTCTGCGTCTATGTGTGTGTGTGTCTCTCAAGAATAAATAAATAAAATCTTTTTTAAAAAGCAGCTATACCATAGAAGATACATAAATAAACAGGTGTGACTGTGGTCCACTAACACTTTATTTACAGAAACCCAAAAGGGGCAAGTGGGTCAAATGTATAGCTTGCTCATATCCCCACAGGACTAGTCCTTCCTGTAAGCCCTGGGGCCTCTAAATTCAAGTACCTGCGACTCTGCCCAGGCACTCCACAGAAGAAGCTCACCCACTTGCAGAGCAGGTTAGAAGGGCTGGGGAGAAAGCATCCCTGAAACAGCATTCAGCCATTCATGAACAGGAGGTGATGGATAAATATCTCCACTTCTTGGGTAGGTCAGCTCTGGAGCATGTTCCAAACCACAGGCCTCCAGCGAGTTGAGCAACAGTTGCCCACAGTGATAACCTATTTATTAGCATGCCTTGTATAGACTTTCTTCCCATTATTCATTTCTTTACTCTTCCAGCACAGCTTTCTGGTATCATCTGCCAGTTAAACCACTGGTATTCAGATCCCCATCTTAAGGTCTGCTGGTCTGCTCCAGGAGAAACTAAATTAATACAACAGGTCTTAGAATTAGTGCCATTGTTATTCCTTTTGAATGAGTTGTGTTGTGATTTCCATTTGCAGGTGAGAAAATCAAGGGGCAGAAAGATTAAATAATTTGTCCAAAGCTATAAAGCTAGTAAGTGTTAGAATGGGTATTCAAGTTAGGTCTCTGTGGTTCCAAAGCTGATGCTATTAATCAGAACACCATATCTCAAACAGTGATTCATTTATCTTCATTCAGATTTTTGAAGGCTATATTTAAATATCAAATACTCACATAGAAGGTTATTTATACACTTATTATTTGAACTTCACTTGTCTCTCTAGAGTTGAATTAAAGCATTCCAAAGCTATCTCAATAATACTTTGAATATCTAGGCAGTTTGATAGAAGTGTGAAGTTAATTGGAGCCTAAATATAATGTCAGCATTCAGCTATTTATTTGTTTATTTTAAATTGCGATAGAATAATTTATTGTGAAAATGCTATTTATTTATCTGCAATGATCATGACTGAAAGAAGGAAGGAAACTGTCAACTCTCACATTCTTATACCCCTTTTGGGTCCCCACCATTCTGAAAAATATAAGGAGGAGGGGTGCCTGGCTGGCTAAAGTAAAGTATGTGACTTTTGGTCTCAGGGTCATGAGTTCAAACCCCACCCTGAGGGTAGAGTTTACTTAAAACAAAAAAACAAACAAACAAACAAACAAAAAGCAAACAAACAAATACAAAACACACAAGGAGGAGTGCTACCCATATCCTTTCCTGATTCCCAAGTCCACACTGTTGACTCTGCTTTCTCTGTACCTTTAGGGTAAGTCACATCAGTTCCAATGGATCCAAGGCTTTCTCTGCCTCATTAACTGATGATTACCCTACTGAAAACACCTAGACACATATATACCATTATCAGCTTTAAAATTAAAACCTTTAAATCTTAAAAACTTTCTCAAAATCAAATACATGAGGAATAAGATTTTGTACCAAAAAATGTGAAATCCCCTAACCAATCATAAGAACAGTATAAGAAATGAATTTTTGACCCTCCCCCAAGATACTTCAAATCTCTGAGCAACTACAGAGGCCCTGCAACTCTTGGCAGCAATAAATTAACTAATGAATGAATTAAATCATATTTGTATGCATCAGTGAGATGCAGGTGAGTTGAGGGTACTTGAAATATAATGAAAAGTGTCACGCTCTGCAAAGGGAAGTGACAGCAGGAAACCCTGGTGGGAAGGCCCTAGTGTTGCTCACATTGATCTGAAGGAAGTCTCTCTAATGTAGGCAAGTGGGAGTCCCTGGTCCCAAGCCAGGTTCTTCAATAAAGTTCCCTAGTTAGGGTGGATAGAGCAGTGGTGTTAATATGCAGGACAGTGATGGAGAGTAAAAACTAGAGTATTTAGATGTTAATTATCTATTTTGTGACGATGAAGTTCCCTTTCTTCTCCCTCCCTTAACCTTTTGGCAGTTTTATTGCTTGGTTACCATCTCTGGTTGGGGCCAAGCTCTGAGGTCTAAACTGGCAAAGGAAGAGGAGTTCTAATCCATCACTTCTAATGCTTGTTGGAAGCATTCCTGGAAGTTTCAGCGTATGTGTGTGTGTGTGTGTGTGTGTGTGTGTGTTGGAGGAGGAGGAGGAGGAGAATAACATCAGCGGTTGAATAAAGTATCCTGATCGTAAGAGATTTTTCATTTACACACATATCTTGTGTTTTAATGGAAATAAAGGGTTCATTTCAGTAAAACTACTTTAGTCTTCTTATATTATTTAACTCCTTTCATAAAAGGACCTTTGCTGGAAGTCACTACAAAATGCATGGTATTCTTGAATTTCTTCTCAAGCTATTATCAGGTGGAAATTAAAACGATTTAAACATATTCATGAGAACAGGTATCCCACAGCCCACAAAAGTAAGACTTCTCCATGTATTCCTAATATTTTCTAAAATTTTTCTGAATCAATTTGAAATTGAATATAACTTTTCCCTCAAAGAAAGAGGATTCCCAAAGGAAATTGTAGCAGTTTGCACTGAAATTGTAGATTCTAAGATTGTGATCTGAAAGGTCTTTGAGAGGTCATTCATTCTCCTCCACTATCTTCAGGAAAAGCTCTCTCTCTCTCTTAGAAGCAATCTTAAGGTTAACTGCCTACTCTCTTCTTAAAAAATCAAGAGTAGGTGGAGTTCCACCACTGCTGTTATACTCAAGACAGTCTTTCAACTGCTTAACCCAAGCTCCAGTTACCGTCTAAATCATTTTTTTAAATTTATTTATTCATGAGAGGCACAGAGAGAGAGAGAGAGAGAGAGAGAGAGAGAGAGAGGCAGAGACATGGGCAGAGGGAGAAGCAGGCTCCATGCAGGGAGCCTGACGTGGGACTTGATCCCTGTTCTCCAGGATCACACCCTGGGCTGAAGGCAGGCGCTAAACCTCTGAGCCACCCGGGCTGCCCCTAAGTCATGTTTTGAGTAGGAAAAGAACACTTCTGCTCACTTTATTAGACATTTTTCACAGTCTGTTACTTAATCTCCTCTCAAACTATGCATTTTTTGCATAAATCAGGTGAGTGCCCATGGCATGTCAACAAAAAAAAAGCTGTTTCTCAAATGCCTAAACATCTCTGTGCCCCCCCTTCTGTTCCCCCAACTGTGTTTCCATATTGTTTTTCTGTTGTAGGCTTCAGAATTGGACTCTGTTCCATAATTACTGGTCTGCTCATGACTCAGTCAAATCACCAAGTCTCCATACCCCTTTCCAACCTTTATATGATGATATCATTCTGCTTGCTGTAATGTACTACTAGCTTATAATAAATCTGACAACTAGTTGAGTGCCTGGTATTTTTCTATTTTACCTTAGCTAGTCATGTCCTTTTATACTGGAACATCCAGAAAGGCTTCCCTTACAATGTAAAGTATCTTTAAACTGACTCACATGATTTCATCAGCCACATTTGTACATGATCATGCTTTCCTAGAACTATTCTACCTCAAACACACATTTTTCTCCCGATACTCACAAATCTCTCCCCCCTCGCAGCCACTGTTCTAGAAAGAGTCTTCTCCATTTGTGAATCTATTTCTTCTTCTCAATGCAGTCTTGCTGTATCATTCCAAAAGACCACTGAAAATGCCCTAAGGCCAGAAATGACCTCTATATTAAAATGCTGTTTCAGTCCTCATCTTGTTTAAACTCTGAGCAACATTTAATGCCATTGGCCACTCCTGTTTCGAAATATTTCTTCTATCCTTTCACATATATAGCACCACTTTGTGTTTCCTCTTACCTCCCTGGGTATTCTTTTGCAGTTCTTGGCTGGCTTAACCTTCTCTATGTGGCTTTTAAATGTTTAAAGTAATGCAGGCTTGCTTTTTTACATTCTTTAATCTCTTGGATAATCTCATTTACTTGCATGGTTTCACTTACCAACTATACGTTTAAGTTTCTCACATTCTTTTTTTTTAATGTGTTTATTTGAGATAGAGAGAGCATGAGCAGAGGGGAAGGGCAGAGGGAGAAGCAGACTCCCTGCTGAACAAGGATCTGACGTGGGGCTCCATCCCAGGACCCTGTGATAATGATGACTTGAGCCGATGGCAGACGCTTAACCAACTGAGCCACCCAAGCACCCAGTTTCTCACTTTCTCAATTTAAATTTACACCTCTCTTTTTGAGTTCTTGTTTGCACACTAATTCAGAAATACAGCAGTGGAAAAATAAGTATATGTAGCCTCATGGAGCTAATGTTTCTGTGGGGATAGAAAATAAAGAAAATGGATCCAATATGTTCACATGTTCCGAAATGATAGCTGCAATGGAAAAGACAGC
The DNA here is from genome assembly GCF_011100685.1 of Canis lupus familiaris. Taxonomy (NCBI): domain Eukaryota; kingdom Metazoa; phylum Chordata; class Mammalia; order Carnivora; family Canidae; genus Canis; species Canis lupus. The sequence goes on along the minus strand of NC_049260.1, from coordinate 27,112,470 downwards.
AGGGAAGAGTGTAAGGAGTGTGAGTATGGAGTACGAAGGTGGGGCTAATAGATACACCTTCACCGAAAAGGTGCAATTTAGATGAAGGCTTGAACACTTTCAAACAACAGTCAGAATGTGAGCCATGTGGATTTCTGGGGGAAGAATATTCTAGGCTGCAGCATTCCATGGATGATGTTCTAACAAATGCCATCAGACGGAAGTATGGCTAATACTGGAAAGAACAATCAGTGTGGCTGGAGCATAGTGAGTGAAGAGGATAGTAGTTATGAGATAAGATTAGATCAGGAGAGCTTTGAAGGCCCTTGGGATGACTTTGACTTTTACTTTGTGTAAGACAAAAAGCCAATAGAAGCTTCTGAGCCCACCAATGAGATCATCTGACATGAGTTTGGGCAAAAATTTTCTGGATGTGTTAAGAATAAACTATAAGAGGATGCCTGGGTGGCTCAGTGGTTGAGCATCTGCCTTTGGTTCAGGGAGTATTCCTGGGATCCAGGATCAAGTGTCCCTTTTCGGACTCTCCACAGGGGGCCTGCTTTTCCCTCTGCCTGTGTCTCTGCCTCTCTCTGTGTGTCTCTCATGAACAAATAAATAAAATATATTTTTTAAAAAGAGTAAACTATAAGGATAGGCATAGGGGAGAAGCAAGAGAGACCTATTAGGAGACTAATAGAATAATTTAGGTGAGAAACTGTGACAATTTTGTCCAGAGTAAGGGCAGTGGAAATGATGAGAGGTGGACAGGTTCTGAATGTGTCTACAAGCTAGAGCCAACAGGCTTGGTTGACAGAATTGATAAAGGAAATGAGAAAATGTGATGAGGTTTATGGCCTGAGAAAATTGTGAGAACAGTGTTGTCATTTACTGAGTTAGGGAAGATGGTAGGAGGTACAGAGTGGTGGAAGGTAACATAAGGGGGAAAAAAACAAACTCTGCTTTGTACAAATTAAGTTACATATGCCCACTAGTTATCGAATTAGAGATGTAGAATAGGTTAGAAAGATATTATGTGCTGGAGGAAGATCCAGTCTAGAGATGTAAATACACAATTTTTAGCATATAGCTGAGCCATGAGGTTGTGCTAGTGGGGTGAATGCATACAGAAGAGAGAAGATATGCAAAGACAGCCATGGAGGATCCCAATGGTAAGAGATTGGGGATGCAGTAATGAGTAGTCATTGAAGTAAGAGGAAAATCAGGGGCAGCCCCGGTGGTCCAGTGGTTTAGCACTGCCTTCTGCCTGGGGTGTGGTCCTGGAGACCTGGGATCGAGTTCCGTGTCGGGCTCCCTGCGTGAAGCCTGCTTCTTTCTCCCTCTGCCTGTGTATCTCTCTCTCTCTCTCTCTCTCTCTCTCTCTCTCTGTCATGAATAAATAAATAAAATCTTTTAAAAAAAGAGGAAAATTATGACAGAAACCTGGACGCCAAGTGAAGGAAGTGAATTAAGGAGAAAGATTGGATAAACCATGTCACATGTTGCCTGTAAGTCTAGTAAGATAATGCCTGAGAACCAATCTTGGATTTAGCAAACTTGGATGGAGTGGTAGAGGGAGGCAGTACTGACTTGGGGATTCAAGAGAACCTTATATATCCAACATCTCACTCGATATCTGAACTTACTTATCTGTCAGACTTTTCAAATCTACTACCATGTCCAAAACCGAGCTAGTGAATTTATTCTCCCATCTTCTTCTCTTGTATCCCCTATCTCAGGAAACAGCAACACCATCCACTCATGCCAGCACCAATATGCGATCATAAATGGATACCTCTTTCTCCTTCAGTTTTCTTATCCAATTGACCACCAAGTCCTACTGATGTTACTTAAATATCTTCCAAATTATGTTGGCCATCTCCATCCCTTCTGCCATCATCAAAGTTTGCCTGGATACGTGCCTCCTAAGTGATGTCATTTACCTCTCTTTAGTTCTTTCCCCATATAAACCTGCTTCACAAAAAATGCTACTGCAAAATGTAAACCTTATTTTATTATAATCCTTGAATGGTGTCCCATTGCTTTTAGAATAAATCCCCAGATCATTAACATGTCCCACAAGGTCTTACTTAATGGCTCCCTGCTTACTCTTTTTGCTCCACTGTCCCCACCTTCTCTTCAAAGCCTAGCCTCTCTTACTTTTTTAAGTTCCTTTAGCATGTCTGCTTCTTCCTGATGTATCATCTGACACATTTTGGCTCAGGGTTTCCACACCTACTACTACTCTCTTACCTGGATGATCTCTCCTCTTACCCATTCTTTTGATCCCAGTTGCACCTTTTATTCTGCAGAACTCTTCCCTTGAGCCTCCTATTATCCAGTCTGAAAATATATTTTTTTCTCTTTCATAGCCCTACCACTATTTTAATTTCTAAATTATTGATGTGATTATTTTTCATTTCCTAATAGACTAAGTTCCAGGAGGATACTATTTTATATCTTATTCATCAGTATATACCTCTTGTGTAGGTGACTTTTTATTCAGTGACTAGCATGTAATACATGGTCAGCCAATATATTTTGACCAGATGAATAAATAGTACATTTATTTTGGAGTTGTATCAAATAAGTCAACCTTCCATGTAATTGTAATACCAGAGAAATTAAGTGATTATATGCTTGTCCAACTGGTTTGTGGCACAATCAGACTCAAACCCTCATCTGCTGAGTCTGATTCTAGTGCCCTTCCGTATTCTTATATATCACAACTTCTGTTTTCTGTTTAGATGCAACTGACAGATATGTTTATCCTCATATTCTTAGTGGTAAATCCTGTTTTTTTTAAGACTACAGTATTGATCAAATGGGGATATGCCATGGCTCTGATGCAAATCTTGCAGGCTAAGTCTAACCCCCATCTTATTCCTTAACTCTGTTTCTTGACAGTGTCTTCATATCCAAATTGAGAACCTGTACTTAATGGTCTAACATGCTGTCTTCCCCTTAAAATTTATACACTTTATTCCCCCTCTCATCTCGAATGCAGGTTTTTTTTTTTAAATACTTTTTATTCTCATTTTCCACAGTGCTTACCAATCCATGATGACATCATTAAACATTCAATCTACCTGTCCCAATATTTAAGCAAAATTGCTATTGGCACTAACTACACCAGTGCCTAAACTGTAATATGGACCTATGCTAGAAAAACAAAAAGTCAAAATTATAATACCTCCAATTCTTGCTTCTGAGATAATTATCATAACTTCAAAAAAATCATTGTTCTACAACACTAAAAAAGCAGGAACTAAATAATACAAATTAGTCTTTGATGTCACTTCAACTTCTCAGGATTATCCTTATTTTTGAAGAAATTTATGGATAAAAGATATAAATAAACTTTATATAATGTTTACTGTGGATTATAAATGGAGGAGGTAGTTTTACTTCTTAAAATGCATTTAAAAAGTTGTTTCCTCCATATTAATATTTTTTGACTCTATGATTTGGTGATAAGCTTTTTTGCTTATTACTAAGTCCAGCAAAATCAAAAGAGAAGCCCTATTATTTTTCCTACTGATTCTTATTTGTTTAAGGTAAAATGTGCCTTTTTCATTTGAACCCTCACTCTGTGTTTAACAAATAAGGACGTAACTCAGAATTGAATTGTGTGCTTTGGATGAGATTTTTTTCAAGGTCAGGACCTAGTTTCACAAGAAATTTTATTTTTTTCCAATACGGCTGACATCCATTCCCACCAGCTGAAAGACAAACTTGTCTAATAAAGCTTTCAGATTCAATTTGCTCTCTGCATACAGCTTGAGGATCTCTGGAGGTCACTCACAGCACGTGCAGCAACCCCAACAGGGAGAAGTAATGAAAAGATTCTGGTTAAAAAGCTGACACTATCCCTTCCAACCTCCTTGAATGAGAATGTAATAAGCAAGTTTATAGACATAAATCTCTATGATTCCGGGGATTTCCATCTTGATCTCTGACTCTGAGGAACATTTGAATGCATGGATTTGTATCTATTATCTGAGTGAATAAACGCTTCATATTGAGCATATTGGGGAAATCTATTTTAACAACAAAGGTTTGATGTAAATCAGGCAAAACAACATTGTCACTTCATGTTGAACTCTGTTAGAGGGTCTCAAAGGCCTCACAGTTGGCTTCTGTTCTGGTAATATCTAGGCATATCATAGTTTTTTTTTTTTTCAAAAATAATACCTATTTCATTTCAGTTATTCCCTCTGGCTTTTGCATTGACCCGAACATACCTAATATTTGTCTTTAGAGCTAACATGCATTAATGCCTTGCTCTGTACCAGCCATGTTGCTAAATATTCTTTGTGCATCATTCTGTTTTATCTTACTACAGCCTTTATGACACAGGTGCCACATTATTTTCTTTTTTACTATACTTTGAGAGAGTTGTTATCCCAAAGACAACCAGGTACTAAGCGGACATGGCATGGCTCTGAAATTGTATCTTCCTCAAGTCCATGTCTGTCTTTAAATGTTCATATTAAATATACTTGGCCTTGGTAATGCAGATGATGCCGTGGACTCCATAGACCATAGAGTCAGTTCTATCATACTGCTCATACTTTTGTAATATATTTTCCAAGTGCAATTCAATAGTAGTATTTTGTCCCCCTTCTTTGTTCTCTTGCATGACATCCACATCTTATATTAAAGCTATGTGTGTGGACTTCAGTCTTAAATAGTAGCACCCTTGATGCTCTCCTACTAACCTTGTACCTATGGAAGTGATTTCAGTAAGAAGAAATATAGAGCAGCGTTTTTCCATCTTTCTTTCTCTTTGGTTTTTTCCCCTTCTCCTGGAAGGTAGGGCCATGGGAACAACAACAACAACAAAGGCACTGAGATGATAGGCCTGTTTCTCCCACAATGTAACTATTGAGCTTTATTTATTCTCCCAGTTTTGTATCTGTCAGTACAAGGTCAAGCAACCAGTACCACAGCAGAATTATAAAAAGTAGATATGGAAAAGACGACAAAGCACTCTGGGACCAGTGCCCTGCTACAATCCAAAATTAATTTTTTAAAATCTAGTTAAGCAGTGCTTCATTTGATCTCTTCTTAAGGAACACCACAATCTTCTTGGTCAGGCCTGGCTTTCCAAAAATATTACCTGGTATTTTCCTTGTTCATTAGCTGTGGTGAATAAGTGGGCCCTATTGTTCACTTTGGAATGAAATAATTGAAGTGAATATTGACTTGAACTTCATCCAACCAAGCACATGAACCAGGAACCTAGGCTTCATTGTCTGTTCTGAGGAACCTCCCATTCTGCCCTCAAAGCAATAGCTGCCCCTCCAATATGTCCCCAGACCTCCATTTACCTCTCATATCCCATTTTAACTAGTCCCCTGCTCTCCACCTTTTTATGACTGCTTATTATGGTAGGTTTCATCTTTATTTCACTTGAACCAGGGGTTATATGCTTTTAAAAAATATTCAAAGCTGCTGGACTAGACAATATGGAAATATCTGTGAAAATAAAAGGGAGCAAAATTAACAGCCTTGTTAGAACTCATCAAAATGGATAGCACTGACCCCTCTACTTAGCCTGTGTCCCGCTTAAGCATGCCCCTAAACCAGTATGTATTTTTCACATGTGGATAAATCTGAGGCATTATAGTAAAAGCCAGTGTGGGAAAGGCAGTGGGGGCAAGTGGATTGAAATAAATGAGTGGGCAGAAAATATGAGAACAGTAATAAGCCATACTAAACATGTACACTCAAGGAATAAATTGGCAGTGGCACAGTAACTAAATGAATGATAAGGTTGGCCAGACTGACACGTGAATAGGAACTAAAACAAGTTATGACTAAGTCAGCGAGGCTAGAAATGGAGAAAAGAAAACATTGAAATCCGAATAATCATAAACAATAACATTCTTTACAAGTGCATATTATCTACTTGGATCTTAAAAAATATCCCTGAAGAGTGAGGATTATTATTTTCTGTACTTGGAGAAACTGAGTAAGAAGGGACTCAAGACAGAAGTTTTTATCTTTCTATTTCTAGTGCATTGTTATTCAAACTATACTAGTGAGAACAGGAATTTATTCACCAAATCATAGCATGTTGCAATTAGGTGATGCTTTCTGAAGGTTGGAAGATATAATTTGGTGGGGCCAATAAAAAATTCTTACTTTATAAAGTAAGTTATTAGTTTGTAGAAGTGTACTATTTTGTTAAGAATTAGGTTTATGATATAAATTACTTTGAGAAGGTTTTAGGTCAGGGATTGGCAACTTTGGTTTTCTGTAAAGAGTCAAATAGTAAGTATGTTTGGTTTTGTAGCTCTGCTACTGAAGGTCAGCTCTGCTACTGAAGTGCACAGGCATTCGTCAATGGTACATAAATGGATGAGTTCACTTGTGTTTTAATAAAATTTTATTTACGAAAACAGGTGGTGAGTCAAATTTGGCATGAGAAATGTAGTTTAATAATCTCTCTTTTAGATAAATACTTGCAGATAGACTCATAGTAGCTAATAAAGGAAATATAGATTGTTGAATATATTTCTCTAATCTTTAAAGGAGGACTCCAAGTGGGAAAAGATTTCTTATCAATAGTGTTTTAAAGGCTTATTCAAAAACAGGAATACCATGTGCCTACCATAGGATGCAAACTTGTAAAGCCTTTATAGTAAGAATGAAGAGAGGGTATGAAATACTTGGTTTAACTATTAAAGAGTGTCCTGCTGTCATTTGAAAAGCATTTAATAATACCTATATAAATAGAATTAAGCCTAAAATATGTTGTCCTCCCTTTAGAGAACATTTTCTCATCTTAGCAGTGAAAAATAAATACAAAAACAAGGGATACTAGATATCAGATGTTTTTATTCTTATAAACGTTAAGTTCCATATATTTAATTATTGAGACACCCTTAGGTATACCTAAATAGAGGTAATTATTTCTGTATTATCTGAAATTGAATTATTGCTCACAGTTCAAGGGAGGACAGTGTTAAATATCACAGTGGAGCCTGCTTTGAACCTTAAAACCCTGAGCACACTTCTACAAAGGTGGAAGGGCCTCCCAGAGAAGCATCATAGACCAATAGAAAAAGGCCATCATAATGCCATTTCGGCAGACTAACATTTAGTGAATGAGTTGGAAAGAGATAAAGTTGTAGTTAGAGCCAGTGGGTGATGTCACTATCAGGGAGATGGGAAGCTATTTCCCAATACATTCTTAGTTAATGGTGAGGTTCCTTCTCCAACTGTAGGCTCTAATTTTGTATATGAAAAGAGAACTTTTTTTTTTTCAAGAGAATTAGAAGACATGTCACAGACTAGGAGAAAATATTTGCAAACGACACATCTGATGAGGAACTGTTACACAAAGAACTCTTAAACCTCAACAATAAGAAAACAAACAACCTAATTAAAAATGGCCCAAAGCCCTTCACAGACAGGTCACCAAAGAAGATACAGAGATACCATATAATCAGATGAAATGATACTCCACATCATATGTCATCAGGGAAATGTGAATTAAGATAGTGCAAGAAAAAAAAAAAAACAGACAACAAAGAACCACCTTAAATCTATTAAGAAGGGCCAAAATCTAGAACACTGAGCACCTCCAAATTCCAGTGAAAGTGTGGGACAATAGGACCTCTCTTTCATTACTGATAGGAATGCAAAAAGGTACAGGTATTTTGGAAGACAGTTTGGTAGGGTTTTGTTTTCTTTTGTTTTGTTTTGTTTTCCAAAAGAAAACGTACTCTTACTGTATGATTAAGCAATCACACTCCTTGGTATTTACCCAGGGGAGTCAAAAACTAATGTCCACACAAAAACCTGCACATGGATGTTTATAGCAGATTTACTTGCAGTTGCCAAAACTAGGAAACAACCAAGATGTCCTTCAGTAAGTTAATGGATAAGTAAACTGTTACAGCCAGACAATAAAATTTATTTGGCACTAAAAAGAAATGAGCTATCAAGCCATGAAGAGACGTGGAGAAACCTTAAATGCCTATTACTAACTGAAAGAAGCCAATCTGAAAAGGCTACATACTGTCCGAGTCCAGCTACATGATATCCTAGAAAAGGCAAAACTATGGAGACAGTAGAAAGATCAGTGGTTGTCCAGGGGTGCAGCAGAAAGGGTTTGGGGTTTGGGGAAGAGAGATGCATAGGGAGAGCACAGAGGATTTTTAAGGCAGGGAAAATATTCCATATGATTCTGTATGATAAAGATGGATGCATGTCATTATACATTTTTCCAAACATTTTTCCAGACCCTGTAACACCAAGAGTGAACCCTAAGGCATATTATAAACTTTGGGTGGTTATGATAGATCAATGTAGGTTCATCCTGGGTCAAAATGTACCATTCTGGTGAGTGATATTGATAATGGGGAAGTCCACACATGTTTGAGGGCAAGGAGTACGCGGGGAAACTCTGTGTGTCATTCCCAATTTTGTTGTAAACCTTAAACTTGTCCTTTAAAAAGTCTTTTAAAAGTTTTTTAATTAAAAAGGAACACTTGGTATGCATTGGTATCATTAATTTGTCAATACACTAATTCAGCAAATAATGTGTGCCCTGTTCTGTGCTAGATGCTAGGAATACTGTCCTGACCAAGATAAACACACTTCCTGGACTTTAAGAAAGCAAGACAATTAAATAACTTTATATGACAAACACTAGGACAGAGAATGCTATGGAAGAACCATAACCAAGTCTGGAAGGTGTAGTTGGTGGATGTCAGGGAAAGCTTTCTGGGACAAAAAAGGAACCATGAAGATAGGATTAGAAGAATATATAAGTGTGTATAGACAAATAGGTTAGGGGAGGTGGCGAGTATTCCAGGCAGGAGAAATGGCATAAGTAAAGGTCAGAAGCAAGAGGTGACCTGGCAATTCTTTAAAAATGCCAGAATGGATGAAGCATTGAATGAGGTAGGGAATGGGTGAGGAGGGATGTCAAGGAGCAGGTTCTGGATGAGACTAAAAGTGTAGGCATGTTCTTAAATTGCTTTTTAAGGAATGCTGGAAAAATCAATCACATATTATGTGAAGGGCAATGGAAAGCTACTGGAGCATTCTAGTGATGTGACCATATCTGGGTTTTGGAGAGCTTACTCTGGTGAAAGAGTAGAGACCAGGTGAGAGAAGCATTACACTGGAGGCTGTGCCAATTGTTCAGGTGAGAGACAGTGATGATGTCAACCAGGGGCGTGAGGAGGAGAATGAAAATAAGTGAACAGATTAAAGAGGTACTAGCATGGAGAGACAACAGGGCCTGTGAACTGACTGGACAAGAGGGGGGAAATATGGAGAACTCCAATAGATGACCCAAACTCCTAGCTTAACAAACTGGGTGGATGATGGTGGAACTTACTCAAGTGTGAACTGTTCTAGGATTCAGGGGATGGCAAGTTCAATTTTGGATATACCAGGTTTGAAATGCTTGCAAGACCACTGAGTAGACTTACCCATGTGAGTCAGGGAAGAGGCTTAGGCTAAAAATATGGATGCCAGAGTTATCAGCATATACAGTAAAACAATAACTGAAGTCTCAAGAGCAGAGAACACCAAGGGAATGTATCTAGAATGAGAAGAGAAGAGGACTTAGGACATACCCCTAAGGAATTCCTACATTTGACATCCAGAGTAAAGTAAGCCAGCAAAGGAGACTGAGGTGTGGCTCAAGTCAGAAATAGAAACCAATGTGGAATGAAGTCAGACTTTTCAGTTTCTCTTTAAATAGGCAGAGAAAAGAAAAAAAAATAAGATTCATCCCTGCTTGTTTTGCCAGACATATGCTATGAAAATATACTGAAGTGAGGAGAATAGTAGCTAATAGAAAGTATAGTCAGTAATGGCCACAGGGTCAGCTGAAGTGATAGACCATGGAATCTAAGCTGGAGAAGGCAGCAGGTGAAAGTAAAGAGGAAAAAATCAGGAGAATGGTTATCTTAGGAGGATAGAATAGGTGGTGCTCTGGGGAACAAAAGGGTGGGTTTCAAGATATAGGTAATGTTCTATTTCTTGATAAGGGTGGTAGTTATATGGAATGTTGCTTTGTAATTATTCCTTAAACTCTATGTGTATGTTCTGTGTAATTATCTATAGGTAAGAAAAATCTCACTGTAAAACACAAGGCTTCCAAAACGTGATCATCACAAATGTAGTAGATACCCCTGCACCTGGAGTCACATGCCTTTGACACACCTCTGGTTGCAGTTGCCATGAACAGGCCTGGGTGAGCTCAGACTTACCGTTAGTTGATAACACTACATTTAGCTGATCATCAAGGGAATGGCTCTTGTTTTCCTACTTGCTGCCCAAGGGATTTCTCTGAAATGCCAGGAGCCCACAAATCCTGCGAGCTAACCCAGCCTAGAACTTTTGATGATGAACAACTCTCACCCCATGGGAAATGAGAGCTCATGCTTATATTTTTAGCTTTGGGACATCTTTCTCAGTGCTTCTTAGGAACATGAAAAGGTTCTGGCAAAATCCAGGCCCTATTGCCCATAATGGTGATCTCAGGAATACACATTATATTGGCATTTCTGCCTTCTCTGTCTCACTTTTCTCATCCTTCATTCCTGCTTCTCAGGGATCAGCTCCCAAATAAATAATTTGTACCCAAGTGCTTGTCAAAGCCTTGTTGTCAGGGGACCCAAAGACAATAAAATCAATGGAAGGAACTGAAAGAGGAAGAGATCATAGGAGGTGAAGAGATTTTCTCTGTATGCCAGACAGTATATTTAATGGCTAACTTAGGAGTCCCATTTAGATGTCTCAAAGATCACCTCGTGATTTCCCCTGTAATCAAATTCATGATCTTTCCCTGTAATTCCCCTCCACTTCAGTTTTTTTTAAGATTTATTTATCTATTCATGAAAAACATAGAGAGAGAGAGGCATGGACACAGGCAGAGGGAGAAGCAAGCTCCCCAAAGGGAGCCAGATGTGGGACTCAATCCCAGAACTCTGGGTCACGACCCTAGCTAAAGGCAGACGCTCAACCGCTGAACCACCCAGGCATTCCAGCTTCAGATTTTGTAGTGCCCCTTATCCAGTAACATAATCTTGGTAATCATTCTTGCCACCTTCTCACTTCACTGCTGCTGGACATCCATCACCGAGTCCAATTGATTTTTCTCTCCTAAATATTTCTTGGATCAGCTTTATTCTTTAGATTTATCTTACACTGACCTTTCCCAATCCATCGTATCTTTCCTAGACTGTTAGAGTAGCCTTGTATTGGGTCGACCATAGTCCTGGTTTGCCCCGGACAGGCATGGATTATTGTCCATTGTGTTGGTCTAAATAACAGTGCTCCCTTGGACTCTTAACACTATCCATATGTTCATGATAAATAATCTGGTCATTCCAATTTAAACTAATCTCTTATTCTTTCATTCTTTCTCTTCTACATAGCATAGCTATGTAATCCTTTCAAAATATAAATTTCAAAGCAGAACATTCTTTAAAACACTTCAGTGGTTTCCAGTTGTCCTCAAAATAAAAGTAAAACTGTTGAATAGCTTACAGGATATCGTGTGGTGTGATCCTTCCTATTCCATCACCATTATGCCAGATGTCTTGTGCTGTTTGCTGTCCTATTTTCACATTGGCCTGCTTTCTGCATTTTTGTTGTTTTTTTTTTTTAAGTGACATCTTTTGCCTACTACGAGTCTACTACGGGCCCCTTTGCTTAGAACACTCTCTCCTTTGTTTACCCATCTGATAGTTCCTTACTTTTCAGGGTTCAGCTCAAATGTTATACTCAGGTAGGACTCCCCTAACTTTGCAGATTAGGTGAAATCCTTCAGTGCCAATGTAAACAGCATCACTCATGCTTCTCTTGCAGAACACATATCAGATCTTCCATTTATTTCTGAAATAATTCAAATCTACATTGGCCTTCTCCCTCGATTGTGAGCTTCTTAAAGAGAGACTCAGATATTTTTTACTTATCATTGAATCCACATTAGCTGAGAATGAATGAGGAAGTAAGAAATAGAAAACTGGTTTCTCTTTCTAGTATAGGTTCTTAGATCACACAGGATAATTTCAAGTAGGACTAGGTAGAAGAAGGAGCCCTCGAGTCAAGGACCCGAGGCTTCTGGAAATAAAAGAAAATGTCAAAGGGTAGTGGAAAAGAAAAGTGGGAAATGAATGGTGATTGTAAGAGAGGAGGTATGTGAAGAAGTGGAAATAAACATGTAATGCACTGTTTTATTTTAGGCCCAGAGAACCTGAGGAATTCAGAGGGATTAAAAACGCTTCCCTGGGGAATGCCTGGGTGGCTCACTCAGTTTGGCATCTGCCTTCAGCTCAGATTATGATCCCAGAGTCCCAGAATGGAGGCCCGAGTCAGTCTCCCTGCTCACTGGGGGAGTCTGCTTCTCCCTCTGCCCCTAACCCCTGCTCGTGTGCGCTCTCTCTCTCTCTCACTCTCTCTCTCTCTCTCTGTCTCCCTCCCTCCCTCCCCCTGTCTAAAATAAATAAGTTAAAAAAAAAACTTGCCTGAGCCTTAATAGTGAGCTAATGGCAAATTTAATAGACCTTGGCCCAACTGCAACCTCTCTCACTCTCGTACTCTTTGCCTGGGTCTGTTTTTCTTTATCCCCTTTACCATTCTCTAAAATAATTTAAAATTTTATTTGTTTTCTGTCTTTTTTTTTCTCTGTCAAGATATAAGTTCTTCTGGGCCACAGGCTGTTAGGTTTGCTGCTGTATCCTCAGTGTCTAGAATGATGGTGCCCAGGAGCAAGTGGGCTCACAGAAGTGTTATCAAATATTTCTTAGTGTTAGTGATGCTTGCATTCATACCATATGGAGTTTGGATCATTTTGCCAACCTGAGGTTTTATAACCTGTTTCTTTTCCTATCTTTGCTGCATGTCTGTCTACCTATTTTTTTCAGTCTTCCCCTCACATTCTCCCCTCCCCCAACTTCCTCTCTACTACAAATTATACTCTGAACAAGACTGGAGCCACTTTCCATTGATTTTGAGGTCAGTGGTTTGAGTGACAACTCCATGTGGAGAACTTTGAACCTCCTGCTGACTCATTGTTGGCTTTAAAAAAAATACTCATCTTCCTGAATCCACTGGGTAAATTTATGCCCACAAAATAGACAAAGCCTCTAGAACAAAAACTGTGTGAACATCACAAGTATTGGTATGGCCTTGATTTCCGGACTCAAAAGTATCATGGCAATTTTAAAAAGAGAAGGAGGGGAGATTTTAAAGTATTTTTTATCATTCAACCCAATTTTTAACCAATTTATTTGTGGTTTGAATGTAAGAACCATGAAATACCTTTCCAGTGTATTATTATCCTCAATATTTCTACCTGTAAAAGAAGAACAAAGATATTGTTTGAGAATAAAAAAATATTACAGTGGTAGAAAAATTCAGTTTAAAGTGTTTCTTTGGAAGCTGTCACACGACCCCTGTCTCCAACTCTGCTTGCTGAAGAGTCATTGTTTCCTCTCAACAAATTGGTCACTTTCATTTCTTCTCACCTATAAGTCTTTTTGGTTCTTTATATTTCATTCAAACATGTCTCTTGTCTTCTTTGATTTTTGTTCCCAGTCCCTCATTTTTTATTCCCTTTGTCATCTTGTGTGACATAAAGGATCTGCCAGCCCAAATCCTTTAAAATATTTGTCTTACCAGTGTTTATTGTCCTGTCACATGTACTCTTTAGAAATCCACTGGTTTTCTAAGTTTCTATATTCTCTTCCTTTTTATGGTTTATTTGCCTCTTGACATGAATTATAAGTATATTAGATCAGTTCATTTCATTTTATATGCACTTTTGACCCAGCATTCTTGGTATATATAAATTTTTAATTGTATTCTACCTTGAGTATTAAGACATAATTTGTATTAATCCTCTAGGCAAGACTTCATTGTTAGTATGCTCTTGGCTATGGTTCTGTAACTTTATCCTCAGTGCTTTGGATAGTCTTAACCAAGAATCACCCAGTCCTTTTCAATTTTAATTCTTTCTTGTTTTAGTTTTTGAGGTCGGATGTTCTCTTGTTTGGGTTAGTTTTATTTTCAGTGACTTTCTGGTCACTCACTGCCATTCCTACTTTGTTGACTTCTTTCCCTCTGTCAGCCCCTTAAATGTTGATATCACCCAGGACTTAACCCCTCCCAAGTCTACATCCTTTTGTAGCTGGCATCTGTTCTAATTTGTCATATCCCATGCTGTAACTATTGTCAAATTTCTTCTGTATTTTAATTTGTTTAATTCTTATTTTTTCTTCTGTATTTTTAAAGTTATAGTTAAAAACATATAACCCAAAATATACCATCTAAAATCACTTTAATACCAATTCAGCATATTAAAGAATGTAAGAGAAAGACTACTAAAACTATGCCAGTGATTATCTCTAGCTCAGACTTCTCTCCTAAACTCCAGACTCATATTTTCACCTGCCAACCAGCTACCGCTTAGCCATTCCACACATACTTTAAACTCAGTGTGCCTGAATTTGATATTATCATTATCTTCAGAAAATTTACTCCTCCTACTATACTCTCTGGGTGGGTGGTACTACTATCCACCAACTTAGAAATCAAGGAGTCATTCTAGCCCTTTTTCATTTCTTACTTTACACAACCAATCACCAATCCTATTGATCCCGTCATAAGTCAAACAACCCTGAACTTTTTAATTCAGCTCCACCATTTTGTTTCAGGGATCATCTGCAAAGCCTCATCATTGGTCTTCCTATTTCTTTCAACCTATCTTGTACATGGGAAGTTCATTACTTCTTAACATGCTGATTGTATTACTTTGGGTTGTACAATAATTCTCTTTCTTCCTCTAGGATAAAATTTGTTGTTGGAGTGTATGTCTCCCACTAAGATAGAAACTTCTTAAATCCAAGAAAAATGTCTTTTTTTGTAACCCTGGTGATGTGTTTAATAGTTAAGATGTTTTGGACTGCGAGAAAGACAATGCCCATTCAAAGTAGCTTCAACAATAAGGATATAATCTCATATAAATGGAAGTTCAGAGATTAGAGCAGACTCCAGATGCAGTACAAACAGAGCTTTGACATTCTTTCTATATGATTTTCTTTATTCAGATTTTCACTTCATGTCAGCTCTGACCTCCTCACTTGTCTCTCCAGTGTTCAAGATGATTGCCATCAGCAACGGGGCAACATGATTGTTTGTCACTGTGAGAAGCAGAATCTCTTACCTGAAGAGTAGGTTAAGGGATTTATCTACCAGCCAGATCAATCGATCTAGGTTTTATATATATATATATATATCTATTCCTGTACCATAATATTCATAGTGATGTTATGGACTGATTGACTTAAAATTTGAGTTCCTTAAACCAAAGTAAAGAGATTGGGATTATCTTGATTGGCCTCGAATCTAGACTTCAAATGAATTTAAATCCACCTATAGAATTGGAGGCGGAGTCTATGGAAGCCTGAAGAGAATTGGAATTCTCCTAGGAAAGAGAAATGCAGAGTGGGTATAGGGACATCATGGTATTCACACCATTGGCATAATGTTGGGCCCAAAGATATATAGTTAATATTTTCCCAATGAACCCATGAAAGGCAATCTTATCTTCAAGCTCTGTGTAAAGTAGGTGACAATGAGAAAGATTTTTAAAAGAGAGTTAATCATATACAAGTTAATCATTCACATTGGGAGGCTCTTCCTAAATTTAGTGTCTTGTCCTTTTCTTGACCTTTCCTTGAATCTTATCTTGGCCTAAATCTGGAAGTTAGTAGGAGCCACTTTTTTTTTATTTTTAACAATTGGTGTAACGATAGTAATTGGGATATATATAGCCCAGCTAAGAAAAAAAATCATAATAAGCTCATCATCATAAGATATTGTCAAGGAAAATGATACTTTCATACAGCAATTCTGCTCTTTAGTGTATTCTCATTTTCTGCAGACCTAATAAAAAGGGATTATCTCAGCATCCTATAAGTTTAATTTTGAAAAACAAGAAACCATGAATAATGGAAATCATTTCAAAACATCTCCAATTCACATCTAAAATATGAAACAGCTAAATCAGAGGTTCTTAATAATTTAATCAGTGAAGCATAACTGGAGGATTTAGAAAAAGTGCCTAAACTATGAAAAGATTCTTCAGCTGCTGCTTAATGTCGATATCAAGTTATTTCTTACCCTGGCAAACAGCCAAGCTATTCCCTGGTCACATCCACTTTTCAGCGTTTAGTGGTCCTCTCAATCATTCCCATCACAGCCCCAGGAATGTTTCACAGCAACTCTGCAATAATAGTATATTACTATTAGGTCTTGAATTTTGAGGTAGTTTATCTTCCAGAAAGGATATGAATAGAGCAATAAGACCAAGGAGAGTGAGCTTTATTAATGATGCCCAAGATTTTAGACATATACTATAACCTTCAATCAATTTTAATACCACTTCCCATACCCTAGTTTTGCTCTAAACCAGTCCAACTGTATCTCAGATAATACAATATTAGAATTTTTTCTTTCAAAATATATAATTGTCAGGAAAACCTGCATATGGTAACTTCCTTAGCACTTAACCCTAAAGAGTAACCCCTTTAGTATTTCCTGTGTATCTAGAATATAATTTTCCTTTGTTATGAATTATATTCACAGTTTAATGAAAATAAAAACAACTCGGTTATATTTCTTAAAATGCCCTGGAAATAAATATATCAATGCATTCATCTACAGGTCTCTCTTATTGATTTGGTTCAAACCTTTCACCAAGTTAGTAATTATTCAATAATAATATTTGAATGAAATCCATTCTATTAGACTGAATTCATTCTACCAGATTCACATGAGAAAAGGTTTCTTATTTATGAATTCATTATTTCTTTTTGGAAAATATTCTAAATGAAAATTAAATCCCCATGTTGATTTCTAATGATAAAAATATTTTTAAAATCTTTTTATATTTTGACAATTTTGCTTTAGGGCAGATAATCAGGAATGATTTTAGAGACTAAGAAATAATTTTTAAAATAACAGATGCAATTTGGTTTTCATTATATAAGTAGGAAACCTTACATTTTTGTCCTGAGATAAATAATTCACATGAAGTGATAGAAAATTGCTTTCTGAAAGTCCATGATATGTGGTTATTTTCAGTAGGTTTGATAACATCTACTTCATTGGATGGTTGGGTGGTTAAAATATGTAAAGCTTCTAGCACTGATCTCATGTTCTGAGAAACTTTTGGGCAGAGGTAAATCCCTTAACTCCTAAGTAAGCCTAGCTGATCACACACATCTGCTTTTTGATTTGCAAGGACTCTTGAACACACCTCTTGAGAATATTAAGGGTCTACTAAACTATATGTAAAGCAATTCAATATAAGATTTACAATGCTCAGAGGTGCCAGATTTTAAAGTTCAGCATTGAAATTTCCACAAATTCCTTCCAGTTCTAGAATTTTATAATTGGTGCAATAAAGAATAATATGAGGAACTATGTAATCAAACACATAGAAACTTTTTACATGAAGACTGTGATTAACATAGAGTTTCAGAAAAGGGGACCATCAGGGTAATTCATGTTGTCAACAGTGTCTTGACACTGTTGAGATTCTGATCATAAAGAATAAGAAGGATTAGAGTAAGTGAAGGAGATAGTTAAATCTGAGGAATAGCTTGGACAAATTTATTTTGTAAAGAAAGAAGGCATATTGAATACTGCAGGAAGAGATTGGCTAGTCTGAGACAACATATGCCCTTGGGGTAAGTAGTGGAAAATAATTTCTTGTAAGTAGAATGGAGACAAATTCAAGGTTTTAGACATGGTCCTTGGGTGTTTCTTAATTTTTGTCTCATCCCTAGCGTACAGTCTCGTTACCCATGGTGGTGGCAATCACCTGTCTGGTTGAAGGTAATCACATCAGGGGCCAGCATATATAAAAGTGAGTGCAACTGACTGCAGGATAACCAGACTCAAGTGTTCCAGCTCTGACTGTGCCTTTTGTCTCACATTCAGAAAAGCATATCAGAATGTGAGAGTATTGTTATTTTAACAATCTTGAGTCTGCTCTAATTTATTTTGTTTTAGAGCTTATTATTTTAGCAAAAGAGAGAGAGCATGAGTGGGGGGCAGGGATGAGGGGCACAGTATAGGGAGAAGCAGACTCCCTGCTGAGCAGGGAGCCTGACAGGGGCTCAATCTCAGGACCTTGGGATCATGACCTGAGCCAAAGGCAGACACTTAACCAACTGAGCCACCCAGATACCCGAGTCTGCTCCAATTTATAAAACTAATAAACCATTTCAAAAATGGAGTTTTTTCTGGCTTTGACACTATCCATCTTCAAATGATTACAATATCGTTGTTAGTTAACACTGAAACTGAAACCAATTGTAAGAGGAAGGAATGAGAGTTTTGAAGATAGTTGATCAGAGTAGCATTGTGAGATAGTGATGACATTACAGAGGTTCTCAGCTGGGCAGCCTGGGTGGCTCAGCAGTTTAGCACCGCCTTCTGCCCAGGGTGTGATCCTGGAGACTGGGGATCCAGTCCCAAGTCGAGATCGAGTCCTACGTTGGGCTCCCTGCATGGAGCCTGCTTCTCTCTCTGCCTGTGTCTCTGCCTCTGTCTGTCTCTCATAAATAAAATCTTTAAGAAAAAAAAAAAAAAACAGGTTCTCAGCCTAGGGGCTGGAGATAATGGAGATTTCCTAGAATTATGGAAAGGATTTCTCTAATCTCTGAGCACATTAAGTATTGCTTGTGGATCAAATAAGTGATTTGTCTCCCGCATATATGTAGTACCTATTTTCAGAGTGATGTGAATGCTACTGCAATTAATAAAATGCAAAGTTATATTAAAGTATTATCAAATTCAGAATCAATTGATTTTTGTCACTTTTTCTCAGTCTATGCATACTAGATACACAATTATTATGCATAGGCATGTAATTATATTTGAGATTTTAAAGGCATGCTCATAATACTGTAAACCACTGACACAGTAACAAGATAACTAAATTGGGGAATCATAGGCCTGAGATCTGGTCCTCATCTGGTCACTTGCCAGCTGAGGGTTGGGAATCTTGGACAAACCATTCAACACTTTGGACCTTGGTTTTCGTTAATTGCTACGTGATGGGATATTTTTTTAATGACACAGCTTTTGAGATGCTACCAGATAGAACATCTATGATCATCGGTATATAAAATAGGTTAACTTTTCTGAAAATCTTCTCAAGTTTCTATGACTACATGGCATTGGAAATGAAGTCACTGATAACTTATTTTTATAGAGTGATCTCCTTATTCATTTTTGGAATTTGGTGATAAGAGAATCCAAATCAGTATGGCCCAAAAGATCATTCCTGAAAATAGATAAATCCAAGAGCTCTGACTTGTTACTGTCTCACCTGTTAAAGTCACCCAGTTGTGATGCCCTGAGGCCCCCTTGTTAATCACAAAGATTATCCATCTCAGCCATACGGTCTCTGCGTTTGATCTGTATGCTCTTTCTTCTGTCCCATTTGTACTGCAACTTGAATGGGAACGTCGGGCTCCAAGTACTAAGTAGGCCATACTTTTTTTTTTTTTTTTTTTTTTTTTGGAAATTGGCCTTCCTGCATAGCTATTTGCTTCTGCTGAGGTTTTTATACTGCACAAATAGTGTACTTTATGTATTAAAGTCCTAGAAAGTAGCAATCCATTATTAAGAGTAGCATAATCATGCCTGTGATTGAGGGTGAAGTAGGAAAAGCAACTTTGGTGACTTTTTTCATTCTTTCTACCATGTAACAAGGCAAAAATAAAGAATTTTACCAACTTAAAACTATATGTACATGTATATGTTCCTCAAAACTGTGTAGTTACTTTGCTTTCTATTTTCTATTTTCTCTAGTTTGATAAGCCCTAGAGAGGAGTTAATGTTTCAATTAAGTTTGCTTGTTACTTTTACCTAACAAGCTAGAGATTCTGGAACGTAACTTAATGAAAAATTTCCCCCTCCATATCTTTTGATCTTAAAATAATATTAACAATAGAGGAAATACATATTTACTTCTAGTTCTTACCAAAATATCTCAGGATAAAGGAAATATCAGTTTTAAAGATTACCTTTCTCCTAATGAAAAAAAAATAGTATGTGGACTGTGTAATTGAGTTAAAATATTTGAATCTTAAATACAACTTCATTATATTTAGAAGTTTATTTTCAAGTAATGTTTTAAAATGCAAAATTTGGTGTAATTCCATATTTTTTAAAAAGATTTTTCTTTATTTACTTATTTGAGAGAGAATGAGAGAGTATGTGTGCATGTGAGCAGAGGAGGAGCAGGGAGAGAGGGACAATCAGACTCCACACTGAGCCATGGAGCCCAATGTGAGACTCGATCCCGTGATGCTGAGATCATGACCTGAGCTGAAATCAAGAGTCAGACACTTAACCCACTGAATCACCTAGGCACCCCGCCCATATTTTTTCTGTAAAACATTGCCATCATGGAAAAAGTACTGGTATTAGTAGGGTTTAAATGATTTACAGATTTTTTTTTAAATTTTATTTATTTATGATAGTCACACAGAGAGAGAGAGAGAGGCAGAGACATAGGCAGATGGAGAAGCAGGCTCCATGCAGGGAGCCCGACGTGGGATTCGATCCTGGGTCTCCAGGATCACGCCCTGGGCCAAAGGCAGGCGCTAAACTGCTGTGCCACCCAGGGATCCCGATTTACAGATTTTTTTTAAGAGGAATTAACATTAGTCCTAATCTGATGCAATTTCCTAATCTTCAGCAGCAAAAATAAGAGATTTTAGAATAAACCAGCTCTACAACAGTACAGCTTCACAGACCTTTTTAAATCAACAAAGTATGCTACGTTCCTATTTCAAAAACCACAGACTCACAGCTTTCCCAGACTCTCTTTACATCTTCATTTGAAACCCATTCATCCAAAAGATTAAGACAATGAGATTCAAGTCCAAGGCAATAGCAAGTATGTGCATGAAAACTGCCATGCTGTTGCTCCTGGGAGTCTTGCCATTTCAATAGCATGATTTATAACCACTGAACAATATGTTTTTATTTATTATTCTACTTTGAAAAGGAATTTGAGATGGTTTGGTGGGCATGATTTAAATAAACACATCACAATCTTATTTTTGTGCTTGTTATAAGCAGTTTTTCCTACATAATTGGTACTTGTTTTCTATCTTTGAATTTTGGTTCCTATTGTATATTTGGTAGCTATTGCACTTGTGGGCATGGTGTGCTTTTCTACAAGTTAAATGAAAACATGAATTGATTTTGATGTAGCTACTTTCACTACTTCGGTTGGTGTGTTTGCCATACCTGCAGTTCATAACGTGTTTAATGACCCAGAACTTTAAAAGCTAAGTTTAGCCCAGCACAGTCACCTCAAACCAACACAAGGGAGTGGTTACATTTCCAATGTCATTATGGAGACAGAGTTCAAGACTTCAGTGTTTGGATTTGTCAAACTCTTCGGGGTTTTAGCTATAGGATGTGTTTAGATTTATCTTAAACAGCAACTCAGATGATAAATTGAAATTCAAGTATAACTAAAGAGTACAAAACTTTTTGTAAGCCTGTAAGCAAGAAATATGCTACCAATCCTTTGCATGATTTTTAAAAATCATTTTCCAAAGCATTCAGTTGAATATTGAATATTATAGCATGTGATAATAATAAATAATTTTACATATTATTCTAAGACTGAATGGCTAGAAACATCATGTTACTTTTAGGTATGAGAAATAAACTATTATGTATATAGACCAAAGGAACTGTGGCTTAGGTTGGATTCCTTGGAAAGCAGTCTCTGAGAACAAAAGCTGCATACAGAAGGTTTACTGGGAAGTATTCTTGGTAGATCTACCGACAAGAAAGTGAGAGGGAGAGTATTGGGCAGAGGGGAGAGGCTGACCCACAGTGCAGTTGCTGCTGTAGTGTAAACCAGTCCAACAGGAAGCATTGGAGCTGGATTTGTTCTTCAGGGTTGTCTTCAGTTGAGGTTCAGGGGCTTGAACTTGGTATCCAAGTGCTAAGAGCAAGCCACAGGGAGAGATGCAGCTATAATCTATTAGCAGTCATTACTACTAGTATCTGGGGTCCATCTACTCCAGGAGAGAACTCAATGGAGCGCCATAGTATCCACTACAGGTAGGTCTTGGCATATTCTGATTACTCCACAAATGCTACAAAGAGGATATGAAGGAATAGTAATGACAGAAAAATGAACTGGTCATTTTCCACTGGGTCTTAGTGTATCAGAACCACTCTCCCTTTTTTAAAAAGGCTTATTTATTTATTTATTTATTTGAGAGAGAGAGAGGTAGAGAGAGAACACGAGCAGGGGGAGGGGCAGAGGGAGAGAGAGAAGCAGACTCCCTGCTGAGCGCAAAGCTCAACACGGAGCTCGATTTCATGACCCTGAGATCATGGCCTGAGTTGAAATCAGGAGTTGGACACTTAACCAACCTAGCCACCGAGGTGCCTCTATCAGAACCACTCTTATTTATAAGATGGTGTTTATTTTGGTATTCAAAGATCCCTTTTAAACTTCCTTAACTCGGAAGGGAAAGAATAATGTTCCTATTTTGCCTGGTGCAGGGATTTCACTTTTTCAAATTGTGGCAAAAAAAAATACATAACAAAAAAATACATAACACAAAACTCACTATCTTAACCGTTTTAAAGTATATGGTACAGGGGATCCCTGGGTGGCGCAGCGGTTTGGCGCCTGCCTTTGGCCCAGGGCGCGATCCTGGAGACCCGGGATCAAATGCCACGTCGGGCTCCCGGTGCATGGAGCCTGCTTCTCCCTCTGCCTGCGTCTCTGCCTCTCTCTCTCTCTCCTCTCTGTGCATTCTCATGAATAAATAAATAAAATCTTAAAAAAAAAATAAAGTATATGGTACAATTAACTGTATGCATATTGTTGTGCAAAAGATCTCTAGATTGTTCATCTTATGAAAACAAACTGTAGCAAATGACAGAATTTTTTCTTTTTTAAGGCTGTATAATATTTCATTGTATAGACGCACCCCATTTTTTTAATCCATTAGTGGACATTTAGGTTGTTTCCAGATCTTGCCTATTGTGAATAATGCTGTAATGAACAGAGGAATGTCCAAATATCTCTATGTCTTTGAAATCCTATTTTCAATCCTTTTAAATATAGATTCACAAGTGGGAATATCCTGGTCATATGGTATTTCTGTTTTTGATTTTCTGAGGAACCTCCATACTGTCTTCCATAGCACCTGCACCGTTGTACATTCCTTCACCAACAAATATTCTCTCTCTCTTTTTCTCTTACTCTCTTGCTCTCTCTCTCTCTCTCATAGCAGCCATCTGAACAGGTGTAAGGTGGCACTTCATTTTGGTTTTGATTTCCACTTCCCTGATGATGACCGACGTTGAACATCTTTTCATGTGCTTGTTGGCCATTCATATGTCTTCTTTTGAGAAATGTCTATTCAGCTCCTTTGCAGATTTTTACTGGGGTTATTTATTTTTCATGAATTCCCTTTTAATCACTCAAGTCCAAGCCTTCATTCTTAAAACATAGATTGCTTGGAAACTTCCATCTAATTTACTACATCTTGATTTTGGAAAAGTATTTTAATTTATCCAAATTTAGTTTCTCTCTTACAAATTGGTAGTAATGATGCTCTCCCTGCCCAGACTGCAGTGTTGTGGTGAAGCATCAACAGAGAAAATTACTAAAAAGACATTTTTACACTGTTCAAAGTTCTGTAGAAAAATAAAGTGTTATGAATTCAGAACAAAAAGAATCTACATTTTATGACTACTTAATACTGCTTCATTTACATTGGAGCTAATGATTTCTGTTTTTGTTCTGCTTGATGAAACTCCAGATTAAAACTCTGATGAATGAATCAGTCTGCCTCTCCCCACCTCCCTCTGTCTCTCTGTCTCTCTATGTATATATAGCCCCATCCCTGAATGTTAATGCACTGCTTAGTATATTGTGCTTTTTTCTAATCTGATAACAGCAGCAAATGTTGGTTGAGGCCCTACTGTGTATCAGACATTGCACTGGTTTTGGTGAGGAAGGAAAAGATTAATCTAACACCTTAAGTAGCAGGCCTCATCTTGTGAGTGAGGCTTATGAAGGCATGGCACACATATAGCAATATTAAAAACTCATTGCTGATTATTTTGCTACTTAGAATAAAAATGTAAGTTACCCTCCAAAATAAGAGAGTCCTTTAGACTGAATTGTGTAGAGTGCTGCTTATTACCTGGTTTTGCTCATGTTGGGCTATAAAATCATATTTCTAATATTCAAGTAGGAGCAATTCTGTTAAAAATAAATAAACAACAGATTGGGTTGTTTAGTTCAGGAATTTTTTAAAGTGCTAACATTTTCAGTAGAAAAGCAATATATTTCCTCTAATGAGAACTGTACAGTTTTCCCTAGCTGGTTATACCCAAGTGGAGAAATGGATTTTGGAACTGCTGATCATCTTTTATCAATAGCATGCTCTTCATTACGATCTGGTCTGGTTTTTCTTCCCTTGTCTTCTGCACTAGGCTCCCTGTTTCATAGCTCTCTTTATTACATTCTCTACCTTGTTCATTTGCAAAGTTAAATGTACACTAAAAGTGAATTTTTACTAAAGGCATTGCCTTTCAAATATCTTATAAAACGCCGGCTGCCTCATTTACAGGAATCATGGAATGACTGTGTATCTTCGATTCTGTCTCTCACACTTAAACTTGAAGACTTTCTTTCTAGCTGTGTTCTTTTTGCTGCATCAGCATTTGTTTGATTTCTATACCAATGAGAGGGGCATTTGAAAGCCTGTTTTGGATACAAGTCTTTAATAGGCAGAAATGGATGCTGTATCATTTATCTCCTGCCCTGTAACTAGCTACCCCCAAAGATAATGGCTCAAAATAAGAATCCTATATGTTGCTCATGAATTTCTGGGTCTGATTTGGGCCAGGCTTATCTTAGATGGTTCTTTTACTGGTCTCACTTGGGCTCATTCATGTATTCATGGTCAGCTGGTAATTGATGGCCTCACTCACATGTCTGGCACCTGTTGGTTATGAGATGAAACAATGGGTATGATAGGGTCACTTGCCTATTATTATTCAGTAGGCTAGCATAGTTCACATAGTGATGAAAGGATAGCCAAGCATAGCCCAATATCCAAGCATTTCTCAAGCCTTTGCTTGTGTCATGTTTACTAATATTCTTTTGGCCAAAACAAGTCCTTTGGCCAATCCATATTCAAGTAGTAGAGAAATACACTATAGCTCTTGTTGGGAGAATCTGGAACATCTTATTACAAGGCTCCAGGTGCAAGAAAGGAAAGAATTTGTGGACATTTATTCTCTCCCAGAGATACTTTTATTTTGATCACCAAAGCCTTTCTTGTGTAATATCACTCAGTGTTCCCTGACAGCTATAGCTTTGGATATTTACTGTTTCTTCAGTGTCTGCTCTATATCATGTACATAAAAGAAGCGCTTAAAAATTTCACTTAACCAATACTTCTGAGATATAAGAGAGCACAGACTTGGATAGGCATAAAGGATGTCCAGTAAAAATGCTAAACTAGTATATGAACCACACACACACACACACACACACACACACACACAGTAGGGAGGGAAGGGAGATGGGGGAAAATGAAAAAGCTTTTCATCAGTGGTACTGAACCAGAGGCAAATTTCCTCCCCTCAGAGGTCATTCAGTAATGTCCAGAAACATGATGGGTTGTCACAACTGAGAAGCTGCTCTGACCAAGGATACTGATAAACATCCTACAGTGCACAGGACAGCACCACACAACAAAGAAACGTCTGTACCAAAATGTCAGTAGTGCTAAGGTTGAGAACCTGGCTTTTTACTGAATGCATATGGAAAGAATTTATATAATGTGACTTATAGAAAAGCACTTAGAAGATGCAAACTGAAAAAAAGAAGAGGCTAGGGTTATTACTGTTCTCAAATTAGTGAAAGAAGAATACATTTGGGTGAAGTCAGGTTTGAGTTATTCCTCAAGAATAATATTGAACTTGTGGGAGGAAGCTGGATGCACTTCATTGCTATAATCCATGTTTTTATGGCTCGCTCAAGGTGATTTCTCCCCAGCTGGAATGGATATTAGATGTATTTTGTGGGTACTATATATTGTGAACTATAGCTCTTGGAGTCAAAAGCATTTGAGTAGTTAATAATTTTTGATACTGAATGGGACATTTAGAAAAAGTATCTGATGACCAGATCATTTTTAGAAATATGTGTAGTGGTTAATCACATTGTCTTCACATTGTCACTTGTTAATGTGAGATCTTGAGCAAGTATTACCTTTCCGCAAAATGAGAATACCTGCACTGAATATTGTTTGGTAAAATTAAGTAAAACGGGGCTTATAGATAACCTTGCCTGACACATAAGAAACCCTGAGTAAGTGATAGTGATTATAGTGTTGGTAGTAATCTCTCTTCCTTCCCAGTAGCAGCAATATTTCTACTTGGATTATATTCTTAATAGCGGGAAAGAATCTGGTAAAAAATGATAAAGTAGTGTCACTGAGTTTCAAAAGTCTAGGGCTCCCACATCTAACAGTTTTTTCCCTAAAATCCAGAAATACAAGTGGGTAACATGAATCCTTGAGTTCTGATTCTCTAGGCCTTGACATGGATAGCACAAGCCCTTATTGTGCTAAAATGTAAATAATTGATGATAGTTGAGTCACATATTTTATTTCCTCTCTAGAGTAAGAAAGGATATAGACAAAAGTAAATGATTATGGATTTGTAACATTTATTTCTAGTTTTCCACCTGGACCTGCAAACGACAAATAGTTAGAGCCAAGAAGTGAGGTTGTTCCTTGCCCATGCACAATAGAGTTTTGAGTCCATGCATGATTTTTAACTTTGTTAACATGTACCCTCTAACTCTTACATATTTCAGTAAGCCACGTGCTTTCCCTCAACTATTCAAAAAGGAAAGTATTCCCCAATGCTGTTTATATGGAGAATAGTTATTTCATCTATTGGAAATATGCAAGTAGCTGAAAAATCTTTCCTATAATTGATAATGAACTTTAAGGCAGTCTGCTCACCTATACAGAATGATACTTTTAAGTATTTTTGCTAGTGTGAGTCCAATACTTTATCATTTAGTCAGTTGACTGACTTTTCACTTACAAAAGTAAAGAAAACCAAAATGTTACCCACATTCACACAACAAAGCAGGGCATAGAATATGTGCTTCTTGCTTTTTTTATCAACCAAAGGAGACCTGTGAATTACAGAAAAACCACATGTGAACACTTCAAAGGAAGTATGCCAAACACATTGTGTGTGTGTTTTTAAAAAGATTTAGTAGCTCCTTTAAAGCTCTAAGTAAAGCTGTTAGTCTGACTAATCATATACCCCTGAAACCAATTAAATTTGTAGACTAGAGAAATATTCTTCAAACACTTTTGAAAAAATGAGAGTTGCCTCCTAAAGCCAACACCTTTTAATTAACAAAATACTCAGAGAATAACTGTGGTTTGCAATAGTATATTACACCTACTGTTATTCATGCTACTATTCCAGTGTGCCAAACTCAATTCCTTTCAGCTATTTTGAGCTTGAGTTTCTGTCTGCTTGGCTTTGGAAAGAAAACACAGTTTTCAGTAGAGATGTTTAATTTTCTAACAAATGCATGGGAAATGCATTATGCTATAGTCACCAGTAGTCAGACAGTACAGGCTCTGTGTGTCCTGTGTACATCTCTCTATACAGGTATATGATGTGTATATTCCTTTGGCTTAATGATATACACTGTAATATATGTGGTTCTAACATGAACTAGTTAAGCAAGAAATACAATAGAATCTCTTGCTGGAAGGACAGTCGCTTGTGTGACATCATAAGAACTCTCTTCTGTTGTGACCCCATCCTGGAAGAGATGCTTCACCCAGCATACTTGAGACGAGTAACCCTGGTCTCCATAGTGGTTTGGGAAGCTGAGATCTGAAGCAGCCATTACCAGGGTCAACTCCTTGTGACCCTGGACAATGACTCGAGGCAAGGGGCTGACATCCAGGCAAGCATATCAGACCGTAGTGTATTAAACAGGGCATGGAGGAAGGAGTACCTGCTGGCTGGAGGGGAAGCCATTCCCCCATGCTCCTTAGGGAGAACCTAGAAACTCATCGCACAAGTTCAGGTGTAAGATTCTGTGTAGTTGTTTATGTATCCTAACTCCTTACCTGATCATGATTATGAATTAAGAGAATTCTCAACAAATTCTCTTCCCATCTTTTAAATTATGGAGTTATTGGAAAACTCTGGGGGGACTAAATATCCCTCCCTGACCTCTAGAGTCAAGATTTTGTTGCTCAGTCTGGGAAAGTACCCCCTTACAGATCTGATCAGCCCACATTTTACCTAATAAAGTGATTTGCTCATTTTTCTAGTAGCATGACAGTGGAAAAGAAGGAATCTCATTTTTTCTTTTTAGATAAAAGTAAAGGCATCTGAAAATACAGTATGAATCAATATGGTATACATAATAAAATGAAATATTCTCAGGACCTCAAAATTTCTCCTTCGAAACATGTTGCTTAATTAAAAAAAAAATAAGAAAAATACCTGCATGGATCTAGAGACAATTTTTTTTTTTTAGGAAAAATGAACTATTTTAAATAGTGTTCTAGATAGAATTGGCCTTGATAAAATGTGAACTAGATGGAAATTAGACTCTTTGATGGAAATTAGACTCTTTCTACTTTATGTGATAGCACTTATTTCTCTACTTTTGGAGACCCAAAGTTTCTGAGTTTAGAATCCAGCTCTCAGTTACTATCAATTGCTGATCTCTAGCCACTAGACAAGCAAACAAATAAACACCTAATAATGGGATAAGATTTTGCCCTTCTTAGTAATCATTAGATTTAAGTAGTAAAATGATAAGGACTGGAAAGTGTTTAAGACTTCAAAGAATAATGTAATTCTATGCCTCATGAAGACTTTTTAGTTATACATTTACCCTGGTTCTCCATAAATCACAGAAATCTAGAGTTGTGATTTGAAAAAGGAAGTGGAATATTTGTCTGAAAAAAGGAGAGAAGAGTTTTCTTAGAAGGGCACAAACCATGAGAGACTCCTAACTCTGGGAAACAAAGGGTTGCAGAAGGGGCGGTGGGTGGGAGGATGGGGTGACTGTGTGACAGGCAATGAGGAAGGCACTTGATGGGATGAGCACTGGGTGTTACACTATATGTTGGCAAATTGAATTTAAGTAAAAAATTAAAAAAGAAGGGCACAAAAGTAGGAAATGGCCAGTGCTGATTGGAGAATATATGGAATAGAGACTGAGATGTTTGCGGGGGTGGGGACGCGGTGCATGGGCAGAGTAGAGGGAGGAGAGGCTGGAGTATGAATTCTAGTTCAAAGAGCCTAGAATGGCACGCTAATTCATTAAGTCAATAGCCAGTAAACATTGTTTGAGCAGCAAAAGGAAAAAGAAAAGAAAACTCACATACATACAGTATACCTACTGGCAGGAGAATGCTAGAAGATGTACATGTATCAATTCATAAAATACTTAGAACAATTTCATGAGATTAGTACTGTTTTCCCCATTAGGTAGGTGAATACTCTGAGGCTCACAAAAGCTCAGTTTCTCGAGCAGAATAAAATCCCTTACCTCAAAATGCCTATAACCTCATTCAAGGTTGTATATCTAGGAAATGTTAACACCAGCTGTCTGTGAGAGAAGTACTATTCTAATTGCCATTTTGTAGAGGAATAAATTGAGATTCAGAGAGCTTAAGTAACCTGCCTAGGGTTCCACAGCTAAGAAATGGCAGAATGAAGATCGAAATCCAACAGTCTGATCTGAGACAGTCTGTTTTACACTCTTCTTCTTCATCCTGTGGTCTTTCCTATTTATCCCCTCAACTGAAAAGTGGGGAACAAAAAAATTGGTTGGTTCTTTTTTCTCTCTTTAATATTTGGTCTTCCTTCCCCAAGCAGTGGCTCTTCCTCCATTAGTTTCTTGTTCTGAGAATAGTTAAAATGACCTGAACAGTGAGATCCTAGAAATATTATGTGTTCTAATCTTCAAGAAACCCACCTTCGAGGTTGTTGTTGTCTTTTAGGAATATCCTGTGTTAGAAGGCCTCAAAATCTACTGGAAGGCTCAGTGTGCACAGATTTGTTTTTTAGATTCATTCATTTATTGAGAGGACATCAATTGAGCACCTACTGTATTCCACTACCTGTGCAAGGTACAGGAGCTGGAGCAGTGAGCACAGGGTACCCAGTTTCCCATCCCTTTCTCATCACTGTAGAGGTGTTTTCAGATGTTGAGTGCTGGAGGAGAAGAGACCAGCAATGAAGGGCCTGACTGGTCCATAAATGGGACCCCCTGCCAATGACTGGTATACTCATGGCTATGTTGCTGACCTTTCCATCTCCCTGTAAATCTGTCTCTTCCAACTTTGTACTTGGTGTCACTTCTTTCTTTTCCCTCATTGGAGAACTCTGTGGTATTATCATTCCAGTGTCATTCGTCTGTACTTCTTAGTCATCTTGAATCATTCTCTGTTGTTCAGTCTCTGGCACCAGCCTTTCTTTTCAGTAGACTTCATTTTTCAAAACAGTTGAAATCTGATAATTCTCTGTATTCTCATCTTTCACTGTCTTGAAATTAAAGATGACATGACTGTTTCCACTTCATTAAGCACTTCTTTGTTAGTCAGAAGTAAATCTAGAAAAAAAGTCTTCCTGCTCTCTTTTGAGGGTCAAATTTTCAATAAGTCAAGTTTGAAAAGAAAAGAAAAAAGAAAAACAAAACATTGTCTGACGCTTCCCAGAACTTTGAAATCATCCCAAAGTGCTGTATGTTACCTCAGTATCTGTTGTGTGTCTATTTTAAGAATAATTTGTCCATATTTTCTAGCCAGCCAGGCATTCAGCAGTTAGCTCTCCCAGTGATGTTTTAATTTAGCTCTTTTTTTTATCCTCACCCATGCATCCTCTTCAGGGATTCGGCTCCTCTCCTGGAATCCCTTTTAAGATTTTTAGATCTTAAAGCATGGGCCCCCATGCTTCCTACTAGAAGTGTTGGATCACAAGATGCTATTTCTGCAGCTGATTATATGTCATTCTTTCTAGAAGGAGCCTCAGAGTAGTGAGAGAGATTCAAAGAACAGTTTCTTCTTTTTCTCCTCAGTATCATTGTTTTTCAGTCATTACTCCTTGGCATTAGTTTTAATTCTGACACCCTACTTTTTTACTTTCTCTCTACCTTGTTCAAGATTATTTCTTCCATGCGCAGATATAACACTTGTCCCTGAGAAGCTTAAGATATAGGAGGCATCCTTCTATTTCTCTCACCATCTTCTCGCATAAAAAAACAACCTTAAAAGTGCAGAAAGCAATACAACCATGAAAAGTAATTTATAGCCACCTCAGAATGGAATGCCCACATGGCCCACTTTTCTTTTATGTTCCTAGAATCTTTCTCTCCCTGTCCCTGGCTCTCAGGTCTCCCATTGAGATGTTGTCCTTTAGAGCTTTCTCTCATAGCTTCTCTTCTAAAGAATGTAGTCCCCATATAAATAATAGTGAAAGGGAATATAAGGGAAGGGAGAAGAAATGTGTGGGAAATATCAGAAAGGGAGACAGAACGTAAAGACTGCTAACTCTGGGAAACGAACTAGGGGTGGTAGAAGGGGAGGAGGGCGGGGGGTGGGAGTGAATGGGTGACGGGCACTGGGGGTTATTCTGTATGTTAGTAAATTGAACACCAATAAAAAAATAAATTTAAAAAAAAAAGAATGTAGTCCCCTATTTATTTGCTACTTGTCTCCTGGA
Organism: Canis lupus familiaris; assembly: GCF_011100685.1. Lineage (NCBI taxonomy): Eukaryota > Metazoa > Chordata > Mammalia > Carnivora > Canidae > Canis > Canis lupus. Next base: position 27,080,646 of record NC_049260.1, on the reverse strand, counting down.
TGTAGTAGGCTTCAAAGACCATGAACTTTAAACCAGATGAGGCATTCTGTTCCCTGCTTCACTCACCTTCTATTACCCAGCTCTTTGTTGGTACTTAGTATCAATTCACACCAACAAGCTCAGCCCCCTTTAGTATATACAGGGCCATGCAAAGAACTTTGAGTTTTTCCCAAATATTTCACGTATTTCTGCTCCTCATCTCCAACTTCTCATTTTATTTGTTCATCACTGTGTTTCTTATTTATTGGGTATTTATAAAAATAGTAATACCTAACATTATTACCTGCAATATCAGAAACTGCTAAGATGGTTGTTATTTTCTGGCACTGTTCTATGTACATTTCATATATTAGTCATGGAATCTACACAACTGCCCCTGTAACATTTTCTCTGTTATTGTCCCTTCTTTACTGAGGAGAAAACCTGAAGCTTAGGGAGATTAAGTAATTTAACCAAGGTCACAGAGCTCCTGAGACAAAGATTCTCCACTAGGTGTTTTCACTCTGGAATTTTTGATATTAACCATGTGCCATCTTATGCTATAGTGTTCCACACTATTAATATTTATTTAATATTTCTTAATAACCTTGAAACAGTGTTTCATATCCAAGTAGAAAAACTTTATTAGATCTGATTTTCCAAAAATTATGTAGCTTAGGTTTTCTCCACTGCCACTTTATGACCAGCCTGAAATAAAAGGAAAAAAATATGATAAACTGTTCCCAATATAAAGTATAGAGCAAAGACAAAAACATTTCATTGGCTCTGATTTCCCAAGAGTCTACCTCCAAAGTAATTTACTTCCTATTCAAAGAAATAAGATCTATACAAACTTGACTTTTGCTTTTTTTTCCTTAAATGAGAAAAAAGAAGTAAAACTTTCTCACTTGGTAAGGTCTGAATACTTTTTCTTTATCAATTCCAGTCGATGCAAGAGTTATTTGACAGGACTGTTTAAATTAAATTAATTGTCCAGCTATTAGAATAAGCAAATTCATTTTGAAAGATTGTTAAATGTGTACTAATGAAAAGTTTGAGTCCTTGAATTATCCTACCATGTAGTACTACATAAAATATTCCCATTTTTGGGAAAAATTTATAATGTCATAAATAATACTCTGGCTCCAATTGTTATAATTAAGTTTATTCCATTGTTACTGAAATTGGATTCTTTGCTTGTGTTTCTAATTTTTCTTTTTTTTTCTTTTTTGCGGAAAAAAAAATAGCTCCCAGTCAGACTGTTACTCTGGTGACACAACCCGCGGTTACCAAGGAAACTGCCATCTCCAAACTAGAAATGCCATCTTCATTGCTGTTGGAGGTACCTGCTCTGGCAGATTTCAACCGAGCTTGGACAGAACTTACCGACTGGCTGTCTCTGCTTGATCGAGTTATAAAATCACAGAGGGTGATGGTGGGTGATCTTGAAGACATTAACGAGATGATCATCAAGCAGAAGGTATGGGAAAAAAGATAAAAGCTGGTTGAAATGTTTCGTTAAAGTGAAGATTGTCCACATGTCAGTTCACTCTCCCTAGACCATATTCCCACCAGTTTTTAGGCAGCTTTTCTCTGTCAGCAACACAATATCTCTACCCCATGTAGCTTAAGTATGATTAAAAAAAATTAATACAATTATCTAAAACCCATAAATTAAAACGAATGTTACAAGGAAAACAATATAAACCTTACAATTATGGTTGGCTTTTTTAAATTCACTAAATAACTACTATTTTAAAAAACTTTTATATCAAATATGTAGTTCAACTGAGCTGTTTACATTTAAACTATTTGTTTTGGCAGCCTGTAGTCATAATATATTACAGAATCAAATATAATAATCTGGGAATTGGTAATTCACTCTTTTGAGTAGCCTGTGCCAATTTTCCTCCTATGATGATAAATATCATTGAAAGTCAGCTATAAATTTTTTAGAAAACAAAAGTACCAAACATAATATATTTTTAAACACCTTAGATCTTAATATTCATATTTATGTAATGCTACAGTCAAACATGTTTTTACTACAAAGATTGCATTTATCAGCCTCTTGGAATCCATTATGCAAAATCATGACATCAGTTAGAAGCAAAGAATACATTGATATAAATCTGGTTGACCTAGCTGGAATAAATACACTGTGTGTCTTTTATATTTCTGAATGAATAAGAAAAATAGTTTTGAAATGTTTATGTGCTGTAGTTATTTCACTGGTAAATGACTTTCACATCTTTTCTACAGAAGTAATAAATTGCATTGAAGGTATTTAGTTGTTACAGAACTACTTTTCGAAAAAAGCAGGAGTCAAGCAGACAGATTTCTTTTTAAAATTAACTTTAGCAATTCAGTAGGAATAAAAGTAAGTGGATAGTAAGCAATCTGAATTTAAAGTACCTTGATTTCAGACACAGGAGACCTGAATTAAGCGTTCTTTGTCATTTGCAAATGACATGATTGTGGTCAAATCCTTCTCTGGATCTCAGTTTCCTTTTCTGGGCACAGGACACACAGATTCACATTCATATTCACCACATAGTGATGGACATGCATATATATAATGACATTAACTAATATATACATATGTGTAATTTGTTTCACTGCTCCTTTAAAACAAGTATTAGTAGCCACATTCTTTAGCACAAACCATTGAGATGTCATACTTCTAGTAGGTAGCAGAGCAAAGATTCAAATCCAAGTCTATTTGGTTCCTAAGCCTAAGTATTTTTACTTACTACATATATTGCTTGCTAGTATTAATGTAAATGTGGCTACCATTTGGTGATATATATATGGTTTTATATATATTGTCTGCACCAGACATTGTGCTAAGCATTTATAATTTCAGTGTGCTGATACATGCAGAAGTATGAGATTATGTTCTTTCATAGTATCATGTCTAACTAGATATGAATAGATAGTATTAGATACGAATACTACTAAGACTATTACTAACCAGGGGAAGCAATATGTTACAATGTTTGAGGCAAGGGCTTTGGAGTTAGATAGTACATCAACTGATGTTAGTAATTAATATTAGATTATAAATCATCTGCTCTCACAGCATTTGGAAAATAAGAGCTTGTTTCCACATCTACACCCGGTTCTGCCATTGGCATTATGGCCTCCTGTACAAGTCATTGGGTAGTAGAGTGGGAGAAGAAGTCCACACTCCCTTGTGAAGGGTTTGTGATCCTAGCCCTTAGAATCTGCTTTACAATCTACCGCCTCAGCAGTCTTCAGAAATATGTTTGTCTTTTTCAGAAATGACTACTAATTTGATGCCTCTTCAAAATGATAGTCTTTAAAGATAGATCCAAAATTAATTCAGAGGGGATGTCAGTGGTTGAGCGTCTGACTTTGGGTCCGGGCGTGGTTCCGGGGTCCTGGGATCGAGTGCCAAATCAGGCTCCCTGCGTGGAGCCTGCTTTTCCCTCTGCCTTTGTCTCTGCCTCTCTCTCTCAGTGTCTCTCATGAATAAATAAATAAAATATTTTTAAAAAAACAAAATTAATTTAAAGGAGAAGTTCAAGTGCCATGCCTAGGGTCACAGAAAGCCAGGAATTTTAAATGTTATATATAAAATGTTTCTTATATATTTTTATGTACATCATATTTAGATAAATATATATACAATTTTAATGTTATATATATGAGATAGTGATATCATATATATCTGTATATAGATATATACAATATTTTATATATATATATTTATAAATCACCCTTCTCTTGGTGAACAGTAAAGTGCTATTCCTGCTTCTTCCCCTACCAATTTTTTTTAAAGATTTTATTTATTCATTCATAAGAGACAGAGACAGAGACAGAGAGGCAGAGACATAGGCAGAGGGAGATGGAGGCTCCTCTGTGGAGAACCTGATGAGGAACTTGATCCCAGGACCCCGGGATCACACCCTGAGCCAAAGGCAGATGCTCAACCACTGAGCCACCCAGGCGTCCCTCTTCCCCTCCTATTAAAAAAAATATTTATAAAGGCGTTGTCAGGTCTTGTCTTTTATAGCTTTCAGTCTGTAAATGGTCAGTAAAATGATCCTAAATAAACATTTAAAAAGTGTGTATGTGTGGGTGTGGGTGTGGGTGTGTGGGTATGGGACAAGAAGAAGAGATAAGTTTGGGGAAGTATTTATTACAATATCAGGGAATAAACATTTTTTCTATGTAAAGTTCTAAATAAAACAATCCCAACTTTAAGATTTGAGGTGTGAGAAATGAGGTAATGTTCTAAAAGGACTTTATAAACTTCAAAACACTATCAGTGCCTATTAATTCATTTAACAAATTTTTATTGAGCCACTACTAAGTGCCTGGGAAGTTCACAGTTGGACAAGATAGCAATACACAGATTAAAGCAGGTGAGGAAAAAAAGTAATAATAGCACTATGATAGAAATAAATTTCAGGGATCCCTGGGTGGCGCAGCGGTTTAGCGCCTGCCTTTGGCCCAGGGCGCGATCCTGGAGACCCAGGATCGAATCCCACGTCGGGCTCCCGGTGCATGGAGCCTGCTTCTCCCTCTGCCTGTGTCTCTGCCTCTCTCTCTCTCACTGTGTGCCTATCATAAATAAAAAATAAAAAAAAATTTAAAAAGATTTAAAAAAAAAAAAAGAAAGAAATTTCAGGATAATACCTAACACATATCTAACACTAATTATATACTAGTCACTTTTAAGTACTTCCTGTGTATTACTCCATGCTTACAACAATGAGATTGATAGTAAAGCACAGTGAGGTTAAATAACCTGCACAAGGCCAAGTAGTAAAGAGCAGCGGAATTTGAACTCATGAAGTCTGATTTCAGGCTCCCCACCATAGTTTCCACCTCCCTGGGCATGGTTGGGGGATGCTATGTGGACTTACTTCAGGAAGATGGCAACTGACTAAGCCAGGGAAGAGAACAGAGGTCAAGAAAAATTTCTTGAAGCAGCTAAAACTTAAGCCAACTATTAGAAAACAAGGTGGAAATAATCCAGTAGATAAAACAGAAAGGTGATTCTAGCAGAAGAACCAAGTTACACTTTTCGTTACTGTGGAAAACAATGTAGTGTGTTATATAAATTGTGATTCTTATGGCTGAAATTAAGGAGCGAGGAAGAAATCGATGGAGTAGAGAAGGATGGGCTAGGAATTGGGGATCTTCCCTTGCTAGAACAAAAGGTTTCGATTATGGCCTGCAGGCAGTGGCAATGTTTGAAGCTATTTTAAACAAAGAGGTAAAACCATCATCTGTAGTTTAGTTGAATATTAACAGGGTTTTCTGGATGTAAGCAACAGAAAAATCCTCTGATTAAATCAAGCAGAAAGTGAATGTACTGGAACTGGCATGAAGGCAGTGGGAAAAAGCTTGGGGAAAAAAGGTACCTGAACATATCTTGGCATGTAGTTCATGGTAACTACTCAAGACTGTCTTTGCGATCCTGTTTTTCTGCATGCTATAACTGTTCAGAACACAAAGTCCTGGAAGAGGGAATCCAGTTGACCTTGCCTGGGTCACAGACCTATCTCTTAGATAGAGGAGAGCAGAGAACTTTGCTTTAAAACCGTCTCCTTCCAAAAGCCCTCACAGTGAGTCTGTGTGTCACAGAGAAGGTTGTTCCCCTCCAAAGAAATTGGGGTCTGTTGAAAATAGAAAGGGGAAAAGATATTGAGCAGCCAATAAGCAATAGATGTCCCCTGAACTCAGGCAAGAATATGTAGAACAGGATGGAGGAGTGCACAAATAAAGGGGATTTGTTCGAGGCTATTATCTTGATCTAAGCAATATGTTTATCTATTTCAACTTTGCTATGTAGAGACCTGAAATAAAGACGATTTATAACCTCAGGACCTTAAACTTTCATCTCTCACAAACAGTAACTGGTTCTCAAGAAATGTTGATTGTTTGATGGATAATGTGAATGAAGTGTGATAACGATAGCTTTATTTTTAACAGAGACCGAAATTTGGGATTTAAATTGTGGCTACAAAGCATCATAATTTAGATAAGAGGTTGTAACAACACTTCACGAATCTAGGAGAACTTAGTTTTGAACTTAGGAGGTTCAGATCAAACCTAAGACATGCAGTGATTGAAATATTATTCCTAGAAAGGCAATAAGGACCAGACATTTGAATAAGTTAGCTCTTCATAGTTCTAGACCTTGAATTCAAAATCATACATGTGATATTAAGCTTCTGTTCTCTTTTACATAACTTCTTTTATGTTCTTAGTTTAGAAAACTGGGATGCCACTAATTTGAAATAAAAATAATTTTTACTAAAAAAATGCAATTTTTGCTAAATGAATTATATTAAGCGAAAAAGAATTTTAAATGACAACTATAAATTTTTAAAAGTTTATAAAATGTGGCCATTTAAAAAAATTAAGCAACTTGTCTGCTTAACTTTGGAGAGCAAAATATATACCATTATATTGTAGAGGCAAAGAATTGTGAAATATGCAAGTTAAACCTTTAAAAGGAAAACATACATGAAGCTCCAAGTTGATTTCCTAACATTGTGCATTAATAGCAGAGGGTGATTTATAATTTATAGTTTTGTATCAAAAAAATCTGATTTTTAAAAGTGCTCTTTTTATTTCATCACGTTTAAGTAAAATTGAAACAAAATTGTTTTGACAATTATTCACAGTTTTCTTTTACTGACATAATCTATCAAATTAAGGGGGAAATATGTCTAGAGTTTCTCACTGAAAATATGACCATTTGAGAAAGGCAGGATGGAAAGACAAAGGAAGTGGGGAAGGGGGGAGGGAAGGGAGGAGGGAAGGAAGGAAGGAATGAGGAAGGAAAAGGAAGGAGGAAGACGTAGGACGGACGGATGCCTGACGTTCACTGACGGTATCCTTGTCCCGTTCCACTCAACGAGCTGATTGGAAGAGAACTGAAGACGGATGTAGGGTTGGGGAGAGAAACGGTGACACAAGAGGTCAGATGCAAATTTGAGGAGAGCTTTGTGGCAGTAAAGAACTAATTGTGTTGCTATCAACAGACAAGATTTAGGTGGCCATATGATATCATTATTTTTTATACTACTGGTATCTGGTTGCCCGTGTTAAATAAATTATAGACTTTTTTCAAGTCACTTTGGCCAAGTGTTGAGTAATTCACCACTAAATCTAAACCACAGGCACTGTGTTGAATTGAATTGGCCAAAGAGTCTTATCCTCTAATAAGAACTCTCCAGGTTGAGTTTGAGAAAAATTGGCCAATCTGGACAAGATGATAATAGCATTGTTCAAGATTCATTTTTAACTACACACTACACTTCTACCTGGGAGATTTCATTATCCAAAAATTGAATTATCAGTTTTAGTAGATACAGTCTATATTTAAATGGGAAATAATTACTTGGATGTGTTTAATTTTTTATTGTTAAGGTCAAAGTCTTTAATAAAAGTTCCATGATTATTTTTTGAACTCTGGTTCTATCTGCACAGAGAGGAATTGAATGGCTCCAGAATCAGTCTGACTATAACTTTCATTGAAAAAATTCAGCCACAATCTTACGACAAAAGAACTCGTCTAGATGGACCTAGAAGGATTGGTGAAACAGTGCTGTGGGGGGGGGGGGGGGAAGCATTGGTTAAACTAAAAACAAAACCAAACAAAACGTTTCTTGGTTTTACTCTGTTGTCATGAGCATAGCAGCAAAGTGGATATTGTAAATAGTTTCCCTTACTCAACAAATGAGAAAAGTTACAGACAATACAGGTAATTGGTCTAAGGTTATTAGTGAATGTAATTGTCCTAATGTAAATCCAGACCTCTTGCATATAATGTTTCTTAGTTCTTTTTTTATTTTCTGTGACCCCCTTTTCTTAAGCATCTCCTCAGTTCTCCACCAAAATCCAGACCAGCTACACACAGTTTATTTTAATGGGTATCTAACGGATTTCACAAGTTGTAGGACAGTCATCTTAGAGTGAGGAGATTAATTTTCTGGGTTTTTTTTTTTTCTTTTAACAAACAACCATCCAGTCCTCGTCATCTCATCTTTGCACTTCTGTACAACCTTGTATAAGAAACACCACTCCAGAGGGTGTGGTCTTTCCATATATAGAAGGTGTGTTGTATTCTACAAAGAATAATGTTGTAATATGTTTGGCTGAGGATATTTGCAAATTTTGTACTGCAATTATCTTCTGACTAATGTTCGTGTCTCTTGTAGAAAGCTCATAACTGTGTGAATCACTGCTCCACATGCATACAATTTTCTTTCCCTATCTAATGAGAGCCAAATTCACTATTATCTTCACTGAAGGATGTAAAGATAAGTCAATGTCAACAATATGACTTAAATTATACTCTCTGGTCATGATAAAATAAATTCCCCTTAAAGACAAAGGTCACAGAGTTGCAAACACAAAAGAAATCCTATTTTTGAAGTGTCATAATAACCTTTTTATAGAAAGTGATGCCATACACTTTTTGGCTTAAAGATAAACATAAGTTTTACCAAACTACATATTTCAAAATCTATTAATGGAAATGCATATCTTAATACATTTCAGTTCAGTTCACTGTAAAATTTTCTGTCAAAACCTTATCAAGTAGAACTGAACCATGATATTTACACGAATTCTGATAAAAGCCAGTATACTGTGTTTCCAGTAAAATACCAGTGGGATTCTGATAAGGAAGTTAATGTTTGTCATTGTTTTTAAATAGTGAATTCTATTTCAAAATTTTCTTGCTTGGGTCTAAATAAAGCCTTTATGTGAAATGGCTTTTATTATTTTCATAAAAATACCTAAAATATGCGATCTTCTCTGTTTTATAAGAAAGCAATATAAGTAATTTGATATCTTTTAATCTTTTTTGAAAGCTATATAATGTTATTATACTCTGAATGTTATTACCTGCCTTGGGGGCTTTTCATTTCACCATAATTTTGGGGCCTTGAAGACTATAATTGAAGTTGCAGTGTGCAATAATGTAAGTTCCTCTTACTAATGCACTTAATGTTAGGGTAATGGTAGGTAATGTTCATGTTAGGTGCATGGTTCTTTGCCCATTCATTCCTCAGTTCAACAAATTGTCTTTGAAAACCCATGTTGCAAAGCATGCTAAAGACGGGTAGAGGACTATTAGGAAATGATATTGGAAAGATAGTGGGGTAACAGCTTGGATTTAAATTTGATTTCCTGTGTGTGTCAGCAAATAATTGAGATTGAGATAAAACAGTGTTCACATATAACTAACTACTATTAAGTGTTTCTGTACTTTTCCACACTTTTCTGTATATGATTACTTACATTAAAGTGATAAATATATGTATGTTTATATATATATTATTAACATACATATGAGGTAGATATTTTTAGTAGTTTTCAGTGAAAATAAATACTACAAATTTTTTGTCCCCCAAATGCTTGCTTTCAGACCTGAGTTACATTGTCATGCAGACCCATTAGAGATATAGTGACTGTCTTTAAAGAGCTTTTGATGTAAGACTATGTATTCATCTGCTATTTATTGAACACTTGCTGGTAAAAGACATTAGTGTTTTCTGCTCCTGGGGATTAAAAATAAAAAGAATAGGCAGAGAGAGGAAGGTGGTGGTGAAGTACGAGGACCCTAGGCTTGCTTCATCCTATGAACACCACTAGATAACTATCGAATCATCCTAAATACCCCAGAAATCAACCTGAAGACTGACAAAACAAACTCCACAACTAAAGAGGAAGAAGCCACATCAAAGAAGGCAGGAAGTACAGAAAGGTTTAGGCTAGAAAGGAATCTAGGCCGCTGTGGAGGGGAGGGAGCAGTGGGCACGGAGAAGGGAGAGGGAGAGAAGAACACACAGGGGAATGCACAAGGAGAATGTTTCCCCATAGCCACTGGCTTGGAAAGTGAGAGAGGCTAAATTCTATGAATTCTTGCAACCAGTGGGACTTAAAGCCTTGAGTTTTAGAGGTCAGAGGGCTTGGCTGGGGTAGAAGTTGGAGGACACTGTGCTGCTCCTGGAGAGAAGTCAGGCAAACAGCAAGGATGCATACAGTATGAAACAGGATCCAAAGAGATCCTGGGGCACACAGTGGGGAGACTATTCACTCTTCTTGAAGCATGTCTCTGAGAGGAAGCATTCTTGGGAGATGCCTCTCCTGGAACAAATGAGCTATCCAGTGCCATTTTCTTCCTCATCCCCTCAGCATAAACACAGAGTCACCTGCTGAAAGTAGCACAGTGATGACACTGGCTGCCAAATTTGCTTACCCTAAGTCCCACCCCCCTGCTCTCTGATGGAACCGCTCTACTCAGCCACACCAGCTTCAGTCCCAATGTGGTAGGCCCCTCCCCCAGAAGACCAGCACAAACCCCTGCCTACACCACATCTCCCAATCAGAGGATTTTGTAGGGTCTCATTTCTGGTGGAGGTGGTGACAAGTCTCATTTCACAAGCAGACCAGAGCACACCTAGTTAAAACTCACTACATTCAGGCCAGGGGCCAAACACAGGAGCTGGGTCTTTGAAAAAATTAATAAAACTCATAAACCTCTAGCAGACTTATCAGAAAGAAGAGAGAAAGGTCCCAAATGAAATCACAAATGAAAGAGGAGAAATAACAACCAATACCACAGAAATACAAACAATTATAGGAGAAAATTATGAGAAGCTACATGTCAGCAAGTTGGACAAACTGGAAGAAATGGATAAATTCTAGAAACATATAAATTACCAAAACTGAAGCAGAAAGAAATAGAAAACTTGAACAGACTGATAACAAGCAAAGAAATTTATTCAGTAACCCAAAAACTCCCAACAAACAAAAGTTCAGGACCAGATCGCTTCACAGGTGACTTCTACCAAACATTTAAAGAAGATATAATACCTATTTTTCTCAAACTATTCCAAAAAAATAGAAGAGAAAGGAAAACTTCCCAATTCATTTTTTGAGGCTAACATTACCCTGATACTCAAACCAAATAAAGATACCACCAAAAAAGAGAACCACAGACCAATATTTCTGATGAACTTAAATGCAAAAATCCTCAACAAAATACTAGCAAATCAAATCCAGTTATACATTAAAAAAATCACAACAACCAAGTGGGATTTATTTCTGGATTGCAAGGGTGGTTCAATATTCACAAATCAAGCAACATGATACATCACATTAATATTTTTTTAAAAAAAGGATAGGAACCATATGATCCTTTCAAGATGCAGAAAAAGCATTTGACAAACTACAACATCCATTCATGATAAAAACTCCCAACAAAGTTGGTTTAGATGAAACGTACCTCAACATCATAAAGCCCATCTCTGAAAAACCCACAGCTAATATCATCCTCAATGGGGCCTAAGTGTAAGACTGGCAAAACATAAAAATCTGACAAGAGAACCAGGCAGTAACTTTTTTGACATCAGCCATAGCAACTACTTTTTAGATATGTCCCCTGAGACAAGGGAAACAAAAGCAAAAATAAACTATTGGGGCCTCATCAAAATAATCAGTTTCTGCATAAAGAAGGAAACAATCAACAAAACTAAAAGGCAACCTACACAATGGGAGAAAATATTTGCAAATGATATATTGGATAAAGAGTTAGTATCCAAAATCTATAAAGAACTTATACAACTCAACACCCCAAAAACAAATAATTACATTAAAAAATGGGCAGAAGACATGAACTGACATTCCTCCAAAGAAGACATTCAGATGGCCGACATATGAAAAGGTACACACCCTCACTCATCATCAGAGAAATGCAAATCAAAATTATAATAAGATACCACCTCACACCTGTCAGAATGGCTAAAATCAACAACACAAGACACAATAGGTGTTGGTGAGAATGTGGAGAAAGGAGAATCCTCTTGTGCTATTGGTGGGAATACAAACTGGTGCAGCCACTCTGGAAAACAGAATGGAAGCTCCTCAAAAAGGTAAAAATAGAACTACCTTACAATCTAGCAATTGGACCACTAAGTACTTACCCAAAGAATACAAAAATACTAATTAAATGGGGTACATGCACCCCAGTGTTTATAGCAGCATTATCTACAATAGCCAAACTATGGAAGCAGCCCAAGTGACCACTGACTAATGAATGGATAACGGAAATGTATATATACTTATATATGTACACATGTATATGTACACACATGATGGAATATTATTCAGCCATAAAAAGAATGTAATCTTGTCATTTGCAATGACATGGATGGAGCTAGAGTGTATTATGCTAAGTGAAACCAGTTAGAGAAAGACAAATACCATATGACTTCACTCATATGTGGAATTTAAGAAACAAAACAAGCAAACGGAAAAGAGAGAGAGGCAAACCAGGAAACAGACTCTTACCTATAGTGAATAAGCTGATGGTTATCAGAGAGAAGGCGGTTAGGGGGTTGGATGAAATAAATGATGGAAATTATGGAGTCCACTTGTGATAAGCTCAGGGTGACTCATGACAGTGTTGAATTACTGTATTACATACCTGAACCTAATATTACATTGTATCTTAACTAACTGGAATTTAAATAAAAAATTAAAATAGAAAATAATGAAACTATATAAACTTCAATATTAGAGTATATATTCTGTGAGGAAAGCATAAAAGGCAAAGAGAAGTAATTGCCACAAGAAAAAAAATGCTATGGTAGTTTTAATCATATATACTAGAATGAATGGATGAGTGAATCATTTATTTCTTTCTTTTTAATATGTGCCTGACTCTCTCATAGAAAAGAAATTAAGCTACACTTTTCTTTCCACATCTCTTGTTAATTTTTATTCAATAACCTGGGGATGAAAATTTATTTTTGCATAATATGTTCTAATATTTTTAATTTTCATAATCCAAGTCCATTGATCAGTAAATTTTCAAGGTTATCATAGCTGCATTGTTTTAAAAATAGAAGCAGTAGGATTGACTATAGTCTTGTGATCTTTTATGAATTCACTAAAAATAATACCAGGGTTTCTAGAGTTATGTGAGTCAATTCTTTATTAGATTTATAAAAGTAGCTGTGAGTATAATTTTAGTAATTCACAAATCTTTCCAGATTCCCTTATCTTTATGTTTTGCATTCTGTGTACATAAGTAGCATCGTATATATTTCTTATAATTTATTCAGGGAAAGGATATCTTCTGTGTGATTTATGCCAAGAATAGAAATGCTTTTATTTACCTGATATATTCTCCTTCCAAACAGAATCAACTTTGTAATGATAGACTTCACCCTTGGCCCCGCCAAATGATTTAATCTATGTTCAGCTCTTGGATTATTTTTAAACCTTCCAACTAGTAATAAGAAAAAGTAAAGCCATTGGCAAAGTTTGGGGCAGAAGTATATAGATAAATCTCTGTTTAAGAAAGTGGAGAGAAGAGAATAATTTACACTTAACTCCTTCATGCTTTCCCCACCCCTAAACCTGAAAGAACAAGATCATGGTGAGAGGGAAAATAATCTATAGCAACTCCGTTGAGGCTAAGCTTTTCTGTCATGTCACATTATATGAAAATCATAAAAAAGCTGCCGCAGATAGAACCATAACTGCCCCTTGAGAAATTTGACATAAAAATCAAACCACCACTTTACTATACTTCCCCAAGTTCGATTTTATTTTTTTTAAGTTATATAATAGGTGTTAGGCACTACAAGAAGACAGTTCTTGGAAGCAGATAATAGCAGATGCAAAGAATGTAAGCAGGCAAGAAGCTATACATAATGAGATTTTACAGTAAAAGTATTCCCTAAATCAAAATGAGGATGTATTTTACTTTTAGTGCTGGGAACTTTTTAGATGACAATGGTGCAACCATTCGCAGGTGTGAATTCTACCCAAATCCAATTATGAAGTGACCACACCAATGACTTAGGGTTCCTTCACACTCCTTCAAGTTGATGATAATGATTAGAAATATAGAGTTGACTGGTTTGTCAGAGCATTGAAGCTTTTGAAATCTATCCCTGCCTGCTCTGTGAAGTTTGTTTTGATAACATCAATCTATATTTGTCTTTTTAAATCAGTGATTCACTACAAAATTCTTTTGTCCATTAACCATATATTTTCTTGTAAAGCTGTCTCTGCTATCTTAAACTTATCTTTTAAAACATTTATTGTCATTTAGCCTTTTGCCTTTTTACATTCTAACCCTTGAGAGGAATTTAAATTTCCTTAAAGGCAGGCATAGTATTCTTTTTGCTATAGCAACTAAAGACATACTAGGTGTTTTATAAATCATTGTTTATTTTATATTCATGGATGACTAGTTTTTTTTTGTTTTTTGTTTTTTATTGGTGTTCAATTTACCAACATACAGAATAACCCCCAGTGCCCGTCACCCATTCACTCCCACCCCCCGCCCTCCTCCCCTTCTACCACCCCTAGTTCATTTCCCAGAGTTAGCAGTCTTTACGTTCTGTCTCCCTTTCTGATATTTCCCACACATTTCTTCTCCCTTCCCTTATATTCCCTTTCACTATTATTTATATTCCCCAAATGAATGAGAACATATAATGTTTGTCCTTCTCCGATTGACTTACTTCACTCAGCATAATACCCTCCAGTTCCATCCACGTTGAAGCAAATGGTGGGTATTTGTCATTTCTAATAGCTGAGTAATATTCCATTGTATACATAAACCACATCTTCTTTATCCACTCATCTTTCGTTGGACACCGAGGCTCCTTCCACAGTTTGGCTATTGTGGCCATTGCTGCTATAAACATCGGGGTGCAGGTGTCCCTGCATTTCATTGCATCTGTATCTTTCGGGTAAATCCCCAAAAGTGCAATTGCTGGGTCGTAGGGCAGGTCTATTTTTAACTCTTTGAGGAACCTCCACACAGTTTTCCAGAGTGGCTGCACCAGTTCACATTCCCACCAACAGTGTAAGAGGGTTCCCTTTTCTCCGGATGGATGACTAGTTTTGCTTAGCATTTAAAGTTTAACCATGTTATAGAGGCATGTGCATATTTTATTTTAACTTTTAAGTGCAACATGTCTTCTGTTTGTTTTTGGTGAGTGATGAATGAAAGGCTTCTGGAAATTAAATTTACTATGTCAAAAAAACAGTCATAACTTTATAAGAATTTTAAAAATTAAAGGATTTTCCCTCAATTAATACTTATAGGATTGAGTTTGGCTGTATATGACAAAATCCTCATTACAATAGCTTAGCTATATAGGAGGTTTTCTCACATAGCAAGACCTCAAGAATTCTATGTTCCAGGGTAGGTCCATCAGCCTCAAAATCATGTGTCCCAACTCCTTCTTGAGTTAGCCCCAGGCATCTTTAACAGGTGGCTTCCATTCCTTCCTGTGGCCTCAAGAGGGCTACACCAACTCAAAGCACTATGTCTGTATTTTAAAATGGAAAAGCAGGAAATGGGGAGAGTAAATGCATGTGCCATGTGTAAGCTTAATTTTACAAGGAAAACAAAAGCTTTCCTGTCCTCCCCACATAAAAGAGGCATTGATCCAAAATGTGTCATGACCACTTCTAGCTTCAAGAGATGCATATTCTTCTTCTTCAGACTTAAGGACTTTTAATTAGATAAAAATGATGTGATCATTTTCCTATTTTAGGTTTCACAGAGATAGCATGGAAGTGTGAATGTGAGAGAATAACCCCAGTGTTAAGGTGTGGTAGTAGACATCACTTATGTTACTTTACAATCACACCAACAAAGGTCACTGAAAACAATGTAAATTAAGAGGGAAATTGTGTTTATATTCCCTTGTCTATTCTCAAGGAATAACTTCTTAATTAACTAGATGTGTTTTCTATAATTCTCTAAATCTGCACTGTTCAATATAGTAGCCACTAGCTGCATGTGGCTATTTAAATTTAAATTTATTAAACTGCAGGTGCTTTCTCTTCCTTCCTTCCCGGGTGTCTGAATGGGAGGGTCCTGGTGGGTCCTTGTAAGGTTGGGGTTCCCAGGAGTCTGGGTTCTCACAAGCCCCAGGTCCAAGTGATCTGAGGGTAGGGGCTGGCTGCTCCAGTGGCGCCCACGATGCACTGGCCAGACAGGCACTCCTGTGAGGAGGAGGGGGCCTTCTTGCGGGAAGATGAGGAAGCGCAATGGGAAGATCACGCTTCTGAGGAACATGAATGTTGGTAAAATGTCGCTGCTGCAAAGGTACATGGAGCAGCACTTCTGGGACACGGTCAGCATGGTAGGCAGTGCTTTCTATATGAAGCAGTGGCGCTCCTACGACATCTCCACCTGGAACACCATAGATTTCCATGGTCCTCTGCCTGCTGGCCTAGGAAGACTCCAGCATTCATTTCAAAGGTGGAGAGAAGGAAGACTAGCTCCCGATTTCGGGATCCATGGAGTGACATGGTGGTGAGCTCCCTGGGTTTTCTTTTTGCCTCATTTATCCCAGATTTCGAGCTGAAGAAGCCCGAAATTCAGAAATGTCAAAGGGCACAGCCAAAAGAAAATTAAAAGCTGGTTCTCTCACCGAAGCATCAGGAAACAGGTAGCTGAGTAAGACAAACTTTTGAGACAGTACCTGTTGCACTCCAGCCAAACACTCGGAAAGAACTGGAGCACCCGCATCCCCACCATCAAGAGCTTGTTGGAGCCAGAGCTCTCAACCCCACCAGGTAGTAATGAGTTCTCCCATTTTGTGGTGCCAGTGAAGGCTGCATGATGAGTGTGGACTTCCACCTCCACCTCTTGGGAAAAAGAAAGTGCCTGCCCCAGCCCCCTCCATCCCTGCTGGGATGAAGGAACAGCTTCAGTGGAAGATTTAAGTAAGATTCAGTGTCTCATAGCACAAGACAGAAATGTCCAGGTTTCAGTTAAAAAGAAAACCACATCATACAAAAAGCAGGAGGATCTCCAACTGAGTCAATACAAAACAATCACTAGATGCCAACCCAGAGCCAACAGAGATGGTAGTTATCTGACAAGGACTTTAAAGCAGCCATCCTAAGAATGCTTCGGTGAATGATCATGAACACTTAAACAAATGGGGGAAAAAATAGCCTCAGCAGTATCAGATTTAAAGCAGACCCAAATGGAAATTTCTGAACTGAAAAAAAAAGCAATAACCAAAATAAAGGGCTCAGCGGCTGGACTCAACAGCCAAGTGGAGGGAAGAGAGAAGAAGGAACCGTGAATTGGAAGGTAGAATAAAAATGCCAGCTAACCTGAAGTAGAGAAAATAGAGGAGGGGTGAACAGAGCCTCAGGGACCTGTAGGACAGAAGACCCAACACTGTGCCATCACCGTTCTGAAAGGTGGAGTAGGGTTGGGTTTAATGGAGTCCTAGAAGAAATAATGGCTGAGAACTCCCCGAGTTTGGCCAGAGACACAAACCTGCAGATTCTAGAAACTGAGAGAATCCCAAACAGAATATACTGAAAGAGATCCTTGCCAAGATACATCATAATGAAATTCTGAAAACAAGACCAGGAAGAAATCTTGACAGCAGCCAGAGGCAGGGAATCAGAATGACAGCAGATATCACAGCAGATACCATGGTGATCAGAAAGAAGTGGCATCTCTTTCAAGGGCTGAAAGCAAAGATGAAGAATATTGATGCATAATTCTTGTCCATCTTCTGTCCCAAAAAGTGACTCTGGAAAGACACTCTTCTGTGGCATATGCCACAACATTGACTCAGGACTTTTCACTCGTTCTTTAAATTACAGAGAGTAGAATGCTGTTTCATCCTTGACATGCTATTTAAGTAAACCTGAGGGTTTTTATTTTTCCATATAAATTTTAAAAACTTTTGGCTTTGTAGTTTAAAAATTGGACACAAGTTTTGCATTATGATAATTTCTGGATTTTGGTAAAATTCTCTTGGTTTTGTTTTATTTTTTAAGGTTTTATTTATCTATTTATTTTTATTTATTTATTTAGAGAGCACATAAGCAGGGGTGGGAACGCGGGTGGGGTGAGGAGAAGGGAGAAGGATAGAATCTTCAGAAGATCCCACCCTGAGTGTGGAGCCCCGTGAGGGGCTCGATCCCACAATCTGGGATCATGACCAAAGCCAAAATCAAGAGTTGGACACTTAACCAACTAAATCACCCAAGTGCTCTGGTTTTGTTTTATCTTTAAGCAAGTTTTATTGAAAACCACTTCTTTGTGGTCAGATTCACCTATTTTAGTGTATAGTTAGGAGTTTTTTCAATACATACAGTTGTATAACCACAACCAAAATACCATTTCCATCATTAAAAAGAAATGACAAAATTAGTTAAACTTTATTTTTTTGTTAAACTTTAAAAATAATTTCTTTACTTGCCACATTTCAAATAGCACATGTGACTAGTTACTACCATTTGAATAGCACATATATGTAAATAGCTGTAATACACAATATTTTCTGTTTAAATTTCTTTCAGTTATCAATAAAGTGAAGGAAAGAATATCTGTTTCTTTTTGCTTCTGTATATTTTTTATAATTAGAGAAAGAAAAAGCAATCACTTTGACAACAATTTAATTCCCCTGCTGTATTCTGGAGAGGCCCATTAGCATCAATAGTGTTAGCTCATCAGTTTTAATATTTTGAATTATAAAGATCTAAATGCAATCATGGAGTTCAAGGAAAAATATAAGCACCCAAAAGATTATCAGTGCTAATAGAGTCAAACAGGAAAATGAGTAATGTGGCTCATTTAATATAAAATTTTTTAGGGGTGGGATGCCTGGGTGGTTCAGCGGATGAGCGTCTGCCTTTGTCTCAGGGCATGATCCCGGAGTCCTGGGATCGGGTCCCACATCGGGCTCCCTGCATGGAGCCTGCTTCTCCCTCTGCCTATGTCTCTGCCTCTCTCTCTCTCTCTTCTCTCTCTCTCTCTCATGAATAAATTTTAAAAATTTTTTAAAAATAAAAATAAAAATAAAATTTTTAGGGACACCTGGGTGGCTCAGTGGTTGAGTATCTGCCTTTGGCTTAGGTCATGATCCCAAGGTCCTGGGATCGAGTCCCACATTGGGCTCTCTGTGGGGAGCTTTCTTCTCCCTCTGTCTATGTCTCTGCCTCTCTCTGTGTGTCTCTCATGAATAAATAAAATCTTTTAAAATAATAAAATAAATTTTTTTAAGGTCAAGTTTTTTTTCCCCTTGTCTGTTGTTGCCTTTTTCCTGTCATCTTAAAACTGCTTTGTGTGGTCTTTGCTATCTGCCACCACAGGTCTGTGCTACTTGGTCATACATGTTCTCTTCATTGCACTATCCCAAGGCCCAGGCTCTTAGATTCTTCCTTCTTCGTCACCACATGCTCCAATAAGAAAGCCCCTCTTGTCTCTCATAATTTTAGTTGTCTACTTTATGCTCTAAAAAAACAAAGTGATAAATATTAAGGTTTTCATTAGGAAATACGCTATTGTTCTTAGGGGCTAGACTAGACTATCTCAACATTTCCTGAGACACTAGATCCAACAGATGTTAACAGATGTTTCTCAAGAAAAAGTCAAATAAGCTGAGAATGTACATGAACTTTGCCTATCATGGAGATCTATAGAGTACATCACCATAGCAAAGTCATTGAAAAGTCTGGCAGGAATGTTAGCATCATTTAGCTCAGCATTGCTCCATGGAATTTGTTTGTGTGGAACATCTTGAGCAGTTTAGAGAACATTAACTTACCTTATTCAAATTAGCATGTCTCTGTGAGTCACTTGATTATATGCATTTGTTTTTACTAAATTAATCTTTCAGAATTCTTGTCTTTTAACACTGTCTGTAATTTAGGAAGTTGTTATGAGAATGGCCTTTGTGCCTCTCATTGTGATCTACCTACCAGGAACCAAGTATCAAGGCTTTCTCCAGAATGAATATCTAAAGGAAAGAATTTAGAACATTTTTCTATAAAATCGGTGTTGTCTATAAAAGATATATTTATATTACATATAATTTATATTTTAAATATTAATTATTAAAATCTACATGAGTTTTATTTATTTTTTACTACATGAGTTTTAGAAGTACACACTATAGAGCACCATTGAAAGGTATTAAGTGCCTATATAAATTTTAGCATTTTCCGATGTAAAGTCTAAAAGACCAAAATCATGTGCGTTTCATGTTTGTTGTTGTTGTTGTTGTTGTTGTTAAGTGGAAACCTTTGTCTCTTCCTTTCACTGTTCAGTTACAGAGATCCTCAATGGGAATATATAAGAAGAACCATAAATTCTATTTAGATTTATTTTATCTCATTCTTTAGAGTTAATATTTTGTTGATGTTTTGTAAAATACCTACTATATTAATGAAGTTATACATGTGTTAAATTTGAATAAGTATGGATTGGTATGTATGGGCCATAATTTTTTAAAATTGTAGGTGTGTTCAGTCAGAAAAATTTGGAGACTATTGCTCTCAGTGTGTCAAATGTCAGCTGTCTCTGGGCCTGTAATTAGATACCCTTGGTGATCCTGGTTCTAGTACTAATTGTTTTCTCAAAAGAACCTATCATATGACATGATGAATCTTATGCAGACTTGGCTGATATGGAAGTTTCACTCACTTATTTTCCTTTTTTTCCCTAGATTTTATTTATCTATTCATGAGAGACACAGAAAAAAAGAGAGGCAGAGACATGGGCAGAAGGAGAAGCAGGCTCTATGCAGGGAGCCTGATGCGGGACCCGATCCCGGGACCTGATCCCGGAATCCCGGGATCATGCCCTGAGCCAAAGGCAGATGCTCAACCGCTGAGCCACCCAGGTGTCCCCACTCACTTATTTTCTTTAACTCCTGTTTACTGAATAGAAAATCACTGTTTCAATAAAAAGCAGAAAGCTTATAATCACAGATGTTCCCTCAAGCCTTTGTCTCTTTAAATATGGTTCTCACAACCAGAAGGCATGTTCTAGCTTATTTCTCTTCTTTCTTTGACCCTTAAAGCTTAGGTTTCAAAGTAAACGTTAATTTGTTTTAAATTGCTTAGAAATAACCTTTTACTTGGCCAGCTTCCAAATTGCATGGTATCTGCTTTAAACTTTTGTATTAAACTTTTTATCCAATATTTAAGTCATATAAAATATGTCATATCTGTTTCTTTAAAAAAGAAATGTATATTAATTCCCTTCTTTGGAAGAGTCTTCAGATAATTCAGTGGTTGTGATTTAAAGCGTTTTGTCAGGCTGGAAGCAGAGGGATGTTGGGGGGGTATTCTTTTATCATTTTGTCTTTTTGGTCTCCCAGTACACACCTGCTTATTTCAAATAACCTCTAATTATGTGGCAACTCTTTGTATGTGATCATGATACTGCCTGGTATTTTTCAATACCTTATTGTTTTCTGGTTTTGTTTTTCAAGGTATAATCCTAATCCTAAAGCCCTGTTTTGCTTCTTTTCGTCCCTCAGTTTTATTTCTATTTTGATGTTAGGACTAGGTGTCCTATAATTCTTTCAAGGAATAGAATATAGAACTGACCTGCAAATTCTCTAAAGCTGGAATGCGATTTTTTTTTACCATCATCAGGAACTATGCAGATGTTACTTAGAGTTTTCTCTTTAGAAAAGCAATTCCTTGCCCCCTCCAAATATTATTACTGTCTAATCATGCTATCACATGCTTAAAATCTACTGTTAAAAAATGAACTTATTTGGCTTTGAGGATTGAGTCTAATTATTTTCTGTCGACATGAAAATATCCTGGAATAATCCTCTATAAAGTTACATATAAAGACCCAATGAATTCTTTCTCATCTCCAAAAGCATAAGAAATGTTATGAACCTTCATTTTTTTCTAAATCAAATAAAATTTGGCTCAGAATTTTTCTTCTAGATAGTTGAGGAATTCACTGTGTTGTTCATGTTTCGGGGTACCCCTCTCCATCAGTGAGTCCTTCAAGAGTCTTTGAGTACACAGGAAAGAAATCTCCTGGAAGATATAACAATTCTGCCCTTTTTTTCCTTGCCTATAGGTCTCAGTTATTCTAGATTATTTTCTAAACTCCAAGATTTTCCAAAACAAAGAACTCTTAACACTTTTTGAGGGCAAGGAAATGTAGACTTTAGGGATATAGCCATACCTGCCATCTGAAAGTAAAGAAGGAAATATACCTGTTACTCATTTTTAAAGACATAACACAATCACTTTTGCAGTCAGGTTATCTTGCAACCCCATTCATCAAGTTTTAGCAGGTTGCTTGCTAAAATATTCTGAAATAATGCAACAAAGGGAAGCTAAAGAATCCTAAGGGAGATGAGATCTATAATGTTAGTTCTTTCTGTCTATGAGGCTGTTACAGCTAGGTGGCAGCTTAAGGGCACTTGCCTGTCATACTGAGTTTACAAAGGGCAAGAATGTTGCTGATTTTAAAACTCGCCTTATAGTCTATTATATGATTTATTGCCTCAATCAGAATACTCATGAGAATGAAACTATGTGCCATTATTAATGATGCCAGACAACAAGGGTTAACTCAGCTTGTCCAGGATAAACTGGATATATAGTCATCTTCTATACAAAGAAAATTAAATAAGTGTCAGTACTTTGCAAACTGAATTATTTGATGTATGGATTCTATCTTGGAAAACTTTTTGTTAAGGGTTTATACATGATACATTTATAAACAATACATTGTTTATAATGTATTTGAGAAAACCAAAAAGTAAGCAGGCAATTGAGGTACGATGAAATAGATTCTAGACTGGGTAAAAACAATATATTCCTTTACATTAAATCTGAACATAAATGAGAATATTGTCAGTTGCAAATAATAGAAAAATGCAACTCAAACTGGCTTTAAGAAGAAAGGAAATTTAAAAAAAAAAGAAGAAGAAAGGAAATGATTGGCTTAGGAAACGAAACTATTACGTGGGCTTCAGGCACGGCATACCCAAAACGCCAGCTCATTGCTCAGTTTTGCCCTTCAACACTGTCATAGCTGTTAGAGGATATATTTTGCATACCAGACTATATTAAAAAGGAACGAAAACTCCTTTTGTGACCTTGAAATGAAGCTTCTCTGATTGGACTAGCTTAAGTCATGTGCTCACACCTAAGCAAATCATTGTGGCAAGGAGGATGGGAGTCTCCATCCTCCGTCCTCGGTTTTATAAATGAGATATTGTAAAGGTCAACAGTATACCTACTCTAGTCACCATTCCATGTCAAGAAAAATTTTTCAGGGAAATCAATATTTAAATGAAATATAATTCCTTTGTAACCAAAGTAACCATCTTATAAACATGGTTCATTTTTTGTTTTGTTAAATTTTCCTATTTCTCAGTAGCATTTATATAAGTCATCATGGGATTTAAAAGCTGGAAAGAGAAGGAAGACACAGGATGCCATCTCTTTTCTCATTTCAAAAGGAATTGAAATGAACACACATATTCATTTTCTTTCATGACACATCTAAAGAAATATAATGTATTACATAAACATGTATCAACAAGGATTTCCAACATGGAAAAACAGGAAAAATTTTGTCATTTCCTTATTTCATTCCTTTTTTATCCTATTTTTCTTTTTCAAGTCTTTGATGACATCTCCAAATGTCAGCTTTAATTCATAACAAAAATCGAGCAAAGAATACTGTTATAATTTGGCCACTCCACCCTTTCCTCAAATATAGAGGAACTTGCATAATATGTGAACATGTGTCTTGCTTTTTCTCATATTTGCAGAAATGGCATGAGCTTTTCTGGAGTCAGGCATCTAAAACCTTGCCTTATGTGTTACTGGCAAGCTACACAACTTCTATAATTCTCAGTTTGAGCATTTGTAAAACTGGGTTAGAAAACCCTATGTCACAGTATAGTTATCAGGATTAAAAGCACACTTTAAGATCTTTGTAAATAAATCTCGACTTTGCAGTTGTATTTGTTCTGTGTGTTACTTGTCCCATTTTCTTTTTGCTTAACATAGCAGTAGCAGTTTACATCATTAATCGAAGTAGACAAGTAAAGTCACTCTTTACAACAAATGTTAATTTTAGAGGATTCAATAGGTTTGTATGGAGGTGCTGCTTGCTAATTGTAGCAATTATCCTTGGTGAAAAATGATAGACACTTGAAAAAACAATTAATCATGATGGCTATTTTTGCAGCATAAATAAATCAAATTTCCAAGTCTGAGATGGAATCAAAAGGGCAGGGATAGTGTTTCAAAACCCCTTGCCATTTGATGCTACACACTTTTAAAAAGAGAGAAACTTGTTTCACTCGAATTGTTGTCCAAGTGCTTCAGAAAATGTGTGTTTTCCTCATAGATGAGAATTTTTTTCTTGGATTAGAAAGAAATGCTTGGAGTGCAGTGAGAAGAGCACCTTCTGTTGAAACAGGTTTTCAGACAGCAGAGTATGATGAGTCTGCCTCAAGTCAAAGTTGAGGTGGTTTTGAGAAACTCGGTAGCTGGAGACAGGTGTGTTTGAGCCTAGGGTTATATGCACTTTCTTTCTTCTAAATCATTCTTACCTTAAATCCCCAATTACTTGCTAAAGGAGGAATGGGAAGAAAATGTGCATGCTATTATGAGAAAGTTTTGCTTCCATACTATAGAGACTTTTAGGACAAGAATGTTGTGGATATGCCTAGAATTTATTAGCATTCTATAAAGCTTGGGCTTCTGGGAAGCAGTCACTGAGATGCAGGTGAGCATACAGGAAGTTTACTTGGAAGTGCTCTTGGGGTCAACAGAAGGGGGCAGAAGTGGGCAGAAGGAGAAGCTGGACTGTGAAGCATTCCCAGGAGAGGCCTCATCTGATCTGAAGCTGAAGTGACCCTTCAGAATTGTTATGATTTGGGGAGAAAAGATCAGCCCTTTATAACTTCACGTCTAGTCACTTAACTGGAGATGGGCTTTCAGGGAGGGAAATACAAACATGTGCAAGATGATGCTCTTCCACCAAGGCAATTCCTAGAAGGGAGTTGACAAGCAGAAGGTTGTCTACCAGAAGCACTACCAAGCACTTACTGAGGAAGTAAGTCCCACATTTCTTTTTTTAAGATTTTATTTATTTATTCATGAAAGACACAGAGAGAGAAAGGCAGAGACGTAGGCAGAGGGAGAAGCAGGCTCCAGGCAGGGAACCTGATGTGGGACTCGATCCTGAGACTGCGGATCATATCCTGAGCCAGGAACAGGTGCTCAACTGCTGAGCCACCCAGGCGTCCCAAGTCCCACATTTCTGAAGGGGGATCTGTAGAGCATATTACAGCTTCTTAGTACAGATAAGTTCATTATTTCAGATAGGGCCTGCTGGGAAAAAAATGTCCAAAATTGAGTAGATTGCTAAAACAAATTGCATTGTATTATAAGTCAATATGTACTGTATGATATCATTTTGTTGTAATAAATATTGCATACCCAAGTACATATATGTTACTTTATAGAAATACATACCACATATATTTCTGTGAAGATTATATATATCCACATAGAGTGCTATGGGAGAAGAGATGATAGATGATAGATTAGATAGATAGATAGATAGATAGATAGATAGATAGATAGATAGATAGATATGGCTATAAATATATATAGTCTGTATATATACAGTTACCCTCACTGTCAGGTGTTGAGATTACAGTCTGCCTGAGAGGTTCACTTAAAGCAGTGATAGATATACATGAATCTGTATATATGTATATATATATGATATAAATATGTATCTATGATTACATATAATAAAAATTAGAATTGTTTTTGGGCAGGTAGGTTTATGGGTGCTATTTATGCTGTTTTACAGAATGGTGTTTCTGTATAGTGTTATGAGTGTGACTGTTTATATAAAGTAAACACAGCAAAAGAAATTTTAAATGATCACTACAGGAAAGAATTTCAATATTGGATATTCAGATTTGTTCAACTTTTCTATTAAAAATGTACAATAGTAGAAATAAATGTAAGGATAGGATAAAAAGCAGATCTTGAAAAATGGAAAGAAATGTTTAAAGACAGAATTGTTGCTAAGCTGCCATTATTGAAACATATACCATTTGGGTTTGGCCAAGTTGCTTCTAGACAAACTCCTTTTGTCTGAAAAATGTTGGGCCAAATAATATGCCACTATAAAATAATATGCTACTATAAAAGGTACACTTACACTTACCTTTATTATGCCTTAGTATCTACCGGTCACTGTACTGTGCACATGGCATTTATATTTTTAATCCTCTCAAGTGTATTGTACACTAACTAGTATTATACTTGTTTCATAAAGGAAGAGAATCAGAGAGGTTAAGTTAGTTGCCCAAGCAATACCATTAGAAACGCCTGGATGCCAACTCAGGCTTATTGGCAAGAAACCATGTGTACATACACACACACACGTATACATATACATATACATATACATATACATATACATATACATATTTGAATGCACAAATCACATATATAACATATACTTATATTGAACCTTATTATTGAGAAATACTCTTTAGGACCTATCTGGGGAATAGAAAGAGTAGGGATAAAAATGTGTTTGCTTAAGAAAGATGATCCATTAAAACAGGCTCTTACAATCTTCAACTGTTCTTTGAAAAAATATACCCAGGGAAGCAATAATGGGAATCTGAATCTTGAGAAGAAAAGTGACAGAGAACTTGTCAAAGAGCTAAGATAAAAATGTCAGAGAACAGAATAATTTTGCAGCCCAGATAGGCACCCATAGGGTAAGAGAATTTGGTCTCACCGCAGTTTGCAGCTCCATAAACTAATGTCCAGTATTCAGCTATGGTCGAGTTCCTTCTTCTTCCTCACTCCTCGCCATGCACATGCATCTCATAGGGTAATTATATAGATAACAGTCTGTGTTCTTAACTAAAGACTAGGGCCAGTTATTATTTGGATCGTGGTGGGGGTAACAATACAAGTAATAATAGATGAAAGACAAGGCGGAATTGTGAAATTAATCGATAGAAATGGTGCACAGAGATGGAATGAAATCTTTAAAGATCTGGTTAGTAAACCATGTTGGACAAATACAGCCATGAGGAAATCAAAACAGAAGCTTCTTTTTTAAGGTTTTTATGTAAATTCCAGTCAGTTAACATACAGTGTAATATAAGACTCAGGTGTACAATTAGTGATTCAACACTTTCATACATCACCCGGTGCCCATCACAAGTGTATTCCTTAATCCCCATCAAAAAATCACCAGAATATCTCCATCACCTATTTAAAAAAGTGAGCAAGACAGAAATTTAATGTTATACTCCAAGAACAAAATCAGATCCATTATTGAGTGGAAGGAAGTAAGGATCACAAGGAACTATTGTTTTTGTACTGGTTATACTTCCTTAAAAAATAATTTATTTTTAAGTGTGTGGCTTGCACAATGTTTGAATTATCCAAGGTCAATATCGTTATGCACAGCTGTTAGGTTACTTTGGGTAGATAGCAGGAGCAAAAGGTTAGTAAAATAAGGGTTAGTTACGTGCCCATACCTTCACTATCAAGTATTATGATCACAATCTGTGTAAAAGGTTTACTCAAGACAGACATGAGAATATTCTGAAATTTAAGGGTAGGATTCAATTAACCTTAGAGAGGTTAACCACAACCTTTGATTTAGGGGATTCAGCCTTAAGAATATACTTGTCTAGTAAATAAGCCAACTCTGTGTCAACAAGTATTTTTAATTTTTTTAAAGATTTATTTGAGAAAGAGGGAGCATGTGCTCACGCACAAGCAGGGGGAGGGGCAGAGGGAGAGAAGCTTCAAGCAGACTCCCC
The DNA here is from genome assembly GCF_011100685.1 of Canis lupus familiaris. NCBI lineage: Eukaryota > Metazoa > Chordata > Mammalia > Carnivora > Canidae > Canis > Canis lupus. The sequence goes on along the minus strand of NC_049260.1, from coordinate 27,053,011 downwards.
GCTGAGTGCAGAGCCTGATGGGGGCTGGATTGCAAGACTCTGAGATCATGATCTGAGCTGAAACCAAGAGTCACCTGCTCACCCCACTGAACCACCCAGGTGCCCCTGGATCAACAAGTATGTTTGCTTGGATTTTGTCCTTGTTCATAAATATCTTTTAAAGATGTTATTTATTTATTCATGAGAGACATAGAAGGCAGAGACATAGGCAGAGAAAGAAACAGGCTCCCCACAGGGAGCCCAATGTGGGACTCGATCCCAGAACTCCGGGATCACGCCCTAAGGGCAGACGCTCAACTGCTGAGCCACCCAGGCGGCTCCTTGTTCATAAATAATTTATTTTTTTTCATAAATAATTTAAATGAAATTTTTCCTTCATCTTTGCTTGTGCCCTACCTATGTGAGAAATTTGATTATTTTTAGTGGACTAACAACAAAACAAAACATGAAGCCCCCGAATCAAAAATTCTTTGTATGTATTCAGAAGAGGCTACCATTTTGTGTCAGTTCAATCACAAATGAGGTGCTATCATGTGAGAATATCTCCCTGGCTTGTATGGGGGTAATGGGGCATGGGATTTACAGATTCAACAATAACAGAGAGAGAGATTGAAAAGATATGTAGCTCTTCCCTACAACTTCACTTAATGAAACCTTCAGTGTTGCTGAGAAAAGAGCTTATTGTTTGCTTTTCATGCAAATCATCTAGTTTTTATTTGTTTATCTAATAATCTGTAATTGAGAATAATGTAGTCTCTTTTTTTTGGTGCTTTTGTGAAGTAGCAAGCAGAATATGCTATCAGGAAATAGATTCGCATGTACCCCATAAATCAGAGTTCATTCTTTCTCTTTACCTTCCTTCCTCCTTCTCCCCTTGTCTTCTTTCCTTCCTTCGTTTCCTTCCTTGTTTTCTTCTTTCCTCCCTTTATCTCTTTCTTTCTCTCTTCCTGTTGATCTACGTATATTTTCTGCTCTGTCAGTAAGAGAATCATTTATTGTAAACAAACGGGCTGAGAGTGAATTTTCTGTGAAATCACATGAAATTGTAGGTGGGTGGCTTCTTGGGTTGGAGCTGCCTGCTGCTCTGCACTGGGGTTAGGGCTTTGGAGTAGTGCCATTTTTTTCTAGTCTCATTCTCCCAACTCCGTGACTAATTCTAAGGGAGACAAAGGTTATGATCTTAAGCTAGTTTTCAAAAATAATATCTAATAGCATTGCTCTTCTTAAAAATAAGCATCTTTCCAGCGTGAAAGTTTGCATTAAAGAATGATCTCGAGTGAGTCAGTGGTGTAACTTTTATAGCAGGTGTGTGCATGGACCGATACAGCCCCGTCATAGACTTGAATTGTAACCTTATCTTCTCTGTACCTTTTTGTATATCTAAAACATTTCATCATTATGTTCTGTAAAACAAACCCATCATGTTTTTAAAAGTGGAATGGGTAATAGGAAAGAGAGGAGAATCATAGAAGTTGATCAAAATGCTGCTTCAGCTCCTAACTCTTGCTGTTAATGTCATCACCACCAACATTTTAAATTTATGTTTTTACTGTTTTGCAGTTCTTTTCTGTTGATTACTCCTGATGATGGCAGCCTTTAGACATAATATTTATGTACAGGATATATGCAGGATTCTTCTACTCAAGAGAGGATGAGTTATCCATTGTACTTTGAGAACCCTCATCATTTAAAAATTTCTTAATTTGGTTTTGTGCAGAACGATCAGAAGGAATAAAGCCTATGTATGATTCATCTCGTGAGAATTAGAACGGGAGGATTAATATTTCAGGTCTTTCTTAATATTGGCACATCTGTGAATCGGGGATAGATTTCCCTCTGTTTTGAAATATAAAATTCCAGACTTAATTAAAATCTCACGGATGTTTCACCACTAGATTATTCCGCATTTGAATTTTCCTCCACTTTGTTTTCAACTTTCATTGAGGAACATTTCACAGGTCTCTTCCCTCCATTTGTTTTGTTCATCTACACGTTTGTATTTCATCATTTGGGAGAAAATCATCTGTCATTCTGAAGGTCATCTACCTGACAATGATAGAAAGCTGTCTCAATTCAAACAACTGCATGGTAATTATCTATCAGTGATCATTGTTCATTAGTTCTGTTTCAGGAGGACCCGCCTGCCTCCCCACCTCCCGGCATCCTCCTCCTCCTCATCCTCCTCCTCCAGCCACCACCTCACCCCACCCCCACCCACCCACCCCACCCCACCCCCACCCCCACCCCCCCCCACCCCGCACATTTCCCCAGAGCCTACTGATTCATTCATGTCCTTGGGCTAAATGGGCCACCCACTGTGTTCTTGTTGTTTTGTGTATGGTAGTGAAAAGATTTAATTGGATATTGTTGAAAAGACACAGAGGCTAACTTTCAATTTTCATATGTGGCTCTTCCTTCTCCCTCTGCACTGCCTCCTTTCCTTGATGAGAAAATTGCTCTCTCCATGGTAACAATTGGGAAAAAAAAAAAAGCTTTCAGATTTTTGGTAGTACTTGTTGCAGAGAAAAGAAGTCAAAAAGTAGAAGCAGTTTAAAAATGAAAAGGGGGAGGAAGACAGCTGGGAAGAAGGCTTAATGTTGCTGTTGCCGAGTGGGTGTTGATGGGGGAGAATGAAGCTGAATGAGCCAAGCAGAGGGGAAGCCGGTGTTTCTCTATCCCGGAAGGCAGTGCCCCTTCCTTTCCTGCAGGCTGTCATTCCCCCAAAGATAAGGACTTTGTTCTGGATTTCTGCCAGGATTCACTCCTGGAAGAGCTGCTTGTCACAAAACAGCAACACCCTGATTTCCTCAGGGAGTCACAGTTCATTAATTTTTTTTTAATGTAACACGTTTGTGAGTTGCAGTTTCCACCTCTTAATAGGGACATTCAGAGGGACTTTCTCAGTGACGGGATGAGGGACATGTGACAGTACACCTCTTCTGTCCCTGGAGGCCTTTGGTTAAACCAGGTCTGCCCTGGAAAGCTGGATTCTCTCTGCTTAATGCCTCCTGTGCTTTCTAGATGGTGGAGATTTGTAACCCTTGACACCGACTTTCACAGAATACTGAAGCAGCCCCAAGAAGTGTGCCACATTGTGGCAGGCACTTTCAAGTGAGATGACCCCAGATCATTTATGGTAGGCTAATGGCTCCCCAAAGAGAGCCATGTCCTCATCCCAGGAACCTGTGAGTATGTTAGTGAGTATGTTTCCTTACACGGTCGAAGGGACTTGCAGAGGGGTGAAGTTAAGGATGTTGACATGAGGGGCACCTGGGTGACTTAGTCACTTCAGTGTCTGCCTTCAGCTTAGGTCATAATCCCAGGATCATGAAGGCTGCTTCTCCCTCTGACCCTCCCCCTCCCATGCTCTCTCACTTGCTCACTCTCAAATAAATAAATAAAATCTTTAAAAAGAAAAAGTCTTTAAGAAAGGATGTTGACATGGGGGGACCTGGATGGATTATTTTTGGGTGGACAATGTAATCACAAAGGTCCTTCAAAAACAAGAGGCAATGGGATCATGCAAGCAGGCAGAGGGAGGAATGAGAAGATGCTCACCTACCGGCTTTGAAGATGGGCAGTGGGGCCAAGAGCCAAGGGTTGCAGGCAGCCTCTAGAAGCTGAAAAAGGCAAGGGAACCTGCTCTCTCTTATTGACTCCAGAAGGAACACAAACTCTGCTGACACTTTAATTTTTGCTTCTAAGATTCATTTTCAGACTTCTGACCCCCAGAACTGTAAAACAGTAAGTACAGATTATTTTAAGCCACTAAATTAGTGATAATTTGTTCTAATGGCCCTAGGAAACTAACATAGCTGTGAAAATTTCGTAATAACTGGTTTTGTGTAATTTTCATATAGGCTTTCTTCCTAGAGTTCACTTTTTCTTGATTATGAGGAATTAAATATAGAGAAAAATGTCATGATCCCTCCATTTTGCCAAAGAACTATGAATTTCCAGTATTTACGAAAAGACAAATTTGGATGCAATTGTGTGGAATGACAACAGTAAAGACAAAAATGGAGAAAGTGTCCATTTGGAAATGAAGTTGTGAAAAAATGAACAGTAACAAACCAGTTATGTCCTTTTACCTCCTGTTTTCTCACCCTGCGATTTGTTTAACCCATTGCACTTGGTTTTAGATACTGTTGAACAGCAGTTGATGGGTTTGGTGCATGAAAAGCATCACAAGGGCAAGAAGGTGAAGAATACGTTTGAGAAGAGAAAGCAGAGTAGTTTGTACAGAGGTCTGTGGCATGCAGAGAGGGGTAGGCTTAGAAGTCAGGCAACTCTGAGCCCAAATGCTTTTCAGCTTGGAAGTGGCTGGCTGTCTTTGGGGAAATTACTAACCTTCTCTGAGCCTTTTTGCTCATGTGTAAGAACGGAAATCTAATATCCAACTTGGTAGCATTGTTGTCAGGATGAAATCATGTCTGTGAAACATTGAGCCCAGCTTCTGCTACATCGTAGCTGCTGAAGAAGTTCTGGCTATGATGTCCTGGAAAAGGAGGATCTGGGGCATTTTTTTTTCCACCTCCACCACGGTTTAGTTTTGTGACCTGGAATAAATGATGGAACATCCCTGTGCCTCATTTTTCTTGTCTATAAAAGATAATAAAAATACCTAGCTCAGATGGTTGGTCTCCATTAATATATGTAAGGTGCTTAGGACAGTATCTGGCACACAGAAAACTCACAACACTTGTTACACAGGGGGAGTCTGAATTGTAAGGTGGTGCACTTTTGGAGGAATGAGGTGGCAAAGTTTTAGTAGTTACTGCTGGTGAGTACTGTATTCAAGTGGATCGAGATTGGGACAGATAATTACTATTAAAAGATTCTGAGATGGATTTTTACTAAACCAAAACTGTTTAATCAGTTGCATCCCTCAGATTCCCTTTGTGTTTTTTTTTTAACCTTTCATTTTGGGCTGCTCATTGTCAAATATTTAATATGCAGAGTTCTCTTTAGTAGCACACATGGTATGAGTTCCTTTTGTCACTACTCATGTATAATGTCATCCGTTTCATGAACCGACAGCGCAGAATTAGCTTTCACAATAGCCTACCTAGCTTTGTAAAGTTTTCATTGAAGTGTTGACCTCATTACCACCCCTCTGGCCACTATCTTAGAGAAAACTGCTAAAAGTAAGGCAGATCATTAATAGAGAGACAGAGAGGGATAGAATTGAGATTGAAATATTGGAAATCAGAACCAGTTGACAGCACCATTTTCTGTACTAGCTTCAGTTTTTGTCTCACGTGGTCTCATGCCACCGAAATGTCTGAGACAGCAAAGGGTAAGCACTTTTGTTCATGTCACATAAATAAAACAGAAAAGCAAACAGGGAATTCTCACTGCAACTTTTCTCCAGGTGTTGCTGCTTTTTAAATTACTTAAAATTTATTGAAATGGGTGTTAATAATAAGCGCCCTTCCCAATAAAACAGCGAATTAAACTTAACTCTTCCCTATAATGTAAACAGCTTGATTAGGTATGCAGCATTACAAAATCCATTTAAGAACTGATTATACTTGCCCTTGGAGCACATCTAGAAGCTCACAGTTAAGAAGCTGTACACATTTTCCTATCAAACAGAACATAAAGTTTCCATATTCCTCAGAATCGTCTTCATTTGAGCCATGTGTTTGCTTGGAACTATGCCACATAAAGCAGCACCCCCTCCCCTAGCTGGGCTTCTTTCATGCTGCAGAGCAAATTATGATTTACTGGCACAGTGTGCTAATGTAGACCCATTTTTATAGGATAAGAACTAGTACAGTCCAGGGAATTGAAAAGTATATCTGAGAGTCTCCCCCTAGAATACGTCCCCTCCTTTAAAAGCTGTCACACTGCAAGTTCCAATTGAGTTAAAGGCTGTTGTGCTCCTACAGGGAAATATATTCTATTGTAATTTTTATGTCCCCCAATAACAGTCTGTTCTTTGTTTACTGAAGAGAGCTTTTATGTCATAAAACGGTATTTTTTTGACAGAGAAGCAGAATCATTGTTTTATTATAGAAATTTTCCTCTTACAACAGCAAAAATAAATAGCTCATCTCTTAAGCTCCTGATCAATGTCTAACACCTCCTACCCCCAGCAACACTCTACTGCAGGTGTATTAACACTTCACGAGAGCAACTCTATTCACCTACGGAGAAATGATCCTCACAAATGATTTACAGCTAAGCCAGGGCTTACACCCATAGCACCCAATCAAAGGCAGATTTTTATTTTTTCCCCAGTCATATCATTTCTGAAAAGGAACAGATTAATGTCGTTCTCTGAGAATATGCAAAGTCTGTTGTCTCTTTTGAAGTGGGAGACCCAATTGTTAAGCTTTTTTTTTCCTTTATATGTATGTCTAAATGGTGCACAGTGTACTGTTTTGATGCAATGGTATGGTAGAGATTTGTGCATACCTCACTTTTCCTTTCACATATTGTCTTTTCTGTGTGAGTGCACACAGGTGCCCTTGGGGTCCCTCCCTCCCCCACTCTCCTCTTACACTTATATGTAAAACTCAAAGAGGTTTCCATACCATGAAGATACTATTTTTTTTTTAAGCACAAACACATAATTGTTCTCTAGCCATGTTTTATCTTGGCCTTGTGGCACTCAGAACTTGGTGTTGTCAGAAGATTGAGACCTGGGGCACCTGGGTGGCTCAGCAGTTGAGCACCACTTGCCTTTGGTTCTGGTCCTGGTCCCAGGGCCCTGGGATTGGGTCCCACGTTGGGCTCCCTGTGGGGAGCCTGATTCTCCCTCTGCCTATGTCTCTGCCTCTCTCTCTGTGTCTCTCATGAATAAGTAATATCTTTTAAAAAAAGAAGAAGGTCGAGACCTTACCAACTAAATACATTCTATATAACGTAGTCCTCAATTGCTGTTCTTACAAAGAAACCAGGGTTCGTCATATTTGACTAATTTCTACCTAAGGTATTTGAATGCTGATAAATAGATTGACTACTTTCATCTTCCCCAGGTTGGTTGATATAAATGTAATTATCCTCATTTTACAGATGAATAAACTGAGCCTGATTCACTCCCTATATAGGCAACGTGAATTGAACAGCTGTGCCAATTATTTTGATAATTCATGTCTTCACATGCACCACTCGAAGAGAGGAAGAGAACACTTGGGGGCTTGAATTATACCGATTGACCGTGTACATGAGTTTAATTGCCTCTAGATAATCGCTCATTTCTCCACTTGACTTGCATGTACAGGTAACATCACAGAACAGTAATATCTCTTACTTTACCTCAGTGCATTGGTGGCTGCCACTAGCAACAAAAACCAAGATTCTTGTCTCAGCTAAATAAGTGCCATCTTTAAAGTGTTTTGAAAATGTGAAAAGCCTGAATGCATTCTTAGCATGACCTTTTATTTGCTTTAAACTTTTATTTTTGAAGGGATTAGTATAGCACTTGTTAAAAGACAAGCTGCTTTCCTAGAACCTGGAGAATTATCTGAAGACTCATTTCCCAGAGAAAATATCAGAGTTCTAATGTAATAATAGATATAAAAGGACATTGCAACATTACATTCACAAAATGTGATGACATAATATTACATTGATAATTCTTATTACCACTGATAGTAATCTTTGAGGTTATATTTCTGGAGGGATCCCAATTCTCTGTCCTGCTCTGACACTCTCTTTATTCTTCAGAGCAGAAATCTAAGAGTTTAGCATTCTGAATGTTTATTTTTTTCTAAATTGAAACAACAGTCACTCTCTACTCCCATCTAATTTAATAGAATGGTACAAATGGAATCAGAAAATCTGCTTAATGATTTTCTGGGACACTGCTTTACCAGCAGTGGGGTTGAATTTATTTTGCTTATATGCTGTGGAGTTAGTATTTTCTCCTGAAATAAAAGGATGCATTGGGTTAAGTTAGAAATGGTTTGTAGGGGCCCCTGGGTGGCACAGTCAGTTGAGTGTCTGGCTCTTGATCTCAGCTCAGGTCTTGATCTCAGTGGTCATGAGTTCAAGGTCTGCACTGGGCTCCATGCTGCTTGTGGAACCTACTTTTAAAAAATGGTTTGCACGTTTTCATGACTGGAAATTTAAACAGAGGGGCTAGAGGAGGTTTTTCTTGGATTGTTGTAATTTAGGTTTCCTGTCTTCTCTTCAAAAGGACTTTGGATACAGTGGTGCAAGGTTAATATTTCTAAAATCCCACTTTGTGTCTTTCCTCTGTTCTAAAGACTCCAGTGCTTCCCACTGCCTTCAACAGCATGTCCTTACAGGTTCATCTGGTAGTCAGAGCCCCGCCTCCCTTCCCAGCTTGGTCACAGTCGTCATAATTCTGCTCACGGAACACGCACCCTTCTTCCAAGCACTCTAGTGTACTGATGCCACCACACATTGGTGCTAGCTCAGTCTTTGCCCTGGAATTGCCCCTCCCATCACTAGCTAGTTGTCAGTCCTGTTCATCCCCCAAATGATAGTCCAGGTTCCTGATCCTCTAAGGCACTTTCCCTGAGCATGCTTATATGAAAATGACATTCCTCAGAATCCCATCAGCATACCGTCTATAGTCTGTAAACTATAATGTTTGTATTTTACATACTGTGGTCTCTTCCTGGCTAACTGCATGTGTGAATGCCGATGGGCAGGCCTGAAGGTGGTCTCCCCAACGGCATTGCTAGTTCATTGCAAGTTCATTGAATTTATTGAAGACGCTCCTTTTTTGCCATCCTCTATCATACACAAATCACATTTCCTACTATAATGTATTGTGTGTAGAATCCTGCCAATAGATATTTCTTGCCCATTTGATTGATCAGTGCTCACTTACCTGTTAATGCTGGCCTTCTTTATTTGACAGTTCTATGGCTCTGGACAACATCTTTAGGATGCAAAATCAGGAGGTTTTGCACCAGGCAAAATATTACAAACAATGCCCTCAGAGATTTACATTTCACTACTCATGTCATGTCATTTATCCTCCATTTTATTAATTTGGTTCACTTCTAATTCAATTTGCTGTATAGGGCACTCTGATTAGATAAAAGACAATTTATCTTGACCAACTGAAGTTAGTTAGAATGCCTCCCAAATGGTGTTATTCAAGGTAGAACAAGAAATGAATAACAGAAAATTGGAGCAGAAAAAATGCCAAAATATGTATACTGTAAAGTGATTTCACTTTTCCCTTTCCTCTAAAATGTATGGAGAGAGAAAAAATTGTGTCACTTATTTCATTGGGTCATAACATCAAAAGCGATTGTGATATACACAACAAAAATTGGTCTTAAAACTGCCCCAATTATCCTTTGTCAGTATGTGAAATTTACAGAACAATAGGGTTTCAAGAAATGTGAACAATGTAGAATAACAGATCTAATGTTCAACAGCTAAAAATATCAGCGCCCTTTCCGTCAGCTTAGAAATGTATTTGCAAATCATTATCAACAAATTGTAGCCTAAAATTCTTCTTTCTTCTTGACTTTGGAATTATATTTCAAGATCCCCAAATTAGACCACATTATTTACTTACTGGCTTGAGTCACTGAAGGGAGTTTTCATTTTTGCGTGTTAAGGGGTTTATGAAATGACAAATCAGTCCTTTAAGTTTTCTGTGGTGGAATAACTTGGAAATGATCATCATAATCTCTTTTTCAAACACAGGAAAAGATATATTTTAAAAATAATATACCAATAGTTGGATGCCTGGGTGGCTCAGTCGGTTAAGCATCCTAGTCTTAATTTCAGCTCAGATCATTATCTCAGGGTCATAAGATGGAGCCTAGTGTGGAGCTCCATGCTTGGTGGGGAGTCTGCTTGAGATTCTCCCTCTGCCCCTCCCCCTGCTCACGCATGCACTCTCTTTCTCAAATAAATAAATAAATCTTTTTTAAAAAGATAGCATACTAATAGTAGATTAGCTTTATACCACACCATTACAAGAAAGGCTTCAAATTTGGGAGACTTAAGATAAATGTTTTAAGGCCCCCAAATGCCAACAAATAAGAAAGACTTTAATACAAAGAAAAAGAAAAATAAATTCCACAGACTGTCCTATTGGTCTCTGAATTTGATAATAATTGCTTAAATAGCTATCATATTTTTCATATTTAAAGTTAGCCAAAGGATCACTAATTTTTATAATACTAATAAACACTGTTTGAAACAGGGATGTTTGTTCTAGTAATTTCCACACCCTTCCAGTTATAATTCTCTTTCTTGTATCAGTTTCCCCTTATTGTGTCCAGTCGTTTGGCCAGTCAACACCTTCACTCACGATTATCTGTTTACCATATTTCCAGGAAAAGACCAAGAACTGAGGAAAGTGTTCCTGCCAGAGAGAATAAGGTATACAAAGGCACACAGTGACCCAAGTCTTGCCTCCAATAGATTCAGTTTTTCTAGTCTTCCTTGTTACCTAGTTCCTCATGATAAAATCCAACTACCTCAAACTTTTTTTAAGCCCAACCATAAAACAAGATAAATTCTCTTTTATCTAATCAGAGTGCCTCATACAGCAAATTTAATTCTAAGTAAACCAAATATATAAAATGGAGGATAAATTACACGACATGAGTAGTGAAATGTAACCCCTGAGGGCTTCCACCAGCTAGCCCAGTTGAAGCTTTATTTTATTTCTTTGTCTTTGCTCGTACTTTTCTTTCCCTTATAACGCCCTCCTCATGACCCAGCCAAATCTTCCAAGGTTCAATTACAGACCATCCCTTCACGAAGTTGTTCTGGAGAATTCCCATGTAACTCTCCAAACGGATTGCTTTCAGTGGTTGTTTCTGTCTTCACCATTTACTTTGGTAATTTGGCTGGACTCATTCTCAGATATACTACTTTCTAGCTTCCTGTTGTATCCTAGGAGGCAGAATAATATGAGCAGCAGCAATTAGCTTGGTATTACCCATTGATTGTGTCCTTCTGGTGGGAGGTACCGGTAGAGCAGAGGGAAGTGAGTGAGTCAGGTGATGATTAGGTCCCTTTACAGCCACAGCTCCTGTCAAGAGGTCCTCTTCCTGCATCTACTTCTTAGATTCTATTAACTGCTCCTTCCTCTTAGCTCTTCCAGTCTTGAGGAGAGGCTTCTCATCCTAATTTGAATGGGTCATTTGTTTATTGCAGGTACTCTAAGTACTTAATTAGATAAATAATTAATTTCCCCTTTTGCATTCCTATTTCAAGTTTTTTTTTAAGATTTTATTTATTTATTCATAAAGACAGAGAGAGGGAGAGGCAGAGACACAGGCAGAGGAAGAAGCAGGCATCATACAGAGAGCCTGACGTGGGACTCGATCCAGGGTCTCCAGGATCACGCCCTGGTCTGCAGGCGGCGCTAAACCGCTGCGCCACTGGGGCTGCCCCTATTTCAAGTTTTTATCCCATTTCATCTCATCTGTGTAATAATTATGTCATGCTATATTATGCTGTAGAATATTCTATTACACTACAGCATATGGACATTGTAACTATCATACTGTACCATATCTCTTAAATGGGCGGGCTCTGGGGCCAAATGTCCTGGGTTTGAAGTCTTATACTTACCAGTCTGTGATCTTGGACAAATTGCTTAACTTCTTTTTCTTTCATTTTCGTTATCTGTAAAATGGAGATAATAGTACTTATCTCATAGAGTATTATGATGATTACACGGATTAATTTTTTATTGAAAACTTTTATAGTTCTTATGCAACAAGAAGTATTCCATGCATTTTACAAACATGAGCCCTATTAATTATCATAACAAAGTTAAGAGGTAGATACTCTTGTGATCCTCATTTTACAGAGGTAGAAGTGAAGAGAGGGGTTAAGTAACTTGCCAAAAATAATAAGCCAAGTATATGGCAGGCAGCCTGACCCCAGAATTCATTCTCTGTAGACTATGATAGACCATTCCGGCACATAGTTAAGTGCTTAATTAACAACCATTACTGTTGTTTTATTTCCCACTGACTTAGTTGTTTATGAGTCTTTATTTTCTGCTAGATTATGAGTTCCTTAAAGAAAGAGGCCAAGGTTTATTTGTGTATATCTGTTAAGCAAGTGTTTGTCTTATAGTTGCAGGTTAGTAAGTGTTAATGGAACTAATTATTAGTTGTTTCTCGGGTATGGTTCAAGGCCACCCTAGCCTTGGGAATAGCTAATGCTTAGCTAAAACTGTAAATGGAATTTGAGATCCCTACAGCCATTGTTGTTGCCAGAACTGCAGCTTCCTCTTTTAATCCCAAATTCTAGGACGATTTACCACTTTGTAGCTTCCTTGCTTTACTTCTGCCCATTCACGATGACTTTGCTGCTCCGGTAACCATTGGTACTGATAGGGTCCCATCTCAGACTGTAACTGTTTCATTCTGTTTTTCCTGACCAGAAGAGATTTTGCCCCCCCCCCCCCCAAAAAAAAAGATCTTTTAGCTTCATGATTTCTACAGAAAGAGATTTAGAGTAAATTCTCAGGAACTAAACAAGAGGCATTTGATTGATATAATACAGTTTGTGTTCAAAAGTGTTTTTCCCATCACTAGCTGATTAGTGCTTCAGACAAGATATGCAACTTTTATTGTCTGCTAACTTCAGGGTTGAGGTCAGGATTGGCTATATAATTTGTGGGCCCCAGTAAAACTTGAAAATGCAGGGTCCCTTGCTAACAAAAGTGATAAAGAATTTCAAGATGGCAAAGGCACCACAGTAACCAAAGCATGGGGCCCTTCTGTGTGCAGAGCACAGTACAACTATACAAGTTGCACACTCATGAAGCTGGCACTGATTGAGGTCTTGGCCTGTCCAATGGAATATTTTTTCTTAGTTTTGCTATCTTCCTCATTCTGAAAACTTGCCAAAAATTTCTTTTGCCATATTTTCCAGGAAGCCTAGTGGTTGTCATGTGTGAAGAATTTTTGGTGGCTTGCTTTGATAACCTAGTATTCTTGAGCTACATGTGTAGAATAGAACCTCACCATTACCACATAACAAATTTAAATCATCTTTCTTTCCTCCAATTAAATTCTAGGCTCATTGAAAATAATGGCCATATCCTTCTTTTTTTAAGTAACAGTGTTTTTTAATAGAGGTGCTTTTAAAATACTAATTTACTTGAATCTTAGGAAGGATATTAATGATGTCCAGAAACTGTCAGTTATACATCTAGGTGGCAGTATCATGGAATAACTATGTTATGTAGATCTGAAGCATTGATGAGAGGTTTAGGGTCAAAAAAGCGCAAAAGTGTGTGTATATTAGTTAGGGCTTGAGATTAAATATCCCAAAACAGGATTAAGTAGGAAATTATTTTATTTGGGGAAATATCTTTGTGAAAGGATGTAGGGAGAAAGTCAAGGAAGGTGGGAGAGCCCCGGATCAAAATGCAAGCCTGACCCCAAGTAAAAGAAAGTGGGAGAAGTTGTTCAGAAGCATCCCAGTGTGCAATAGATCTAAGGAAGATTCAGCAGAGCTGTTAGGGAGTCACTGAGCCCAAGTCAACCAGAGGAGCCCTATGTCGCCCAAAAAAAGGACTGCTTTAGAATCATTGTCACATTCAGTCATTGGTGGGGAGCAGTCTGCAGGAGGCTTGGCTTCTCTTCAGTGAAGTGATGCGTTTCCAAAGGCAGCAGCTGGGGTCCCTAGTCAAGTCCTAGTTGTAAAAGGTTTGCATGTTTTCATGGCCACCACAGTGGTCTTAGCAGCAGTGGTATTTAAAGCCTGGTAAGCATAAAACTACTAGAAGAAAACATGGGCAAAGCTTCTTGACATTAGTCTGAGCATTGATTTGATTTTTTTGGAAAATGACACCAAAATCATAGACAACAAAAGCAAAAATACATTGGTGGGAGTGCATCAAATAAAAAAAGAAGCTTCTGCACACCAAAGGAAAAAAATCAAAGAATGAAAGGCAATCTACAAAATGGAAGAAAATATTTACAAACTGTCTATCCGATAAGGGGTTAAGATCCAAAAATATATAGGGACCTCCTGCAACTCAATAGCAAAAAAAACAATCAGAATTTAAAATGGGCAGAAAACCTGAATAAACATTTTTCCAAACAAGATATCTGAGTGGCCAGCAGGTACATGGGAAAGGTGTTTAACAACATTAATCATCAGAGAAATAAAAATCAAAACCACAGTGAGGTATTACCTCCCACCTGTTGGAAATGGCTATTAAAAAAAAAAAACACCGAGAGATTATAAGTATCAGTGAAGGTGTGGAGAAAAAGGAACTCTTGTACACTGTTAGTGGCAATGTAAATTGGTACAGCCATTATGGAAAACAGTATTGAGGTTCCTCAAAAAATCAAAAATAGAGCTATGATGTGATTCAGCAATCCAACTTATATATATATTATATATATATATATATATATACAATTTTATGTATATATATACAAATCTATATACATACAACTTTATGTATATATATTTCCCCAAAGGAAATGAAATCAGGATCTCGAAGAGATATCTGCACTACCATGTTCATTGCATCAGTATTCACAATAGCCAAGATATGGAAACAACTGAAATGTCCATCAACAGATGAATCCATACAGAAAATATGGTATATGTATATATACAATGGATATTATTCAGCCTTAAGAAAGAGGGAAATCCTGCCATTTGTGATAACATAGATGAACTTGGAGGACATTATACTAAGTGAAATAAGCCAGACACAGAAAGACAAATACGATATGATCTTACTTATATATGGACTCTAAAAAAAAGCAAAACTCAGAGAAACAGAATAGAATGATGGTTGCCAGTGGCTGCAAAATGAGGGAAATGGAACAGTATTGATCATAGGGTGCAAACTTTGAGTTTTAAGATGAATAACTTCTAGAGATCTAATATATAGTATGGTAACTACAGTTAAAAATAATGTTATACTTGAAATTTGCCAGAAGGATTGATCTTAAGTGTTCTCATCACATACACACAAAAGTAACTGTGAGATAATTATGATATTAACTAATTTGATTGTGCTGATTATGTTGCAATGATACATATATCATAATATAAAGTTTCATGCCTTTTTAAAAAGATTTTATTTATTTGAGAGAGAGCAAGAAGGCAAGCAGGGGGAGGAGCAGAGGGGAAGGGAAAAAGACAGAAAGAATTTCAAGCAGACTCCTTGCTAAGCACAGAGTCCCAATGTGGGGCTCGAATCCATGATGCTGAGATCATGACCTAAGCCAAAACCACGAGTTAGACACTTAACCTACTGAGCCACCAAGGTGCCCCAGTTTGTACACCTTTATATAGAATTTCTATTTGTCAAACTTACCCAAATAAAACTTTTTTAAAAGTTTTTTTTAAAAAGAGTCTTAGAGACAATTTAAATATATATATATATATATATTTGTATAATTTAGACAAAATCATGTTGAGGACCTTGTAAGTTCCACTTCATTCAGAAGACCCTCCTTAATCCCTAAATGTGGTTAGCTATCTGTCCTGTATGCTTTGATAACTCCCTGTGCTTCCCCTACCATAACACTCACCTCAGCTTATTGTAATTGCTTATTTACTGCTGGTCTTAACTAATAGTTTGTTTTCTCCTTGAGAGGAATAATTTTTCCTCCTTCACCTCCCATGATAGAATGGGAAGTGATAATAAAAACATGGCAAAATGGGTAACCTGGATGGCTCAGTCATTGAGCATCTGTCTTTAGCTCAGGATGTGATTCCAGGGTCCTGGGATCGAGTCCCACATTGGGTCCCCCACCAGGGAGCCCGCTCCTCCCTCTGCATATATTTCTGCCTCTCTTTGTGTGTCTCTCATAAATGAATAAGTAAAATCTTTTAAAAATATATTTTTTAATTTTTTTAATGTGGCAAAATGGTAACAATTGGTGAACCGAGGTGAAGGATACATGGGAGTTCTTGGACCATTCTTGAGATTTCTCAGTAAGTTTTAAATTATCTAAAAATGAAATGCTTTTTTAAAAAGTATTTCTTGAATGAATGGAGAACAAAAGGATAACCCCAGTTAGAAGGTGTTTTTGAAGAAGTTACCAACAGAGATGCTAGGAGAACATTCAGAGAAGAAGTAGTGAAGTTATACCAAGTAGGAAAATATCTAAGCTAGCTTGAAATGTAAATGTGAGGGAGTGGAGGACAGTAGAGACGGCTTTGGATTTGGCCAGTCTATTTGGAGAGGCAGCCAAATGCAAGAAAAGAAGCCAAGAATTAAGATGCTTAGTGAGGCAGTTGGAAGCTAGACATAGGAGTAGCATCCTCATAGGGAAAACTTCAGTTACTGGAAAGGTTATAATTTAGGGTCTACCTGCCTTAAATGCTTTTTTTTTTTCCATCCACAAAGTGGTTCAATAAACTATTTCACCTTGTCCACCTTCGATGTTAATTGTTTAAGGTTGTGAATAAAAGAGTAGAAGGTCTACATTTTTACATTACGAGTAAGCTTAAGTTGTGTTTGCGTCCTGAAAAAAGCAGCAACTGAAAATCACAGTGGGACTTTGTTCTAAATATAACTATGTGAAGATATAAAAAGTTTGTTGTTAAGGTCTTTTCTTAAACATGTAAATACTAAATATTCAACTAAACCGTAGAGTTTTCTATTTGAGTATTACTTAGGTAGAATTTTGTTTTATCAAATATAATAACCAAGTGTAATTCTTTCTAAGAGCCTAAAATGACCTACTTGGAGTATGTGTAGTTTCATTGTTTAACTCCCCTTTTCATAGGATTGCTATTTATAACCACTTCCTTCAACCCTGGGGGGATTTAGGATTAACGACTTCTGATTTACTTTGTATTTGAAGATTTTTTTTTTCCTTCCATCTTTGCTCAGCTAGTGGAATCCATGATGAATTCTCATCTCCAAGGGGTAAGCTGTTTTTAGTAAAGCCCAGTAGCTGGCTTATGACTCCTTAGAAATAGCATTGATTCCTTCCTTCTCTCGTGTTTGTTTCTTTCAGAATGATAGAATCCACATAGATATGCTCAATTATCATGCTTAGGTACTGTTAAGCATGTAATGGTTTGACTTTTGTTCACTTAAGTTTTATGTGTAATGAATATCTGCGATCCTATCAGAAAAAGAAGCATAAATAGCATTCTACTTGTTTAGCATGACAAATACAGACCACTACAGCTAGAATGAAGAAATTGAACAAAAGAAGAGGGGGCCATTTGAGGGTGAGGATTAGAGTAGAAGGAGTGTTCTGGAGAGAGAAGCATCTGGTAAGAGCACCAGATAGGGGGCAAAGAACAGAATTACATAGGTGGGTATTTTGAGTAATGATTAGATCTAAGGTGTTCTCCCATCCGTGGGTGGCTCAGTGGAATAGAGATGAAGGTCATTCTACTTGAAAAGTTAGGAGATTATAAAACCCAGTTGTCAGGTGAGAGAAATTATAATAGCAAATAGAAAATGCTCAAAAGAAAACCAAATGAAAAGAAAAAAAAATCATTCTTTTTGTTGCATGTATGTGTTCATTAGCAAGAAAGTCTGTCACTGTTTTTGTAATATCTTAATTTTAAAAAATATTTAAATATGCCGTATTCAAGTCCTTTCCTTTATTCCTGGAAAGAAAATCAAAGAAGAAAATTCCCGTTCTGCTCTACTGAGAAATCACTATTTAATGAGTATATTAGTGTCTGATGAAAATCCCATAGCAATATATATTATTATTGTACAGTTTCTTTTTAGAAATGAACCTTTGTATGTATTGACCAAAGAGTGGGATAGAGTTACAATTTTGTTTTGAAATTCTTTAGAAATACATAGTTTTATTAATAAATCTCCTTAGGTTTTTAAGAAAGCTGTTTCAAAGGATGTCATTAATAATCTTCTCAGGTGCTTACAAAGCATGTGTCTGTCAGCAAAATTAGAGAATCACCCAACTAGAGAACAGGTTTCACAATACCCTGAGACCTATTTTGTTCATTAGAGAGGAAAATGGGTTGTGTTAAGTCTAAATTGACATGCTTGCTAATTTCAGCAGTAAAAGCTGTTCATTGTGGTCAGGTTTAATTTAGATTAAAGTTGATCAGGTTACTTCTACAACATACTTCTTAAATGAACTTTGTGATCTTAAAAGAAGGGGAAAAGTAAAGCCAACATTGAGAAATATATCCAGAAGAGAGAAACAAAGAATAGCTTGGTTGTTTGACGGTGAATTAATGTTAAATCAAGTGAAAATGATAATAAAGATGATCTTTGTTATATAAAAATTTCCAGACACGCCTGGGTAACTGAGCGGTTGAGCTCCAGTTTTGGCTCAGGGAGTGATCCTGGGGCCCTGGGATCGAGTCCCACATCAGGTTTCCTGCATGGAGCCTGCTTCTCCCTCTACCTGTGTCTCTGCCTCTCTCTCTGTGTATATCTCATGAATAAATGAATAAAATCTTTAAAAATAAATAAATAAACATTTCCAAGTATCAAAAAACACAAATTTGCATTTAAATGACACTAAGCATACCTAATCCATTCGTCCACTGTTACACCTATAGTGCCTAGAACAGTGCATAGCACTTCAGATGTATAAAATAAAAGACTGAGTGAGTAAATGAATGAATTTTTGTACTTTGCTACCTAGGTTATATACAGTTCTCAGTTAAATTTGAGGAAAATATTCGTCTTTATTGGAGGGTTCTGGTTAAGTCTGTTTTTTAAAAAAAATCTATTGCGTGTATTAAATATTTAAGAGTTGGGAATTCCAAAGTACCTCTTAAGCTTGCTGTGTCACAGATGACCAGAGTTTAACATTCGAACCCTGGGAAACATGTTATTTCATAAAATCTATCTACTACTATATGGTTCCTATTTTAAAATGTGTTCGGTACTCTCCAACTGACTTATGCCACTTACTTCAATAGCTGTCTTTGGCAATTTGTTCCATATTTCAAACACTCTTTTGTGTAAAGAAACCATAAAAGTTAGAAACCTGAAAATTGGATTTTTCTTCTGAGCAATCACAGCTTACAAATGTGGAAAATTGGTTAAAAGTTAGCCCCTCCAATGTTTCAATACAGAGAGGAGAAAATGCTCAAAATAGATGTGTAATGTTTGGATAAGTTCTTGCCATTATTTTAATACCCAAAAGCAATTGAGCTGAAATCACAAGGCCTATCTCCCTACCTGTTCACAAAAGAAACACTGAAAAATGATCAAAACGTGGCCTTTCTAACCCCAAAAATCTTTAGAAAGTCAGCGGTGGTCAAAGAGCATAGTGGATAAGTTTCGTGAACATTACTATCTACCACATTTCATCCCTTCACATTCATTGGCCTCATGGGGTGATGGAAACAGCATCAGATTTAAAACCATGAAGACTTCTAGCTTAGTTTTTAGTGTGCTTATTAAGATAATAAAAACGAGAAAATGTGTGTAGGACTTATAAACTAATAACACATATTCATTATGCTTTCCCAAGTTAAAATGTACATTTTAGAATGAAGACAAAGGAGAGATCTAATTTTTCACAAGCTTCTTTGTCAACATCCTTGGGATATGGGCCCTTTAGTGTAGAGAGAGTAAGGTGACAGAGACACAAGAATTAAGCAAAGAATTTATTAAAATGGAAGATTCCCAGCCCTCTCCCCTACTAATTTATTCATGGGGGTGGGCAGTGAGGCAAAGGAATCAGGTGATTTTTATTGATGGTAATTTTGGGCAAGGACTGAATTGGCTCATCTGCATCACCCTCTCATTTTATAGGTGAGGAATCTCAGGTACAAAGAAGTTAAATAAGTTACATCTCTTAAATCACTTCCGTGCTTTTCCTGTTTCTAAAATATACAGCTTAATTTTGACACCACACAAAATGAGATTACAAATACAAATAGCTATCTTTCTTAAATACATTGTCGTAATTCAAAATTGCATTTCTTATTCATGGAACATGTACGTTAATTTAAGTAAACCCAGGTACTCTGAAACAACTTCAGCTAAGCTCTTAAGTAGTGAAGCAAATCTATAATCAAGATTTTCATTTGAAATATTTTTGGTATCCAAGAATGAAACACCTTTCTCGTTGAATTCTTCCCTATAAAGCCTTACACGTTAGAGATTTATAACCAGTAACATCTTTTTTTTATTTCCAGAAGTGCTTTGGTTGGTTTGAAAATTGTACTTTACTTTGTATCACATAAATGGAATGCACATACATTAGTTTCAGGTGTACAGTATTTAATACAGTGATTCAACAATTCCATACATCACTAAGTGCTTGATTTCTCATTTTTTTTTAAAGGAAAGTGTTATTATTATCACTAGTTGCATTAAAACAAGACCGGATAGTTAAGCCTACTTCCACTTTGTATTTCCAGCTTCTGCCATGGTCTCTCCCACTACTTGTGAGGTATATGTAGGTAAACAGAATTCTCACTTTTAACATGTGGTTAAATCTGAAAGGTGACCAGCAATGATTCTCCCTCTGTTTCCCCTATCCTTTCCCAACACCTCCCTTTATAAGACAACATGCAGAAAGCTGGCTGGTAAAATAAGTACCTTAGGATCCCAACAACCAAGGGCAGCTAACTTGGTCCAACCACAGATGGTGCAGAGATAAGCAGTCTATGTTCCTGTCGCTGTGAGCCACTTGGTGGCCCAATCTACCATGCCTTTGCTCATACTTGGCTTGCAAGGTACGCAAAGCCACCATGCACCAGTCAGCAAGGGCAGAGGAGAATGTAGAAAATGTTGAAGTAGGTGTTCATAACCATATGCAGGAAACAAAGGCCAAGACAGAACATGAAACAAATAATTGGAACAGCCTTGTTCCAGTGGGATTTTTAAAACTTTGTACAGTGTTTAATCTTCAATTTTTTAGTTATTTTACTATTTAATTCTATTTTTGTTTTTTCAGCATACCCTGTTAGCAACAGTATGCTGGAAAAAAATGAAACTATGTTTAATTAAAATTTAAGTTCTGAAAAAAAATAAAAATAAAAGGAATGCACAATGCTGGACAGCCTCAATATTAAGTCATATGTTTCCCTTCAGGCAACGCTGCAGGATTTGGAACAGAGGCGCCCCCAGTTGGAAGAACTCATTACCGCTGCCCAGAATTTGAAAAACAAGACCAGCAATCAAGAGGCTAGAACAATCATTACTGATCGAAGTAAGTCTTTTAAGGACCATGTGAAACTTAAGGAAAGATGCATGAGAAGTTTCAATGATGACTTAAGTTGATTTACCTCTGTTGCATTCATAAAAAGAGTGCAAAATAGTTGTAAATTATAACTCTCGTACTGAGATTTTTCAGTCCATAATGTTATCTTTCCATAACTGAATGTAATTCCATGGAAGAGAGGAAATAAATTTTTCAGCAATCCAGACTTATGTAGATGCAAAGCATGAAGTGGAGGACATGGTGAGCATGGTGTGGCAGTACATTTGCTCCTCACTTGTCATCTCTCTGGGCTAGTGTCCATGGGGATGTCAGTCTCTCTCTCATATCCTTGGTTGTTGGTCCAAGCTGGCAGTGGCTTCCTGGACCATCTTTCATTCCCTTCTGCAGTGGCTCTTTCATATCTGCACATCCCTCTGCTACCGTGATGCCCTCGTCGTGCAATAGCAGAAATCAGCATACCATTCCTCCTGCCATACTGAAGTGGGTGGGAATCTTGGGAGGCTCTCTAAGGCCCATCTGCCTAGACATCACATCTACTATTTTCTTCTTTACATGGAGTGATTCAGAGTACCTAGACATAGGGTCAGAAAGAGGAGTAGAGTAAGCAGAAGGGGAAACTACTCTCCTGTTTCCTTCAGAGGCTATCCTCAGGAATGAGGCCCAGCTCACCTCTGCTCTCACTCTCCTGCATCTCCCAGCATCTCCTCCTTTCCCTCTCCCTACTTCTCTTTCAGGGACACACATCAATACTGATTTTTTTTTTTACCTCCCCTGTCATGTCCTCTTTCATTCCTTCCCACAACCAGAGGATTTTTTTTCTAGGGCGGAAATATGGAAATCCTTAATTTCATCAACTTTTTTCCTTCCAAATCTTTCGTCTTTTTCTAAGCCTAGACTTTTGAACCTCAAAAACCAAGAATCTATGCCTTCATAATTTTTCATTGTCTTGTGGTAGCATTTTCCTCGGAAAGTGGAAGCAGAATGCTTTGCCACCAGTATGTTGGGGGAGGGAAAGAGTAACCAGTATAAAGGGTGAATATATAGAAAATATTATTGGTCATACTTTGTATGTATTAGGTAAATACTTAGTGATAATAGCTACTATTTATTGAGTTCCTTTTAGGTAGCAGATAGTAGGTATTGTGGGGTGTGTGGGTGTGTGTATAAAATCTTTATAAAATCTTGTCAGGTAAATTTCATAATCCTTCATTTTATAGATGAGGAAACAGTTTCTGAGAAAGGTTAATCAAATTGCTCAAGTTTACAAAACAAGCAAAGACCACAGCTTGGAATTTGCAAATGTTTCTTTCTGGCTTGAAAGTCTGTGTTCCTTCTAGAATGTTTACCATGTATCATCCTGGTTTTTGTTTTGTTTTGTTTTTGTTGTTGTTAATGACCTTAATCACTGGGGCTAGGATTAAATACTTTTTTGGTCTGCAAATTATGTATGTTTTGATTCACTTCCTAAAGACATTTCCTCTTTCAGTAGCCATGATTATTAATTAAAATAGACTTTTCTTGATTTTGAAATTTTAACTCTTTATTGTGGCTCAAACAAGGTATTTGAATATATGATAACATATCAGTTAGGAAGCACTAGTCACTATAATAAGTCAGATCCCAAGTCTTGGTGGCTTACCATAGTAGAAGTTTACTTTTTTTCTGGTGCAAAGATAAGCAGCTCTCCGTGAAGTCATTCAGGAACTCAAGCCCCTTCTGTCTTTTGTGTCCAGATCATCTGAGTCCTCTGCATTTAATGGGCAGTTGAAGAATGAGCATTGTTCATTGGCATTTATTATGAGGCAGGCCTGGAAGGTGGTATACATGAATTCTGTTCGCAGTCTATTGGCAGGAATTTGTCACATGACCACATCTAATTGCAAAGGAAACTGCAAAATATTGTGCAGTGTTGAGCCTAGGAAGGAGAGAAACTAGTTTGGTAAGAAACTCATCATTCTCTTCCATAGCTAATTTGGACAGGAAGAAGTCACTTAAGTTGTAAAGTTCTGTGTAAGTGATAGAATGTCATTTGTATAACCAGCAAGGCAAGAGCAAAATCACCTTGTAATGACCAACATAGATAGCTCTTCGATTGATGTAGTAGAATGTTCCTGCCTCACGCTGGAACCATGAGGCTTCTTCATCAGGTTGCAACATACTAGTCCAAAGGAATGAATCTTAGTGAGTGATTTACTCAGTATGAGACTGAATTCTCATTACACAGTTAAGTGATCTGTTTCTTGCTTGAGAAATATGGAAATTTGGCAAAAATGTTTATGCAAATCTGAACACACTGTATAGAAAGTCATTTGTCATTTTACTAATGAAAAATAACTTCTATTTTTTTCCCTAAGAGGAAAATAACACTAATTTATTTTATAGTATCCGTTCAACATTGTCTAAACATTTTCCATTATCCCCTGCAATTTTTTTGATGTTATATTGACTTTTTTTCATGATATAGATTAAAATTGAGTGACCAGAGGGCAGATTTTTATCTGTCTGCTAATATCCAGTAATTTAAACAGTTCTGTTCTTTTAAGCTTTTGTCTTTTAGGAATGAATACCTTTATGGATATTTGGAGTATAGTGGAAGCATTCCAATACACATGGTCCAAAAACAGCATTTTCTTAAAAGCCAAGTGTCTGTTGAGACATGTCATGTTGCTTATTAAGAGCCTAAGCCAGAATCTTCATTCCAAATATGCCTGGAGCCTCTAATGCTGCTACCAGGATAATTCTGACAAGATATGTTTATCTAAACAATGTCATTTGCAGCCCTGCTGTGCTTCAGTTTATCTCTCCATTTGAAATCTATGAAATGGGATGGAGATTCAATACTCATAAAATTTCAGTCATGTTCAAAATAGAATTTTCCTTCTTATAGATTTGGCTTTCAGGGAATGAGCAGAAATAAAATACTTGCTCATAAAATTGTATTTTCTTATTTGAAGAATTCAGTATTCCTTTTTTATTGCCCTGAAACTTCTAGAAATACTTAAAAAGGAATCAGCTAAATAAAGAAAAATATTCAGTAAGAGTATAATGCTATATTGAAACATTTTTCCTTCCTTGGTAAGTCCCAGTTCATAACTTTGAACAGTTGGGGAAATCTATATATATTTATTACATTCTATCAAGAGAAAAGTCCAGTACAAAGCAATTCCTCTCTAGTAGTAATATCCATGCTAAAATCTCAAGTAATTGGGTCTGCAAAATACCAACATGTTTCACTATATAAAACGATTTCCACAGTATCTGTTGTTTTCAGGTGATTGTACTGATGGAAATCATGTTGTAATAATCTAGGTGAGAAAAAAAATGTCATTCTAAGTGCATTCAAATAAGAAATTCTCCTTGCTGTTTCTCATGTTCAAACTGCTCACTTTTCTTCAATTCCTTGGTTGCTGAGCAGGTCAACCATTCTTGGTCATTTTCTTCTACAAAAGGGCTAGGCTAGGTCAGGGGACCAAAACCAGATAAGATTAAAAGTATCTCAAATTGCTTCCTGGGAGGGTTCTGAATTGGGCAAAACTCTTGTTCATGCCCATTACTATGGTGATCATAATACTGTAATGCCTCATATAGCAGTGAGAAGGATATGGAAAGAAAGAGTTCCTCTCTCTTATTGGTCTGCTTATTCCACAAATAATACTGGTGAACATGGCTCATCTGACATTTGTATCTTAGAGCCTTGCTTCTCTAGCTTCTTCGGCTACATAACCCCCAACATTACCATTTTAAAGACCTATAGCAATAGCACGTACAGGTTTTGAGGGCAAACTGCCTGGGCTGGCATCTTAGTAGTAGCTTTGTGACCCTGAACAGACAGCTAATCTCAGTAAACTAACTGATCTCGGTCACCACCTCTATAAAATTAGATTACTTGTATCTGCCTCATGGTTGGGAGAATTAGATGAGATAATACACAAGGAGCACTTAGATCCAAGCTACAGTAAGAGCTGAGTAAACGTTAGCTCTTGTTATTTTAATTATAATCTAATTGGGTTGTTTTAATGCCTAGTGGGAAATATTGAGTAAGCTCTCAGGTAGCTGCCTGGTTCTTAAACTACAAAGGAGAAAAGAGAGAAGTTCAAAAAACCAAAAGGAGAAGGCTGCTTTGGAACACACAGAATAACATATATAAATAGAATCAAACAAATGAGCGAGTGATACTATAAAAAGCAAGGCAATTCAAGTAAGTTATTTTATTTTCAATATTTATTATGACCTTAGGGTAGATATAATTATTCTCATTTTAGAGATTGAAACACTGAAGCTCAGCAAGCCTAAATAATGTGCCTAGGGTTGTAAGATGGCAAGTGAGGGACTAGGGCTTAAACTTATGTCTAAATGATTCCAAAGCCCAAGGAACATCAAATGAAAAGCATTGGTTAGCTTAAAAAAAAAAGTATTTGTTAGAACTGAAATATTAGGAGGAACCTCAGTTTACTATAGTTCCTAGATATAATTCACTGCTCCCATTTATATTGTGGTCTTCTATGCATTTGGGTGTGTAGTCATAGGATCATCTCTTACATGTGTGGGAAGTGTATAGGAGGGCAAACCTCCATAATCTACTAGCTGGCAGGCAAGTGGATTTGCTTCTCTAAGCCATGGTGCCCTCATCTGTGATGTGGGGGTAATGATAATACTTAAGCTGGTATAGTGATTATGAAAATAAAATTAGGGATCCCTGGGTGGCGCAGCGGTTTAGCGCCTGCCTTTGGCCCAGGGCGCGATCCTGGAGACCCGGGATCGAATCCCACGTCAGGCTCCCGGTGCATGGAGCCTGCTTCTCCCTCTGCCTGTGTCTCTGCCATTCTCTCTCTCTCTCTGTGACTATCATAAATAAATTTAAAAAATTTAAAAAAAATAAATACCTGGTGCTCTAAAAAAAAATAATAAAATAAAATAAAATTATGTGAGATTTCTAAAGCGAAGACCTCACATATAATAGATGCTCATTAAGTGATCCATACCATCATGGTGAGATTAATTTGGTACATAGGAACTGGAGAAGGGAGAAGATGAGAGATATAATATATGGCCGCTTAGCAGCTAAACCAGGAGAGGAACTTTGGAAACAGAATGCCAAGTCTTTTTTTTTTTTTTTTTTTTTTTTTTTTTTTTTTTTTTTCTTTCAGAATGCCAAGTCTTAAGAGAGAATTATTTCCTTTAAAATTATTTTTTCAGCTCAGACTTTTTCGAACTAATCTGGAATTCTTTGAGAAATTTGGTGACATCGTATAAATTTTAAGAAATGAGTTCATATTGTATTGCTTAAAGAGCTGGTATACAGGGCTACGGAAGGGAGAATGTTCTGCTGTATGGGAATAAAAATACTCTCACAGGATTTTTGAATTAACTGACAGTTTTATAGCAGGTTTGTCAACCTATCATTCATTGCTGCAACCGAATGTATGAAATCCTTCACGGTGAAATAAAAAGACTTTGTTGTTCTCCACGTTTTTATGAAATCTCTATTGCTAATGAAATGCCAGCCAATATCTCCCTTTCAGGTATTGTCTATTAGAAAGTTGCTTATTTTAGAAGAAGTGGAGCCAACCATATAAATTTCCTTCTTTTGACATCTAGCACCTGCTGTCAACCTATTATAACTACAAGCAGCTCTCAGAACTTACATCCACCAGGATGCTGCTGGCAACCAGAGTTCAGTTCAGTAAATATTTGAATGCTCACTCTGTGCTAGTTAATATCAGATATGATGGTTGGGATACAGGGAAAGATAAGATTCAGCCTTTGTCTTAAAAGAGCTTACAATCAAATGTGGGTATGTGGACAAGTCTATTTGGGCAAGGCAGTCTAAGATAAGTACTTCAATAGAACAGTATTACGAAATCTTAAGAGAGAACAAGAGGGGGGAAGATTGGATCTGAATGAAGGGATTCTGGAATGCTTCTAGGAGGAGGTTAAATTTGATCTGGTCACGAATAGGATTTTGAAAAACAGAAGGAGGCTGGGAAGGGAAGGATATTTCGGGAAAGGATAAGAGGAGATACATAATTAGACTTAAGTTAGCTATGGTGTGACAGATGAATTTGTAGAAGTGGGAGTGTGTCTGTGTGTATGTTGTGGAGGATACAGGAGTAAAAGCAGTCAGAGAGATGAGGAGGCAAGAGAGCCCAAGCTAGAACAGTGACAGTGGAATGGAAAGAAAGAACCGAATTAAGACATGAAATAGAGCTAGCATTAACAGGATTTGGACGTTGTTTGGATATGTGGGATGTAAGAGCTTGCCTCTTAAGATTTTGAGATTGGGTGCTTTGGAAGATATGGTAATATCCATAATATCCATAATAATATCTGTAATATCCATAATAATATCCATAATAACCAGAGACAGAGTCAGGACAAGGAGTTGAATATAGGTGATAAAATAATGTGCTTAAGAAAACGTGAGTAGAGATTTCAGAAGTAAAGTTACTTCTAAACAGATTTGGAAGTTACCTGGGGTAGATTGAGTTTGCAAAGAGACAGGGAGCCAGATGAAAAGAAAAGTAGACCTAGGAACAGTCTGGAACTTGGCTTACATTTAAGCAGTGTAGGAAGAGGAGTTAGCATCATGCCCCTGAGTGGCAACTTACAATATAGATGCATTTAGACAAACACAGTGAAGAATGAGTTTGTAAGTTTTGCTCTGTATTTTGTTTTCTGTGTCTTCTGCTGTACCACCCAGTCCAATAACATAAGTTTCTTCCTGGTAATACATTGAATAAGAAACCCTTTAGCTGAGAGTTCAAGATGGTCGTGTTTATGTATATCAGGTTCCTGACTCACCCTGTTAAAATAGATGTACCAGGAAAAATAGATGAGCATTTGCCATCTAGGTCTAATGAGCCATTTTGCTTTTTGTTTTGTATATTTCAGTTACTTTTCAAATACTTTACACAGTAGGGCTAGAGAGATAATAAAAAAAACCCACCAACTTTATTAGAAATTTCAATAAGAATTGAACCCAACAAATTTTGTATTAAGTAAATTTGGAGTCACAAACATAAACAACATAGTGTCCCACACCATTTTAGCAAAATAAGATGGTTCAAGTTCTGCAACAAAACATTATGTGATGAAGTCTTTCCTGTTGAATGACTAACTAGAATAAAATATGCTATTTTCTTTCTGTCCTTAGAAATATATTGTTTGCTTATAAATCCTTGTGTTTACTCATCATCTGTAGATTCACAGTCTAAGATTTCACCTATATGATCAATTTCACCATCATCACTGGAATCTAGGATGTTGATTTCTGTCTCTTTGCATTTATCTTCTATTATGTCTAATAATCATAAACATCTTCCTCTGTCAATTTTCTTGTCTTTGACAATAGGGAAGTAAAATGAAAAGCTCTACATTTTCAACTCCATTCAATGAAACCTAAAAACAGACTCCAAACATGGTGTCCCCAATCTTATTTCATACCTTCTTGAAAAAGGTGCACTATTTGGGGCAATGTAATAAGAAATCTAAAGGATGAAGATTTATTTTACTACTGTATAATCCTTCTAAATAATCCCACAATTCTTTCATTTATAAATCTTTTTAGCATACTTAGGAAAAACTTATGAATGGTGATGAAATAACAAAGTATTTCCAAATATAGAAAAAATAAGATTACTAAGACTATACAATGTATTTTAGGCTTATGAAAGGTTTCAATGGACCCATATGGAAATTGTAAAATAAAATGAATTTTATTTTATTGAAAGAATAAGTAAAATACCACTTTGTTTTTGTAGACCACCAGAAAAGAATAAAAGCCAAAAATATCAATTTTTACAAGAAGTTAGAACTTCTTTTTTTTTTCATAGTTAGAACCTCTTAAAAGAGAAACTCAAACTATATATTTGGGTACAGTGGACCTTGATGGTATACCAAGAGTTAAGCAAAATATCTCTCGCTCAATCCCACTACAAAAATAAAAATTTTACTACATGTATTATTGTGATTATTTTATTATTGTAACATTAATTTTTTCTTCTAGTGCTGTTATTCACTAGGAATGAGTTTATTAGCATTCTCCAAAGAACCCTGCATATATACATATATATGTGTATGTATACATATATATGTATTTAATATATTTATTAGTTATAATATAAATTAATTATAATTAAATTAATTATATATATATATATAGAGAGAGAGAGATTTTAAAGAATTGGCTCATGAGATTGTGGGGACTGTAAGTCTGAAATTTTTAGAGCATGCCAGGAAGATAGATACTCCAAGAAGAGTTGATACTGCAGTCTTGAATCCAGTTCTTGAATCCAAGTCCATTCTAGTAGCCTCTTCTGGGGACCTCAGTCTTTTCTCTTAAGGTCTTCAACTGATTGGATAAGGCTCACCCCCATTATGGAGGCTAATCTGCTTTACTTACAGTCTCCTGATTTAAATGTCTACAGCAGCATCTAGACTGGTACCTAAACAAACAACTGGACATCATTGTCTAGCCAATTTGACACTTAAAATTAGCCATCACAGTGTGATTCATAGTGCCATGTGTTTCTTCACATATAAATTTCATGATTTCTTTAATTTCATCAGTATCCAATTAATAGGGTATCTGGAAATATACATTAAATTACAGAAATGATCTTTAACATCTTCATGAATTTCAGAGCTCTATCAGAGTAATTATAACTTAAAAAATTATCTATAAAAAGCAAGTGTATATGTTTTTCTTTCTTGAAAGACTTTTACTTATGTTGTGTTAAATTAATACTAAACATCTGTCATGAAGTAATTCTGTTTTATTGGATCTCATTCTTTAATTCTAGAAGAGGATTAGAATCAAAATATATTTGGACAGGATTTAAAATCCAAATAGCGGTCATAATTATATTCAATCATTAATCTTTAATGTAAGTGTCTAAAAGGAATTACACTTATTTAAAGTAAGGTAGCTACAATTATGAACACAAATAGCATTTTCTAATTGCTTATTTTTTCATTATGTCTCTTTTTAAGATGAAAGATTTGGATTAGTAAATGTACTACTCATCCATTTTAAAAACTACACATAATGAACATAACTATTAAATAAATAAATCAATTAATGAAAATAGGTGAATACATATAATATAAGGAATCTCACACTCAGACAAAGTGAGCTGGTAAGACAAATACAAAACAGAAGGAGACGTGCCCACAGGAGAAATTCCAGTTTTTTGCAGGCTAGCATTTTTATCTTATGGCCTAATGGAGCATTGCAACTGAAGACCTGAATTTCTATTATATTTTGGTACCTCTGGGTATAGAGAGGAGTATTCCTCTTGGTGATATGCAGTTTAGATGAAGCTAATCTAAGGGTAGATATGCTATAGACAGCTCCTAAAGGGTGCTCTCAGCTCTCCTCAGGTGTTGCAAAAGTATAGGAATTCTTATAGATCTACCATTTTTCTCTTTACTAAAATTTTCTCATTAATAATTTGAAGCAACATAACAAATTGCTTGCCGCTAGTCTTTATTCTGTTGTACCTGCCTTAAGGGAAGCATTTATGAAGTAAGCAGAAAGGATTAATAGATTGTGACCTTTCTACATGCAAAGGAGAAAGCTGGGCTCATTCTGCTTTAGCCAAGAAAAGGAGTTTGCCGTTACAGATTACTGCAAAAAAAATTTTTTTAAAAATCGTCCCAAAACTTAGTGCCTGAAAACAGCCATAATTTTTTATTATATCTCACATATTCTGTTGGTCAGGGTATCATGAGCATCTTGTTTGAGTGGTTGCATCTTGGAATTTCTCCTGGGGTTGCAGTCGGTAGTCAACAGGAGCTCCAGTCATACAAAACTTGACAGGCTGGAGGATCCACTCTCAAGGTGGCTCACTCATATGGTTTGTGAATGGTGCTATCTAGTTGGCTTTTCTCTATACAAGCTTCTCCATGGGACTCCTTGAATGTTCCTGTGATTTTGTGGCTGGCTTCCCTCAGAGGTAAACCATAGGTATGAGGCGGAAGCCATGGTGCCTCTTTCTGACTTAGCCTTCGCATTTAGACCGTTACTCCTTCTGTGGATTATTTGTCACACAGTTGGGCCCTGATGCTGGGAGGTGGGAGGACAAGGGCCTCCAAAAGGTCATGAAAACCAGGAGATGAAGGTGATCAGGACCCCTGTCGAGATAACTACTGTAGGACTTAGCTGAGCCTTCAAAAGAAAGTTTTCTGAAACTTGACCCTGTGTTGCTTTGACTGTGGCCATCACACAACCCAGCAAATGTCAGTGCTGCTCTTCCCCTGGAAAATGACAGACCACTTGTGTGTGCCCTTGATTATGCATGTGCATGTTGAAAAGAAAAAGAAACCCCTGAGACTTTTTCTATAGCTACTGGATATGGTGATTATCCTCTCACCCTGGCACCACATGAAGAATATGGGTTTTGAAAAGAAAAGACAGCTTTTGAGTTTTGGAGGCCAAACAGAAAGGCTCAGGCAGCTGGCAGGTTATGGGATAATACTGACAATGATGATGGCAATGGCAATTATTACTTTGATGTTAGTAAGACAAACATGTAAGCATGTCTTTCCTCCATTTCATTCTAAGCATAAGTAATGCTAAAAGCATTGCATCTAAAAATGAGAAGACGGGGTGTAAGTCCTGATTCTGCCCTTTGATGACAGTGGGATCCTTGGCAAATGCCTTCATCTCTCTCACCTTTTGCTTCTTCATCTGTAAAATTAGACTCCTGATGCCTCCCATACCAGATTGCTGCAAGGATTAAATGGAATGTATGGAATAGCCCTTTTCAAATGGCAAATCACTACCTAAATATCAATGTCTTCAACATCTTGGGCTTCTCTGATGAAATATCATAGATTGGGTGGCGTAACCAATAGGTATTTATTTCTCCAAATTCTGGAGGCCAGGAAGTCCAAGACCAAGGAGCCAGCAGATCTGGTGAGACTCTTCTTCCTTGCTTATGGAGGACCACCTTCTAATTATGTCCTCATTGCTGAAGAAAGAGAGAAAGGTCTACTCTCTCCCTCTTATAAAGGCATCGATACCATCACGACATCTGACACCCCACACTCATGATCTCATCTACTTACTTCCTAAAGACCCCATCTCCAAATACCATCACATTGGGGGTTAGGGTTTCAACATATGACTTTGGGGGAATGGGGGCACAAACATTCAGGACATAATTATCAGCCCTCCTCATTATCAAGAGCTCCACCAGGTCTTCTAGGTTGTTGACATTTGGTTGACAAGATGAGAGCCCTGCTCTAAGAGTAAGTTTTTTACATCTAGAAAATGGATACATAAAGGTAGAGAAATGTTCATATGTCTGCACACAGAATTTTTAGTACTTGCTCAAGAAATGTATCTTCACTGAGTCCTGATTCTCTTAACTCCCTGTCTAGGAATTTGGGCGGGGGGGAAGTCTCCACCAAGATTTCCCTAACAAGTGAATGATTGAAGGGTCTTAGGATATTTTCTTCAATATTAAGATAAAACAAAAATATGTATGTGGAATATTCCATTTTTAGTGTTTCCAGCTACTGGATAGTCTGATTTATTACCATCTGTAAGTCTAACCCTCAGTCACAGGAGTAAAGCCCTTTAGGGTCCCCTACAAAGTCTGTAAGGTAGTGATAGAAATGATAAACTTGTCCATTGGCATCTGATGTTTCTTTCCTTACAAGAACCATAGAACCACTGCCTTGGGCCACAGCTGGCTTTCAGGAAAATGCAGTTGGTGGAGGGAAAGAAAACTATCAAGTCATATACCAGAGTGATTTCATTTGTTATCAGAAAAATGTGTGCTAAACAACAAAATGTTTGAAAATAGAAAATTGGGTCCCAAATGCACAGAATAAAAATGAAGGGAAAACACCTTTCTCTATAATTAAGCGGAAAACTGTGCCATCAATTGATAAAATCCAGTCAACCTGAAAATGTGAACATCAAGTGTAATTGTGCAGAAAGATAAGGTAATATGAAAAACAGGAATGTTTAGGCACATATTGGCCTTTTGAAACAGTGGCACTTTACCTGCTTCTTGGTAAGGATTTGGTTTAGTCTTTGCCATTGTAAGAACCACTCACTGAAAGGGGAAGGCTCCGTCCTGTTGCATTATAAAATGAGGAATTTCTTTTGATTGTTACTAGTGCCCGTATACTGCCCTGAGTTTTAGCATATCAGTTTGTGTGTCTCTCAATATAGGGTACTGTACCAAAGCATATGTGTATGTAGGGGGCATAGTACCATAAGGGGTACATATCAATAAATGGAATGGGGTTAAAATTTATTTTCCCAGCATCTGGCAGGGCACTTAAAAGGCTCAGTCAGGTTTTCCTCTCAGTAGCTGGATGTTTTGGTAATGGGAAACATGTCCGAGAGAATTCCAGAATATATGAAACATTTCCAACAGTTGGAGACGTCAAAATTTTTATTGACAGTACTTGGCAGAGTCAGATTTTATTTAGATCCTACAATATCTCATCTTATAAATAGTAATATTTTATATCTGTGTTATGTTTTACATAAATTGGACAAAGAACTCTAAAATATATGAGCTGATTTGATATCCACAACCTTGCCTAAAGTCGTACTGTCCTCATTAAATAAATGAGGGAACCAAGGATCATGGTTTGTAATACCTTTCTCAAGGTGACACAGATAGCAGATGGAAGAGTCAGGATTTCACCCAGGTGTTCTGATTCTAGAAAAGAGTGTTAGATGGCTCTTCCTTCCCCAAACCTATGCTGAAAGGAGACAACATTTGAAAGTCAGTTACTGAAAATTTAATTACATATATATACACACATTTATACACCTATTTATATATATCTTATACTCACATCTGTATATATTTATATGTAAATCTTATATATACTACTGACACATAATTGTATAAATTATTAACTTGTGATCTTTGTTTCAGTTAGGTTAAAATATATTAGGTATTTATTGAATCACAGTACTTGAAATCCTCATAGGGATTTGTTTTTATGCCTTAGGCAGAGTCACTTTTAAAAAAGAAGCCAGCACAAGTTAAAACAAACAAAACAAAACAAAACCTTTCCAGTAGGAGACTCATTAACCCTATATCACTGGTACCTCAGATAGTGACGTGGAGAACAGGTTTCTTTCTCTTGTTGCCATATTTGTAAGTGACAAAATGCCAGAGGTTAGGAATTCCAAGCATTATCCTGTCTGTCTGAGGACACTCTCTTCTTAGTATATGTTTTATGTCCCTGACTGAACTGTAAGCTTCAAACTGTTACTCCTTTATATTTAAAATCCTGGGGATCCCTGGGTGGCGCAGCGGTTTGGCGCCTGCCTTTGGCCCAGGGCGCGATCCTGGAGACCCGGGATCGAATCCCACGTCGGGCTCCCGGTGCATGGAGCCTGCTTCTCCCTCTGCCTGTGTCTCTGCCTCTCTCTCTCTCTCTCTCTCTGTGTGACTATCATAAATAAATAAAAATTAAAAAAAAATAATAAAAAAAAAAATAAAATCCTGTAATTATCACATTATTCTGAAAATAATAGGCATGCCGTCAATACATACTGATTGAATGGACTGTCTCACAGGTAGCTGGCAAATAGCGTAAGACTACAATACAAGCTACCATCATCATCTCCATGACCATGAAAAAAAATTCTCCTGAAGAGATTAATAAAATGCCCCGCTTAAAAAGCAAACAAACAAACAAACAACAACAACAACAAAAACCCGCAGTAAACATACCCAGATTTTGGGATGGTGAGTGATATTTCAGTTTTAGGAGACTGGGAGTTTTTTAGTACAATCTCTTATAAGCAGAACAGATTTAAAAAGCACCTTGGTCTGATTGCAATTCACATACCTCAGCCTTGCAGAAAATGTACGAGGCCATTTGAAATAGTCTTCACTTCACTTTTGGAGGCTCTGCTGATTTGAGCAAAATGGAAATTAAATGTAAATAGAGAGTTCTTAATCTTCAGAAGCTCAAGTACCCCCCTCTAATCTTTAAAGTAGAAATTTGGATTAGGATTCTCTTTATCTTTTTTTTTAATGAAAATTTCTTTTTCCTTTTATCATGATGTCTGTTGAAAGGGTTCAGAGAAACTCAAATAAGGAAGTTATGTTATAACTTAAGAAAAAATAGGAAGGTGAATTTGTATTATATAAAGAAATCAGTGTATGAAAAAGTCGCCTGTTGTCCCCAGGGAAAACAGAATAAGTATCAACGCAGGGCAGCCAGCAAGATGTGCTATGGCCATTAAAAACATTACATTCACTGGCTTTACACTTCATTAGGTGGGTAATGAGTTGTACATATTTTAAGACTTAACCAGACTGACCACGATGGTTTGCATCAGTTAGTACCCAAATCTGGGATAGGCATTTGGGAGTTGCTTTATTTTAACCTACTAATAATATTTTGTTTATGTTTTGATTAAATGGTATCATGTCATTGTTTTTGTGTCCTGGTTCTAAATATATACACCAACAAGTTGCATAGCCATTCATAAATGATTGACTTTAAATATATTTTTGACCAAGAAATTATGTAATGGGTCTTTACCATAAATATGGGAGCTAGATTCCTAATTCAAAATTCCATCCTCTAAAATAACTGGCATATACAACTGTCAAGTTCAGATAAAGATTGTTGGCTGTGTGGGGGACAAAAAATGATTTTCCTTCCGCCCTTCTGGGTTCTTGACTGAAGCACCCCTTGTAATAAAAGACAGATTAATATAGGAGAAAAACAAACAGAAGCTTAATAACATGTATATCTCCTGTATTCACAGGAGACACCCAGGAAAACTGACTAGCTCCCCAGGATGGCCTGAGCCACCACCTTTATCAACATCTCCAGCTAAAGACAAAAGGAGATTTTGGAGGGAGCAATGATGAGAGGTGTTCAGGCAAAACTGAGTAATCAACGATATGGTTGTTACACAGATTTAAGTCCTTGCCTTCTCCATTGATAGGAGTTACTAGAGATTTAGAGTCATCCTTCTCCTCCTGGTACAGAGTGGGAGACACCCTTACAAATGGAGATTTCTCCTATAAATGTAAATATGTCTTAGAAAAGGGTAACTTTTACTTCATTTTCAGGGCTTTTCTATGCCTGCTCTTTCTTAAAAATAATCAGTTCAAAATAATCCTTATGCCAAACAGGCATATTTTGGGGTGGTATATTCTGCTCCCCTTCAACTAGAATACCAAGTTGGTTTTTAAAGATAGAATTGGCATCCTTAAGGAATTTTAAAAGGATCTCAAGAAAATGTCATAATGCTGGTTTGAAACTAAAAGTAATAAAATTTTTATTCTATTTTAGTATGCTAAAGTAATTGAACAAGTTATTTCATTTAAAAATTAGATTCTTCAGTATCACAGTGCACTATGCTAATAACAAAAGAGCACTAAATTATGTTCATATATGATTTAGTATAATTTAATCAGAAATATAATAAATTCATCAAATTGTGCAGTGATGAATATTCCAAATTCCTTTCTCATGTAAGTAGTAAGAATTTTAACCATAGGCACCATCATTAAAGTCCCTAGATTAAGAACAGTACCTAGAAAACAGTCATTAAGTGCTTTACTAAATAAGTTTTCACCTTCAAGCTTGTAGAAGTGAATTAAATATAGATTGACCCTCTTCTAAAAGAAACAGAGCTGATGAGACTGATGACTTTCTTTTATAAATGTGTAAGTCTGCAAATATTTAATAAGGACCTAATTTACACAAAGAAATCAATCTGGAGTGAAAGATTATTTTACTCATTTCCCAAAAGCTATAGCTGAATTATACTTTAAACTTGACCTAATCTTTTTACTTAACAATTTGCATTAATATTTAAATTATATGAAGGGCACATACAGTTTAAAATATCGAAATTTTCATTCACACATTTATTTATCACATTTTGATTACGTACTTATAGGGTGCAAAGTATCAGATCAAGAATTATATGGTACTCCAAGAAAGCGATAATATAGTCTCCTCCATTTTTTCTTTAAAAAAAAAAAGATTTTATTTATTTATTCATGGGAGACACAGAGAGAGAGAGAGAGGCAGAGACACAGGCAGAGGGAGAAGCAGGCTGCATGCAGGGTGCCTGATGTGGGACTCGATCCCAGGTCTACCAGGATCAGGCCCTGGGCAGAAGGCGGCGCTAAACCGCTGAGCCACCCGGGCTGCCCCTATAGTCTCCTCCATTAAAGTGTTTGTTATTAAGTAGAAACTGTAAAATTATTATAATGTTAGATAGAATATATGTATGCCAGAGAAGAAATATAAGCAATATTTTCACAAACATTATATGGATTTATGATTTTTAGAGTATCCATTCATCCTTCCATACATCCCTGCATTTTTTTCATTGTTCATTACTTCATTTAATAACTATTTAGTGACCATTGGGGAAAAGGGATGGATAGAAATGAATTCTTTTGTAAAAGAGTTGATACTCCAAGGGGAGACAGGTGTGTACAGATAGTAACTGTGATACCAGAACAAAGCATAAATGCAAGGTACAAGCACAGTAAAATGAAGGTGCAAAGGAGAAAGAGACTTGGCTTCATGAGTGCAGAGACTGTTTTATTTCATCACAGATTTTCCAGAACCTAGGCCAGTGCTTGGCACAAGTAGGTTCAGACGATGTGTTGTCTACTGAAGTAATAGTAGAATGTATTGTGGAAGTAACTCTGAAGCTGGGCCTGCCTTATAGCTGAGAGAAATACATTTCACGGGGGAAGAAATGTTAGAATCACAGATTTCAAGGCCTCTGGAACAGAAAGAGACCTGAGATACCATCTAGTACAGTCTTTCTTCTACTTTCTGTGTTCACTACTGGAGCACTTTGGTCTAACAGTGTCCTAACACACACTTTTAATTTATAACTGGATACAAAATTGGAAGCATATGTGACTGAAGCATTAGGATCTGATAGACAGTAGACACCAAAGTGAGGCATGCAACATACTACCACAGTGCACATTTTCAAAGGAAATGGATAGAAAGAGATCCAGAATAGAGCAACTTGGGGAAAAATTTGAGAGTTCTCCACAGAAAATACAGCTGTGACTGACCCCTCTTCTCAAGTGGTCCCCCACTTTAACAAGGGAAGGAGCTTTTCAGAGAAAGGAGTTTCTTCAGGTGCCCCTGGAGGGGAGCCTGGAGAAGTGCATCATCAGATTCCACGTTTCTGAGGTGGGAGTGATTGCCATCAAAATAAAGAATAACATTTGTCTGGATTATTACTCAGCCATTAGAAACGACAAATACCCACCATTTGCTTCAACATGGATGGAACTGGAGGGTATTATGCCGAGTGAAATAAGTCAATCGGAGAAGGACAAACATTATATGGTTTCGTTCATTTGGGGAATATAAAAAATAGTGAAAGGGAATAAAGGGGAAAGGAGAAAAAATGAGTGGGAAATATCAGAAAGGGAGACAGAACATGAGAGACTCCTAACTCTGGGAAACAAACAAGGGGTGGTAGAAAGGGAGGTGGGCAGGGGGTGGGGGTGACTGGGTGACGGGCACTGAGGGGGGCACTTGATGGGATGAGCACTGGGTGTTATTCTATGTGTTGGCAAATTGAACACCAATAAAAAATAAATTTAAAAAAAAGGAGAGCAAATAAAAGGGCACTTGTGATTGTCAAGTCTAGGAAAGCTGCATCAAATCCTTCTAGTGATATTTAGCATCAGCCAGACCCAGAGAGCAAAAAGTCACATTCTAACAGTGACAGTGGTGAGTCAAATAACATCTTTCTGCCCCTCTTGCCTTTTGTCCATCCACTCCCTTTCAACTCTGTTAGGGTGAGGAAGAGCCGCGAGAGAATGAAAAAGACAGAGAGAGGAAATTCACCATACCCACTGCTCAAGGTGGCAGGGGACCTGGCCCAGTTGCTGCCTCTGCTAGTTGGGGGAGAAGTTGTGTATGTAAATTAGCTTTGAAGTGTTATTTAATGTGCTGGACCAGAAATTCTTATTTTAATATATTAAAATGACAACAGGACCTTGTACTATCTTATGATAATACATGAAAAGACATGGGTCCTGCCCATATTTTCACCCAGGGACTGAAGAAGAATTACCTCCCTGAGCAGTTTTAAAGGGAGGAAGAACAACAGATGAAGCTGTCTTTATGCTTAAATGCCATCAATATTGATTATTCAACTTACAAGTTGTACCTTTTACAGATTTTTTTTAAAGGGAAAACAATATAAAGGGATTTGCATCAGGATGCGCATGAAGGTAACACATGTAATATTTTGGTCTGACTAAAAAAGTCCATTACCACTGAAGTAGCTTAACTGGATAAATATAAAAATCTCTATAATACCAAAATTAACAAGTACTCAAAGGCATGGATATTTGAAAACCTAGGAGCATAAGCTGGAATTTTGCCTTCTAAGGATTATCCATAGATATGGATCCATATCCATATGGATATCCATATCCATTCCATATAGCTGGAATGTTGCCTTCTAAGGATTATCAGAGAGGAAGGCTGGCTATTCAGTAGGGCAGTAGTGGTAGAGCAAACCCGCTGCATTATAGAACAACAGATTCTAGTTGGCTATGGGGCACTAATCTCATAGGATAATTATAACATGGTGGGCTGAAAGAGTTTCCCAAGAAACCATGCCAGTGCTTAATTATTGTGAGTTACTTCTCTATCCCATCAAAATGTCACGATCCAACCCACAACTGTGCATACATTTTTTTGGTAATTTTCTTATTTTGAATGTCTTTATACTTCTCCAAGATCCATCCATATCCTCCCTATACTTAAAAATAGTCTTTCAGACAATATGTCTTTGATAACTCTCCTATAAATTTTAACAATAGTTATATACAGACATTTGACATTCCAAAGGAATACTCTTCAAGACCATGTGGATC
The DNA here is from genome assembly GCF_011100685.1 of Canis lupus familiaris. Taxonomy (NCBI): domain Eukaryota; kingdom Metazoa; phylum Chordata; class Mammalia; order Carnivora; family Canidae; genus Canis; species Canis lupus. Next base: position 27,013,050 of record NC_049260.1, on the reverse strand, counting down.
AACATGTATTCAAATGCCATTGTGGATATGTGAAGTATGTATTTTCTCCAAAGTACATACTTTACAGTCCTCATAATGGATATTTACAGATGAGGAAAATGGGACCTAGAAAGGTTAAGTGAAGTAGCTAACAAGCATTCCAATTAATATTTGAACTCGGACCTTAGCTGAGTACAAAATACGCATTCTTAACTTTTTCTCCTAGATGTGTTTTCTATTTGGACTGTGTATCGCTGTATAAGTTTCCCACTGGGACTCCTTTTCAGGGTCTTTTTAATACTTAAGTCACTTGTAAAATGAGTACTTTCTTTGAATGAGAAATCCATTAGGCAAAAAAAAAAAAAAAAGAGAAAGAAAAAAAAAAAAAACCAACAACAACAAAAACTTGGCAATAAATTTTAGGCATTAACCCCATGCCAAGTAATTATCAGAAGGCCTCATGCTTTGAGACTGCACAAGTGTGATCTTAAGATAATGGAGTGAAGCTTGCATTGTGAACCTTCTTGATGCTTTACATTGTGACATGCTTCATGAATTGGCTTCCTAAAAGATTTGTAAAGCATTCTGGGAAGGTCTGCCAATTAAAAACCGGAGATTGGCTAAAGGCTTGAAGCAATTGAATTTTGAATACAGATGGTGCCAAATTGAATGTTTCCATAGCAACAGACTTTTCCTTAATAACTTTTAGATGGGAAGGGGAACATAAAAGGAAACCATCTTTCAGCAGATGTATATTCCTACAGCATGTATTCAGATTGGCTTTGGAAGTTAATTTGTACTCAACTAGTGATTGTTTTAAGTGAGTCGGAATATTACTAAATTCTCCTGTAGAAATATTTTGAGAATAACAGAAACATATTCTAGGAACTTTATAAAGACATAAAAAGGGCATGGTTTAAAAAAAATTCTTGGTCTGTAGCCAGTCAACCAGGATTTTATAAGTATTTTTATAAGTACAATTTAACATTGGTCAAAGATTTTTGAAAAAAAAAAAGATTTCTGAATTCTAAATGTCTGTTAAGTTTGAAAGTTTAGGGGCGCCTGGGTAGCTCAGTTGATTTAGCATCTGCCTTCAGCTCAAATCATGATCCAGGAGTCCTGGGATCGAGCCCAGAGTTGTTGGGCTCCCTGCTCAACAGGGAAATTGCTTCTCCTTCTCCCTCTCCTCCTCCCCGCTGCTGGCTTGTGCTCTCTTTCTCACTCTCTCTCTCTCAAATAAATAAATGAAATCTTTTAAGGGTGCCTGGGTGGCTCAGTGGTTGAGCATCTGCCTATGGCTCAGGCTGTGATCTCGGGGTCCTAGGATCAAGTAGTGCATCAGGCTCCCTGTGGGGAGCCTGCTTCTCCCTCTGCCTATGTCTCTGCCTTTCTCTCTGTGTCTCTTGTGAATAAATAAATAAAATCTTTTTAAAAATCTTTTAAAAAAATTGAAAGTTTAAAGATAGGTATAATCAAGTAAAAAATGACATGTATATCATGGACTTGAAATTAATCTTAATATATACATTCTTCCTTCAGGTTTATGGATCAGTTTTTCATTAATTGTTGTTTGAAGATGTTTTTAATGTTAATTATATAAATCATTTCAGAAAGAACTTCATAAGGAGGTCACTGATAATGTTTGTATCACATGCTGTGTTATCATAGATCTACAGTCTGGTCTTCAGCTTTGCATAGCCAACAACCAGATTTTAATAGTTTAGTAGATTCTGAGTTGATCAGGGTCTGGGGGCCTGACCTGTGCTTCCCAAACTCACAAGAGATTGGCATATAAATCATTTGAGGGATGAGATAATAAATTCAGAATTATTATTTTATAATACAACATAAGCCTGTCAGAAAAATTAATAATGATAATTTGCTCAGCACAGAGTTTTAACATAAAAACAATCCCTGAACCTGATAAATAAAGGAAAAGGTTTCTATTCTTAATCTTTAGTTATTTTTCCCTAGATTAATTTGTGGTCGGTAATCCCATGTAAGAACAATTACCACTGCCCCGTAAATAACACAACATGAAGAATCAGGTGTCCATTAAGTGAAAATGAAGGCGCCCTGTCCTTAGATGCTGTTTTCATGGCTTCATCCCAAACCCTTTGCACTCTGCATCCATTCCTTGATTGATCTCACTCTCTTTAGAGCTGCAAAGGTAGGAATAACACTCATAAGCAAACATTCCAGAAGGTTTGATGTGAAAAACGGCCTCAAAAGAGCAAGAGAGAAACAGAGACACAGAATGAGAAGGAAAAGGTAAAATGGCATTGTTGGGCACAGAGGTAGATAGACTAAACAGGGGACACCTGGTGGCTCAGCGGTTTGGCACCTGCCTTTGGCCCAGGGCGTGATCCTGGAGACCCAGGAACGAGTTCCACATTGGGCTTCCTGCATGGAGCCTGCTTCTCTCTCTCTGCCTCTCTCTCTGTATCTCTCATGAATAAATAAATAAAATCTTAAAAAAAAAGACTAAACAGTAAATTTGGTTACCAGACACTTTGGCAAATAGCTTTTATTTAAGCTTGTAATTTGATTATTTATCACAGGAAAATGATTAACCTAAAAATGCATACTTACTATTACTATACTAATACTAATTCACCTAATACTATAAAAATAGGCATTTAATGTTTGGAGGAAGTTTGTTGTTAAAGGTATCATAATGTTTATTAGAAATAGTTTCCAATGGTATTTAATGGCATAGGGAATAAGTGATTACATTAATTGCTAAGGGTGAAAAAGTAGGATATGAAATTATGCAGGCTACGTGAGCCTAATTTTGCACAAAAGAAAAAAAGACAAAAAAAAAAAAAGCCAGCAAGACAAATGATTACTAGAGGATATACCGTGAAATGTTGAACAGCTGTCAACTGGTGGAATTCAAGTGAACTTATTTTTCTTTCTTTCTATCTATCTGTGTTTTCCCAATTACATGCAATAAATTACATGTTTTATATGCAGAAAGTGTTTTAAAATATATTGCACTGGTACAGTGTATTCTCAACCTCTTATTCATCATTAACCTCTAAGAAGCCCTTTTAGACTTTTTGTTTTCTAATCAACACTCTGCAAAACTTAATCCCATAGATATGCTCTGTAATCTTTTTATACTGTGGCCCTTCAGAGAGTCACAAACCACTGTAATGCTTATATATGGTAAGAATTTTTGTCCCTCAAGAACAAATTTACCCCACTGGGGCACTGTTGTTGCTATTGTGAATAGTGTGTGCTTGCTCAGGAGCCAGAAGATGATTCTGATTAAGGAAATTTGAGGTGGGAACAGAATAAGTCCTTTTTTTTAACCAGTACAGCTCAGGCATTTCAAAAGCAATGTGTAGATGCATCTACTTAATGTTATTCCATTTTTTTCAGAAACCAGAAATATAAACATTTATGTATTTTTAGGAATAATACTAATAATGGGACATTTTTACATAATTCTAAATCTGTAAGAATTTACCTTTTTCTTCCTACTGTCAGGAACATATAACTTCTAACACAATTTAGAACAACTTTTATGAAACTTTCTCCTTGACCTTTATCTTTTCCACCATCTTCTTCTGGGTAGGTCTTTTCTTTTAATCATTGTTGATTTCTTTAGTGTTTCTTTCACAGACAGTTGAGAGGATGTGTGAGCTTAACATGCTGAATTCATAGTTGCACTGTGGTTGGTAAATTGTGAATTAAAACCTTGCAAACAGGGGCACTTGGGTGGCTCAGTCGGTTGAGCATCTGCCTTCGGCTCAGGTCATGATCCCAGGATCCTGGGATTGAGCCCCATGTCGGGGCCCCTGCTCAGCAGGGAGCCTTCTTCTTCCTCTCCCTCTGGCCTTCCACCCTGTTCACGCAGTCACTGACTTTCTCTCTCCCTCTCTCTCAAATAAATAAATAAATAAAATCTTTAAAAAAAGAAATAAAACCTTGCAAACACATAGTACCTCGTGGATCATTTTCTCCAGTCTGACAATTACAAAGAGGCCTCTGAGGCTTCTAGGGTCATTGCTGAAGCTGTTTTATAAAGTCCTATAGCATTTTCTCATTGTTGGTTAGTTTTCACCACAAAGAAGTTTTCATTTGAAAGCCTAAAACAACAAAACAAAACAAAAAAACAAACCCCTAAGATGAATAAAAAGAATTATTCTGCACAGCAGGTTATAAACCAATTAGGATGATGATGTCCTGGACAGAGATTTTTATGAACCTCTCACATTATCTGTTTCAGCTTTGTTTTTTCTTTTTCTTTTTGTTTTTTAATGTTCAAAGTGAAGAGAGTAATGAAGCAGCTATTTAGGAAGTTTTGGACTCAGGGAAGGGAAAAAAATACCTTTTCGTTAGGTTCCCAGTAACAGCTAGCTTATTAAGCAGCATTAGACAGAGATTTAGTAAAGAAAAAAATAGAAGGAAGAAAAAAATAAAGCAATGAGATTAGAAAGTCAGTAACACCATTGGAACTGGCAGCATGGCAGGTTCATGTTATTTTTTTTATTTTATTTATTTATTTATTTATCTATTTATTTATTTATTTATTTTGCTTAGGGAAAACAACCGTACTAACTTTGTTCTGAACCTCTTGCTAATGTGTATCTTAAGAAAATACACTTTGTGTGTACAAAAATGCCTAAGGATCCATCTCTTAGCTGAACTTTATTCAGATTGAGAGAATCAGTATACAGATTTGCAGCCAAAATATTAGTCAGCACACGTGATCTCTACTGTTTCATAACATGACTTTTCATAATTTTCAAGAATAGTAATGGAACTGCTCATCCGCCAAGAAGAGAGGAAAAGAACCTCCTTGTCATTGGAGTCAACATTAGTTTTTCCTATGGTGACTAACATAAAGATAAATTTGCTCCAAGCTGGAACTTCTCACTGGCACCAGTTACATGTAGGAAGTGCCTTCAAGTGGACCCCGGGAACCCAGGAAAACTAAAGAATCTAAATGTAGCCAAGGAGAATGTGGATGAACTCAAAGATAGTGAAAGAGAGTACGGGGGTAGTTTTGGTGGAAATCGTAAAAAAGGGGGGGAAGGATGGTAGAATTCGGGGAAAGAAAAGATATTTAATCAGTAATGAGCTCCTTCTAATAATCAGATTAAGAGTATAAATATGGAGTGACTAGATACAAACCCATGTTTTGCCCTGGCTGGTTGATGAGTGGGATCTTCTTGTCCAGTCATTTTAACAAACGTTTTTGTATCATAAATTCAATTTCAAGTGGAAATTTCCTGCTCATTGATTAACTTGGCTTCCTATATTTTGCCTAACCATCTACTTTCTTGTTCCCTGCTCCTTCCAAATCTTGGCTCCCACACAAGACAACTCACACCCCTTAAGCTTCCTGTCTGATTTTGCTTCTTTAACTGCCAAAGTGAACTCCATAAATATTTCTATCATTTCCTTTTATACCTAATTTCTTGTGGCCCATGCTCTAAGCACTTTCCTGAAGCTATCATTGATTACCCAAGAGGCTCACTTTGCTTAGTGTAGGGACCACGTCTCCTGCTTCATCTCTGAGCCTTCGCCTTAAACATAAGGACGATGTAACCTTTCCCAAATCTCATATCTCATTTTCTTGCCCTTAGTCTGCCTCTCTCCCTTATACTCCTAGTTTCATTTCTTCCTCACTATATGAATGGTAACTCTCATGGTGAGATCTCTGAGCTCTCACCTGTTTGATCCATTCCATATGACAAACTCTGTACTTTATTTTTTCTCTTGGGGATTATTAAGAACTCACATTTAAAATAAAATTGCAGATCCATGTTGATGTCCACCAGCAATTTTTTTTCACCATTTTGCTATACAAAAGGGATCCACTCTCTCTTACTTATTACAAATGACTTTAAAACCAAGCTAAAAAAAATAAAATAAAATAAAATAAAGCTAAAAAAAGCAAGTAAGATTTCCCAACAAAGTGTCTTGAAAGAAAGATTTTGCAGACATTACATGTAGCTTGTATTCTAGAAGAGGCACAGTGAACTAGGCATACGTTGCTGAAAAAGAGACAGTGGTCACAGTCTATTAGTTCTGTCTTTTTCTGTTGAGGGGGGGAAAGTTTTTCCATGACAGGGTCAGATCTTCTAAGACCCCCTAAAAGAACTACAAGGTTAATACAATCCCATTCATTTCTCCTCCAAAGCATTCACGAAGTTACCTATCATGTATCAGGCAATGCGTTTTATGCAGAGGGAAGAGTTTAGGCAAAGTCCTCTACATTTAATCTTCTAAATATTTTACTAATTCATTATTATCTTTCAGTCTATCAAACACCATCAGGCTGTGCCCTGGACACCTGTCCTAGCTTGTAACTCTATTTTTCTGTGTCTTTTACTGCCCTTTCCCCAATCTCTTCTCTAATAGACAGCCTGACTGATCTTTTCACACCCAGCTCAGATGTGTCACTTCCCTGCATGCAACCTTTCAGTGGATTCCCACTGCATGGAGGCTAAAGACCAGGATCCTTACCAAAATTCAAAAGGCCAGCGGGAGCTATGAAAATCTGCTCTTTAGCTTTTCTTCATAATGGATGATGCATTCAAATGAATGGGTTCTGTCATAAAGACACAGATTCCAAATGCATTTGAATATTGAATTAGGCAGTTTACTTATAAAATGTTTATTACTCCTTTATGCAGCTTTGCTTTTGAATACATTCTACCTCAATCTCAAGCACATAATAGGTTATGAAGAAAAAGTTCATAATGAAGGAGTGGATGACAAAGGGATAAATAAATGAATAACTTTATAAAAATTTGCATCATATGATCAAATGGCTCTTTATAAGAACTTATCAGAACAAAAGCATAATTTTGTATGATAATCAGTTATGGCAATGTTTGTGTGCCTTCCTTTTTGTTTTTATTAAAAGGCATCCATTTTATATGTTTTTAAAGGAATATATTTCTTTGCTGTGAATAGTATAGGCACAATGCTCTTCTAGATCTCATTTTAAAGAAAATAATAATAGTACCGTATGTTTGCTGACAGCTTTGTGGTTTATAAAGCACTTTTTCACGTAGATTACCTCATTTAAAATTTCTCTATTTCTTCTTTTACTACGGAAATTCTATTTAAGAAGATTTCCTTCTAAAATTAAGGCAATTACACTATTCTGTTCCTGTATTTCTTAGCCATATGTTTCACTGAGGTATTGTCTCTCTCTTGTGTCTTTCTTCTCTGGATGTATAGTTATGATTTACCCAGAGGTAAATGGAAATAGTGGGGGTTGTATACAGATTTTTTGTTGTTGTTGTTGTTGTTTCTTATAAACTCAAGCATTTCATTTTAGAAGCTGCTATACCATTTTAGGAGTTGCTATACTAATGTTCAAATCCTATTTACATATTTTGTGTGAAACTATTTTGTCATTTGAATTGCGATCATTAGAATAGAAAGAGTTACTTTTCATCTTCCCTGTATTTCACATTATTTACTGTAACATTTATAAGTTGCCAAGGTTTAAATAAACAAAGATTATCTCAAAATGAGGCCTGGGAAGGGCAATTCAAGTCTGGAGGCACTTTTATTTCTGGCCTTTCAATCTACTACTGCTGCTGCTACTTTAGTCTAAAAAATATTTTATAATCACTGATCCTGTGTTTAATAACAGGACATATGTTAAATTGGACCAGAACTGACTGATCTTTATTTATTTTTGATCTTACATTTTGCTTTTTTGGAAAAGTATTTGAAAGAGATCGGCTGAGACTATACTTCAATAATTGGGTTCCTCTTGTTCCTTTAATACAAAAGTCTCACACTCACAAAGTCTGAAAAAATTTGAGCATGTACCTTATCTTCACAACGTTGTCTAAATGTATACATTTGTTTTGTTTATATGTTTGTAACAATTTTATTTTTGCAGTAGTGCATAAATTCTCGTTTGGGATGTAAGAGTTGTGTTCTTCCTTTCCACACATTTCTTTATACCATCCTGCATGCCAAACATGTGCTGGGCCCCAAATTTAAAAATACATTTCCTTAGACACCAGGGTGGCTCAGTGGTTGAGCGTCTGCCTTCAACTCAGGGCATGATCCTGGGATCCTGGGATCAAGTGTCCCAAATCGGGCTCCCCACGAGGAGCCTGCTTCTCCCTCTGCCTATGTCTCTGCCTGTCTCTCTGTGTCTCTCATGAATAAATAAATAAACGATCTTTAAAAAACAAATACATTTCCTCTCCTGAAATCAGCACCTTGCTGTGGGCAAGACAGGCAAAAAACAGATAATTGCCAAATAGTGTAATCACTATATTCAAAGGTAAGGACTGGGTGCTCTAGAAACCACAATGCAGGGTACCTTATCCAAACCCATGGAACAAGGCTTGGTGGAGCAGAAGAGAACAGTCAGGAAAAAATGACCAGTGATAGTGGCTTCTTTGAAAACTGCTACAGAGTAGATAAGGATAGAGAATAATCTTGCACAGACACATGCAAGACACATCATACATGTAGGGGGGACTCTTGTGTGGCTGTAAAGCTGGAGTATGAGTTTCACAACAGGCAGTAGAAGTCAAGAAGCTGGAAGAGGTCTTCTAAGTCAGGTAAAGAGTTTTGATTTTATTCTCAAAGCAGTGAAAGAATGACATTAGAGGAATTTAATAAATGATGACAGACTCTGATTTTCATCTTCAAAAGCCTTCTCTGACCAAAGTACTGCAGATTAATGTGGAGTGCAAAAGGTCAGTGTTGGAGCAGTGGTTTTTCTTCCTAGCTGCACATTAGGATCACTAGGAGCAGCAGGGGCTTTTACAAAATGCCAGTGCCTGGACTCCACCCCAAACCAATTACATAAAAATCTTCAGGAATAGGGCACAGACATTGGTATTTTTCAAAGCTCCCCAGTTGATTCAATTGTGCAGGTAAGGTTATGATTCAGTAAATAAGAGAGAACATTGGGAGACTTTTAATTAAAACAGTCTAGGGAAGTGACAGCTGGATGATAGAGAGGTTAGAAGAGTGATTAAGGAGGTTGAATGAATGACTTGGCATCTTGGCTAAAGGATAAGGAAGAAAGAGAAATCAGGGATGATTTGTATGTTTCTCTTTGAATGACTAGGTAGAGGAACAGATGTGTGTCAGTGATTAGGGGAGAATGGTGAAGATGATATGATCAATTTTTGGATACACTGCATATTTATAAGGGAGTTAGTAGATGATTGACTCTGTGGACATGGAGTTTGGGAGGGAGTTCTTAGATTAAAACAGATTTGACTGTGATCATTGTAAAGGTAATAAATGAAGCAATATAAGTAGATGAATACACCAGGGAGAGAACACATCAAGTGAAAAGAAAAGATCAAAGAGAGGCTTGTAGGGAATAGCGACATTTAAGAGATGATCAGAGGAGGCTGAGGAGTGGCCTAGAAAGGTAGGGTAAAAATCCATGCCATGTTGATTGAAAGAAAGTTTCAAGGAGGGCTTATCAGTGAGGAAAGTCCTGAATGGAGGTCTGGCAAAATAAAGTCTTCAGAATCTCTAGCACTGTCGTAACTTGAATGTCATCACTATTATCTACAACAATTTCAATGGCACGTTCAATTTCAGCTGTTATCTACAATTGCAGTGGCAATAGTCAAAATGTAGTGACTAAGAAAGGAATCTGAGGTGTGAAAGTGGAAATAGTACTTTTGACTAGTGCTTCTCAAATTTTACTGTGTACATAACTCCCCATTGGAATCTGGTTTTAAAATGTAGAATCTGATCAGTTTGGTTTTGGGGAGAGCTCAAGATACTGCACTTTTTGCAAGCTCCCAGGTGACGCTGATGCAGCTGGTACACGAGTCATCCCTTCAGTAGTACTGGCATAAACCGCTCTTCTATCAAGGAAAAAGACATCAGATTGGCCAGACATGGTGTTAAGACCAAAAGCAAAAATCATTTGTTTTCTTTTTAGAGGAGCTTCTAGACTGAAGTTGAAGATATGGGGTGGGTAAAAAAAAATGGAATCACTTCTTTTAGGAGGCAGAATAAATTGGCATACTGAGGACAGGGAGGGAAGCAGGCATGGGTAGGAGAGAGACACCTACTCCTGTAGGAAGGACATAAGGAAGACGAGAGATATAGGAGAGTCCTCCAATAGATAGTAACTGGTGTTTTGCTTTGTAGCCCACTGTTTTTTTCAAGGAATTGTTTTTTATTTATTTTTTATTCCTTAACTTGAATGGCTACACTGTGGAGTGTACTTGTAAAGAGAAAAGTGAGCTGTCTTTGCTTTTCAAGTATGGCTTGCATTTTCTACACTTGTCAAATAAAAGTTTGAGTGACAAGGTGTAGGGATGAAATTCAATGTGTGTTCAGGGAGAAAAATGCCTTTTTATTCTACATATTTTTGAAAATTTTCACATTCCAACAAATGCATCAATTTTGATGTGAAAATATACAGTGATGAATGGGTTCTGCTGTGTGTGTTGCATGCCAGTGACACAGTAATAAATCCATGGTGCCAGAATTGTAATGGTCCCCTTTACTCCACTTCAGTGAACTCTTGCTGAACCCTTTTGAGTTGTTAGTACTTTATTTGCTACATTTGGCACTTAATTAGTTGAAGGCTGGGGCCAGTGGGACAGATGGATGGTCCAGTGATATATTGTGTCGATATCACACCTAGATAGATCTTTTCCATGTCTTGTGAGTGACCTAGGTTTATACACCGAAGTATTTTTGCATAACTGTAGATCAAACTTTTTCCCCCAACTTCAAGCTTTCATCTCAAGCTTTCACCAAGAGGTGCTCCCTGCCAAAGGAAGCCATTTTTGAAATTCGTTTTAATGATCAAATAGTATCACATGTCAACATCTGCCTTTCAAATTAATAAAATAGCATACATGTTTCATTATGACTGGATGTTGGTATTTTCTCATATTCTGTGACTCTCCAACTGGTGGCAAAACTGCAATCCTCCTTTGACCTTAATTCAGCTTGTAGTGTGGACACCAGCATGCATTTACCTATGGTTTATAGCTGCAACAGAAGGATAAGCTTTTTTCAGAGGACTCCTTTCCTCTGTTAGAATATTCAACATGCTTTAAATGAGGTAATATGGTCTCTGACAGTCTGTTGATTATGAAATTAAGAGAGCTGCCTGAATTCCATTTCCAGCTCCTCACCATAGACATTGGGTGTGACATTCAGCAAAATGTTTTATCATTTCCACTCGTGTAAATGCTATTTACTATCTTTTAGACTTACATATTCCACAGATGGTATTTTTTTTTCTTAATTGGAAAGTGGTCTAAGTGACTTAGAAAGCTGCCCAAATAGTATGCTGTTTTGTGCTTGCTTTGAGAGAGTGTTCTATCTAACATTTTATTCCAAAAAATTCAAATACACAGAAAAGCTGAAGGAACTGCACACTGAATACCCATGAACTTACCATCTAGATTCTGCCATACCACTTCATCCCTTTATCCTCCCATCAATCCCTATTTTTTTATTCGTTTCGAAGTTTGAACACATCAGTACGTTTTACCCATAGACATTTCAACATGCATATCATTAACTAGAGCCCAATATTCATTTACAGTTGTTTTGTTTGCTTGCTTGTGACAAAATTTGCATAGTCAAATGTACAAGTCTTATGTGTACCATTCAGTGAGTATTGATGAATGGTGGGTACAGTAATGTGACACATGCCTCTATCAAGATACTGAAAAGTACAATCACCCCAGAAAAGAAAGAACTTTGGGATGTTGACTTATTAAGGTGATCATTTCACAGTATATACACATACTGAATTATCATGTTGTACACCTGAAACTAATATAATGTTGTATGTCAGTTTTACCTCACTTAAAATTTTTTTCAAAAGAAAAAACATTGTTTTAGGTTGGTTTGAATTTATTTTAACTGAATTTTAACATGACTGAGTATAAGATTGTCAAGGTGAATCGTACCAATGGCCCATCCCAGGGAATGATATATAGCTGTTGATATTCTTTTTGCTCATCCACTCATGGAGATGACTGAGCTCTTCCCAATAACCACGTAAGGTGAGCCTCTACCTCTGACAGAAACATCAAGAAACATGTATTTCACAGACTGTTAGAGCTGGTATGAACCTCAGGGATCATCCAGTCTGCTCACTTTTGCTTTGTGTCTCAAGATTTGAGAACTTCACTGGTGTTACAGAAGTACATGGTTGCCTTTCTTCACCCCTGTAATAGAGAGCAAGGGCCAGACATGCTGCTCAGTGCCCTGTGTTTATTATTTCCTTAATCTTCATAGATTATTAATCTTCTTGCTATTGTTATAGTCACTTTACAAGAGTAAACTGGTGGTGAAATAGCATTGCTACTGATCTTTGCCATAACCATAAATGTTCACTAATATTAGATAATATTTTTAACTTGGTCATTTACTCTAGGGCTGTCTTCCATGAATTTAAACATAATGTTTGACTGTTCCTGAATGCTAGCTTTTTAAGATTTAGAAAGGAGCAGATATTTAAATTAGTCATAGTGGCTAAGATTGCATCATGTGCCTATAACTCCCTTCTCTTTTCTTCTTTTCGGTCTGAAATGTCTCAGACATTTTTTTTTCTGTGTTCACATAAGCAGCCACATTCCTCACATCCTGTTCCTAAATACAGCAAGTGTCCATTCGCACTAGCTACTTTTGACTTCATGGTTAGTATGTTTGTTTCTCCCTCTTCTTAATGGGTTTAAATTGAGATTCCTCTTTGCAGAACTTAACCACAAATAAGTCTTCTAGAGAACCATGTTTAAATGCCTTGTGGAAGTATATGAAACAAATCTTAATATTCCTTATAATTTGAGTTATTGTTCTTTTCACTTACCTTGGTTCTTTATAAGTCTTTGTATATCAAACATTAAGATATGCTCACTTTCCTCAAGGCAGAGATTTACTCTAACTTTGTACAAGAGTAGAATAATGGTGTTTTTTTTTTTTTTAGTTCTCTTCTTGATCATCTCTAACATTTTGTTGACTATTTTAGCCTCAGGGAACAGTCTGTTGCGATTCCCACATTTCTTTCCCATTTTTAACTATCAGAACTCATTATCTTAACTTCAGTTAGAATCATTTTCCTTACAGTTGACCATAGTTAAGTATCTGCCATTCTTTACCTATTTGTAACCAATTTGCCCTGAAAATTCACTCTTCCAGCTTGGTATTTTCTACCTGGATTATTTAAGTGCTCTGTGGAATCACTGAGATCCACAGTGTGCTCCACCTCGCAGATCACAAATGTTTGCTGATGACTATAATTGTTGTTTAGTCTCTGTACACAGAAGCAGTAACACCTTGCTTCAGTATGGTCCTCTATGCTTTTATTCATTGTTGAATTTTATCTTCACAATTCTTTGGTTGTACAACTGTCATTATTTCAGTTTTGCAGTTGAGGAAATTGAAGTTGTGATAAAGCAACTTTTGCAAATTAAATTTCATCACAAATCTAGGGCTATAACCCATTACTAACTGCTAGTTAAGGTTTCTTTCTAAAAATTAGTCATAGCAACTTCTAATTCTCAAACTACAAATTCAGTGCAGAAATTGCCACAGAGCTGTTCTTTGTTCTGTAGCAATGTATATTCAAAAAGGCAATCATTTCATTTTTGTAAATAACATTTTTCCCTAGGAGAGATGTTGTAGGAATTTATATCAGTCAAGAATGTATATCGATAATCAAACATAGCTAGCTTAAAAACATGAAGTGAAAGATTGGTTAGTACTCAATCAACTGAACTGTTTCTTTCTCTGCAGTATTGTGGTTCTTGACATGATTGCTGAGTTTCCAATTTGACACTTCTAGAGATCTGTAAATCAGGACACATGCTGAGTCCCAGTCTGTCATCCTGAGTCTTAGCATTGGTTATTTATTTCCCTTCATTATCCAGCATCTACTTACTGGACAAATCAGTTGAGAAGCTTTCCATGATGGCCCTCTGAAAAGAGAAATGCACACATTTGGGTAGCTCTTCAATTACCAACATGCACAGATTGTCTGAGTTTATATGCATATATTTTATTATTATTTCGCTTCTGCATGTCAGATGAATCTGGTATAAATGTAAATCTAACAGTATGGGCTCTAGTGACCAAGTACACTGCCATAATATATCTTTGGTCTATCCATAATATCCTGGGTGCAGTGTTGCAAGTGCAGTGAAATTCTGTACTTTTAATTGTTGGCCCAGGCATGGATAATTAGCAGGTCCATATGATGTCCAACTACCACAATGGCTCAGGTCCAAAATAACAGCTTCTCTTTGATTATCTGCAGATTTTGTATTTACTTTCATCCCTTGACAAAATGGAATATATATCATATTTCTAAAGTTTTCTTTTGTGTTTGTTTCTGCAGGGTCTACCCTTAGGATGGTTATATCAATCCATTGTAATGCATTGTTTCTGTTGTTAAATAACCAAATAGGTGCTTCATTAGTCTCTGTGAGCTGATTTGTTTCTGTCAGTCTAGTCTGGTTCACTGGCCATGAGTATTTCTGAGATGTTCTCTATCACACCAATCTAAGTCCTTAATTGTATTGTGTCCTTAGCAAAATCATTGCATCTTTTATGAATGATAATTCATATCTTCCAGTGATGCATGTTTCACAGGTTGCAACCCTTTTGAAAAGATGAATTCTCCAATGTTGTATGCACAATACATTTTACAAGTCAAATCATACTTCATTAAATTTTTATTGAAGTACAATATGCATAAGAGAAAATGCACGTTATAAATGTTTAGCTTGGTGAGTTTGCACAAACTAAATACAACTGCGTAAACAGTCCTCAAATCAAGAAACAGAACAATACCAGAACTTCTGAAGTTCTGTCATATCTCTTTCAGTGATACCAGTACCCCAAGGGTAAGCAATATCCTGACTCCTACAATCACCTTACATTTCCTATTATTTTACATTATATAAATGTATAATAATAAATAGTAATAAACAGTATGCCCTTGTTTTGAGCTGGCTTCTTTCCCCCAATGTTATTTTTGTGAGAAAATACATAATACTGCATAAGTTGTAGATATTTTATTCTTGTTGCGGGATAGTGTTATTGGTAAATATACTACAGTGCATCCATTTTATAGTAGAAGGAAATTTGGGTAGTTTCTAGTTAGAGGAAGCTTCCAATTTAGTACATGTCCTTTGGTGAATACAGGTATGTATGTCTTGAATGTATACTTGGGAATGGAATACAAGTCAAATAATATTTTAAATATACCTGACAGGTTGATTGTTTAAAGAAATCTTATGGTGAATCCTTTTGTAAATGAAATAATATTTCCATAATTTCTGCTCTGCAACATGGGTATTTATTTCACAAGAGTTGATACATCTGTTTACTCTCTTTCTGGTATCCATCTAATTGTACTTACGTCAATAACAATATGATATTTTATTGTTGTTATTAGCTGCTGGAGCTCAGTATGTTTTAAAATTTGAAAATGCCTATAAAAATATCCTTATCTGATATATACATACACTTTTCTATATTCTTCCATCTTTAATTTAAATAAAAAGACAGACTGAGGCAAAAGGACATGCTAACAGATTCTCTCAAATCTACAGTTCAAGAATATTGGAGAAAGATCACTAATTAATTTTGGCTCACAAAAATCCTCCCACACACATACAAACATACCATTTAATTTATGGATTTTTTTAACCAGATGAGAACATTCTACTAGTAAATATGATAGTGAAGATGTTCTATACCAAAAAAATATGGCCAATGCAGATGCCATACCTTGGCTATTGTAAATAATGCTACTATAAACATAGGAGTGCATGTATCCCTTTGATTAGTGTTTTTGTATCCTTTGGGTAAATACCCAGTAGTGCCATTGCTGGATCATAAGGTAGTTCTATTTTTAACTTTGTGAGGAACCTCCATACTGTTTTCCACAGTGGCCGTACCACTTTGCATTCCCACCAACAACTAAGGGTTCCTGTTTCTCTGTATCCTCACCAACACCGGTTGTTTCTTGTGTTGTTGATTTTAGCCGTTCTGACAGGTGTGAGGTGGTATCTTATTGTAGTTTTGATTTGCATTTCCCTGATGATGAGTGATGATAAGCATAGTTATTAAGGCACTGTTCAACTTACATAAACTTGAAATGCAGTAAAGAGATAGTGACTCCTTTTAAAGAAGAAAGACTCGAGGTCCTGGGCAAAGGTTAACTTCAGAAGTGGCATTTTTACATCATTATAAAAAGGAAGCATGGATAATTAAATAGTCTACATGCACAATTCATTTGACAGTTATTGGAGATAAACCAGGTACCAAGCTCTGAGCTGTGCACTAAGGTTTTTTTAAATGAATAAAATTCTGAGACTAGCTTCCCCCAAAAGGATGACCTTGAAACAATGATTTGAGTGAAAGTGTTTTCTTTGTAAAGTGATCCCATGAAATACCAGTAAGAGAGTGGAACAGCGAAATAGGGAAAGAAGCCAATAATTGAGCTAATTATTGAGCAGGTTATTGCTGTGGGCAACTCAAGTTCAACCCTGATAAGGGAACTCTGGGAGACTGTGAAAAATGCACCTTGCAGTTTTCAACCAAAGGGTAATTATCTTCCAATTCTCATTTATCATTGGCTGACTCATTTGTCAATCCTTTACAGTAAGATTTCCATCACTCCACTAAAATTATTTTCTGTATGGTCTTGAGGGAATTCCATGTGGTCAAAGCCAATGGATACTTTTGACATGGGCTTTGGGGAGTCTTGACTATTTGGGCCCCAGTATTGGTTCTCCCACTCACTATCTGTATGACCTTATGCCAGTTCTTTAATGCAGTCTCTTTCTCTGTTCAATGAGAAGTAGCAATAGCAGCAGCAACATAAACAATGATACCTACCTCATAAGATAATCATGATAATTAAATGAATTAACTCTCATATGGATCCTAAACCTGTGCTTTAAGCAGTGTAGGTATTCAAGTAAATGTTAATTATTATGATTTTATTATCTGGCATGATGTTTATGGCTTTTAAAACTGTTAACCACTTTGGGTTTTGTAATTCTTTCTTGTCTATGTTTTTATTAAAGTATACTTTCCAGGCATTCCCTCTACTTCTCTAGCCATTTATTCATCTTATGGGCTGCTTTTGCTTCATTCTGTCTTCATGTGTTGTGTTGTCCAGGATTTCATCTTTACTCCTGTGTTTTGTTCAATCTGTGTACTGTGCCAATTGGAATACATTCCCACTGAGGTCTTCATTATTTCTCTGTAGTAATTTCTACTCCTGGATTTCTTTCTCCCCCCAAAATACACAGCTTTGCCATTGCACCTTCAGTCCAAGTGACTAAAATGATAATCCTACTTAGATGACCCTCAAAATCTCCCACTGAAGAGGTCCAAGATTGAACTCTATCTTTTCCCTATAACTTTTCATCCTTTATGCTTTGGGTAGATAGTGAATAAGACCTTTATCTAACAGGCATCAACCAGAAGCCAGGGAATCTGTCTTGACTCCTTTGTTTACCCACTGCCTGGCATAATGTCTAATATCTGCTAGATGGTAAATAAAATGGTGACTGTCAGGCTAGATAAATAGATTGGTGGGTAGGGGTGCTTGGTGGAGTAGATGGATTGTTGAGTAAGTCTGTAGCCTATAAATTTATTTAGTTAAGTATTATCTGATGATCATGTACAGTTGAAGGTCAAGGATGAGAAAGCACGCCCTCAGTGGGATACATACACCAATGAACCATTTTTCCCTTCCTACACATGACCCCTTTGGGATGAAAGCTTTCATCACTGTGACTGAACAAGCATTCAAATGGTGTATTTGTCTGAAATAATGATCTGGACTATGAAAGTTTCCTCCTTTTGCCACAATTAAGAGATACATGCCCATATAATAGGAGGAACTATCTTACTTTTCCTTCATATGATGGCCTTTTTAAATATACAGATTATGTCTACCCTATGGAAATGAACTATAAGATGTATGAAATATTCACTGGCATGAATGCGAGTAGCTTACCCTGTTTATATCAAAAATACTAGACATTTTTTAAAGTTTGCTAGCGTAATAAAATGTCACTAATCAAAGCTGATTAATGCAGAGGCAAATCAGAATCAGAGACTTTTTAAGGAAAGCCAATATTTTATTTTCATATACATGTAGTATATAAAAATAGGCTAAGAAAAAAAGGTGCCAGTTATGCATAATAAAGTAGCCTGCCATGATAAGTTGAAAAAATGGTTTCTAATTGGAATATCAGTAATTTATATGATTGATGGGGAATTATTTCAGAATATGTAAAGATATATTTATTTATATTTGAAACAGCTTTCTTAAAATAGCATTTACACTATTAATTTTGTAAACTAAAGATTCAATAGAAGACTGATTAACAACTGTAAATCCCACCTATGATAGGTGCCACACTACCCTGTGGGGCAACAACAATGAAACAAACAAAAAAGAATGGTGCTCAAAGATTAGAGAAAGAAACTGACATTTATTTAAACAGACATTCATGTGTTAACTGAAGTTGGAATATAGTATGTTGACTGGCTTTGCAACACCACACAAACACCCAAACAGAAATGAACCCAATAAGAACAGTCATTTATGATGAGTGCCACTCACCTGGTTTTACCTATTCTAGGTATCAGATTCTTGATTTCATGTCACAATCACTAGTCTTACAGGTTTTGTCTAGTTCTCATGCTTATTTATGGTAAATCTCAAGTACTTCTTTAACTCCTTAGTTCTTTTAGCTTGATGGAGGCAACCACAGGGTTAATTAAAAAGGACCAAACTTATATCATGGAGCACAATTTTACCGTACTATGCTGTGCACATTTTGTCTAGCCATAGCCCCTCTTTGCCATTCTCTTCTTTGGCCTCTACTCTGAGGTGCTTATCTGTGCCATCACTGAGCTCTCATGCCCTCTGGCTTCCAGTTGGTTTACACACCACCAGGGAGACCTGGTAGGAGAGAGAGGGCAGAGTGAGATCAGGATATTTATTCTCCTGTTTCCTTCCAGTGAAGTTGCATCAGGATGACAGTATCCCTTGGCAAAAGGTTACTGTGCTTCTCCAAGTGGTTTCTCCTCATGATTCTCAGCTTTGGGTCACTTTTCCCTCCCCTAATTTCTTGGTTCTAGATATAGTAACAGCTTCACTGCTGCAAGGCCCAATTTCTTGTATTATCTTTGGTGATGTCCTACACCCGGATTATGTTATAATTTGTTCATCTATAAATAAGTCTCTCAGATTATCCAGGCCAGAACACAGAGGAAAATGTAAGTCAAGCTAAGATATTCCAGAGGACAGTAGGGAAACAATGAAGGTTTTAAATGAGGGAGTGGGGTGATCGGATTTATATTAATTATTACTCTCTCTATAGTGTGAAAGTTGCATTATAAAACAGATACTTGAGATGGATGGGGCTAGCGAGTCTATTACAGACGTGTAGGCAAAAAATGATAGAGCTTTGCAGTGAGAATATGTGAAAAGTGGGAAGGAGCTCTGTATGAGAGAAATTAGCAACCAATTATATATGGTATTTATTGAGACCTCGGGAAAAATCTAGATTATCTGTCAAGTTTTGCTTAAGGGTTAAAGTTGATAGTGGTTTTATTACTTATCTTTCTAGAACATTATTTCTATTTTATGAAATCAGCTTAAAGAAAAGATAATGTCCTTAAAAGAAAAAAATAATGTAGTTGTGTTTATTTTTAGTATACTAAAATAAAGTACTTCAGAGCAGAATAGATAAGGGCATCTTCATCTTTGACTTATAATGATACCAAAAAATGGCCTCCATATAAGCCTGTCTTACGGAATATAACCAGTATGAATTCTTAGATATTGTTAAAAGATGTTTCCAGTAGGCTTAACTGCTCTTGGGTTGCCCCAGAAGAAAACTCCAGGAAAAGGTTCTGAGGGCATGTGGTTTATTTGGGAGTTGAGGGATATATCAGTAGGGGAATGAGCAAGGTAGAGAAAAGTAGAGTAGTCAATAAAGGATGGTGCGTTATCAAGCAGGTTATTTATTTCTGTGGGCCACTGGAACTTTATCCCACTAGGAGAACTCTGAAACTATTGTAAAATAAATGCTCCCCAGTTAATCGCTTCTGGCATGAAGGGGTCTAAAATATTCATACTGCAAGACGTACCATCAGTCCTTGGTTACAGACTGCTCTTGGGAGGTAGGGTGGCAGGAACCATAGATCCCTTGGTATATCTAGCCTGCTACTTAGGTGGCAAAACAAATTCTTTGTGGCACCACAAAGCCTTCAAGGAATGAATTGCAAGTGATAGTATCAGACGTCAAGTTGTTGAACACTGAAACAATAAGGGCAAGGGGGTTCAGAGATTCTGCTCTAGTACCTTTCTAAAATATTATTCATATTTGGCGTGGGGATTGAGAATAGGCAGAGTTAAATTTTTCATAGACTACTGATGTTCTAGGTCACCTCGAGGACAATAACTTAACCTCATGTTTGCCATTGGCAGAAGTAAGGAATTCTGTTGTCTCCATTATTCTAGCTGTAACACAATGAATAATTTTTTTAATGAATAATATAAAAAGTGAGATCGTCTTTGAAGTTTACATTTCAAATGTCTTCTCCAGGCTAGCATTTACTCTTATATTTGTTTTTCCTTTCATTCCAGTTGAAAGAATTCAGAGTCAGTGGGATGAAGTACAGGAACATCTTCAGAACCGGAGGCAACAGTTGAATGAAATGTTAAAGGATTCCACACAATGGCTGGAAGCTAAAGAGGAGGCTGAGCAGGTGTTGGGGCAGGCCAGAGCCAAGCTTGAGTCATGGAAGGAGGCTCCCTACACAGTAGATGCAATCCAAAAGAAAATCACAGAAACCAAGGTTGGTATCACAGATACGTTCTCAAAATAAAATACCAGTTATACTGGATAAAATTATAACGTGGTTGAAAATTTAATGATTTTTAATGTAAATTTATTCAAAGAAAATTACATTTGAGCCAAAATGAGAACAGTATACTTTTCATCCAGAGTAGGGATTAGAAGAAAATTGATGGCTAATATCGGTCTTAACATTAATTTTGCTTAATCCAGATATCATAGGCTGGTATTTCACATTACATCATCTTTTGAGATCACTTCAAAGTTGATATACATAGTTGTGTGGTAGCATAAAGTTAGTCACTTGGGATTAATTCTTTTCTAAACAGTAAGAGGTCCGCCCCTTCCTATGTAGGGCCCTGAATGGAGGAGGAGAAGTGTAAGGATAAGGTGTATTTTCACTTTCTCCTCCCAGTCTTTGACCTCCAAATCAATTTCTTTTTTTTTTTTTCAAATCAATTTCTATACTTCTTTCTCTTCCTTCTCTTCTTTCCTCCCAAAACTCCATCATGTATCTGTCCACTTCAGTCGAGGACTCTTTGTAGTAAAAGAAAGAGAAAAGGGGAAGGAAATAAGATTTGTTTAATAACTATGTTTTATCAGGTGTCATGCATGATGCTTTACATGCATTTAATTCTTTCAAACCTCATGTTTATGGGTCACTTGGGAAAGTCCTTAAATGCTAAGCAGAAAAGTAAAACTGTGAGAACTTGATTAGATTGAATTTTTTATTAAAAGCCTCTATAGATGGTTATTTTTTTCTGGTAGAAAAAGGCCTTCTGCTAAACAATTGTCTGAATCACAGATTAGCTATGTCATCTGAGGAAAAAAAAGCCTTATATTGTGGTTTTCTCAGATGAAGTGACTTCCATTTCTAAATGAGTCAGTGTTTAGGCTGTGCTGAGCTACATGGCATATGTATTTATGCTAGGTTTATTTAAAAAATAAACCCTGAATTTTCAATAGTTTAATACAATAAAGATGAATTCCCTAGTTGTATCATACTCCAATGCAGGTTGAAGTATCCTACCTGGGAGCTCTCTCATAAATAGTGACTTGAGGAATCCAGGCTTTTCCAATTTTGTGAAACTATCATCTTAAAATCATGGCTGCCCAAAGTCACTGCAGGAGAGTAAGAGAGAATGTGGCTGGTTTATCCATGAGGTTCTATGGACAGGCCTAGAGATTATGTCCATCACTTCCACCCACCCCCTCCCTTGACCAGAACATGTTCCCAATTTAACATCAGGAGGAATATATGGGAAGAGTGAGCCAAAGAGCTTTTAGCCAGCCTCAGCTGTAGCTACGTCTCCAAAGGACCTGGGGCTGCTAGGAGGACAAGGTTTTTGCTTATGTAACAAGAATGTTAGAAAGTCATTTAGGATTTTACAGATTCATCATTACCTCTGCTGGAAGCAATTATTTCTTTCATGAGATACTTGTTGTCACTAGGATTTTTTCCTTTAGTTGAACACAGAAGGTATAGGAATTTCTAATGCTGATGTTCCCAATTCTTGGTTTCACTATGGGAAAGATAGAATTCATACAGCTATTCTTGAAGGCTCTGGTCTAATCCGTAAGGTACTGAGTATGTTATGCCATTTCTTATTCCTCTCCACAAACTGAAGATTCTATGAATCTAGCAGGTCTTGGAAGAAAGTGGTTAACTATGGGGAGGAATTAACAGGGAAAAGAGTTTGGGCTGACCCTTGAGTTAGAAGAAGGGAAGCAGAAATGAGAGGCATATAGTGATACATTTGATAAGGGTAAGAAGACTCTGCACATTGGCACATGAGAAATCTTAAAGCCTATAAGAATCTTAAAGTGATGGCAAGAATGATTAGGGTTTTACAGCCCTTAGGAAAGCAAGGGGCTTTAAATAAGAGATAAAAAGAAGTGCGCAAGAAAATATGAAAGGATAAAACAAAACAATTTCATCGTCAAAACAAAGAATATGTTTTAAACACCTAAAACAAAGACAAGTTGGTATTATAATTGCTATCCTTGTCACACTTTCAAAATAAAAAAATTTCTTTTCAATTGTCAGCTAAAACTACGTTATAAAAATAGCTCAGCCATTATCTATAGAAACTGATGTTTTTATTTGTGTTCTATATTTAGGAGTTCAATGATATATATAAATAAATATATTCAATATATACATTTGAACACACACACACACACACACATATATATATATAGCTATACCATCAGTATATGTTCATTATATAGATAAAGGTGATTAAAGTTTTATTTTTCCATCCATTTCCTAAATGACTTATGCTAAAGCTAAAAGTAATCCTAATGGTAATACTAACATTTAGCAAGTACTTGCTAATTGTCAAATATTGTGCTAATCATTATACATACATTGGCTTATTTCACCCTCTCAGGAATCCTCCATGAAACTATTATTGTTCCAGTTCACAGGTGAGAAATCGAAGCCTAGAGAAGTTCAGAAAATTCTCCTAAAATATCAGAGTTAGGATGTGAATGCACAGTGATTACTCTTGTAGATGACTTTACAGATTTTTGTCTTCTACTCATTGTCTTCTATGTGGCTAGAAAAAATCAAGAAAACACTGTGAAGATCAGAAAGGAGACAACTGTAATTATGAATTGACAAATAAGATCATATTATTAGTAAGCCAACAGGTGGGAAATGAAAACCATGAAACACTATACTAGGGAGAGGTTTTCATATTCTGTTATACTATGAAAAACTAAAAAGATTATTGCAAATTATATCTCCTTTTTAATGAAACTACAACTTTTAATTCTTCTAAAAGTCAGGGAGCATATAAAATGGAGATCTGGCCTTTATGTCTAATATGTTATCACTACTGAGTGGAAATAGCTGGCTTTTCACTTATAATTTTCTTTTATGAAGAAAGGACGAAAATAGACATAAAGAGGCATTGGATAATTTGAGCAGGATCTCCTTGCTCCATAAATTCTTTCCGAGTCTCTGTGCCTAAGATTAGCAGGAGAGCTGGTGAGCCTCGTAAGGCAATCATCAGGCTGTGTCTACAGAGGTGGAGAGCTGTGATTAAAGCAACCAGCCTCCCTTGCAGCAGCGTCACTGATGACTACCCTCACTGTCACAGTGGAATGGTTCCAAAGGCAAGCACCAGTAGTATTATACTCTTGGAAAATTTAAACCAGTCATTGTACCTGAGCTAAAGAAAAATTCATCTACAATTCTGATATTTTTATGATTCATAATTACTCATCTTTATCTGTATCACTTCCATTTCTTATCTACATATTTTCAATGTCCTAATAGAGATAAAATTTTGAATTCTGACTTTAAACTTAGTGTCATTACAAAAATATCTATATATTTTGTTTTATAACTTTTTATAATTATCATTTTAAGTTATTTACAATATCTCATTAAGTTCCACCCTCAACCATTTCCTTACTGATAGGACATTCAGACAGCCTCCTCCTCTTGGTTAAAAATAGTGAAGAAAAAAATGGGGACAACAACAAGCATATCACAGAAAAGGAGTCAATCTGAGGAAACATCCAGGGATGGTCCATTTTGAAACCATAGTCAGCCTGGAAGGAGATGGCAACAGGAGAGTCTTGATTTATCAAAAGAACAAGCTATAGATAGCCCATCATTTAGATAATTAATGAGCAGGTCATTAAGAGATGCCCATGATATTGCAGTTTGTTTCCTATATAACCCTTAATTTATTGGAAACCAAAACACAATGTAGTAAGTAGCTGATTTTGTTAACCATATGACATCATTTGATCTTCTCTGTGGTCCTGGTAAAACAATACTTTTTTTTTTTTTTTGAGATGGAAAGACAGATGTTAGGGAAAATCATACAGGATTTCCATTTTAATCAAACTCTCTGCCAATAAACTATGACAGAATCCTGTGAGAGATGATGCCATTTAACTTTCATAAGAGGTAAGATGGTGTGACATTGGCAACCTAAAACTGCCAGCAGCGGGCATCGCGGGATTTATTTTATTTGGCAGAATCTTGGTTGACTTCACAACCTGTTCCCCAGACTATTAAGATTGGTCCAAACTTGGCAATGAGTTCTTTGGAAAAATTATTTCTTGATGATTTTAAGCTTTCTTTTCCAGTGTCAAGAGAGATTTACCCAGGCTCAGAGTTTTCATTTATTTTTTCCCCTTTCAGCTTTTGAAAGAGAAATTCCTTTTTTGTCTGCTTTGTGATTGCTTTTGTGTCAAATTCAGCATAAAAGCTTTTCAAACGTGACGGCATTAGCTGTTTTGTGCTTGGCTGAGCTAAGAGTACATGAATTCAATAGAGAAGTG
The DNA here is from genome assembly GCF_011100685.1 of Canis lupus familiaris. Classification (NCBI taxonomy): domain Eukaryota; kingdom Metazoa; phylum Chordata; class Mammalia; order Carnivora; family Canidae; genus Canis; species Canis lupus. The sequence continues at coordinate 26,987,929 of NC_049260.1, read as the reverse complement.
AAATCTTGTTTGAGCCTAGCTGATTTGGCTCTATAATACTTAAAACTATCTGAGGCGAGAAATCCAATAATTTATCAAATTATTAAATAAACATTTCCAATGCTGCAAAATATCTCTGTTTTGAAGACATTCTTAAGGGAACTTGAAACATAGATATACTGTAATCACATAATTAATTTAAAAAGTTGAACTTGTTACATATAGTAAATACAGTAGGCATTCAAGGATCTCAAATTATTTTACTAGGAAAGAAGCTAATGGAGAACTTCTTCAAATATGGAAGTAGAAAATTGTAGTTTTAATTATTTGGGGGGATAGGTGTTATTAGATCATATCCTTATCTGCCATAAGGACATGCACAGTAGTGGAAGCTGAATTTTCTTTACAAATATTTTATTCACTTTTTGACTTACACAAAATAAAATCAGCAAATTGCTTCACACTAGTAGTTTGAGGTTTGGATTTCTGATACTGTAATGTAAAACATCAGAAATCTTCTTGCCAGGACCTGCCATTTCTTCATGCATTTTCTTTATTCCCTTTTATTCTCCCCTAAAGCTTCCACATGATTAAGAAGAAAGAATCAATAACCTAATTGCATTTTTCCTCCCAAAGTATGTATGAAGCTATTATACTTCTCAAAGCATACAATCAGAGTGCTTTCTACATCACTGATAGAGCAGAGGAAGTAATGGGCTAGTTTCCCCAGGTACTGCTATACTATATAAATATTTAATGCACAGTCACCAAGACTTGAATAATATTATGCTCTGATTACACCATATTTTGCCTTCTTTCCTTTTCATAGTTCAACTTATCATGCACAAAAATATAATGTAGCAACTCTATAAACATACTCCTCCATAAAAGCAACAAATTGCAAAAATTGTCAAAATTGCCTTTTCTGAACTCAGGAAATTAACCAGAGGTTGACAGCATTTTATTAACTACTAAACTTCAGTAAGAACAGCAGGGTTTGAGGCTTTTTAACTTGGCCTATTCCATCACTGTCTGCCAGCTCCAAGTAGTTGTGAGAATTAGCAGTCTTAGAGCCACCTGAGAGGGAAGACCAGGATTGGAGTTCCTCAGAAAGACCCATATCATTCGGAGAACTTTATTACTATTTGATCTGTCTTGCAGCTCCCTAGAACAAACCTATAAACAAGGCCTTGTCATTCATTATTTGACCTGACTTTGCATTGACTCCCAGAAAAAACCCTATCCCCAGAATGTCTTTTCAAAACAAACAGCAGCATTGTTTAAATAGTAACTGCCTGAGGCTGTGATACCAGTTGAGATAATCATGGTCTAGAGAAAAACTGAAAAGGAAGATCTGGGGAATGAGATGTTCTCAGAGGTCTATGAAAAGCCCTGACATATTCATGGGGGACTTAGAAGTCTCCACGCATGTCTTGCCAAATAGAGAATATCAATAAAGAGATATAAATTATAAACAGGAGCCAAATGGAGATTCTGGAGTTTAAAAGTATAATAATTGAAATGAAATTTTTCCTAGAGGAGTTCAACATCATATTGGAGCTGCCAGAAGAGTCAGTGAATTTGGTCAATAGGAATGACCCATGCCAAGGAAAGGACAGGAGAAAATAATTAAGAAAAATACAGGAAACCAAAACTGATAGAATTGAGGGGAGAAATAATTCAACAAAAACAAAGATTTCAGTACCCTATTTTAATAATGGACGAACTGGGCAGAAGGTCAACAAGGAAATAGGAGACTTGGAAAAACACTAGGAACTAGCAAGACCTAACAGTCTTGCATAGGGCACTTTACCCAATAATAACAGAGCACACATTCTTCTCAAATTGTACATGGAATATTCTTTAGTACTGACCATATGTTAGGTCATGAAATAAGTCTTAATATATTTAAAATGATTTCAATTAAATAATGTCGATTCTCTAACCATCATCAAATGAAATTAAAAATCAATAATAAAAGTTAATTTGAGAAATTCACAAATATGAGAAAATGATATAGTACATTCTTATTTTTTTAAGATTTTATTTATTCATGAGAGACACAGAGAGAGAGAGAGGCAGAGAGAGACAGAGAGAGAAGCAGACTCCATGCGGGGAGCCTGACATGGGACTCAATCCCAGGTCTCCAGGATCATGCCCTGGGCCGAAGGCGGCACTAAACCGCTGAGCCACCCGGGCTGCCCTGATACAGTATATTCTTAAGTAACCAATAGGTCAAGAAAGAAATCGCAAAGCAAATGCAAAAATACTTTGAAATTAATGAAAATAAAAACAGAACATACTGAAACTTATAAGATGCAACTAATGTTGAGAGCAAAATTTATAGCTATAAATATGTGAATTAAAATAGAAGAAAGATCTTGGGGGAGGCTGGGTGGCTCAGTTGGTTAAGCATCTGACTCTTGTTTTTGGCTCAGGTCATGATCTCAGGATCGTGCAATGGAGCCCCACATCGGCTCCACGCTGGGCATGGAGCCTGGTTAAGATTCTCTCCCTCTTCCTCTACCTCTCTGCCCTTTCTCTCTAAAAAAGAAGAAGGGATCCCTGGGTGGCGCAGTGGTTTGGCGTCTGCCTTTGGCCCAGGGCATGATCCTGAAGACCCAGGATCGAATCCCACGTCGGGCTCCCGGTGCATGGAGCCTGCTTCTCCCTCTGCCTGTGTCTCTGCCTCTCTCTCTCTCTGTGTGACTATCATAAATAAATAAAAATTTAAAAAATAAAATCTTAAAAAAAAAGAAGAAGGAGAAGGAGAAGAAGGATTTCAAATAAGTAACCCAATCTTCCACTTTAAGAAATTAGAAAAAGAAAATTAAACCTAAGGCAAGAAGAAAGAAGGAAGTAATAAATATTACAGTGAAATCAATGAAACAGAGGAAAGAAAAATGAGAGAAAATCAAAAGATTTAAAAGTTAATTATTGAAAAGATCAACATTGACAACCCTTTAGTTCAACTGACTGAAGAAAGGAGAGAACCAACCTTATAGAAATAAAAAGGATTATAAGAGGATATTGTGAATGAGAGAAATAAGAAATATGAATATACTTATAACAAGTGTAGAAATTGAATTGATAGTTTTAAGACTTTTCCAAAAAAAGAACCAGGCCCAGACGGCTTCACTGGTGAATTTTACCAAACATTTAAAGATGAATTAATAGCAGCCTTTCACAAAATCTTCCAAAACATCGAAGAGAAATGAATATTCTCAACCAAAGGTATGACAGGAAAAAAACCCACTACAAACCAAATATACCTCATGAATATAGACTCAGAAAGCCTTAAGAAAAATACTATGAAACCTAATAAAGCAACAGATTGAAAGGATTATATACCATGACTAAGTGAAGTTTATTCCAGGAATACAAGGTTAGTTTAACATACAAAATTGAATCAACATACAGATTTTCCTTGACTTACGATAGAGTTATATCTCAATAAACTTATCATAAGTTGAGAATACCATGAGCCAAAATGCATTTAATACACCTAACCTATAAAACATTATAGCTTAGCTAGCCCACCTTAAATGTGCTCAGAACACTTATATTAGCCTACAGTCAGGCAAAATCATCTAACACAAAGCCTATTTTATAAAAAAAAGTATTGAATATCCCATGTAATTTATTGACTACTGTACTGAAAGTGAAAAAGAGCTATTATATGGGTACCAAATGGCTGTAAGTGTTATCAGTTGCTTACTCCTCATGGTAACATGGCTGGATGGGGGCTGTAGTTTACTGCTACTGCCCAGCATCCTGAGAGAGTATCATACTCATTAGTCTGGGAAAAGATCAAAATTCAAAATTTGAATTATGCTTCCACTGAATATCTGTCACTTTCACACCATTATAAAGTGAAAAAAATTCCTAAGTCAAACCATCCTAAGTTGAAGCTGTCTACAGCAGTAAAATAAAGGACAAAACCCACATGGTCACTTCAATAGTTGGAGAAAAAGCATTTGACAAAGTCCAAACTCTTTCATGAAGAAAAAAAAGCCCCACACTCAACAAATTAGAAATAAAAAGTGTTAGAGGTTGAATAGTGTCTCCTTAAAAATGCATTGAAGGCCCAACCTCTGGTATTTGTGAATGTGTTCTTATTTGAAAGGAGATTAATGACATGATTAAGTTAAGATGAGGCCATACTGGAGTAGGATGGGTTCTTAATCAAATATGACTGGTGTGCTTATAAGAAGAGTTAAAGAGGCAGACACAGAAAGAAGAATGCCATGTGAAGACACTCACCACTGGGAAAACACCATGTGATGACAAAGGCAGAGATTTAAGTGTTACAGCTGTAAGACAAAGAACACCAAGGATTGACAGGTACCACCAGAAGTAAGGAAGAGGCAAGGAAGTATTCTTCCTTATAGGTTTTAGATGGTGCATAGCCTGCTGATACCTTGACTCCAGAACTGTGAGACAATACATTTTGTCCCTTTAAGCCAGCCAGTTTGTGGTATTTTGTCCTGGAAATCCTAGGAAAATAATACAGAAGGGAAATTTCTCAACCTGATAAAGGGCATCAAAGGAAAGCTTACAACTAACATCATAGTATAAGACTGAAAGCCTTCACCTATGATCAAGAACAAGGTAAGGATGGCTACTCTCACCACTTGTATTTACCACTACGCTAGTTCAGGCCAGGGCAATTAGGCAAGAAAAATATATAAAAGTCACCCAGATGGGAAAGGAAAAATAAAACTATCCATTTGCAGATGACATGATCTTTTTTTTTTTTTTTTGACATGATCTTGTATACAGGATATCCTAAGGAGTATTAAAATGAATAAATTCAGCAAGTTTGCAGATTGTAAGATTGAAATACATAAATAAAATATTTTTCATACACAAGCAACAAGTAATCTGAAAAATGAAATTCAGGAAATTAATCCATTTAGAATAACATCAAAAAATAAAATACTTAGGAATAAATGCAAGACTTTTATACTGCCAACTACAAAGCAATGTTGAATGAAATTAAAGAAGATATATATATAAATGGAGAAAATATCCCATGTTCCCAGACCAAAAGATTAAATATTATTAGATAGCAATATCCTCAAATTGATCTATAGACTTTATTCAGTCCTCATCAAAATTCTAGCTGCTCTTTCTGCAGAAATAGACAAGTGGATCCTAAAATCTATACTGAAATGCAAGGGACAAAGAATAGCCTAAAAAAACCTTGAAAACAACAGTTAGGGGACTCACACTTTCAAATTTTAAAATATACTATAAAGCTACCATAATTAAGACAATATGGTGTTGACAAGAAGATAGATATCTAGATCAATGAAATAAATAAATAAAATTGAAAGTCTAGATGTAAAACCTTGCTTTTAAGGTAAATTGATTTTTTACAAGATTGCTAAGAAATATTGCAAAAGAATAGTCTTTTTAAACCCTTGTGCTTGGATAATTAAATATTCACATACAAAATAATAAAGTTTGACTCCTAACACCATACACAAAAATTAACTCAAAAAATGGATTATAATAGAGCTAAATATAAGAACTAAAAGTTTACTTTTTTAAGGATGTTTTTATCTTAGAGAGAGGGCAGAGGGACAGAGGGAAAGGGAAAGAATCCTCAAGCAGACTCCCTGCTGAGCACAGAGCCCTACATGGGGTTCAATCCCAGGACCCCAGATCTTGGACCTGAGACAAAATAGAAACTTAACTTACTGAGCCTCCCAGGTGCCCCAAGAACTAAAACTTTAAAACTGTTATGACACTATATGAGTATGATAAGTTAGGCAATGTTTTCTTCTATATGACATCAAAAGCCAGAGTGACAAAAGAAAAAATACACAAGTTGGACTTCATCAAAGTTAAAAACTTTTGTGCTGCAAGTGATGTCATAAAGAAAGTACAAAGACAGCCCACAGAATGGGAAAAAATATTTGCAAATATCTGATAAGGGACTTATATCCAGAATACATAAAAAACTTTATAATTCAACAAGAACAAAAGGATAGCCCAATTACAAATCAACAAAGGATTTTAATAGTTCTTCAAAGAAGATGTACAAATGGCTAATAAGCCAATGAAAAGATGGTCCACATCATTAGTCATTAAGAAAATACAAATGAAAACCACAAGGTACCACTTCATACTCACTAGGGTGGTTGAAATAAAAAAGATGATAATGAGTGTTGACAAGAATGTGGAATTATTGGAACCTTATACATTGCTGTTGAAGATGTAAAATGGTACAACTTTGGAAAAAAGTTTGGCAGTTCCTGTAGGTATTAAACATGAAATTTCTATCTGACATAACAGCACCACACTCAGGTATGTATCCAAGAGAAGTAAAAACATACATCTACACAAAACCTTTAGACAGATGTTAGTAGCAGAGTTATTTGTGATAGCCAAAAAGTGGAAAGACCCCACATGTTTATCAACTAAGGAATGTTTTTTTTTAAAGGTGGTATATCCAACAATGGATTGTTATTTGGCAATAAGAATTAATAAAGTACCAGTACCTGCTATAACATGGATGAACCTCAAAAACATTTGCTGGATGAAAGAAGCCAATCAAAGAAGACCACATGTTTCATGAGTCCATTTGTATGAAGTATCTAGTAAAGGCTAGGGGAGGGAAAGAATGGACGATGGAAAGGGACTGTTAATGGTACAGGGTTTCTTTTGGATTTGAAGAAAATGTTCCATAATTAGATTGTGGGGATGCCTGGGTAGCTCAGTCAGTTGAGCATCTGGCTCTTAATTTTGGCCCGAGTCGTGATCTCAGGGTCATGAGTCCAGCCCAATGTTGTCTCCCTGCACAGCAGGGAGTCTACTTGAAACTCTTTTTCTCTTCCTCTGTGCCTTGCCCTCCCCCTAAAATAGCAAATAAATAAATCTTTAAAAAATTAGATTGTGGTGATGGCTTTTTTGAATCTATTAAAAACCAATAAAATATACATTTAAAATGGATAGATTTTATGCTACATGAATTATATCTCAAAGTTGCTTTCAAAAGATGTATCTGCATATCATGAAGACTGCAGATCTTTTCTTGTCTCTTCAAGTTTATATACTGCTTTAGAAATGTAGTTTCTCATCATATATTAGCAACAGAACCTATTCTGTATGGGTCATTATACTAGCTTATTCTATCCCTGGCCCTGGCCCCAAACTATTTGGAGATGATAGAGTTGCCCCTCCTGAGATAGGGTCATACCTGACTAGCTTTATCTGTCAGGATAATCTAAGTTATACCACAGTAACAACCTTCAAATCTAGAGGTTTAACACAAAGTTTGTATTTTACTAATGTTACGAGTCCATTGGAGATTCACAAGAAGGTTCTACTTAGCTTATTTACTCAGGGACCAAGGCTGATAATAGCTGAGTCTTGATATATATACTTGGATGATTAAAGAGGCAGGGAACATGAAAAATACCATCAGTTCAGAGACCTTAGGCCTGTAAGTGACAAGTAACCATAATCAGTTACATAGACCTCCCTGATTCAAGTGTGTCATAAAGAAAGTACAATGGGGGTGCAGATGGCATGAAGATACACAGAATGTTTGTGGACAATAATGTATTCTACACGGTAGGCTCATGGGGTTTGAAAAATAGCCAAGAAAAATGCCACTTTCTGGGGATCTGTCCCCTGGCATTCTCTCTGGAGTCATTTCCACCCAACCATTTCCATACCCTCTCAACCAGACTTCTCTTAGATGCCTGGGGTAGCCGGGTGATTTCTTAATTGCAACACTACTTAAGCCTTTTAATAAAGTCAGCAAATTAAAGACAGAGCCCAGATAAAGAGAATGCTTTCTAAAATGTCATAATGAAATTAAGGTAATGAAGTACTTGGAGGGCTCTCCTCCCTTCTTTTTTGTATAAAACTTATTCCAAAGAAGCTGGAAGAGAAATGGGGCCTGAAAGTAAAGAGGGAGGAAAATAAATTGTATGCCATTAGTTTAATTATGAAAATTCATTACATGAAGCCATGTAAGACAGAAAATAATGGAACTCTAATGGGTTGGCCGATAACACATTTACTAGCCTGCTCTCAGCTTGTAGTCATTGTTGAAAGGACAAAAAAGTAACAACTTTGGTATGTAGTCCTCAAAGCTATTGAAAAGATTAATCATTTCCAGTAAGCTGGAAAATGAGGGCCATTTTCTTAAATAGTATCCCCTGTATAGAGTGTTACCTTCTGAAACAGAGTTGTTTGGTAATGTCAGAGGTTTAATAGATGAATCTTGAAGTTAATGGTGAGAGGCTTTACTTTTGAAATAGCTTCCTTACAGATATTTTAACATTTCTATTATAAATCCATAAAGAGGTTTTATAGGTCATTTTAATTCACACAAGCAAGAAAGAGTGTTTCTTTTTCCCAATAGAGATTTATAGAACATTAATTCATACTTAGGACTAAATTGTTTAGTGATTTTTTTAATAAACCAAATCTGTATTTTTTTCTGCTGTCTTTGTTTGGCAATGTCTTACTTTATTATACACAATAATTTTCCAATCATGCTATAATCATCAAGGAGACTATTTTATATTCTTCGGTATTCAATTATAATAAGCCCAATCATTTGCCTTAAATTCATTTATATGGAAGCATATCTTCTTTAACTAGATTGAACTTTGAATATTGGAGTCAAGAAACTTGCATTTTTGTGATGCCTCTTTCACTGATTAGCTTTGTCACCTTCAACAAGTCACTTAACCTCTCAGAGGTTTTGTATTATCGTGTGGGCAATTATGGGATTGGGTCAGAGGAAAGGAAAAGGAAAGAGGATAATAAAAGATGAAAGTATATGTGTAGGTGAGGGTCCTCTAAAGGAGAGCCTCGTAATCTATGGAGAGAGGTTTGGACTTTGTCTTGTAGGTAATAGGGAGCCACTGAAAGGTTTTACAGAGGAGTGATATGGTTCTATTTACATTTCAAAAATACCACTTCAGCAACTGTTTGATGATGGAAGGGCTGGTTTGAGATGGAGGAAAGGAGCCCATAAAAACATTGTTGGAGAATCCAAGCAAGAAATGATGAGAGCCTAAGTTAAGGCAGTGGCAATGGAGGTAGACGACTTGGCTAAGGGAAAATTGTGATACACCCCCTCTTTGGGTGTGCTCCCTGCCTCCTCTTCCAGTGAAGTGCCAGTTACACTGCAGATGGAGAAGACTGGGCTAAGGACAGAACCCTGGAGAACATCAACATGTAAGAGAAAGATAGGAAAAGAACAACTTAAACCATAAGAGATTATAGAGGCTGCCCAAAGAGAGGGGGCTAGGAAAGGACAGACCCTCAAGAAGAGACTAACCAGTAGCACTAGTTGCTGCAAATAAATTAAATGAGAACCTAAGACTTTCCACAGACTCTGGCCACTGGTGACTACATCAGTTAACTCTTTTCACAAACATTCTGCATACCAGCACACTTCAGAATGTCAGCGGCACGCAATAAGCATTTATTTTTTTCATGAGGTGACAGCTTGGCTGGGGTGGCACTGCTTCATGCTGCAGGTCAAATGGGGTGGCTCCCCTCCACTTGTCACTCATCCTTCTCCAGGGATGAGCATGTAGCCCAGGGCATGTTTATCTTTTGGCGGTAGCCAAAACCACGAAGGGCCTAGCCCCATTGCAGGAGCACATTTCAAGCCTCTGCTGGGAGCAGTTCTATAAACACCCCATTAGGTTAGGCAAAGCAAGTCATAAGGCCAGGCTCACTGTCAAGGACCAGAAACTCAACTCGGCCTTCTGTACCAGGAAATTAAAAGTTAAATAGCAAAGGGCATGGGTATGGGGTAGGGTTAAGGATTGGGACTGCTAATCCAATTTATAGCAGTGATAGGTCAGAATAGTTTTAGTGGGGTGGTGTTGGCAAAAGCCTGATTCTGATGAGTTGTAGAGTGGCAGGAATGTAATCAGGTTGAGGAGACGAATGAATGTTGGCCTTCTAAGGAACTTCATTATGAAAGGAAAGCTAATGATAGAGAACAGGTTTTGTTCTTGCTGTTTAAAGATGAGGGGCGGGGAATCCCTGGATGGCTCAGCGGTTTAGTGCCTGCCTTCGGCCCAGGGCATGGTCCTGGAGTCCCGGGATTGAGTCCCACATCGGGCTCCCTGCATGGAGCCTGCTTCTCCCTCTGCCTCTGTCTCTGCCTCTCCCTCTCTCTGTGTCTCTGATGAATAAATAAATAAAATCTTTGAAAAAATAAAAAATAAAGATGAGGGGCTGGGGGTGGGGTGGGAGGACTCATTTTGAAGGCTGTGGAAAAAGACCCTGCAGAAAGACAAGAGACTGAAAAGACACAAAAAGTACACGGAGAAAGATCCCAGATCCCAGAATAGATGAGAGTCTTGATGGAGGAATCAGCTTCCCATAGCGCAAGAGTCACCTCTTCCTCTGAGATGGAAGAGAAGGATGAAAGATGTCATCTCTGTTTAGTGAAATGTATGCTTGTTACATTACACTGTGTCATTGTAGGCAGGGTCATTTGCTGTGAGATTTCTTCTAGTATGGATCATCAGGGTTTTGGCTGGAAACCACCCTAGATATTTCAGAGGAAATGTAATACCGATGACTGCTTCCATGGCTAATGGAGGAACTGAGGAACCCAGTAGGAGACAGTAGGGCAGACAGGAGTTTGGCAATATCAGAAAGCTATTGGCCACCTCCAGGGTGGGAGGTCTAACAAGGGTTACCAAAGTCCAGAAACCAGAAACATCTGGTGCTGACTCAAGCATCATGGGGGCTGCACAGTGGGTCCTGACACTACAAAGAAAAGGGCTTCCCCTTAGGAAATGGAGACACAAGGAAGGCTCTGCCCACATGGAGAGAAGGGGAAATTATACTTGAGTGTCCCCTTTCCTCTCGCTCTTCCATGACCTCTCACTGGCCTAACTCATCTAGAAGCCAACTAGCAAGAAATCCTGGGACATTGTCAACCCCGGAGGGGGTCAGTTCATCTGCAATACTGAGTAGAGTAGGAGATCACCAGAGAACAGATATAAAACCTAAGAAGCTCTTCACTGTTAGTTCACAGAACTAGATTTAAAAAAAAATGAATTTCTTAGTTCATGTATGCCAATATGGCAAATTGAGAGAAACCCAATATGTAGAACCTTTTGTCCATGAATATATTAGGATCCTACTTTATAATTTCCCAAGCAGTTTTGTTTTGAGTTTGGCCTCATGACAAACCTGAGGCTTAAGCAGAATAAGCACCTCCATCCTATTTTTCACACAACAAAACTGGGACACTGAAGGTTAATGACTTTCATAAGATCAAACAGCAAAACAATGGCCAAACAAGACTTCCTGGGAAGATGCCTTTTCATTACTCTGTGTTGCCTTCATGAAACTCCTTTGAGTCACAGTCATTAAAAATGTTAAACTCTAGCTCACCTGGAACAAATGGTAATTTCATTTGTAGGTGACTATCCCAAAACACATTTATAAGAAAATTTCAACAGCACTCGGGCAGCCCCTGTGGCCCAGCAGTTTAGTGCTGTCTTCAGCCTGGGGTGTGATTCTGGAGACCCCGGATCAAGTCCCGCGTCGGGTTCCTTGCATGGAGCCTTCTCTGCCCCCCCCGCCCCCCCGTCTGTCATGAGTAAATAAATAAAATCTTTAAAAAAAAAAAAGAAAATTTCAACAGCACTCAACCTTAAATTTTTAACTATAGGTCTATGTATTCACATGTATCTCCTGAATTAAAGGGAGACTTTTAGAGCTGCAGCATTATAGACAATGTCTATAAAATAGTGAGTCCCTTGCTTTGCCTTCAGTACAAGCTTACCCTTTGGTGAATATAGTGTGGTTCATTCAAAATAGTAGTAGTAGCAGCAGTAGTAGTAGTAATAGAAAAAAGGAATTATAAAGCTTTATTAGTAAAGCTAGTATTTATTGAATGCTTTGAATGGGCCAGGCACCATTCTAAATCTATTCCCTGGATTTTCTAAATTAACCCTCATGATAGTCTTTCGAGGTAGATGCTATTACTACACCCATTTGAGAAAGGAGAAAATCAAGGCACAGAGAAGACAATTAACTTTCCCATTTGTCACACAACTAGGAAGTGATCAAGCTGGGATTCAAATACAGCAGGCCCAAACTTTGAACGACTCCCTCTTTTCCTCCCTTGTTTTCTCCCACACAGGGTCAATATCCCTAAAAAAGAATTCTTGCAAATAAAAAATAAGGGAAGACCAACATTAAAATGAAAAAAATTTAATACTCAAAGTTTTTGAAATTAATTCAGGTTGTCTCATAGTCAACAGTCATTTTTCTGCCTAAAGTAAAGTATAAAATACCAAGCATGTACTAACAGCAGCACCATATTAGGTTTGAACATAAAATATTTCTTTCCTGGTTGGGGACACAATCTTTTGGGGATTTAGCATTTTATATTCTTCATAGAAAACACACACATATGTATGTACCCACAAAAATAATCTTTTTTTATAGGCTAGTGTTCACAGTATTTTAAATTTCTTCACACACTGTGATCACCATACAAACAATTCCCTGTAGCATATACCATTGTAAATGGAATCTGGAAATAAAAAGGAATGTGTGTGAATTCTACTGTATTTTTGAATTTACACTCCTTCTGTGATCTGGAGTTTTCACAGTAGTAGGCAAAACTGGTTAAGGTCATTGTTTGTAGTCTGAAAGACACTTGTTTAAAGTCCAAGTTGCTCAACATAGTACCTTAGGAGGAAGGGAAACAGTCTGTTGGGGTGAATGTCTTTACGAAGGGAGACAAGAATGCTGTTGTTGAGAACCTTAGAGTTGAGATAAGGGCCTTTGCCCTGTCAGTGTTGCTCAATCAAGGCCAGTGGGATTTTCTTTTTTTTAATCCTACATCCTTCTTAAATCTGGGCAGTATGCAGTGAGGGCTAGGGCTCAGTCAAGATTTCCTTAGGTATAAAAATCTCAATTTCAACGTGAATACAAATTTGAAGAAAAAAATATGGCTTGTGGTTTTTGTTTTGTTTTGTTTAAAAAAACAAATCAAAGTTTCTCAGAAAGCTCTGATTTAAAACCAAGCCTCACTCTTTTACCTATTTACTATGAAGTCTCTAGCTTTAGCTTGATATTTCTTTCCAGATTTTGGAAAATTCTATTATACTTTTCAACTTAAACTTCTGGGTATTATTTTATGAAGTGTAGATTAGAACCAAAGAGTGTATCCTTTTTCCTCTAGACTTTTCAAATAGCAACCCATGAGTGAGGGGTGGCTTCCAAGATTATTTATCTTTCTTAGGTAAAATAAGTTATTTTAATTGCATATATTAAAATTTTAGTTTAGGGTACCTGGGTAGCTCAGTTGGTTAAGCATCTGTCTTCAGCTTGGATAATGACCTCAAGGTACTAAGATTAAGCCCCACATTGGGCTCCTGGCTCTTCAGGGAGTATGCTTTTCCCTCTCCCTCTCTCTGTCTCTCATAAATAAATAAATAAAATCTTTCAAAAAAATAAATTTTTAGCTTATATTTTGTTACATTTATATGTATATATATGTATATGAGTTCTAATGTTGCTTTATCATACTTTAATAGAAAACAGTATCTCTTAAAAAGAATTAACTTGGAAAAAGGTAACCAAGTTATAGGTCTCATCACTGAGTGTTATGCTATATGTTGGCAAATCGAACTCCAATAAAAAACATATACAAAAAATTAAAAAACACTAAAAAAAAGTTATAGGTCTCAGTTTCGTGCATTCTTATGCTACCAATGAGAGATCGGAAAGTTGATGGATAATAAACTCTTCTTTAAAAATGCAAATACCATCTTATGGATAATAAAGGCCAATTACAGTACATATTATTTTAACACTGTAGGTTTGACTTAAGTAAGGAAGGGAAGGGAGGGAAAGGTAATTTTGTACCTTAGGATATTTCTAGAAAGGGAAAGCCTTCAGGGGGTATGTTTCACCCCCAAATGGTTTTTGAATAGTGTAAGGATCAAAAGTAGAAAATAGGAGCCATGGGGCTTGATAAAATGAGTATATCAGGAAAGGCCAACATTCCATAAGGATAAATTTTAATTGCTTCGTACTGCAGCAACTATTCTCTGTACCTTTAAAAACTCTCCCTTTTTCCTTTCATAGAAAAAGTTAGTGATACTGGCTTTAGATGCTTGGTACTAGTTTGGTTATTTGGCTCTATTTGTTATATGCAATAAATGCAATTATCTGTTTTGATTCAAGAAAAGAATGTTCTAGTTAACTGAGAAATGCCAGATTATATATACATTTTACATTTTCAAGGAATAGGAGTCCACCCAAACATACTGGAACTATGCTAAAATTACTATTGCTTGACTTTTATTATATAAACATCATACCAACATGAAAGAACAAATATTAAAACAAAAATGACTACTCTTCAGAAACATCAATTCATTTCAGTTTCCTGTATTCCTCTTCTGGTTCATGACTTACAGATTAAAGAAATACAGTATAGATAGAAATTGTGTTTTGTTTGTTACTCGGGATTTTGGTGCACATTTACTGCACATTAGACCATTGGGTTGATGCGTTATAATGTCCGCTCATTAAACATTGCAATTTTCTCATTTTTATGCAATATTAGTTAATGAAGCTCTTTATTCCTGTAATATATTTCTCTTCTTTTAAATATTTTATTAGAAGAAAATACCAAGAGTACAATTGCTAGGTCAGTGGGAGTAAGCATTTGTATGTCACTTGATGTCTATTGCCAGCTTGTCCTCATAGATACTGTTCCCAGCAGTAGTACATAGATATGCTAGTTTTACCACAGCCCTTCCGGCTTTAGGTTGTGTTTTTTATTAATGTAATTGGTGTCAGTTTGTGCCATCTTGATTTAATACTCTGTTTTTATTATTTAAAGTTAATTTTTAAAATAGAAATCTTTTATTCTTTCTCTTGTTTGAATTGCCTATTCCTATTCCTCTGTCCCTTTATCAGTAGATTAACCCACTATGTTGGGTTTGATATAACCATCTTAGCAACTGAATGCTTAGAAACTTCCTCTGTGCACTTAGAGCAGTGGTTAATTATGCTTCCAGATAAACCTATTATTGGTTTATTTATTTTATATGTGGTATGTCAAGTGATGAAATACATAACTGGATAATACTCAGTTGTCAAAGGCAAACAAGAAAGCATAGGTCATTTGGTATAGCAAAACTCTTACATTTGAAATTTTGTTCTAATTTTAAAAGATGATATTTATTAAAGTATTATGCATAAATTGGTCCTTCCAAAAAGTTCATAACCAGAATAACAGTACTGTTCTTTTGATGTTTAATATTTTCTATATGCAGCTGTAGTTGAATGCCAGTAGATGGCACTAATTACATAAACAATTCAACAAGTTAATGAAGAGGGAAAGAAATACGTGAGATTTGTTTTTCAGTTCAAATTTTGGTATGTGTCCCACACTCAATAATTATATGGGAGCTTATTTTTATAGTTTGTTCTCTCCCATGAGAAAAATAATTAAGCCCAGTTGATTTCCAATTAATTGTTACTAAATTGAAATGCCCAATACTGAGTATTGCTCAAGATGCTGCATTTGAAAAGTTTTGTCATGGTAAGTGGGTTAGTTTATACAGTCATGATTGGCTAAATCACACGGTAGGTTAAAATTCATCATATAGATATGTTCTGACCTGAGGATTCAGAGGCTATTTATGAAAAATTTCAAGAAACTGCAACTCAAGATTTCAGAGAAAACTGACATTCATTTTCTTTCTCATATGCATCCATAGCAGTTGGCCAAAGACCTCCGCCAGTGGCAGATAAATGTAGATGTTGCAAATGATTTGGCACTGAAACTTCTCCGAGATTATTCTGCAGATGATACCAGAAAAGTACACATGATAACAGAGAACATCAATGCCTCTTGGGCAAGCATCCATAAAAGGTATGAACTACATTATTTCTAAAACTAGTGTTGGCTATAATGATGGATTGGGTGGTGACCCTGGGTAGACCATGCAGATTTGTTTTCCTAATCCTGCTAAACTGGAGCTTCGGAGGATCCAAGGTGACAAATGCCATCTAAATTCACAGGCTTAAAAATTAATTAATTAATTAATTAATTAATTAATTCACAGGCTTGCCTTAGTCCTCTAGAATTTTAAAGATGAGGGACCTAAATACTGGTGAAATTAAGTGATTTGCTCACAGTTGCAAAAGTAGTGATATAACTAATAGTTTAGACAAACACAAAATGCTGATTTTTAGCCAGAAGATCCACTTAACAATATATTTTGAAAATTCTATCCAAAGAAATATTGTTCTATTCCACAGTGGCACATGCTGCCCCATTCTTAATCTGACAAGGAAGTCACTTTGAGTTTCATGATGGGATTATAAAGCTGTCCATGGTGCCTCACTCCACATTGTATCTCACTCCACATACTCAATGAGAAAATTTGTGTAGTATAACATGACTCAGAACTTCATTTCCCCTTCTGTATCAATGAAAATTAACAGCTCTTAGAGACACTATCTCCTCAAAGGAGATTCTCTGTCCACTCTTTTATTATCCACTCTTTTAACCCCTGTGCTTTTCTTTTAAAAGCATTTATCCTAATTTTTAAAAAGATTTTATTTATTTATTTATTTACTTACTTACTTATTTATTCATGAAAGACACACAGAGAGAGGCAGAGACACAGGCAGAGGGAAAAGCAGGCCTCATGCAGGGAGCCCAATGTGGGACTCTTGATCCCAGGTCTCCAGGATCACGCCCTGGGCTGAAGGTCACACTAAACCGCTGAGCCACCAGGGCTGCCCAGATTTATCCTAATTTTAAATAAAAACACGAATTATGTAACTAATTGTTTAATGTTGGTCCTTCATATTAGTCTAAACCCCCTAGGGACAGAGACCCTCTTTCTTATTTGACACAGCCTGAGGTCCTGAACCAAGTGATATAATGGGGAGCTGGTAAATTCTTGTTGAATAATGACCCTCTTTTCAAAATGTAGTTACCTTGTTCATGCTATGGTAAATTGAGGATTATTGGGCACTTATTTTTAGTTCTGACAAAAAAGGGGGAAAATGAGTATCTCTACAGTGATGGGGAAGACCATAGTGAAGGTAAACAAATTCCAGAAGATGACATGAATTACTGAAGACATCAGTTAGGTGGCCTTTATTAAGAAGAAAAGGCCTCCATCGAGGTGGGGCTGGAGGTAAAAAAAAAACAACAGATTTTAAAACAAGAGCAGAAACTCTTAGGAATAATGAGCTACTGATACACAGAAATTGAGAAAGCGAGTAAATCTTGTAATTGAGTTAGGGATTAGAGTGAAAACTCCTGGGAAACTGGATTTACACTAGTGGTACTGAGGGAAGAGAACAGCTCTAGTCTTGAATTCCAGACAGTGGGTGTTCAGATGGCCATGGAAAAGAAGATTCAACCTGAAGTTGGGGAGTTATGCTTGGGGTCCTATCAAATGGACCCTGGTGGGGAAAGGACAAGCTTGAATAGGGGAGTGATAATTGGAAAAAATTCGAAAAGTTATTGCCTCCTCTCAGTGGCAAGATTTGAATTTTCTGTTTCAAATACAGATCTGGTATCTGTTGAGTTCAATAAAGGTAGATTAGGCTTGGGATGACTTATGCATATGTGAGCTAATGTTATCAGAGACTCAATAGTTAGATCTCAATGGGAAATGCTTGTTTCTCAAAGAGAAGCCTCTTTGGGAAAGCAAATTAAGATCAGAAATGAATTTGGTGAGTTTCTGGAATGTAAGCTAAAAAGGGGCCAAAAAGAAAGCTTGTTCCTGGTACAAAACTAAGGCTGGGGTGGGAGGTCTATCCCATCTGTGCTGCCTTTTCTGGAAGTCCCATGTCTCCACATTCCCATGCTCCTCCAATGTCTAAGCGGCTTTCTCTTCTTTTAATCAGTTTCTTAAGATCTTGGATTCTTCAGAGAAGGGGCTCTCAGTTTATATTTTTTGACTTGGTGCCTAAAAATCTACCACCTAAGGAAGGTATATAGATATGTCTCCAATGGGTAAAGTTAAATAGAATGTTAGCAGCCAAATTACATTTTCCACTGGCCCATATAGAATCAGAAGTTTGCCAAACTAGTTTTGATTCATGCCTCTATAGTTCTTCCCATTCCTTTCTCACGTGTACTCTGTGAAAATCCATTCACTTGTGTCCTTTTAGTCCACTGATGACTATCCATTTATGCCATTTGCAGCTGACAATGATCTTTTGACTTTCAGACCCACATATCCTACTGACTTATTTCCATTTGAATGTCCCTCCCGCAATCTCAAACTGAATGGGCCCAAGGCTGAACTCATTTTTGCCCTCTTGCAACATTTTGCTCCAGATGCAGCCTGCTTCTCTTCCCATGATCCCTCTCTAGTGAACGTTACCAAAACCCATTCAGTTGCCAAATTGAAACTCATGCTTGACTCTTCCTTTTACAACCCCAATAGCTAGACTATCACAAAGCTGTTTAGTGCTGAAATAACTTTCAAATCCAGCCACTTCTCTTTATCCTTCCTCCTCAACTGTCAAGTTTTGCTTGAGTGACTACATCATTCACCTAACTGGTGTCCTTCCTTCTAGTCTTCCTGCTCCCTATCCATTCTCTACACGACATGCAGGCTGATCTTTCTAAATACAGTATATTTATGTAGCTCACTCTCCTCTGACTTTTAAAGCCCTTAGTGGCTTATCCATTATTTTCTTAAGACAATCCATACTCCTTTAAATGATTTTGAGGTCTTGTGTGATTTAGCCTTTCCTTAAAACTACAGCCTGATTTTCTACTCTTCCTCAGTCTCTCCTCCCAGGCCCCCCATGTATACTTAAGTAACATTGAGCTATTTTCATTGTACATGTACTCATTGCTATGCTCTATCTTCTCTACTACCTCCGACCTGATATATATGTATTATTTCTTCTTCTTTGCCTGGTTGAGTTCTATTCATTATCCAGGCCTCAGTGTAAATGCCAATTCCTTCAGGAAGCCTTTTCTGACTATCAATCCCTAAGCGCACATTCTTTAGGCCCCCTCTATTATAGAGTTACCTCACTCCTTAAGTGTTTGCTTTGTCTCTTCTGAGAATATTGGTTCTGTCAGGGTATTCACATGGGCTGCTTATCTACTGTAATACCCTGCACTTAGCTTTGCACTTAGTAACTACCCCCAACACATTTTTTATTAAATAGGTAAATGAACAAGTGAACAATAACTAACTATAAGTGTTCTGGTGTGCCAATAACTCAACACAGGAGAAAAATGTATCCATTAGGATTGCTTTCCATTTCAAGTAACAGAAAACCCACGTTCAGTAGCTTACAGAAGTCTATTTGTCTCATTTAATGAGCAGATCGGAGGTAGGCAGATGGCTGACATTGGGTCAATGGCTCAGCATTATCAGCCTTGACGTCTCCACGTTCTTCTTGGTATCTCCCTCAGAACATGTGCATTCCAGCAGGAAGAAAAAGGAGAAGGGGTGGTGCTTGTATCAGGAAAGCAATGGGTTTCCCAGGAAATTTTGGACCAGAACAAAACAACCTCTAATGGTTGGTAATTGGGGTTGATTCAGCCGATAGAGAATGTCTGCCTCAAAGGGGGTGAAAAGAATAAACTGGTAAACTGGCGTACAGTAGCTGGATAGCATTAAGTTTCCTGGAAAGATAACCAGTCAGATCTTTGTGTAAATAGAATATATTCACGTAGCTCGTATATTCATGTATGTTGTATTTATATATTTACATAGGATCGTAAAACAGTGGCCATTGGGGCTTGATAGTTGTTCTGGTCAGTGTGAAAGGTTTTGAGGAGAGCTGGATTCTCTACTAGCTAATGATACCTTTATATTCAAAGTTCACATTCTGTGTATGCTATGTGTGTCAACTACAGATCAAACCATATTCTACTTGACTATGACTGCTCTTATTTTACATTCTTACAGACCTTGTGCCTGATGGGTAAAGGACAAGAAAACTCTTTATATGATTCTTTGTCTTTTGACCTTTTTATCTAGTGTCTTGCTCGGGTAAACCTAGCAGTGAAGTTACATCATCATCTTCATCTAGATTCATGCTATCCAATAGGGTAGCCAGTAGCCATGGGTGGCAATTTAAATGTAAATTAAAATTAAGTGAAATTTAAAATTCATTTTTCTCCATCTTATCAGGCACCCTTTAAGTGCTCAAGAGCCACATGTAACTAGGGACTTACCCATTGGACAGTGCAAAATAGAGCATTCCATCATCACAAAAAATTTTATTGGCAGTCCTGCTCCAGATTATCTTTGTCTTAGGGCACATTTATAGCAATTTATTATAAATAAAAAGTGTTTCTTTTACAAAAGGGTTCACATTATTTTATTTCCTTGTTTCTACTTTATATCTTTTATTTATTCACTTTATAGAGTTGGTATTTAAAGTCTTGAAAACTACAGCTATCACAGGGTATAAACACTTCCACTTTTATTGTTAATCTTATCATTTTAAAAGGGGAAATTATTAATGTTGATATTTGGGTTATAGATATATCTCATATTCAAAAAGTACCTATAAACAAGACTTTTTAGGTAGAAGGGACTCTGCCAGAAGCATTCAGATTACATTATTTCTCACAGTTTAGGTTTTCCTGCAGAACACTAATGTATAGCCTGCCCTGAAATTTTTAGTCATATAGAGGAATATATACAAAAAATCTGTACATTTGGAAGCCTATTTAAAACAATAAAATCTTCGGGATCCCTGGGTGGCACAGCGGTTTGGCGCCTGCCTTTGGCCCAGGGTGCGATCCTGGAGACCCAGGATCGAATCCCACGTCAGGCTCCCGGTGCATGGAGCCTGCTTCTCCCTCTGCCTATGTCTCTGCCTCTCTCTCCCTCTCTCTGTATGACTATCATAAATAAATTAAAAAAAAAAAGTAAAACAATAAAATCTTCAATGCAGTTTCCAATTGTTGAATAACATGTAAAAACTGTAACTTGGAAGAATTTTACTTTGACTTTATATACTGATAGGCTGTAGTTTTGAGGCATAATCAAAAACAAAAGTGAGCTGGGGAGTTGGGTGGCTCAGTTGGTTAAGCCTCTGACTCTTGGTTTTGGCCCAAGTCACAATCTCAGGGTCATAGGATGGAGCCCTGCATCAGGCTCCATGCACAGTGTGGAGTCAGCTTGAGATTCTTCTCCCTACATTTTCCCTCTCCCCTCTTCTCCTCCCCTTGCTTGCAGACATTCAGTCTCTGTCTCTGTCTCTGTCTCTCTGTCTCTCTCTCTGTCTCAAATAAATTCATATAGATAAATACAAATAGCCATGTGTGCCTAAAAGGAATTGATCTACCATTCATGATTAAAAGAAAAGGCTACTTCTCAACTAAATTCTGTAGTTTAACAATTTGGATCAGAATATAGATCGTCACTGTGACCTATGTAGGAAAATATTTTGTTTTCCTTATCATATTCCTTATAGAGTCCATGTTAACATATACAGCCAGAAATGAGGGCCTCTCTGCAAGTTCATTTCTTTCCCTTCAACCTCTGCGAATAGATATGAATTGTTGAATTCATAGATGTGGTATTACAAATTATTGTGAGAAGCCTCTAAGGATTAGATTTCAAGGACTGCCATCTGGCTGATGACTTTATGATGACACTGTCATGAGATTTCATTTCCTTATTTCTATTCCAGGATCACTCTTTAAACAAGAAATGAGCATTAACTCTGAATTGTCTGTCTGTAGCTATATGAGGGCTTCTACATCTACCTATCAGCCAGGAGTGAACTCATCAAGTAGAAGGCCTGGTCCTAGTGTCAGAGGGTCCAGAATGGCTGGAACTTCCTCAAAAAAAGCTCCCAGATACCTAAAAAATCTCTCTAGGTTCTAAGAAAGATTTAGAATATCTGTGTGTACATGCACATATGTGTATATGCATGTGTATACATGGAAAAATGCTCTTCCTTAAAATAACACCTTGGTATTCTCCTGTTCTCCCTAATAATACATTTCACATTTTAATAATCACAATTAATAGTTGATAAACTGAAAAATTATCACCAGTATTCACCATCTTTGGCAACCATGAAGCATGCATAAATTACTCGTTTCTCTATTCCTAGGTCCCTTCTCTTTTCCACTTTAAAGAAACATGGAAAGGGAAAAAATATTGAGCCCTATTATGTGTGCAGCAAAGAGCTATTCTAGCTGGACTTTGAGTCTCTTTCAGATTCTCCAGCATATTTTTGATAATTGTTCTGCTTTTTTCTTCTGGGATCATCTTTTTTTTCTTGCTCCTCCCCTTCAGCCAACCATCATGTCAAAGTCTCCCTTATTCTACAAGAACTTTCTTAGACTACTGTCTTTTCTAGACAGCTGTGCTCATTTCCTCTTACCATATTTTTTTGTCTTTCTGAAACCATCAGAATTGTTGAAGCAGTAACTGGGATTACTGTTTTCTATTCTTCAGCTCCTGGTTATGCTTTGACCCACTCCAGCCTGGCTTTTCTGGCACCACCACCTTGTTTTATTGAAAATGGTGGCTCACAAAGATTGTCAGTGACTTTTCCAGTAACTAACTGTCCTATTTTTACTTATCCATCTACTTGACTTCATTTTTAACATTGGTCCTGTCAATCAGCTTGACTGGTTGAAACTTTCCCTTCCTTGGTTTCCAGAATGATATTGTCTTGCAATTCTATTTTTTCTAGTCATATAGTAAGAATGAGGTCCTTGGCACAATGCCTGGTACATAGTAAGAGCTGAGTGAATGTCATCTGTCACAAATATCATAAGAGTTCATTTACTCATTCAATGAATATTTTGGTGCTAGGAAGACTCCATTCTTGATACTCAGTATAGAGCAATGAAAATCCCTACCCTCATGAAGCTTATATTTTGGAAAAAGGGTAGGAAGCAGACATTAACCAATAAGGAAGTTAAATAGTTGGTATTTCAAGCTGTGATAAGTGCAATGTGGAAACAAAGAAGGGAAATACTTGAGAATAGGTGTGTGTGATGGAAGAGAAGTGCAGTTATTTAAATATGGTGGTTAAGGAAAGTCTCATAGAAAGTGTGACACTCAAAACAAAATTTAAAGGACCTGAGGATGTGAGCCATGTGGATAATTGGAAGAAGAACATTTCAGGAAGTTCTAGTAAGTTAAATGCCATGAGCCGGGAGTATCCTTGGCCTTTTGGATGAACCTTAAAGAGACGGGTGTCACAGGAAAGGGTCATACAAGCAGGAGTGTGGTGGACAAGGAATTCAGAGAGGTAAGAGGAATCTGATTACATCAGGCCTTATAGGTCCCTCAGAGGACTGTTGTTTTCACATTGAATATGATGGGACTCATTGGATGGTTTTGAACAGTGGAGTGGCATATTATTACTCACCTGCCCCCTCTGTTTACTACAATACACTGAAGGGAAGTAGTGAAACCATTAGAAGACTGTTATAATTTGGTCACAAGAGGACTGTGGCCTGGGCCAGAATAAAAGAAGTGAATGTAGTAAGAAGTGGTTGGATTACACTCTATTTTGAGGACAGAGCCCAAAAAGTTTTCTAATGGATTAGATTTAGGTGTGAAAGAAACAGAGGAATTCAAGAACTGCAGAGTTTTTACCTGAACAACTAGAAGATGGCACACTCATTTTACTAAGACGAAGAAGACATCAATAGCAACATATCAGGGCACCTAGGTGGCTCAGTCAGCTAAGCCTTGACTCTTGATTTCAGCTCAGGTCATGATCTCAGGGTCATGAGATCCAGCCCTTGTATTGGGCTCTGCACTCAACAGGGAGTCTGCTTGAGATATTCTTGATCTCTCTCTCTCTCTCTCTCAATCAATCAATCTTTAGGGGGGAAAAAAGCAACACATCCTAGGAAGAAGATGGGGATGCGTTACTTTTGATGTGTCTGTTAGTGCATCCAAGTGGAGATGTGGAGTTGTTAGCTGGATATAAAATCTTAAATTCCAAGGAATGGTCGTGACTCGAGATACAAATTTGGAAGTTGTAACAATAATCTATATAGGCTGTCTTTGCTCTGTATATCCCTTAAATGTTGGTGTTCCATTGTTAATTCTTTCTTTTCTCCATACACATTTCAAGTACTTTCATCTGTTGGCTTCAACTACCATTAAGACTTCTCAGTTTTTATTTCCATCTTCTATCTTTCTCTCAACCTCCAGAACTGTACTTACAAACACCTACCATGCATTTTCATCTGTCCATCCTACAGGCTCTAGATTGTCTAAAGGAGAAGGCATTATCTGCCCCTAAAACAATGGTAGAGATTCTGTATTTTCAGTGCAGTTTAATGACTTAATTGTCTCTAAAACTGGAAACCTAAAAGGAAAAAATTCCTTCTACTCTGCTTCTCTGCTTGATTGATACA
Organism: Canis lupus familiaris; assembly: GCF_011100685.1. Lineage (NCBI taxonomy): Eukaryota > Metazoa > Chordata > Mammalia > Carnivora > Canidae > Canis > Canis lupus. Next base: position 26,963,568 of record NC_049260.1, on the reverse strand, counting down.
TGTATTGACTTCTAAACTATGCAAATTCTACTTCAAAAATTGTTCTATAAACTATCCTCTTTTCTTCAGCCCTATTGCTAATTCATTCTAGAGCCTCTCCACATTCTACTTCAGAGACTGTGACCACCTTTGCTCTGTGCTCCCAGCCATTGGGTCTCCACACTCATTTGGCCTTCACACTGGCCTCAGAGTGATTTTCCTTAAAATTAATCTTCAGGTTTCCCTTTGCTCCCAGCAGTCTTTCTTTTTCCTCCTGAGACCTGATGGATGATATTTACATATGTGATGTACTCCCAAAAGCATACTGAGATTTTTCTGAAAATAAAAACAAAGAAGTCAATAAATAAACTTGATGTTTTTTTAGGGAAGAAAAGCAAATAGTATCACAAATTTTTGCTTATTTGGCAGTTTATTTAGCAGAGGGACAGGCATGTGAACTTCATAAAAGAGTCTTATGTTCTATCTACAAATGCTGGCCCTTATAAAAACATTTTCAGAATTCTTTTTCTGGAACTACCTGGGGACTATTTTATGAGCATCAGAAGATTGTTGTATTGTTGTCTAGCCACACCTTGTGTTTGCTCAATAATTGGACTCTGTAATCATGAATTGAATGAAATAATTAATCAGATGTTGAGTACTAAATGACTTCGGATTATTCCAAGAAATTTAAAGGATAAGATTTGCTGCTGCCCTTGAAGCTATGTAAAGAATGTGATATGATGCTAACAGGACATTTGTTTAAAATACAACCTCTTATTAAGTCAGGGACTGCCTGTGATATATTTGTAGCATAGTCATAAATATTAAAGCAACAAATGACCCTAAGGACACCAGCTCAAACTTCTCAATTTAGAGTAGCCTATTTTTAATCCCTCTCATGTGAAATATACTATCTAGTCCATCTTAGGGACTAAAAGGATTTGGTACATTAAAATATCCAATCCTTTAGCAACTCCTTTATGTATACTTCTTTTGGCAGTATGAAGAAGTTTCTTTTGGCTCTTCAAGAGAGTTGTGTGTGTGGTTGTAAGGCACTCCACTTTTTATACTGCAGAGACCCAATCTTTCCAACTGATTACAAAGTGCAAGCATTCTCGCCATGTTACAACAGAGTAACATAATACCTGTAATGCAAAACCTTGGGGCTCTGGGCCAGGGAGTGTCATGATCCATATGGATCTAAAATGTTCTTGGTTGTAACTGCCTGCTTCATTTTATGTCTTCTCCTTTAAAGTAATTAGAATGTTTTTTAGCTTGCAGAGATTGCACACAAAGGGAGACATTTGGAACCATATCATTGGTGATTTACTGGTGTGGAAAATTACCTGGTTATGTAGCCAAATGGCCATTTGCATTCGATCTCAGTTCTGTAGTCCTAAACCGGGCTCTACCGCACACCAAATAGATGCTTGGAAATGCCCCTGTATAGTTTCCCAAGGAAAAGACTCCAAAATTAAAGATAAGTTATAATTGTTTCCTAAAGGAAAATTATAGGTCACAGATGGGCCTTTCTTGTCTTCATTCATAAATCTAATATTTTGGTGTCTAAAGTTAAAACAAATGGGAGAAAGTTTCCCTTACTTAGTTTCACTGAACCATTAATGTTAGCAACAGTATCCATTATATTACTTTTCAATTATATCCATGTTTTTCATTTTGTTTGCATTGCTATCACCCTCAAAAAACTTTTTAAACAAAAAAAAAAACCTTTTTAAATGTAATCAATAAAATGTATAAATTAGCTAGTTTATTCTTATTTTAATAAATCGATATCGTCATCATTTGACTCATAATTTTATCTAACATTCATATAGTCTAGGGATCTTTTGGCTTTATTCAATTTATAACAGGAATTTATTTTTTTTCCTATAAACAGTTAATTTAAATGCATTCTTTATTTCTAAGAATGAAGCAAATAGATACTAGTGAGTTTTGTGAAATTTAATCTTTTCAGGTTTTCCCCTAAAAAGGGCTCATGTAAGCATTTCTAGGTGGTGGTCAACAGCTGAGCTTTTATGTAGCTTCCTTTTACCTGTTGGGACACCTAATACCATCCCCAATGTAGACTCTTTAGCCAAGAGTCTAACTCTGGTCCTTTATCTTACACAGAATATTTTCAGATTCTTGAGCTGAACAAAATCTGAACTGCAGCCACTACTTACTTTCCATCCCAGAGCCAAACAGCCCCATGTCTTCAACCCTGCATGCCATTTTGTGTTCCTCTACCACTTCTAACTTATGGGGCTCTTTATCTTGTTTCTGAGTTCAGATTGTTCCTGTTTGATTTTCTGTGTTGATATTTTATCTACGATCGTTTTGTGTTTAGAAGCTACTTCTATATTTTGAAATAATTTTCCCTAATATAAAGTGAAACTTATCTGTTGTAGAAAATATTTTAAATTTAGAGAGAGATTTACCCTTCATATTTTTTAGCATTTTATTGCATGATATTTCTGTAAATATATTTTTTTGCCTATCTTTCTTTTATTCCCAACTTTTCAATAGTCAAAAGTACTTTTGGATAGGTTTTTTTTCTTTTAAAATTCTCTACTACATTTTTGTTGGCAAGGTAATATGCAGGTAATATCTTTTCAAGAAAAAATATTGGTGGGGGGAGGAATACTTCCTTGAGGTATATGGTGACTTACTAAATAGGCAGGAACAAAAGCAATACCCTTATTACCCTTATGCCCCGAGCCAGTGCTTTATGCTCTGGCCATTCTGCCTAGCATCAATATTCACCTGAAGACATGAAAACCATTTAAATTAGCCAGTAAATCACATCCCCATGCAGAGCAGTGGTTGTGTGTTCTAACTATCCTCTGAGATTCAGCTTCGCAGTTAGCTTCATCAAATCCCTAATATGACACTCATTATATCACTCTGTGTCCAGTTAGTGTCTTCATGCTACAGAGCATTTAAACCAAGTCAAACCACTCTATCCCAAGCACCTGTAGAGATCATAACCTACATTGCATAGACTGATGGCTATGCACACAATTCCTGAGGAGTTCTGTTTTGCTTCTGTATCACAAGTATTTTAGGTCTACTTTGTTATATTGAGTTAGCTATTGAATATCCATTTTATCACAACCTCTTTTTTAAAAATATTTAAGTAAAAAAAATGTACGTGGGTGGCTCAGCGGTTGAGCATCTGCCTTTGCCTCAGGTCATGATCCCGGGGTCCTGGGATCAAGTCTCGCATCAGGCTCCCTGCAAGGAGCCTGCTTCTCCCTCTGCCTGTGTCTCTGCCTCTCTGTGTGTGTCTCTCATGAATAAATAAATAAAATCTTTTTAAAAATATATTTAAGTGAGGGGCGTCTGGGTGACTTGGTCCATTAAGCATCTGCCTTTCAGTTCAGTTCATTGTCCCAGGATCCTGGAGTCAAGCCCTGCATTGGGCTCCCTGCTCAGTGGGAAGCCTGCTTCTCCCTCTCCCTCTGCCCCTCCTTCTGCTTTCTCTCTCTCTCTCTTTCCCTCCCTTTGTCAAATAAATAAATAAAATATTTAAAAAAAATATTTAAGGGGCACCTGGTGGCTCAGTCAGTTAAGCGTCTGCCTTAGGCTCAGGTCATGATCCTGGAGTCCTGGTATCAAGCCCTGGGTCCGGCTCCCTGCTTGGGGGGAGCCCCCCTGGGTCTGGCTCCCTGCTTGGGGGGAGCCTGCTTCTCCCTCTCCTTCTGCCTCTACCCCTGCTTGTGTCCTCTCTCACTCGCTTGCTCACTCACTGTCAAATAAATGAATAACATCTTTAAAATATATATATATTTAAGCGAGACAAACCCTCCATCAAAATGCCCAAATACAACTTTCATCCTGAGGCAAATTAGATAAATAATAATCACAAATTCATTATTATTCATGATTTTCATGGGGGTTTTGGTACTGAGATGTGATTTATTATTATGTAATATGTAAAGAGTGCCCAAGCTGCTTATTAAAATAGAAAAGCCAAAATGGTATTGTTCTTTTTAGCTATCAGTATAAGCCACTGACCTCTCCTTAGAGCTGGTGTTCCAAACCAAAATCTCTGACTCTGAGGCCTGAGCTCCCTTCATAGCTGTTTAATGGATACATATCAACTTGGAAGGAGGTTCTGGCAGCTTTTCACAGTAATCTAATCTCAGCTCTGTCCTCTTCAATATTTTCATCAGTGACTTGGATGAAGATGTAGATAGCATTCTTATCAAATTTGCCAATGACACAAAGCAGGAAGGAGTAGCCAATACAGTAGACAAGAGTATCAGGAGCCAAAAAGATTTCAACAAATTGGAGAGGTGGGCTGAATATTGAAAGATGAAATGGAAATAAAAGGCACTCCACTTGTGTTTAAAAGTAAAATAAAAACAAAATCCAACTGACTTAGACTGGCCTCCCTGGAAACAGAGGAGAAAACTCCGTAAGGTGGAGAACTGTGTGCAAAAGGTTTGTCAAAGGGTTTTTCCATAAAATAATATGTGGAAGGTTGTGACAGATATAGGATTGGGCAGAGAGAAAAAGCTAACCTTCAGTGAATCTGAGGCCTCAGCAGATGCACACAGGAGTTCTAGAACTTGCAGGACCCTGTCAGAGACATCCTGAATGGAGGCAAGGTGGCTGGGCCTTTCTACGCTACAGCCAGCCACTTATTGGTTCTGGATCACCAGTGGAAGAGGGCTACCTTGGATAAAACAGTTACCTACAGCTGAGGCCAATTTCCAGTGAGCAAGGCAGCTGTGGGCAGTTACCAACCAATATTCCCACCAGATAGAGCATGGGGTCTTAGCAGATTATCAAGATATACAATACCCCAGTGTTACTCAAGGTGTGGTCCTTAGATTAGCAGCATTGGTATCGACTCTGGCCTTGATATAAAGGCAGATGCATGGGTCCTACCCCAACCTACTAAATCTCAGAATCTCTGGGTTGAGGTCCAGAAAACTTTTAACAAGCTCTCCAGTCTCCAAGCCATTTCTAAACATATTAGGTTGAAGAACTACTGCACGATGCCAACCAAAAATGTTCAGAGAGGGAGATAACACAGGACATTATTGACAGTAATCTCTCCTGCCTTCATTCCCACCCCCCCATCCCCACCTACAGCAACAAAGCAATGACAAAGGATAATAACTATGGGACATTAGCCTGGGTAAATTCAAGCATATAATGTAGACCTAAGAACTTACATTTCAGCTCAGTAGAGAAAGGAATTTTGTGATAGAGCTGTCCAGAGACAGAATAGGCTGCCTTGTAAGGCTGTAGAAGTTTTCAAGAATGGGTTGGGCAATGCCTTGGTAAAATAATTTCAGGCATCAGCTGGACATGCGATTTAGCATCCTGATCTCTCGCATATACTCTTCCTTTAGAGTATTTTTTCCCAAAATAGGGCTCTACCAAAACTACTAACATTTTATCTTAATAAGTGTTAAGAAAGGGTTCTACGGTCCAAAAAGCGATTTTGGTAATTTCAGGTTAAGTAAAGATAAACAAACTTCTGTAGAATAAATCAGACTTTTTATTAGGGTGTATGCATTGTGAATAAACAAAGTATGTGTGTTTGGGAAGGTGTTAGGAATGGGATACACTGTATAGTATGTATTCCTTATAAAACTTTGACCATGGAACCAATTTCTCAAGAAGAACCTTACATATAGCATCTGGTCTAATAATTATTCTTATATTATAAAATAATTATATTTATTTATTTATTATAAAATTATAATTAACTCAGTAAGCATTTGTAAGATAGCATAGCATCTAGCCCATGCTATTGCATGGAGAGCATTTCACTGGGAGTTACCTGGGTAGTATTCTCATGTGCCATAAGTTCAGCTCTTCACTTGGGCATAAGCCTATACATTTGCCATACTGATCAAGGGAAGCTGTATTATTCTGCTTTTGACTCTACTCAGACGTCTTTTCTGTTATTTCCTTGGGACTATTATTGTCACCTCATAGTCCATTGGAAGCTTCAGGACTTTTTCTGGAAATATTCAAAGATAGATAGATCACTCTAAGGGAGAGGTAGGGCAGGGAGGGAGAGAGAAAGGAGGAAAGGAGCAGACGGAGAAGGGGTGGAATGATGATGACGATAATAGAGAAAAAGAGTTTGATTCTCTGTTAACGGCATATTTGACTCCTACAGAACCTGTTTTCCTGAGACTCTCCACAAGGAAAATGGAGGGGAGTTCATTTAAAAATCACGGAATTAAGGGCACCTAAGTGGCTCAGTGTTCGAGCATCTGCCTTTGGCTCAGGTCATGACCCCAGGATCCTGGGATTGAGTTCCTGGTCAGGCTCCCTGTGGGGAGCCTGCTTCTCCTTTTACCTATGTCTCTGCCTCTCATTCTGTGTCTCTCATGAACAAATAAATAAAATCCTAAAAAAGAAAAAGAAATCACAGAAATAGTCTAGGATACCTTTAGTAAAAGAAGTCTCCATTTTAGCAGATAGCAATAAACAATAGAGTCTATTATAATTGCTGGGATCTGCTAATAAGTTTTTTTTCCTGAAACAAACTCCATTAACCCTCCTTGATACTCTATTCTCATCAACATTTTAATAGCATGGGACTAACTCTTGTAAACTTTTTTTCCCACACAAAACATATAATCCACAACCTGCTAATGATTACATTTAGCCTAATTGTTAGGTTGCTGCTGGTGACAGAAAAATTTACCCTGGCACTTAGACAATTCTAGAAGCCCAGCCAAGCATTTGGTATGTGTGAATCAGCCTTCATATACGTCTCCTATAGAGTGGCCAACTAGCTAAGCCATCTCACTTGGCAGCAATTCCTGATGGATATACCAAATCTACTCTGAGTAGAGGGCAGGGTTTTTCAGTAGAGCAGTCTGGAGAATCAGAATTTTTTTAAGATTGTATTTATTTAGTCATGAGAGACACAGAGAGAGAGGCAGAGACATAGGCAGAGGGAGAAGCAGACATGGGACTCGATCCTGGGACTCTAGGATCACGCCCTGGGCTGAAAGTGGCACTAAATCGCTAAGCCACCCGGGCTGCCCTGGAGAACCAGAATTTGAACTCAAAGTTCTAGCAGGATTTTGCAGACTCCTTGGCAAGCCATTGGCTTGGGACTCCCTCTCCATCACAGGCCCTTGATTGCTAGGGTAGGGCAGCTTGCTCAGGCTGAGTTCTGCTCTCTTCCGTCAGAGGATGAGCAGGTGGAGAGACACCCCTACAATGTGCTAGCCCACATTCCAAATGAATGTAAGATTTTGCCGGCTGGAGTTAACGTTTTCTGAATCTGTGTCCCCGATTTCAGTATCCCAATATTTATAACTCAGATAAAGATACTGAGGTACAGAGAGTCTGTGACTTTCCCAAGCTCAAAACCCCAGATTTTTGGTAATTCTGACAAAGAGACTTTTGTATCTGAAGAAAAAGAAGAAAGTCTTCTCTCTACATTTATATTGCTTCATCATTTACACGATGTTGGGTTCTCTAACTCTTTGAGAATTTTCTCATGTAGGGCCAGTTGTTGCTTTTTAATACTTCAGATAATTCTGCTAACTCTTTTGTACCTGTGCCAGCATCATTAACATGACCAGCTCCAAGAGGGCATCTAAGCAAGTATTTGCCAATCTTCCTGGAAAAACAAACTCCTCTCCATCTTCTTTACCTGTAATTCAAAGTTTTGCCAACTTCCGCTTTTCAAAATGAGTTATCTGGTAAAGCCTTATGATTCTAACATTGAAAGAAATGTTAGACTCAAACTACTTGTGTACTAGTGTGATTACTACCTAATGAAAAATATCTAAAATGAAAAGATGGATATGGATATATATTGGCCATTTTCGAATTGCTTTGATAAAAATTAAGCATTCACTCTTGGCCAGATACTGGAGTAGATGTTGGGGATGGTGAACAAATTCTCCTTGAGTATATTTCCCACTCACAAAGCAAATAGGCAGCTTTATTAGTCCTAACACCAAGGCTACACCAATACATTTATTTTGATTGCATCACTTTTATGAAGATTAAAATAATTACAACTATGTCACGTTGCAAGTTTAAAGAGCTATTTTCAAAATATATGCTCCAGAGAAAATAAGATCAGGTGGAGAAAATTACAATATTTCCATCTTCAAATGAGAAAACAGAAACGTATGTGCCCTTCAATAACACAATTTTTCAAGTGTGGATGATGAACTACTACTTTACCTAAAGAATGTCATCCCCCCCCTCCAAGAACTCAAACTACTTAACAATAAGCTAATTATTAAACTTGCTCCTGGAAGCTTATTATAAAATGGTGCACGTGGTACAAATAAGCAAGGGTAAATAGAGTTGTTTATTCACAAATCAGTTTCTTCTACTGACAGCATTAATTGGGGAAGGCAAGCGTGTAAGTAATGTCCTCAGTGGTGTTGAGGAGAGGTGGGGAGTGGTAGCCAACTCTACACATGTCTGCTGGCATGGGTGGGGTGGGGGGAAGCTTGCAGCTTGCAGAAATTGCTTGGGTAGCCAGTGATTTCCTAAGTAATCACTGTAACATTTTTGAAATTAAATTTAACAATTTGATTCACACCAAGGAGTAAACGGATAGTCAGATCAAACTCAGAAGCATAGTCATTCTAAATGACATTAATCTTAGATGTGCCACCTCATCCTGTGTCAATTAAGCTTTCAGAGGTGATCTTCAAGGATATTTCCAAGTGGAATATTTTGTAGCTGTCCTGTAAACTGGCCTCTCCCCTTGCACTGCTTTTGATGTGGTAAACTTGATTTCTTTACACTCATAGAACTCAGAGAGCAAAGTAAAGGCTGGATTTTAAAAACCTAAGCTCCTTTCTGTGGCTAAGCAAAAAATTCATGACTAACTAGTTAGGTGAACATGAGTAGAGAAGTGACCAAATTGGTCAGTAATCTGCTTGTGTCGGTTTTTATAGTGCTATGCCTTTATCAGTGTTGATCATTAGCATCTACCTTGAAACCAACAAAAACAAATCAGTTGGTTAATTATTAAGGGTCTTATTTAAATGATAACATCTAAAGAGCATTTTTTATTTTGAGAAATCATACCGGCACAAAGATGAGCCAGATGCTTTACAACTTGGTATCTCTCATTGCAAGTAAGTAGTAGTCACTCAAAGGATTTCTAATTCATTTCCTTATGATTCAAGAGTGCTAGAATTTGGAAGAACCATTCTTATATAACATGAGAGAGATTAATATTAAATATGTACAGAGGAAAATTAAATATTATTCCTATGCTCATTTTTTTATTACTTTTGCCAAACTTTGCTGTGTATATGTTAACTTCATACTACTCTTGGCAGTGGACTGTGTAGGTTTTTTTAAAATGTGTGTATATATACTTTTTTTCTAAATAATTTTAAAGAGGGACGCCTGGGTGGCTCAGCAGCTGAGCATCTACCTTTGGCTCAGGGCGTGATCCCACGTCCAGGTTTCGAGTCCCACATCAGGCTCCCCGCAAGGAGCCTGCTTCTCCCTCTGCCTGTGTCTCTGTCTCTCTCTCTGTGTGTCCCTCATGAATGAATGAATGAATGAATGAATAAGAATCTTTAAATAATATTAAAGAAGTTGCCTTATATGAGGATTTTGTTTTTATATTTCTAATGGTCAAAAACTAAGTCTTCAAAGATTTAATTGCTCTGATAAAAGAAAATGTGAGCTTTGTTTTCTCAAGGAGAATGGACCCTATGGAAATGTTGCTTACATAAATACTCAGATTGTCAGCTAATCCTAAAAGAGAAAGACATTAATTAATTCTTTGAGAAGCAGTACAATGATCATCTTCTTCAATAATGCCTATCATAAAAATTAGGGGCAAAATTAATTTAGGTGATGTTATATATACTAGATGACTGTTCATGCATTTTAACAGTCTGGCCTTCTTTTCTACAAAATATTTAAAACTTGCATCAGGAACCAGACTTTAAAAATCCATCCCTCCACTCTACTTAAAAAAAAAAATCCATCTTAAATCCCACATAAATATAACTGCACTGTAAGAAAAATAAATTTAGGAATAACTAAAAAAAAAATTAGGAATAACTGTACATTAAGGACATTCATGACATACCATCTTAGAAGAAATGTTCAGCTTTGAGTGAATAGGGCTGCTTACAGAAAAGAAAACTTGGAGAAGCATTGCCCTTGCCATGCCCCTTTCTTGTTTGTGATTTCTGACACTTCTCCTGTGCTTCTGTCCCCAACTTGGCCTTTCTCCTTACTTTTGTTTTTATTTCCAACTCATTCTCTGTGGCATTTCTCCATTATTTTTGGCATTTGCTTCCCATGAGCTCCTGCATTTTGTCTGATTTTACCTCCCTACCCCTGTTCCTGTAGTCACTCATCCCCAGTGGCTACCAGATGCCTTGTATCTCAGTCCCCTCCAGAATCTATGTGCTCTTCCAGTTCTACTCTCCTGCTCTTAACCTTCCTTTCTAGAGTCCTCTTTGTCTCATCTGTGCATTTCTCTTCTGACTCCATGTTGTCACCCGTCAGAAAATGGCACATAAGGGCATTGTGCTCTGAGCACATCTGGCTACCTTCGCTAGTTGTCCATTTTTTCCACAATGTGTACTGACCGCCTTAATCTGGATAGAAAAGTATCCTAATCAAGGAAATAAACTGCATACAAATTTCCTTGATTATTTTTCCTCTAGAAATATAGATATGATTTTGAACCAGATGCTTAAAATAACACTAGTGTCACATGAACACAGTGCTCTCATGTTAGCATCTAACTGGAAATTCACTCCTCGGAACCCTGATATCTCTTCACTTTTGGTTTTCAAATAACCCGTACCCATCTAGTAATGACAAGTTATTTTTAATAAATCTTTTACATAAAAGGGCAGTCCCTTTTGAAAGCTCTCATTTGGAAAATATTTTTTTAAATATTCACAGTATGCATTTATTTCTCCCTTCTAGTCCAAACTCTAGCTGTCTTAAGCTTTGTATATTTGTTTAAAAAATAACAACTACCACAACAAAAAGCTTGCACTTCTTCATTCCCATCAAAACAGGTTTGCCAGCATTAGGTGAATTAGAATAAAATAGTTACTATATAAGTTAGAAAGTTGATTTTGCTCCTTCCATCATTTTCGTCACCTTATCACCACAGCCAAATGGTAAATGTAAACTTATTCTCTAGAAAATGATCTGGGCCCCAATTTCCAGCTAATTGAGAGAAGCAGCCCTGAGTCGAGCACTGTCAGGCTGATTTGAGTCTTAAGATATGATGATGATTATTGTGTCAAATGTAATCAAGAATGTGGGCTCTGAACTGACGAAGGGGCTGGCTGTTTTTAATTCGGGTTCATATACGAAGCAGACCTCCGGTTCATTGCTAGTCACAGCTGGCCGTAAAAGAGCAATTTTTAAAATGTGATTTCATTCTCTGTGGAGCAGTCAGGATCAGGAATTGGATGCACAGGGGGAAAATATCCTCATTCTCTTCTTTAAAAAATTCTATTTATTTTCTGTATAATAGCTTCTGTCCTGGAATTTCCCTATCACTCTATATCCGTGGTTTTCAAGCTTCAGGTTGAAACCCCCCTTTCTTTTCTTGTAACACCTTCTTTACTATCATAGACCAAAAGTCGTAGATAAGATTCCCTGCCTCTAGACAGAATTTTTTTCAGATTATTTACTTATTTACTTACTTATTTATTTATTTACTTACTTACTTATTTGAGAGAGAGAGCGCGCGCCAGAAAGCACAAGCAGGAGGAGTATCAGAGGGAGAGGGAGAAGCAGACTCCCCACTTAGCAAGGAGCCCAATGCAGGGCTCTATCCCAGGACCCTGAGATCATGATTTGGGCCAAAGGCAGAGGCTTAACCAATTGAACCCCCCAGGCACCCCTAAACAGATTTTTTTTAAATGCCCTGACTTTAATTTTAAAGAGAAATGAGTCATTTATAGTGAAATAATCTCTATTTTGGTATGCAGTTATTCAATTAGGACCACAGTAGAACACAAAAGATGTTTTTAGGTGATTATACTATGAATACAATAACGAATGCAGAACGACACCATGTATTGTATGGGGACTTGAATACTGTGAGCAGCACTGGCCATTCTTAATGGAACTTTCCAAAATGCTGAACAACTCTTGACATAATTTTTAATGCAAAGCAATTTTCTTGGATTTTCATGGCATTTAGTTTTATTTCCAGAAGAAAAAGTTCAATGTGTATTAAAACCTTGATCAAAGTATTATATGTATGTATATATATATATATACATACATATAATACTTATCAACAGGGTTTCCCCCATGTGAATGTCCAGTAGGATGTGCAGAAGTGCTGCGGGACTTGGGACAATTCTTTGCTGTCTGAGACATCTCCCCTCGCCAGCCCATCTCCACAGACTGCTAGTAGTGCTCTGCAATCAGTGTATTAGTTTAAAAATCTTCCCTCAATTTCCAGAAGGGCTCTCTAATGTGATCCGTAAAATATGGTTAACTATTTTTCTGGACAAGAACCGATCTGTGAATTAATGAAATAGCAATACTCTCTGAGAACCTAACGTATTTCTTGGTGATACAGTTGCCATTTTTATAAGACTGAATGAAATGAGCAAGCATTTAAGATCTTCCTAGATGGTGTAACAAAAACCTTTACAAATTATGGGATTATCACTGTGGTGATAATCTATTTCCACCATCTTTACTGAATGGCATGTTCTCTCCAAAAGGATATTGATGACACCCCTCTCAGAGATATTAACTGCCTTCTAACTAGATGTTAACAGATGGAATTAAATTATGTACAACCATCACAGGTGATATTATTGTAGCTCCCAAGATATTTAAAATAATGTATGCTTCTTAGATGTAGGCCATAAGAGACATACACACCCATTTCTTGATGAGGTTAACCAGGTAATTTAGTGAAACAAACACAGATTCACATATATACAGAGATAAATAAAAACCTGTGTGATCTGTATATTAAGGGCAGAAATGATTTTTTTACCCTGAAGAAAGTTTAGGCTGGTAGGGAAACAAAAGGCAGCAGTCTGTTGGCATTTCATCAGGGCATTTGACAAAGCCTTTCATTATATTCTTATGAATCAATTGGAGAAATACTGGCTAGATTAGATGCAAGGTAGGTTGGATGATTTAGAAACTGTTACATGCTGTTACCCAAAGGATGTCAATTAATAGATGGGTGTCAAGTGGTGCAAGACCTCTGGTGCTGTGCCAAAGGTTCTGTTCTAGTCCCTGACACACTGAATATTTCTGACAGAACATGAGTAGAGCTATAGAGAAGATGCCCATTCACATTCACGGCCGATACAAACCAAGGAGCATAGGGGTACATTGGGCAATAGAGCCACATGAATACCTGGACAGGATGAATCTGGAGGGCATGTTTAGTACATATCTCTGGGTCAGGATCAAATTTAAGGGCAATCAGAACATTTGCCAGGGTAGTGGATTGTTTTTAACAGAAGCTATTGTTTGTTATGCACTCTGGCTTTGCGGTGCACCTAAAAAATACATTAAATTAACAGTCTGTGGGAGCTCATTTTAAAAATTCCAAAGAAACTATGTTGGTTTTGTTTGAGTAGTGACGGCCAATTCAGTGCAATGCATTGGCCAGTCCACTTCATTTTCACTACTAGTACAAAACTCGATGAAAGTTACAACCTCCAAAGATTTCATTAATGTCTACACTTCTGCAAAGCAGAGCACAGTTTTGGTCACAGAATTACTCATCCTCATTTTTAAATGTCTCAGTTATAACTGAATAAGAGTCTTTTATATAATCCATTTTGTGTAACAAACGAAGGTGATATCCGCTAATTATTAAGAGACTCAACTTATGGGGGAATCCCTGGGTGGCTCAGCGGTTTAGCACCTGCCTTCGGCCCAGGGCATGATCCTGGAGTCCCAGGACCGAGTCCTGCATCCGGCTCCCTGTGAGGAGCCTGCTTCTCCCTCTGCCTATGTCTCTGCCTCTCTCTCTCTCTATATATCTCTCATGAATAAATAGATAAAATTTTAAAAAAAGATTCAACTTAACATATGTGAAAGCAATGTATAAACTTTAAGATTCTATAAAATATAAATTATTATCCAATCAATTTACGTCAAGAAGTAATTTGGACTCTTAAGTTTTTTAAGAACAGGGGACTAGGACCTTCTCATGTGTAGAATGTCTGTCTGATTCATAGTAGGTTTATTGATTTTAATTGGATTTGCCGAGTGACTATTAAATACCAGAAACCATGGTATGAATCTTGCTCTTAAGGAATTTACAGTAAGGGAATGATGATGACAAAGAAGAATAAGAGACTTTTTGTAAGTGGTGCATTCATAAGTAAGACGATTCTTTTTTTAAAAGATGTATTTATTTATTAGAGAGAGAGCATACTTGTGAGTACATGAGTGGGGGGGGGTAGGGGCAGAGGGAGAGAATCTCCAGCTGACTCCCCACTCAGCACTGAGCCCAACGCAGGGCTTGATCTCATGACCCCATGATCCCAACCTGAGCCAAAATCAAGAGTCAGATGCTCAACCGACTGTGCCATCCAGACACCCCAAGGCGATTCTTGAAAGCACATGAAGGCCTCAGATTTATTCCTTTAGTGTTGTAGTTTTAATTGAAAAAAATAAATCCTTAATTTATGACTATCCCTCATAAATTTGAATTGATCTAGTGAAAGGCCATCAGTGAATCTCAGAGTATCTAGTTCTTTTAAATACAGTTTCTCCCCCTAGTAATTAAAGTAAGAAATCAAGAAATTTTAAATCTTTCTTTTGAGCATCAGTTTTAATTAGCTCAAGCTATTTGTAATCCTCCAAATCTTATAAATCATATCAGATTTACCAGTCTTGTAAATCATATCTGAGCCATTAAAAGAGGTTCAAAATTAAAAGGGCAATTTGTTTAGAATCCACCAAGACTTAGTCACTCTGAGAGATTAATTCATTTCTCAGCTGGTCTTATAAAAATGTATTTATTTTACTGTAAAATTTCTAGAAAAGAGACGTGTTTGGTTTTCTTGTTAGATCATTTTAATGTAAAACATTTCTCAAAAGGTACAGACTTCCCGATAATCTCTATATCCTCAGCAAACATTTATTAAGTTACCATTATAAGAAGGGCACAATCATATGATTTTCCCTTATTTCCTAAGAAGAAAAAGATTTCACCACTGCCCGTAATGTGCTCTTTTTTGAATATAAAAGCCTCAAGCCTACCTCAGGTCCAAAGTGCTGTATTTATTCTAACAGCTCTCTTAGATAGCAGCTACAGATGATAAGCAAAGAGCTTATAATTTTTTTCTCCGCACAAATACACATCATAATCCTTATTCATATAATAATCACAGAAAACAAAGAGCTTTTGAGCCTAGTCATATATTAATACCCATTATATTTACCTCACAGAGAGATTGGCAAATCAACCTTGAGAGGTAATATCTTAGAGTGGACTAGATTTGGTGTTTCTGGCTTTGCCACTTATTTGGGAAATTCATCCAGCCTCTCTGAAAGTCAGGTTTCTCTTTTACAAAGTGTTGATGATTATATTATAACAACTGGTCCCACTAACCTCCTCAGATTTTTTAAAAGTATCAAGGGAGAAAATATATGTGAAAAAGCATCAAAACCAAGGAGCATTATTTTAGTACAAAATACTGTAACAATAAGGGTTGAATTTAAAGAACTCTCAAGAATGTTTTATTAACCACAGGAGAATGCTGAATGAGGAATCAGGTAATAAAAGTCACAAATATTTAGAGACTATAACTTCAAGTTCACGTCAGGAATTAGGAAATTGTTTGTTTTTCCCAATTCCATTGATAGACCTCTACTGTAAGTTCATATCATCTGGTGATAGGTTTTTAGCCACTTCCTTTTCAAGAGAATCTACATGTTTGACTTTTGATCTTAGAAAATTGAACCAACCTGCCTTGCCGCCTTCAGAATATTATGTATCAACGTCTAACCATCTGTTCTGGTTTTCTCTAAGTGAGAATAAGAATGCATATTTATTTGACAGCACAGTCTTAGGAGACTCGAGAGATGATCCTAGGCTTGTCCTTCTAATTTGGTTACTGTATTACTTTTCATATATCCTTTTAGAAGAAAGCTACTCAATTCAGCTTATCAACATGTAGGAAACACATCTCCTAAAGAGAGTTACACTACAAGTGACCAAAACCGAAAATTCACCTTACAGACCACATAATACAAATCATTGAGAATTTATTTAGAGATGTCAAAAATTGACCTCTGTGCTCTGGAGCCAAAACATAACATGAAGACAGAGTTGGGAGGATAAAGAAGGAAGATTGTTTCATACTTCGCCAGACAAACGAGGCTGCAGCAGGCTCCTGCCCCCAAGACTGTAAGCCCACCTGGGGTGAAAGGCCCAGAGAGGTTTTCTAGGAAAACCCAGGACCAGGGCGGTTTCGATAGGAACTTGGCCCGAGTGTTGGTCGTGTCCTCCAGGTGGTCTCCTGCTAGAGCCGGCACCTGCCCCCTCCCCCGCCCCCCCCGAGTCTCGTTAGGAAGGGTACATCGAGGTCAGTGAGATGTCACTACCCAGGCCAAGTTCCTGGAGTGAAAGATTCTACAGAAAGACAACTGAAGGGAGGGGGAGGCTTCCCCAGTGAGGAGGAGGAAAATGTGTTCAAAGTCAGGCCCTGCCCGAAGCACAAGGGTGCCCATCCTAATTTCCATCCATCTTGATGTTCCTATAACATCAAGAAACTTATAACTATAAGCTATGTTCCTATAACTTCAGAAACTATGTTTAGGGGATCCCTGGGTAGCTCAGTGGTTTAGCGCCTGCCTTCAGCCCAGGGTGTGATCCTGGAGACCCAGGATCGAGTCCCACATCGGGCTCCCTGCATGGAGCCTGCTTCTGCCTCTCTCTCTCTCTGTCTCTCTCTCTATATCTATCTCTCTGTCTCATGAATAAATAAATAAAATCTTTTAAGAAAAAGAAACTATGTTTAACTATAAGCCCAACCCTAATCTAAGTTTGTATTTATCTGGAAGGTAGTATAACCACATTTTTCCTAAAGATCTTTTATAGTTCTATAAATATCCAGAATAATACTTGGAATCTCTGTGTATGAACCAATCCCAAACATTATTTTTAAGCTTCCCCAAATAGTGTCCTTAGGTATTTTATCTGTGGAAAATATAAACTATAAATCTTTGATTAAAAGATGTTCATCTCTTTGTTAACAATCAAAGATAGGAATACATATATGTACATATATCTTGAGTATTTCACCTATGCATAATATTTTGTACACTTCTTTTATCACCTAATTTTTCTCAGTGATACATGACAGAAACAGAAGTCAAATGAAATGAGTAATGCAAAGAATAATGGAAAGTTTTAACCATTGTCAACATTTTCTTCTCAGAAATGTCCCAGTGCTTTTAGGAAAAGTACGTAATAATGGTTGTTTCTCTGATGATATACTGTACAAATCTCAATTTTAAAAATGTTCAAAGAATCAAAAGATATATGTATGGAATGTTGTATTTTAAAATTCCTTGCATGATCATGCCGATACTCTCTTACTATCTAAAGGTAAAGTCTACGTGATATAAATTTTTTTTTTACTAAAATGTCTGTATCATTGAAGGAAGTTTCAGCAGATAACTTCAAAGCTGCAGTTTATCTTTAGAGCATTAATCTATTTTTCATGCAAGTGTGTTGCTTCTGCACATGTTAAAAAGTCATCCTGTGTTGTCTGGGGTGAGGAAAGATGGGAATGAGTTTTCTGAGAACTAATCAGCAATACTTTGGGAACATTTAGGTCATGGTTTCCAATTAACTCTGGAGAGTTTGAGTAATTTAGTACCAGACCTCAGGAGAGAGGGGATGAAAACCTCGTTAATTCATATGTCGGTGAACAGCAAACCAGCAAATTTGCGTTGAAAATGGATTTTTTTTTGTTTTGAAGCAAACACCAGCTAGATCTTTCTGCTTCAGTTAGGGTGGGAAAATATCTTTGCATGTCTGTGTTCTCTTATGTGTACTTTTCTTCACGTTTCAATGATTCTGCTTATGGTAAAGTAACAAATAGTTAAATCTGTACTCCAAAATGAAGACCAGGATTCAGTGGTATAACTGTCTCTGCACTTTTCTTTCTTGTCCTACAATGAATGTATCTGGGGGATGTAGACACCAATATCTACTTTCAGAGTTATAAAAATTTCTAGGGTGCAAGGCTTGGGCTATAATCCCAATTCTGCCACTTGTGTGCAACTTTGGAAAAGTCATCCAGTTCTTTCAGAATGAATCTCACCAACAGCAAAATGAAACCAGCAATAACCTGGACCATAGATCTAAGAGATTTCTTATTTTTATGAAAATCAATTCAATTAGGCCAACTTTGAGCATCTGTCACCGTATGTTGAGATAAAATCCAGCTAGATGATCTCTACTTCCTTTGATCAGAAAAGGCCAGAAAAATGTTTAAAGGTAGATTTATCACTTGTTAGGCAAATTGAGATCCTAGTTCATGAATACATTTGAGCTACTGGTAGGGAATCCACATGAATTATAGGCTTAATCACACCATAAGTATAGTTAAATGTTTACCTCTCTGTCTCCTCCACCAGAATTGAATATATTAAATGCCAAAGTCCATGTCCATGCCTCATTGACTTTTGTGTCACCATCACTGAGCATAGATCCTGGCACATAGTACGTATGGAATAGATGCATAGATGACTTAATGAGATGTTGGTAGGCATGTACAAATAAGAATGAGGTGCTAAAAACAAAAAAGAATGAGGTGCTGATTTAATGATGATCTGTGTAGAGCTTAAAGCCATTGAGAGGGAATGAAATATCCAACTGGAAGGCATACAAAGAAAAACAGAAGTAGACTGTAGGTAGAAAAAATTGGAGATACCTTATAAAACGATGAGAGAATAAGTCTGAATATATTTTAAAACATGTGAAAAACTATATGGATGTTAGCTTTAAAAATATATTTTCTGTGCCATATCTTAGAGCCTTGATCTCTTATTCTGGGTCAATAGTTAAAAGAACACAGTATATTTCTCACTGTATCGTTCAGCCGCAGAGGAGAAAAGAGAAACATCCTCTCACAGCCAGAATGCTTCTATGGCTGTATTTCTAGGTAGATGTTGCCCTAAGCCACAACATTAGAGTTGTGGCTAGACAAGTACTGACGGGGGACTAGGCCAAGCATTATTGAAGGACTTAGTTTAGATTCATGCTTCTCCTTGGTGCAAATTACTAATACAATTGCTAGCGATTAAATGGAATCCTTTCAACCAACTGCTGTATATCCATTGGTAATACAATTCTAGCTGTCCCTTGAAAACACAATCTGAAGTGATTTTTAAAAATCAAAATGTAATGCATTTTCTAGCAAGTCAGTGGAGACTGTTACAGTTACAGAGAGATCGAACCTCAGGTTATGTTTGGTCCTGTGACTAGTGTTGCACGTTGCTGCTAAGGTGCTCATTCTCTTATATCAGTATCTAACACCAACAAAAGGGAAAAAAATTGTCATCCTATAATCATTTCCTAAAAATATCATAGGAAATGATAGTGGTTCAATGCAAATAAGCCAGGAAGGTGATAGTGCAGGTATTTTTTTTGGTTACTCCATGACAATACAAGGGCACAGATCAGGGGTGTTTTTTAGCAGAAGACTGAGTGCTGTGAATTTCCTCAATTTGTCACACTTAAAAAAACACCTGGGCCGAATAGCCTCCTCTATCAGATTGAGCCTTTTTCCCCCTAAAAATATTCAATGTGTTTCTTTCTGTTTGATTATATATATAACATATTTTTAAAATTTTATATATGTAAAATCCTGGTTACAGTGCACTGATAAAGTATTGTCCACTCATGTATCTATGAGTAGAATATTGTCTATGCATTCATTCAGCTCTACAGCCTTACTTGGGAAAGTAATAAGTTTCCCTTTCCTCATGTGCTTTTTATGTATTAAGTTGACCCATAAGAAATTGCTGATATTCAACTCAATAGAAAATTTGGAGTCTTAAAGATTTAGTTAGAGATACCCTGATATGTGTGTGGGTGCTTGGTGACAGATCAGAGTATTGCTTGTCTGATTGCCTCACTGATAATCAGTTCTTAAACGGAAAACGGAGATGCTGAAGACCTGCCTTCTGTAATTCTTCCCCTTTGAGCAGAATTGGCTCTGGATGAGTACCTTCTTGGGCAGGTACAGGGTTGTACTAAGCTTTACAGTACAGCATTTTGCCCTTCAGTAAGTTCTTGCTTCTAACTGGTGATAATGCAACTCTACACTACGTATAGATCCTTATTTTTTTTAAGATTTTGTTTATTTGAGAGAGTGCACCAGTGAGAGAGCACAAGCGGGGGGTGGGACAGAAGCAGACTCCCCACTGAGCAGGGAGCCCGATGAGGGGCTCAATCCCAGGACCCTGAGATCATGACCTGAGCCACCCAGGTGCCTCTCTATAGATCCTCTTAAAGGGCAACCAAGGGTGCAGGCGCTCTTCAGGCTCATTTCCTGAGTGTGAGAATACTCCATCCTGTCCCCTTATGAGACCACAGTCCGTGTAAGTAGTTGTATATTTCTCACATACATTTATTTCTTAAGCATGTATATTTTTAAAATCCTCATTTAGTATGACATCTCAGCATGTCAGTTTTCCCAGGAGGCAGATTCTGAGAAAGCGATTAACTTGCAGGAATTTTGTTAGCGAGTGCTGTCAGGATTAACACCTATGAGGGAAGGAACAGGAAGGAAGCAGGACAGGGAAGGAGAAGCTGGGCTTCAGTGCAGTTGCAACCACAGCATCAATCAACCACCCCCCTCCCCAATCCTCCCGAATTGTTCTGAGTTGGAGCAAGAGGGCCAGGCTTTTATAGCCCACACATTCACCAGTCATTGGCTGCATCCTGCCTCCAGTAGCTTTCTCAGAAGCTAGGGCAAAATGAATGGGTCTCGAGTGGCGGTGATACTCAAAGCTTTAGCATATATTGGAATCACCTAGAAGACTTGTTAAAACACAGCCACTGAACTCCATGCACAGACTTTCTGATTTAGCAGGTCCAGGGTAAGGCTCGAGAATTTGCATTTCTAATATGTTCTCAGATAATGCTAATGCCACTGGTCTGTGGGTCACATTTTTAGAACCACTGTACCACACCACTCATACTTAGGCACTTGAGAAAGGTACATGGTGACCTTTTAAACAGAAAAAAAAAATAAAAGTCATCATACCAGTCCACACTCCACCAGATTCTTAGCTATTGTATGTTATAAACCTAGAATAGCTGACAATATTAGTTGCATAAAAAAGGACTTAACCTCTGTAGTAGAATATATTGGTAAAGTATTATTACTATTTCCAATACCTGGGCATTGTTACTTTTAAAGTTCACCCAAATTTTCACCAGGATCCCATAATTGGATAACCCAGACAGAATTGATAAAATAACCCATGTTCAAGATCTTCGGTTTTATTCTAAAACAATTTTTAAGATTTCTTTATGATTCTCATTATTTCTGCATTTTTATTAATCATATAAGCCACTTAAAGCCATATGGTTATGGAAAATTAAAAAGTATGACATACATCCAGAGCTATTTTGAATGCACAAATATGACATATAAGTACCCTCATTTCTGGTCTAGGCTTGGTGCGATTAAAATTTAGGAATTCGGCGTACGTAGATTGACCTCAGGAGAAAGGATGCAGCCTTAAAACTCCCACATGAGCAGGAAACAACAATCTCACCTCTGATCAAAGAGGCCTGTAAAAGAACTCATTTGAAGAGATTTTCTGCTCTCACGGCCATTGAATTTTGTTAACATATTTTCCAAATTAGCAAAGATTAAGCTTGATGTTGTCAATATTTCTGAGCACTAGGGTATCATTGAGGAAAATGGTGCCTTACTGTCCTGCAAGAGTTACTGTTCTTCCCTAAGGGCCTAATTTACAAAGCAGCAAACTCGCTGGTAGGATTTGGCTAGAAATCTCATTGTCTCGGTAGAACCCTTTCATCTAATTTATGTGCATCGTATTTTACAAAGAACTCTTGGAAAGTTATTTACTAGTTACCTTCTCTGGAAGCAGAGGATAAGTGGTGTTTTTAGTTCAAGAATAGGGGAGCATCGTGTGCAGCTCATGATGAGGGGGACCCTGATAATAAAATGCACACTGTCTACCTCTCTCCAGGCTTCACTCTGCCCTGAGAGTTTCATTTTTGTCCTTTTATTTTCCATGAAGTTGGAGCATGTTAGAAAATATGTCATCGTCTAACCCTGCACTTGTCTTCTGGAATGCGACAGCTTATTTCTACCCCAAATTTTAGGCTAGAGGTGGCGTAAGTCTTAGTGATTTCTGATGTGCAAGTCAGCCTAGAAATACTAGCTTGAACAGGATGAGATCGCCACTTCTGTAGGTCAGAAATGGCCAGATGCGAGCAGGTTTCAGGTGCTTCAACCTGTGCGTTTCATGCCAGATTGTAACATTAAGATTCTCAGTGCTGTTGCAATGGTTCTGAGCTTTTAAGTCATACTGAATAAAATGATAAATAAATAACGATTTTGATCTTCCTCCCTCCATTGATAGTTTGAAAACCAGATAAGCAGGGAGCAAGCAGTCCAGGTTAGTCCATGAACTAGGCAAGGTTGAACTGATTTGCCCAACCCAAATGCCAAGGTAACCTTAGGCTATGCAGCATTACAGTTTATTTAGGGGTTGATAAATAGCTTCATGCAATGCTTCCTTTTTTTCCGATAGCTGCATCCTCATAAACCTATTCTACCCTCCACCAGTTAACGCAGACAGAAGATTTTTATCCAGTATGAGCACCGAAACTACACTGTGGAAGACTGTAGGCTCAGCAAAAACCTCACCCGTGATGAATAAACAGCTCTTCCGGGGGCTTTGCTGCCGCTGGCTCGGCAGGAGCTGTTTATTGCCTGGTTTGCACATCCCATGATAAAGTTGCTGCTGAAATAAATTGCAGTTTTGCATAATTATTGACAATCACATCCTAACAAGCAGTGTGTATCATATTCAAGTGTTCAATTTTTTAAAATCCATTTTTAGCTTATGTTTAATCCCAGAAAGTGTTTGTGTAGTAATAGAAGGCAAATATGGCATTTAAATAGAGTACTAATTTCCTCATTGCAGACAAAATTTACCTGAATCTTTTTAGATGGGACTGTTACTGCCAAAGACAATTTTCCCTCCAAGATGTTATTATGTAGATTTTTGCTGAGGGCATATGTGTGTGTATCCACAATATATGCATTATATATATATATATATATATATATATATATATAAATTTTTTAGATTTTTGTGTCATTAGGAAATTTGGTTCACCCTTTCTAAAAGATTAGAGGAAGGGTGAGGGGGCGCCTGGGTGACTCAATTGGTTAAACATCTGCCTTCTGCTCAGGTCACAGTCCTGGGTCCTGGGATAGAGCCCGCTTCAGGTTCCCTGCTCAGCAGGGAGTCTGCTCCTCCCTCTCCCTCTGCCCCTCCCTCCCAACTCATGTGTTCTCTCTGCCTCTCAAATAAATAAAATCTTTAAAAAAAGTTTAGAGAAAGAGGAATGGGATGTGGGCCGAGTGAAGGAAGGTGTTTGAGTAACCCTGATATATAACTAACGGTATGTGGGAGGCAGTCATCCTGACACACACATTGTCATATTTTCATTCTCAGCCCAGCAATAGGCATTGTAGATAAGAAACTTTGAACTCCGAGAGGTTAAGTAAGGTGTTACACCACACAGATGGTAGAGGATATTGGGATTGGACCCAGGTCTGGCTGGTTTTTCAGCTTTCCTTTTTCCATTACACAGAAGTTTTTCCTTTGGGAGAATATTCTCAGTTGCATGACCATCAGATAACGAAATGTAAAGCTAACACTGCAGTTAGAGCCATTAGAACACAATACTGTCACGCAATGTGATATGTTGCACAATGTTTTCTGTGAAATATGTCATCTTTCTCCTTGTTAGTCTTTCTGTTCTCGTCTGCCCTCTGATCCCTTTCTCTTGTTTCCTCCACTGTTCTACTTTCTGGTTTAGCTTTGCATTTTCTTGACCTTTTTCCTTGCCTACTGAATCCTGACTTTCTGCCTCAGGTGACATCAAAGATAAGCATGGTATGGGGATTTGGGAGCTTTACCTATAAAGATGAGCTTTCACTTTTGCAGCATATGAAAATAAGTTTTCACAGTCAACCAGTAAAAAAAACTATCAAGTTAAAAAAAAAAAAAGATTGTTTTTGGAAGTTCATATATGAACACTCCAGAGTCTACACACACACACACAAATATACATACACACACACTATTCTAGTTGTTGCTTCTAAGAGGACTTTTAGCAACAACCCATACCCTTGTTGGTATATTACAATTTAGTCCCTTGATCTTAGCTCCTTTAATGAGGGCCCCCGGGGTGCACCATTCTGATAACTGAGGAGAATTACATCTGGACATTGGTTCCTTTGCAGATTGAGTGAGCGAGAGGCTGCTCTGGAAGAAACCCACAGATTACTGCAACAGTTCCCCTTGGACCTGGAGAAGTTCCTTGCCTGGCTTACAGAAGCCGAAACAACTGCCAACGTCCTGCAGGATGCCACCCATAAGGAAAGGCTTCTAGAAGATTCCAAGGGAGTAAGAGAGCTGATGAAACAATGGCAAGTAAGTAAAGCTTTTCTACTTTGCCTCTTGTGAATCCATGTGAACAGTTCACAGCGTCGGTCTTCATAACTGATGTGCTGGGGACAAAGTAAAGTGGTTGTTTTATATGGCGTGATACAGTGCGGCATATGGCCAAGAAGGAAAGAGGCAGAGGGAGAAGGCAAAGTCATTTAGTATTTCATTTAACACCCCAGGCTTCCAAATGGTCCATGTTTTTTTCACCAGGGAAAACTTGCACGTAAAACCAGAGCTTTGGCCAAGGAGAAACTTTGCTCCAAGAAATAAATTAGGAATTGGTTTATTAAATGGAAAAAGTTGCCATTTTGGAGTGTTTATTTAATATTTTACAGGGAAAGCATCTGTATGAATTGTCTGTTTTATTTAGCGTTGCTAACTGAATCAGTTTCCCTTCATTACTTCCAAATACATTTTGAAATGTTAATCTGGCATTTTGTAGCTTTCTTCCCAACACGATCTGTAAAAAGAAAAATGAGATGGCTAAATTTGTCATAGTTAATGATCATACAATTTTCAGACAATTGTTTTTCCTAGAAACAAAAATTATTGCTATAAAATTTCATATGCATAAACAGTGAAAAGGGAAGTTTAGGGTAGTTTTGTCTAAATGACATCTTGGTTCAAGGAGGCTTCTTACGTTCATTCTCCGTGCCTGATATAATTTTCTGAACCATTATGAAGTGTTGTTATGTATAGTTGAGTTTTCTGACATGAAACAAGAACTTTACTAGTATCTCAAACTTAGAGTGTTAAAAACAATATGATCCAGGTTTTGGACTACTTTTTTCCATATATTTAAATTATGATGAAAAAGTGATTGTATATCCTAGCTTGAAAAATAATTCCACCGTCAGACCATAATAAGCAATGTTTCTTTCCTCGTTTTCCTTCTTTTTTTTTGTTTTGATAGGATACTTGATCTACTTTCCTGCTCTTGTGCATAGAGTTAATGACAGTGGCAATTCATAGCTTCTCAAATTCGTCGTTTGTGTCTTCCATGCTCCTTAGACCCCACTTGCTCCTCCACAATGTGTGTTGAATTAGTTTGATCATTGGTTCGTTCATCATAGTTTGTTAGAGCAACATCTGACTTTATCTTTGTAGATGTGTCCCATGGCTCTAGAATATAAAAGCAATGCAAAGTTAGATTTTTTTGGTAACTCTTAGATGAATGGTTAGAGAATATTCTGCTGCAACTTACTTATGATATTTTATAAACTTTTAGCTCTTCCTCCTTCTACATACCCATGAAGCTACCTCGAATTTTAATAAATATATGGGCTCACATATTCTCATCAGCTATGGTAGATAAAGAATAAAACTTCACGTGGGTTTTTTAGCAGATTAGTTTGAAAAGAAAGAATAATCCAAGAGACCATTTTATAATAAAGATTTGATAAAACATCCTTTAAATTAGTGAACAAGTCTGATTGAGGGCAAAGACACATCCATGTATCTACTATATGTTGTTATCTGCATTACTATACAATGAAAATTCTGAGAAACTGCAAGATTCTGAATCATTAAGAGAAAAAGTTGCCTTGTTTTTAAACTGTATCTCCTATGGGAGAATGGAGAAGAAACTACATTTTGTGTTTAGATCTCTGAGCTCCCTTTCAAAAACAGTTGAAAGTTATGCAGAGGACATTTTCTTAGCTTATGGTATATTACTTATAAAAAGTATTTGTTATTAAAAGCTATATAAAACTCCTCTAGAGTTCCTGAAAACCTTAGACATATCATTTTCCCCTTAACTACAATAGGACTAGCTGAGATCCCAACACTATTTTAAAATAGAGACAATTTTTTCATTCCCTCTGTGTTAATATTGGGTTTTCTATAAATTCCAGTTGCCTGAGGTTGAAACTACATTTTATGGATAGAAATGACTTTTATAGCCAGCTCTGATTTTCAGTTGGATGGCCGGATAACAGTCTTTTGCTGAAAGATTTGGCGATGTCATGGAAAAAATTCGAAATTACTAAAACTATTGATTATTGTTGTTAATGGTGCATTTCAAGTGATAGAATTGAATTAAGGTACTGGGGTTTAAAAGCAACAAATGGAAACGCCAAGATTGAAAATAAATATAACCACATATCTTAGGAGATTACATGCAATTTCAGTATTTCAGCTAAATGGAAGTCTTTGTTTTATTTCCCTTACAAAGATTTTTTTTATTTTGAACAAAAGGAATTTTCTATAATATGTGTGAAGGAAAAAAAGTATAATGATTCGCCTTTTCACTTTGTTTGAAGAAGCTGGTAGCATTATGTTCATTGTTTGATTCATGCTGTAGAGCGAAAGTAATTCTTACATATTAAAAAAGGAAACTCCAAATGCCTAGCCAGAACATCAGCTCTCCCAGCAGATTCCAATACATCTGTCCACCCGAAAGCATTGATGTTTTATTTTGTGAAAATGCTGCTGAATGGATACAGGGGCTGGCAGGGGGTTGGGGGGAGCCTTCACAAATATGCTTTTGCTCTATGACTGTCAATCAATTCTTCTATATATGGAGATTCCCCCCCCCCCCCAGCTCTTGCTAGAATGAGTATCACTGTTATTTACAATCCACTTCACAGGATGTTTAATTCTCTCAGCAATAATCACAATTCATGGGTTCTATAAGAATACATGTTTTATGAAGCATATGCTTCCTGAATGGAATTAATCTGAGTAATTTCACTCTGAAAGCCATTAAAATTCCTTCCTCATATTAGAAAAAATGCTTATTTAGTTTTCTTGGTAAAAGCAAGGACATTATAGTTGTCCTTATACTTCAGGATGAGGAGATTTTTCTTATAAATAGTGTTATTTCTGACAGTCTAACTGGAATGTTAAAGCCAATACATTTTTATAGAATATCATATAGAGCCCTGAGAGGTGACAGTCTGAGAATTTTTACATTGCAAATTTATCTTTAAAATGAAAAAACTGTATTCATAGTTGAATCACATTCTTCCTGTGTCCAAAACATTTCCACTTTGGGCCCCAGAGAATTAATAAAGATAGCCTCTGTTCCAAATTCTGACATAAAACCATCAATAACTATCTGAAAATGGGAAGCCTCTGTATCTTTGCTAATATTTCACAAGATTTCTGTCAATCTTAACTGATTCTCTAAGGACCCCTAAGAGATCATTGTAATACCAGCTTGTAAAGAAGGTATGTGGGTGTAGGTATATGTTGGGGAGAGATGCTCATAAAGGTGTAATTAGGATCTTTTTCCTGACAAGAGAAACTATGGAGTAATTAATATTTGAGATTCCTTCATCTGTGATCTGGATCTTGTCTCAGGCCATAGCTTTAAACCCAGTTTCTTGTCTAAGCTTGTTTGTTTTTACCCATATCTCTCTACCCAACCCCATCATAAAAGTTATCTCCTATTAAAGAAAACATTTCCAGAGAGCCTAGCTCGATAAACTTTGAATTGTACATCAGCGTGCACCTGTAAATTGATTAAGGAAGCTTATATTTCTAATACACTTTTGAAATTGGGGAAGTAACTTCCTCAGTGTTTCTCACAAAAAAAAATCTTGGCCCACTGGTTAATTCCAAAGGAAGAAGGAAGAATGCAATCTTAGTAACACAATTAGTATTCTGAATAAATTGGATTGTCATCTTTCTTGGGACATCTAAGAATAGAGAGGTAATCTGAGGTTCCCTAATTCTAAGAAAAGGAAACCCTCTGTGTATTCCTTTCCTTTGCTATAATTTGAACTGAGTTTTATACAATTTTCTATACTTCTTCTTTGGTGTCTAAAGAATATAAAAGTTAATCTTGATATTTTTCTTTTGCCTGGCAATGACTGCCTACTCTTTTGGATATGTAAAAACTTTTATATATATCATTTCCTCAAGAACTTTGATTAATCCATGAAATCTGTTAAGTGCCTAGTATGGCATGAGGACAACCACAAACATGATTACAGAGATGCTTTTCGAACACAGTTCAAAGTATTAGGTTGTATAATTTAATGAGTATCAATCCACAATTTTTATTTTTTTACTTTTATTTAACTTTTTTAAACCAAAAAAAAACTCCAGTTCATCCATTTCTTTTACCCCTATCTCTTGCAACCACCAATCTGTTCTCTATATCTGTGAGCTAATTTTGTTTTGTTTTGTTTTGTTTTTTAGATTCCACATATAAGAGAGATCATATAGTATTTGTCTTTCTCTGTCTGATTTATTTTACTTGGCATCACAATTTTTAAATAGAAAGGAATAAAATTAGCAGAATAGAATAGGAAATAACAGAGTTCATCACTCTTAAGTTAGGGTCAGGTTTTGTGTGTGTGTGTGTGTGTGTGTGTGTGTGTGTATAACTTTTATTTTGGCTGTGTATGTGTGTGAGAGAGAGGGAAAGAGAGAGAAAGAATGAGAATGTGCATACTGGATATATTCAAAAGCCTCTGTATTAGAATAGACCTCTGCCTTTGTAATGCTTATATTCCAGAGATCAAAATACGTATGGTATGCTAAAGCAAATTATAGTAGTGTGACGAGTATTAGAGTAGAGAGCTAGACTGGGTCTAGTGAAAACAGATGATTAAGCTTAAGCCTTCCAAAGAGGCTAGAAACTCACTAGAACAGTGTTTTCCCATCTTCCTTATATATTGGAGGGTTTTTTTAAGATTTATTCATCTATTTGAGAGGGGAGGGGCAGCAGGAGTGGAAAAGAGAGAGAGAGAGAATTTCCAGCAGACTTCCCACTGAGCATGGAGCCCAATGCAGGGCTTAATCCCAGGACCCTGAGATCATGAACTAGCCAAAATCAAGAGTAAGATGCTTAGCCGACTGAGCCACCCAGGCACCTGAGGAAGAGCTTTTAAAAATGCTAATTCCTTGAATCCACCCCCTAGAGATTCAAATTGGATTGATGGCAGCATGTACTGTCCATGATTCTGATGTCTAACCAAGGCTGAAAACCTCTGCTCAGAGTACGTTAGAAGAATGTATTAGGACCTAGCTAGGTATACAGAGTTGAAAAGAGAATTTTTGGCAAAGTCAATACCATGTTCAAAGTCCTGGACATTGTGAGAGTTTGAGAATCTAAAGGTACTTGTCTATGATGGGGGTATGGTTGTTCCAAGAACTGAGATCAGAAAGGTCAGCTGGGGCTAAATTATGTGGAAAAACAGCAGGGTATAGTAAATAGAGTACCAGCCTTCTAAGCAGAAAGACCACTTATTCTTCCACTTGTTGCCCCTAACTTCTACGTCTTAATTATATTTTTCTATACAGTGGGCATATTTTGAGGATTAAATAATAGGATACATGTAAAATTCCCTCTAGGGGGGCAGAGTGTTAGACTCAGAGGGCTCAGTATGTGTAAGCTGTCTTTCTATCCCACTTGTCATCTACCTTAAAAGTTGGGACTTTATCTGTAGTCTATGGGAAGTCACAATATGGTTTTAAACAAGGAAATAAATTAACCGGACTTACATTTTTGAAAGATTGACTCTGGTAGGTGAGAGAAGAATTGGAAGGATATAAAACCTGTCCAGGAACAACAGTTAGAATATTCCTTCTGCACTATTCCTAGTAAGAAATAAGGTACTGAGGTTGAACAAGTGAAACAGATATGTGAGCTATTTGGAGGTAAAAGTCAACATTACAATGGATGTTACAGGAAGCAGAGGTGAGGAAGCATGGGAGATAGGATGAGGAGCCACTGCTTACCACTTGGCATGACCAAGTGCCTTCATGGAGTCGTAGAATTCAAGAGGGGAACCAGCTGTGGGAAGAGAAGTCAAGAATGTATTCAGTTTTGAGATGTCTGTGAGTCATAGAGGTGAAACTATCATCTCCTTAAAGCAATTGCAAATATGGATCTAAAATTTGGAAGAGATATAGGTTCTCAGTTGAAGATACAAAATTGAAGGACGTTAGCATGGCAGCCAAAGAAATACATGATCTTACACACAAATCATCACTTGATTTTCTCTACGGCCCATTCAGAAATACACTCAAAGGTCACCAAAATACCACTTACTCCAGTACAGAATTGGTATTAAGTGATGCCATTTTCTATGCTATTCAAAGGAGCATAGCTATGGGGATGCTTTTAATGGTTTAACCTTGAAAAAAGGCAAAGAACTAGCAACGCTTTGGTGTAAAATTCATACCTTGGAACAAGTAAAAGTATTTGGGTAATGTATCCAAGATCTTCAAAAACCTTCCAATAAGGACAGTTTGTTTCTTCTTTTACATGAACAGGGAAGATTTTATGTTTTCCTCTTATTCTCATGTAGCTACTATAAAAAGGTCACATATGTTCACAGTACTATGAATGGTAGTACTTAGGAAGAGATTCAAGAGTCACATGCTTGTCATCTTACTATATTCAGAACTTTGTCATGTTCCAGGTTTGGACCCTCAAATTCCTATAGATCACAG
Organism: Canis lupus familiaris; assembly: GCF_011100685.1. Lineage (NCBI taxonomy): Eukaryota > Metazoa > Chordata > Mammalia > Carnivora > Canidae > Canis > Canis lupus. Next base: position 26,932,485 of record NC_049260.1, on the reverse strand, counting down.
AAATAATCCAAAAAGAAATAGTGAAATAATTCAAAGTTTAGAAGAATGAGTTGGGCAGCCCAGGTGGCTCAGCAGTTTAGTGCCGCCTTCAGCCCAGGGCGCGATCCTGGAGACCTGGAATCAAGTACCACGTCGGGTTCCCTGCATGGAGCCTGCTTCTCCCTCTGCCTGTGTCTCTGCCTCTCTCTCTGTGTCTCTCATGAAAGGATAGGTAGAATCTTTAAAAAAGAAGAAGAAGAAGGAGGAGGAGGAGGAGGAGGAGAGGAGGAGGAGGAAGAAGGAGTCAATGAGGACAAATGTTCAAGACTGGTGTTTTATCTCCTATGAAAAGGAAAACTAAATATAGAAGATAAGAATTCATCTTTGCCCAATGATGGAAAAATAATCAATTTAATGGAATATAAGCATAGTTGATTAAAGGGGTTCTAACATTCTGGACCATGTTACCATGGTCTCTTATGTGTGTTAACATGTTAATTGAATGTATTGAAAACTTTAGAACCTAATTGTTCTGGATATTGCCATTAAAATTACCTGTTATCCAGAATGATACAAGGAAAGCGCTAAATTGAATAGCATTATGATTCAGTTATAGGATTTTGTAATTTTACATATATAAACCAAAAGAAAGGGATCCCTGGGTGGCGCAGCGGTTTGGCGCCTGCCTTTGGCCCAGGGCGCGATCCTGGAGACCCGGGATCGAATCCCACATCGGGCTCCCGGTGCATGGAGCCTGCTTCTCCCTCTGCCTGTGTCTCTGCCTCTCTCTCTCTTTCTCTCTGTGATTATCATAAATTTAAAAAAAAAATAAACCAAAAGAAAGGCCCACATTGGAAAGAGGACACCATGAATACTGAAAAGTCAATTTTGATAGCCCCTAATAACCATTGTCTTTTATTCCTCACAGAGCTTTTGTGAGGATCTTATATGGTAATAAATATAAAAGCACTTTGAAAAAGCTTTCTTCAGGTGAAAGATCTTTATTAATGATATGAATTAACATTAGACAAAAGTCCAACTGAATATATAAAACTAATGTTGTACTCTTTAAAATCAATGGATCAAAGTTATATTAATTAATGAGAATAATGATTGCTAAATTTTTCATTTTTTATAACTGACAAGCACTTTTACTTTCATTTTCTAATATTCTCACTGAAAACCTCTGGTATTGCTACTATTATTATTTTTATTTTCAGTTGAGGAGGGTAAGATTAAAGAGGTTCAGTAATGTAGCTATTGCTACTTCTTTGAAAATTAACTAATTTGAGTTTTATCATACTAGGTTGGGGGGGAAATAATTAAAAATAAAAGCCAATGAAATAAATGTTTAGTTTTCTGAGATGAATAATACAATGTATGCATCGAATTATTAGGATAGGTAATGATAATAACTCACTTAAAAAATATTACTGTATGCCAGGCAACGTACTGGGTGCTTTGCTTGCGTGATGTACTATCATCCTATCCTTCTTACAGGTGAAAAAAAAATCAAAGCTTTGAGAGATTGGGTAACTTTTCCTCTCCTATACAGAGGAGTCAGTTCTTTGAACTTAAGTTTGACCTTCTGACCTTCGACTCATCTTACTTCGCTACCCATTACTCTAAACTGACTCAACCTTCCAGGCAAAAACCCAAGATAACCATAAGCAATTCTGAAATAGTTTACTTAATAGGAATCTGTTGATTAATGGAAGTATTCCTACTTCTAAACATCCATCTTCTCTTTACCTTTTTCAGTCTAGTTTCAACATTGACCTCTCAACTGAAAAGCTTCTCTGTGAAACCTACATGACTTCTAAATGCAAATGCTTTCACCAAGTCTTTCCTGCCCGAGAAATCACATCGCTTGTGATTGTTGCCCACCAATTTTTGGAGGAAATGTCCTATCTTTCGACTTGCTGGCGTCTCGTATTCTACTGATTTTCCCCTACCACTCTACTCATTCTTCTTTCTTTGCCTGAGGACTGATTCTGGGCTGTCTTTTCTGCCTTCATTAATCTCATTCTTGGCATTCAATGGTCAATAGTTACTAAGTGTGGTTTGTGTTATAGGTATTAGACTAAGCAACTGTCTTTCATCTTCCTTTAAACCAATTATTTGAAGATTTTTATCTCTTTCCCATATCAGTCCCATATTTCTTACTGTATGTGGGTCATTTCTTACTCAGATGTCTCACAGATAGCACAAGTGTGACCCAATGGGCCATACCTTGTATACTGGGTCTTTATCTCCTATCCCGCCATTCATTATACCACTATCTTTTCAAGTCAGATTTCAACTCAAAAGTCCTTCTACAACTCTTCATTTGCCCCACTTTCTAGTTCCTTTTCAAGATCAATATCTCCCCCCAATCCTTTATACCTGTTGCTTTCTCTCCAGTTTCCTAATCACTACTGGAATTCATGCTCTTAGAATCTTTTCCTGCTCTCTGCTCCTTTCTGCCCACTGCATGGTTGTAGTCCGGTTTATAGATTGATATTTGAAATTAAACTTCCTCAAGCATATCTTGGATTGTAAATAGTTTAGAAATTCCTTGCAGGGAGAGATTTTATCTATTTTATTCACGTGTATATTCCCATTGCCCAAGACAGCACCCAGCACATGATAGGCACTCAACAAATATTTGTCAAATGAATGAAAGAATATAAGGTCCTTCTGTTCAAACATATTTTATGACTTCTCGCACCCTTCAGAATATTCTGCACACTCCTTCACCTGGCCCTCCAGAATGAGCTCCCAATCTCAATTTCTAATCTTATTTATTTTTCCTCTCCATGTACCCTCCCTCAACTCCTTCAAAAATACACAGCTAGCTAGTCTTCTTTGCTTCTTTTGATGACTTTGTTTCTTGTCTTGGGATTCCTTTTCCTCATCTCAATTTACTCTGATGCTACCTACTTGTTGAGGAAAGCAATATTGAAATCCTCCCTTCTTCCATTAGCCCCTAGCTGGAAGACATCTTGCCTCCCTCCCAATTTCTGTAGTTATTTCTCTACACTTTATATGAAGTTTAGTGCTTTCTGTACTGTATCTGAAAGGCTGGAGAGAATAGTTTTTAATAGTATGGGCTTTAAAGCCTGACTGCCTGGGTTTAAATTGTGCTTCTGATACTCACTGACCATGGACACATTTCTTAATTGCCCTCAGTTTACACAGCTATAAATCAGGGGTAATGATAATGTCTGCCTCATCAGGTTGTTGTGAGGGTGATGCAAATTAACACATGTGAAGTGCATAAAACAGTATTTGACAGATAGTAAGAAACCAGTTAAACATAGCTAGTATTATTATGTTATTACTATTATCACCTGATAATATTATCACCTGATAATAGTACTAATACTATATATAGAAATGCCTTATATATACATATATATTTTATAAGCAAATTTTTGTATTGCTTATTTCACTATAGACTCTTTATGGCCACAATTCATTTTATTTGAGTGAGAAACTACTTAATAAGAATGAATGAATGAAACTATCCAAAATATTGGCACAAGACTACTGTAACTCTGATTTTTAAAAAACAAAACCAAGGGATGCTTGGGTGTCTCAGTGGTTGAGCGTCTGCCTTTGGCTCAGGGCATGATCCCGGAATCTCGGGATCGAGTCCCACATCGGGCTCTCTGTATGGAACCTGCTTCTCCTCCCTCTGCCTATGTCTCTGCCTGTCTTGTGAATAAATAAATAAAATCTTTAAAAAAAAACAAAAAGCCTTGTTTTGTCTGACCAAGGACAGATTAATAATCTTCAATAGATTTTAATTCTTAGATGTCAATATTGACATGATTGAAAAACTCTAAATTCTTCAGATACAAACCTTAACACCCTCATTCTTGAAAATAAACATACTCACTGAAAATTAAAAAGAGATATTTTATCATTTGTAATGCCCTCCTTGAAGGAAAATATTAGCTTATATGCTTTTCTCTTTCAACCAGACACCAGGTGTTAAGATTCCCTAAAACACACTTTAGTAAGAGCAGTTTGTTTTTTCCAATGTCACCGACATTGGAAGCCACATCAGTGGCTTATAGCTATGTTAAAAAATTAATGAAATTGTTTCATTTTTTAAAAGATTTTTATTTATTCATTTGAGAGGGAGTGTGTGGGCGTGGTGGGGGTGGAAAGAGGCACACAATGGGGAGGTATAGAGGGAGAGGGAGAAGCAGACTCCCCACTGAGCAGGGAGCCTAACTCAGGGCTCCATCCCAGGACCCCAAGATCCTGACCTGAGCCAAAGGCAGATGCTTAAGAGACTGAGCCCCCCAGGTGCCCCAATAAAGTTGTTTTAAATGTAACCTGTGAGGCAGTAGCACTGGAGACGATGAGAAGGCTGGGACTATTCATTTAACTATCTTTGATCCCCGTCAGAACTTAGACAAGATCTGTTAATCTTTCAGGCCTTCTTCTCCAAACAAGAATAGAAAAGGTCCAGCAAAGTCTGAGCACAGAAAAAGTCAAAGAATTTCATATCACTTTCTCCTCCTCCCTTTCTCCAATGTCTAAGGTTTTTTTGTTTTGTTTTGTTTTTGTTTTTTGTTTTGTTTTGTTTTTTGAGGATTAGTGGTCTTTAAGAGGAGACTTCCTAGGCAAAAGAAGATAACTCCATTATGTGATGGGTAGCAATGTACCCACTTCCAGTTGGAAAATTCTAAAAGCGTGAATTAGTAGGACTCAAATAAAAGGATGTTCAATCTTGTATTTACAAATTATTTTTGAAATGAACTTTGTTAGTGTCTTTTTTGTGCCTTTCATAATTCTGATAATAAAACATTCCAGGTATTAGTCAAAGATGAATGGTATTCAAAATAATTTAGGTTACCAGCATGTGATTCTCATTCCACATGAGGTCCATTTGCAGTTTACATGGTTTTCTAAATTACATTAAAATAAAATGTCAAAAAGTTCACATCTTTTTTCATTTTTAATGGCATCAATCTTTGAAGAAAGGTTATTGAGCAAAGGTCTATGCATAAATCAGCCATTCCCCATAGAGGTAAAAGAAGCCATTACACCTGGTTATGAAAGAGAGTTTCATGAATGTGAGAGAAATAAATCATTCCCCACTGGAGATCATATTAGTCGAGATGGAAGAATGTCTATTTCCTGATACTGAGAAAGCTACAAATTACTTTTGTTTGCTCCTGTATCCGTGGTTGTCCTTGAGAGGTGTATTAACAAGTTGACTCTTCAATATTATTATTATCATGACTTAACAATGATATGAGTCTTTATAAATATAATCTTTAAATTCTCTAAAGATTTTAGTTTCTCCTCTCTAATTTCTATTCACTTCCAACACATTTTAAAATACATTGTTCCTTGGGAGTTACAGAAAAAGTTCTCTGCAGAAAGCAGAATTTCCCCTCCTCTCAGGGGCTGACCACATTTCACTTCTATCCTTTGCTCTCAATTCAACAATTCAATATTGGATTCAATTCAAGGCTGTGGCCCCAAATAGAATGAGACCTGGATATTTATGAACTGCTTGACCAGGCATTCTTCCCAATGATTTACTCCATAAATTCTATTTTTAGTTTTTACAGTAGTTTCACAAATGGTTGGAAAACTGTTGTACATTGCAGTTTTAAAACATGGACTGAGTACAGATAGCATTTTTACTGGCTGTGGGAGAGTGTTGACATTTCCTGTTTGGGAGAAAACGATGGTCATTATTTGGAGGCAACCATTGAACTTATTAGACAACTCTAAATTCATCTCCCACCCCTGACATAAAAGAAATTTTTATATTCATGCAATGTATACACATAGGAAAAACATACTTTTTAAAAAAGATTTTATTTATTTATTCATGACACACACACACACGCATGCACACACACACACACAGAGGGAGAGACACAGGGAGAGGGAGAAGCAGGCTCCATGCAGGGAGCCTGATGTGGGACTCGATCCCAGATCTCCAGGATCACACCCTGGGCTGAAGGCGGTGCTAAACCACTGAACCACCCAGGCTGCCCAGGAAAAACATACTTTTTGAGTGGATTCCCAAATATGACTTTTAAGGTCAGCCATTGAGAAGTAGACCTGCCACAGAACAGTGAAGAGGTTTGAGGATCAGAAGATGGATTAGGGCTGTGCTTGGCCCCAAAGAGGACTTGATAGTGGAAGGACTAGGGGCAGGACAACAGGGACATCTAGCCAAGGAGGTAAGGGATATAGTTAAGGTAAGTACAGAGTTCTTTGGTCTCCCAGGGGAGGGGCACCTCCTGCAAATCTTCTGGGGAGGGCCAGGGAAGGTATTCTGGTAACCCTTTGCTACATAACAAATCAGTCTAAAACGTAAGGGCTTAACATAGTTTTACATGTTTTGCATGTGAATCTACAGTTCAAGCAAGGTCAGTGGGGATTGCTTGTCTCTGCTCCTTATGATATCAGCTGAGGCAGGTCAACTGGCTGTTGGAGGATCTACTCCCAACCGGGCTCACTCACATACCTGGCAAATGGGTGCAGGCTGTCAGTTCCTCTTCACGTAGGCCTCTCCAGGGGGCAGTTTGGGCTTTTTCACAGCATAATCACTGGGTCCCGAGAGCAGCCATCCCAAAGGACAAGAAGCTGAAGCTGCTAGTTTCTTAAGGCCTGGGCCAAAACCTAGCATAGTTTTATGTCTGTCTTTGTCATGTTCGTCGTCGTCTTCGTCGTCGTCTTCATCTTCGTCTTCGTCTTCGTCATTTTCTTCTTCTTCTTCTTCTTCTTCTTCTTCTTCTTCTTCTTCTTCTTCTTCTTCTTCTTCTTTCTTCTTCTTCTTTCTTCTTTCTTCTTTCTTCTCTTCTTCAGCAGAGGTGGGGACATGCAGAGGGAGAGAGAGAGAATCTCAAGCAGGCTCCACATGCAGCACAGTGCCCAACTTAGGGCTCCATCTCACAACCCTGAGATCATGACCTGAGCCAAAATCAAGAGCCAGATGCTTAACCAACTGAGCACCCAGGCACGCTTGTCTGTCACATTCTTTTGGTCAAGCCAGCACAGAGCCCAGATCTGAGAAGATGGGACATGAACTCCACCTTTGCATGGGAAGATGTCAGAAAATTTGGGGGCCATTGTAGAAAGCTACCACAAAGAGCCTCTTGTAAAAGATACTGAGCTGAATATTAAATACAAGTAGGCACTATCCAGGTCAAAAGAAAAGGTTCTCTTTGCCCAGAATAACTTTTCTGTCCTACTCTACCTGGCTAACTCCTACTTCAGGCCTTGGTCAACCTACCTTCTCTTGGAAACATCATCTGGCTTTGCCCCAGGGTAGAAAATTGGATATATACCAGTGTACTGATGTTTAAAAATTTTAAGCTTTTCCCCTCTCCTACAACAGAACATATATCAAATAACTTCCCTTCTAACTTAAAAGCTGTAAAATACTCATGGGAGTAACTATATAAAATAAAAATAAATCTTAAGTACCATGAAGTATTTTTCAAATAGCAGTGTAGATGCCTACATTTTTACTTCCCTGTTTGCTTTCTCTGCTCTTTGCCCCAAGGTACATTAATAGTCTCAGGTCTCAGGGACACCAGTGCGTACCAATTAATTTTCAGAATGTATCTGTTAATAATCTCATCTGCACAGTTCTCCTCGCTAATCTGGGCACAAGATAGCCCTAAGGAGGTCTTAGTTTCTCTGTTCAATCCATCTCTCCTATCATTCTTTTAATGTGTCTGTCTCTGTTTGTCCGTCTCTCTCATTTCACATTTCTTTTTGTTTTCAAGTGACTTTCAACTAGGCAGAAAATGCATTTCATGTCTATGTGCCTGCCTCCAGGCTCTATCTATTTCACTCACTGAGGACTGCCCTTCCTGAATTCTTTCTTTCATTTAGCAGCCTCTGTTGAAGCTGGACAAATGATAGGACCTCATTTCTTAAAGAGCCAGAACACTGTCAGGAGCAAGCACTTCAAAGGATTCAGCAAATCACAGCATGAGCTAATATGGATAGATCTTGAAGGCATTCTGCTAAGTGAAATAAGCAAGCACAAAAAGATCAAAATTGTTTCATTCCACTTATGAGGTACCTGGAATAAGTATATATAACAAATTTGTAGAGACAGTCAAATAGTGGTTACAGCGGGTAGGGGATGGGGGTTGAGGGGATTTGTGACTTACTGTTTAATGGGTACAGAGTTTCAGTTTGAAAAGATGAAAACATTCTGGAGATAGATGGTGATGATGGCTTTACAGCAGTGTAAATATACTTAATGCCACTGCATTGGACATTTAAACATTGTTAAAACGGAATTTTATGTGTTTCGTCACCATAGAAAAAGAAAAAAGTGACCTAACAGATTGTTGAGGGACTCTTTATAGAAGTAATACATTATCAGAAAGTACAGTGGGTCTTATTTTACAGGTCAAGAGATGGAGTTTCTGATCTTGACCACCAACTTGTGTGATCTTGGGGAAACTAGTGGCATAATCTAATGTTTATCTTATGGCAAATGATGAAGCTAAACAAAAGAAATGTTTCTCCAAGTTCACAAACAACCTGCACCATCTTTACTTGGAAAGTTTATTTAAAATGCAGTGTAAGAAGCTGGCTCTCCAGGGATGAGCCAGGGAATCTGCATATTTAAAGGGCCCCCAGGTGGTTCTTGTGCACATTTAAATTTGAGAACCACTGGACCAGATGCTTGCTTAAGGCCATTTCAGGCTCTGAAATTTGATAAATTTTGATTCTGCAGGGTAGATTCTCTGTGCTTATGCAGGAGAAGGAAATGAAGAAAATACTAGACTTTCTGTTTGTGTTGGAGAATTTTTCATTTGATATCTTCATCTTCAATGTGCCTAGCCAGTCAGGAATAGTATTGTTTATTCCTCCCACTGTTTTGGAGAGGCTTGGGGAAAAGGATAAGCCAGATGGTACCAAAGAAGATTTACATTACCATTTTCTTTCCTTTTCCCTTTGCATATTATATAAAACTGCCCATGCCTCCATGTGAGCCATGATCATTAATTTAATGTTATGATCTAATGGCTCATGACATTAAATTATAACTTAGCCCAACATGACCAAATTACAGTATTAGAAGGAGAGTTTCTTTTTTCAGGTTGATTTCTATACCTTAAACCAATGGTATTATTTGCTAGATTTTTGATAATCATGTCTCAGCCTTGATTTAAGGAATCTTCTCTCTTTTGTAGAAATGCATTTGTTAAACAAGACCTGGGTAATAATCAATTCTCAAAAATACCATTGAGAAAAGGAAAAAGAGTCTTGCTTTGTTTCAGGATGTGTGTGTGTGTGTGTGTGTGTGTGTGTGTGTATGCGCATGTGCTTACAGTACTGAAATAGATTCTGTCTGGGACTATATAAAAGAGAAACAGTGAAGAAGTCTGATAGTTGTCATATACACTTGATGATGAATGAAATATCTAAGTATTCTTAGAAAGGCGCATAAACCCTTCAGCTATATTTTATTAACCAATCAGTAAGGTCCCAACCACATTTGTCTTGAATAAATAGTTTTACACCTGTAACTTTATGTTTGTTCTCCTTTTGTAAATGGGCTCAAAAAATAAAGTTTGTCATTCTTGGTTAATTCAAGAAGAAAACTTTATTTTGAACAGGTTTTTGTTGTTTTGCTTATTTGAGCTTTGTTCCTCAAATCTACTTTTTTACATATAAAATATTTGGTGTTATAAAGGTGATTAAAATTGAAAATAATTAATTGATCTACCAGAGAGAAAGAGAGAACGAGCAAGAGAAATGTACAAACCACACCCTTTCCTCTTTTTATAGAATCCACCAGGCCACAGGAGGAAAGGCCTAGTAAAATAAAGGAAAAAGAAATATGGTAGAAAGTTCTGCTGCTGCTTTCACCAAATGTGATACCAAGAAGTCTGAGACAAGTTGTGGCAGAATTTAGGCTCAGTAAAACTCAGGCAATTGACCTGCCCTGTGAGAATCTCAAAATGAGTTTAGGTAGAGGCACAGGAGTTGAAATCCAATAATATATGCAACAGTGATCACGCCAGAATTGCACATAGAAAGCAAATTAGTACTCTAATGGAGAAGCCAAATTGAAATACATTCTCGGAGCAGATTTTCAAACACATTCTTCTACTTTTCTGTTTACAAAAATGGAACACCACCAGAAAAACAAGAATTCATAAGACAAGATTTAAAAAATTGGAATTCTAAGGGGAAAGATAGAACAAGTATGCGCATGTGCACACATGGTGATGAAAGAGTATTTTGCCTGTGTGGTGTATCTGATTGAGAAGTCCCTTTGCTTCAGGCCTTCTCAAGGAAGTGACTAATTCTCATGATGTGAGATACTTTATCTTATATCATGTTGGAAAAGAAAATAAATTTACCCAAAATCCTTAAGGGCAGTGTTGTATTATTATTCCCATATAATATGTTCTCTTCAAAAGATAACTCCAGAGTTAGGTAAGACAGGACTTGTGACTCAAATTGCATGCTCCACTCCCTGCACTAGAAATTGCATCAATCTGTCTGTACTCACAGAACACTGCTAGAGAATTGCTCCAAATGAAAGATGTGTTTGAATCTTTATACAAAAAAACTAAAAAAGATGAAGAAGATGATGATGATTTATTTCTTAAATCTAGGAGCAGGTTAATCACTAATGAAATTAATAATAATAATACAGAGCAGTCAACAAGCACAGGAAAATGCACAGCAACATTTACACCCTAAAGAAGTAAGTCAGAGATATAAATAAGTACACAGCATTCTTGTGTTCTACAATATATTATCTGCTTTAAAGAAACTCTTCTATAGTTGTAGTAGGCTGAATGGTTACTCTAGTTCTTCCTCCCATTCTACAGCCACAACCTCAAGATTGCCTCCCTATGGATGGAGTGTACCTTCCAACCCCTGGCCTTAGGTCTTAGCCATGTGATTTGCTTTAGCAAACAATAGGTGAGCAGAAATGATGGTGTGCTAGTTTGAAGCCTAGGCCTTAAGAGACCTTGCATTTTCCTTTTGTGCCTCTACTACACGTACAAGAAGAACATGCACCATCTAGGCAGCTCATCTCAGAAGGATGACTGGCAGGGCTGCACAAGCCATGGATATCCAGGAGAAAAGATGGCTGTGGTTTGAAACCATATGCACCATTCAGCATTACTGTGACAGTAGCTAATTGAAACAGCAAATAAACTGTTGTTTTTCCTGAATATCTGTTGAAAACTAATAATATCAGCCATCTTGGTGATCAAAATATAAAGTCTGTGTTTTATTTTTTTTATTTTTTATTTTTTTATTTTTTAATTTATGATAGTCACAGAGAGAGAGAGAGGCAGAGACAGGCAGAGGGAAAAGCAGTCTCCATGCACCGGGAACCCCATGTGGGATCCGATCCCAGGTCTCCAGGATCGCGCCCTGGGCCAAAGGCAGGCGCTAAACCCCTGCGCCACCCAGGGATCCCCCCAAAGTCTATGTTTTAAATTTAATGGTTCACTGTTGAATATAATTTTTTTAAAAACTGGATCTTCCCTTATCTGGTGATGTCATTATATTAGCTTATATATCATAGGTACACAGTTTATTTCTGTTTATTTACAAGTAACATTGGTTATGATTGGAAACACTGCCAACCTTAGGGGGATACACACATGTCTGTACTAAGTTAAAGAAAAAAACTCCTTACATCAAAGTATTGCATAATAATATGCTTCATTTTAATACTTCATGCATTCCCAGGAGAGAGTGAGTGATATTTGGTTTTGCGAGAGAGATAAAAATAATGAACATTACCATCTGGTTTAACCATTGTGGTGATACGGAATTGTAGTTGTGTTAATTACCCTTGTGGTTTGTCTTCATAGAGATAATTATATGTGAAATTCCTTTCCAATTTGTTATGTAATATTAGAAATACTTCTAAAATTGACATGGATTTATTATGTTATCTTGTTGGCATAATCATTAACACTAAACCCATAGATCTATTAAATGTTTAAAAGCTATAGTATTCAAAACAAGATATTGTGAAAAGAGATTTTTGAAATAATACTTTTTGCATGCCTTTTGAATAAATGGATTATTCAGTATTTCTTCATGTTTAGTTCCTGAATCTAAGTCATACTTTCTATTTAAAAATAGATGTCAGCTGAAGACAACCAGGCAATGGATTTGTCTTGACAACAATCTTTTTATATATTCAGACTTCATTTATTATTAGACATGTCTGGTTTTGAAAATTGGTGTTTCTTTACCTTTCTGAATTTAGGGAAATGGCACAAGAGAATAACATTAATTTCCTCTGCCATTTTGGCCAAATCAAATTTGAGGCTTTCCAGAGACATTGTCTAATCAATTCGAAGAGACATTTGAAAAGATCCCTGTTAATCTATCTTTAAAAATGAATTAGTGGCATAAACTGTTACTGGGTGACTTTAGGTACAATTGTAATTTTTAGTAATCCTGAGAGAAGATGCAATGTCTTCTTAAATGTCACAAGTGTGATTATTCAAAATTCTGTGTGATTGGTCCCCTGCAAGTCGTCCTGACGTCATTTTTCCTAGGGGAATTTTGTTCCAATATTTATAGCAGCTGCAGCCATAACTATTTCTGTCTTATTCCAGTCGTAGGTATTACTCTATTATTCACATACCTATATTGTGGTCTAAAGAATAAGCAGACTTCATATTCTAGAGGAAGCACCAGAGGAAATGAAAGGATGTTTGATGTGGATCTGTATATTCCACATTATCTTTGGTGGGTTCTCGGAATTAGCTGAGTAATGCCTTACTTAAAGAAGGAAGGTCAGCTGATATCTCTTGCTGCTCCATGTTCCATGTCGTGAGTGTTATTCCTGTAGAAGAGGAGTAGAGAGTGGGAAGAAAATGAAATCTGTCAATACTGTGAATATATAAATAATAAAAGTGGCAGTGGGACTGATTAATTCTGAATCATCTTTATAAAATGACTGGAGTCGTGAAAATGCTCAGTCTGCACAGCTGATTGGGAAATGTATGCAATCTGTTGATCAGAATTCATTTGTGGATGCTCTCTTCTAGAGATTGATATACCAGAGGTCTTAAAAACATTTTGGACCCCATGAAAAAGGAAAACAGCAGACCTGGGAGATTGCAATTTAAAATGGAAGGAAGTGTTTTCCCACCTTGGCCACAACTTGCAAGCAAATAATTGATACAAATAAGTCAAAATGTAGTTTAGTTTCACAGAATAGTTTTGGAAATATTCTGAAACACTAATTTCAGAATACTGCCAATCAATATATACTTGTCATTTGGTGAGAAAATAAAAAGCTAAATTCTTGGATCATTAAGTAGAAAATTTAGCAAAAATAAGTGAAAGCTGTAGGTTTAGTTTGATGATCCTATGAAGAAAAATATATTCACCATTGTTTGGTCTTTTCATCTTAGGTAGTATATACATATGATTTTATTTTTATAACTAAAGCAACCATGTTGTGTTTTTATAGGTATTTTAACAATAGAAGTCCTCTGAGCTAACTCAATAATAATCAATCTGCATTTTGTGTTATTTATTTCTTTGTGATGTAACCAAAACTATGACAGAAACTTAATTAGTAAGATCAACTTACAAACCTGTGTCATTCACAAAATTGTGTTTTGAGAGTTCTTAATTTAAGTATTATTATGTTCCTTAAACCATGCTACATTGTTTTTTGTTTTGTTTAATGCATAGGATTTAAAATTTTGTTTTTTGAAGTTTTTTCTTTTAAAACCACATCATCAACATCCATTCTTTGCTGCTCCATTCAGCTGGTAAAATAAGTAAAATACCTAATCTGTTTCTAAGGATTTGTTTCTTATCTATGGTGTAAAGTTAAGACTAACCTATGGTATGTATTTTCTAAATAATATTAGGGTACTTAAATTACCTATGCCTGGGATTACCATATTCATTGCTCAATTCATGATCTCAAGTGACCCATCCAATGCAGATATATTTTTAAATGACTCATTTAGAGGGATCCCTGAGTGGCTCAGTCAGTTAAGTGTCTGACTTGGGCTCAGGTCATGATCCCTTGGTCCTGGGATTGAGCCCCTCTTCAGGCTCCCTGCTTCTCCTTCTATCCCTCTCCCTTGCTTGTGCTCGTTCTCACATTCTCTCTTTCTCTCTCTCTCAAATAAGTAAAATCTTCTTTTAAAAAAAATGATTAATTTAGAGCAAGAAATACAGATATTTTCATGTACTAGGCTATTGGGAAAACCTAGCAAATGATTCTATTTTTCAATCTCACAAAATATTATCCATCCATATCTAAAAACTTAAAATTGAACTTAGTATTCTACTTTTTTGTGTGTCTAGAAAAAAAACATCTCCTTGTAAAAATCAATTAAGATATGAATTTTCAAATTAAAAAAATTGTGATTTACCATCATTGTGTTACCATTTATTTTGGGAGTCTAACAATAGTTTTTCTTAGGTTATTGGTACATTTCATGTTCTTTGAATTCAATGTGTGTATTTAAGTGTGGATGGTAATTTGAGCTTGCTAAAATCTCAAATTAATGGAAATGATGGGGAGTATATGACAACTTTAGTGATTCTTATGAAGACCATGCTTTACTGAAGGATATAAGCCTAGCAGGGCATGGTCAGAGAAAGAGTCAAGGTCCGGACACCTGGGTATCTCAGTGGTTAAGTGTCCACCTTTGGCTCAGGGCCTGATCCTGGGGTCCTGGGATCGAGTCCCATATTGGGCTCCTCACAGGGACCCTGCCTCTCCCTCTGCCTGTGTCTCTGCCTCTCTCTCTGCGTCTCTCATGATAAATAAATAAAATCTTTAAAAAGAAAGAAAGAATCAAGGTCTGGTCAGCCATCTCTCCCCAAGGGTTACAAGCTGCTATTCAAGTTTAAACTTTTCCAAACCTGCACAAAAGGGCCTAAGACCCTTTGGCTGAGGTTATCCTTATCATTTCCTTGGTTTGGGCTACCAAGATTTGTACTTTTACTCATTTCTGAATCAGACTTATTAAATATAGTCTAAACAAAGCATTCTGCTTTACTATTTTAACTAACCTTAATATTAATATATACCCAAAATAACTTAAGCAATTATAAAAAGCAGTTTTAGGCTTCTCATATAAATGCGTCCCTTAGAAGTAACCTCTTGGAAAGTACCTAAAGTGAAACTTTTATTAATGACTGTACATTACCCCACCTATAGCCACCAGAGTCTGACAAGAACCAGAAGTGATGATGCCTAGTGGGTCTTGGTTTCTGAACTTGATTGTTTTTCCTGTATGGCCTTTTTAATTGCATTATTTGTCACTGGTCAAAGTTACAACTGGTGAGCTCTTTAAGTATTGAACTTCAAAGAAAAAAATAAATGCATACCAATTCTTTTTTTAATCTTTAGTATTTAAAATTCATATACCCAATTGGTACTTAAAGGGAAAATATGCTGAGGAACAGTTTGATTGTAAGACTGTATAGAATATACATCTTCCATCCTATTGAAACAACTCCCTGGACAAGGAGAAAAATTCTTGCACTCCTGACTTGGGCATAAATATGATGATAGCTGCCAGTCATTTGGTTTTGTTTTGAACATTAATTATATGTGCTTTTTCTTGAAGCTTGGAAATATAATATCAATAGATCATAGAATTAGAGGACTGAAAGTGAAATTTTAGAAATCATTGAATCACCTTATCAAATGAGGACAGTTAAGCCCATAAGATACTCATTTTAAAGCACATCATTCTACAACTTTACAATATCGAGTTGTCCAGTCTAGGACTGTGGTACATCCTTCATTTATTTAGATCTGCCTAAATGTCCAACGACAACACATTAGATTTGTATGTGTAGGGGCTTTGTACATCTTTAGTCTGATTTCTTTCCAGGCATTTAATATTTATTAGTACCTTTATTGAGGTAAAATCAACATATGATAAACACAATATTTAAAGTATACAATTTGATAAGGTTAGCATATGTATGTATACCCTGAAACCATCACTACAATCAAGTTAATATTCGTATACATCACCTCACCAAAACATAATACTTTGTTTCAAGAAATTACCTTAGAGATTCCTCACTTGATCTCCTAGACTCTTCCCATATTTCTGCTAGGAAGCTGTCATTTAAAGTCAGAGACTACGTTAGAAGCAGAGGAAACAGTCGGAGAGGCACATGGAATTGGAACTCTATCCGCAAAAACTTTTAAATTCTCTTCACATTAGTTATGGTGATTGGAGGTGAAATGTACCTTTCACCCATTAGCAGTAATCCTATGTAAAAAAGGAACCTGTAGATGACAAAACAATAGGAGACAGCCAGTTTCACCACACTTGAAAAACATAACTGATAGAAATGCCAAAAGACACCTTATCACTTCCTTGGCCCTTTCTAGATAAGAGGACTTATTCCATCTCTGTACAAGAACGTTTATTTGAGTATCCAGTTTTGTTTTAAACTTGAGTTAAGCATTTTGGAGGTATTCCAAAGACCACAGGATTCATAGTCATTACCATATCACAGCAGGCCTCTTTCAAATATTGCAATCTAGAACTGTCTCTTTGAAAACCTAGAAATGCAACCTAGTGAGTTAAACTTGACTAGTATTTTGCATTTTTATTTCTATTACTGGGCTTTGACCAATTGTTGCTACCTAATCTTGGTACCAGGCATGAGTATGAACTTTATAAGAATTTGATAATTTTGAATCATTTGGTCTTTTCTTCTTTTACTTGATGAATATCAAGTCAGCAGAATTTTCCTGGGTTGTACTGCCTATAAGCCACATTTTTATTTATAGTGTGTATCAGTTCATTTTGGTACATAACAACCAAAAAACTATGGCTAATAACAACACCTACATATTTAGTGATGGGTCTGTAGTTCTGTGGGGTTTGACCAGTATTGGCTAGGTGGGGCTTGGCTCTGCTTATCTTTGGGTTGCAGATCTGGTTTGAGTCTGCCCCATCTTATTCTGAGACTAAGCCTTCAAATCTCTGCTCTTAGCCCATTTGCTTCTATTCCACTGGCTAAAGCATATCACGTGGCCAAGCCCAAAGTCAAGGAATAGAGAAATGCTTTCCAACTACATAAGGTCAAGGCAGGGGTGTGTATGTATGATTTGACTAGGGATGCGGAAGAATTGAGGCCAATAATACAATTTGCTGTTAGTCAATTGGAGACAAACTCAACAAGTTAGTCAAGTGGGAAGGCTGATTAATATTTATGGACCTTAAAACCCATAGAAAAGAAACCAGGATCCCTCTAACTCTGCCTGAATTTCCTAGCCCAGTCTTTCAAGTTATACTGAAGCCTAGAAACATCCATCAGGCAGGAACGAATGGTTCCTTCTTCAGGATTCAGCATGTGAAATATGCAGCATCTCATTATAACGGTAGCCAAACAGCCATTTTCTTCAATTTAGGAATACAAATGCCGATGTGTTAATTTTCAATTAAGAGTTCTAAACTTATTATCTGCTTGGCAGCTCTTCTTTCTGACAGCCATTCCATCTGACTATTAATGTTGACTTTTGACCTAAATTTGAAAAGAACACCCAAAATTCAAGGGCCATGATAGTCATAATTTTTCTAACCTGTATGTCTCTGGTTAAGAAAAGAAAAATAAAAAAAAAAAATAAAAAAAAAAGAAAAGAAAAATTATAAAAAAAAAGAAAAAAGAAAAGAAAAATTATATAAGTACTCTTTTTGACCAATACAAG
This sequence comes from Canis lupus familiaris, assembly GCF_011100685.1. Classification (NCBI taxonomy): domain Eukaryota; kingdom Metazoa; phylum Chordata; class Mammalia; order Carnivora; family Canidae; genus Canis; species Canis lupus. The sequence goes on along the minus strand of NC_049260.1, from coordinate 26,914,811 downwards.
CATGTGAAGAAAATTACTTCCTTTGATGAGCAGAAATGATAGAAGCTTCAAAGGTACCTTAAAAAAAAAACTAGAAAAACGCAACCAGTGAATTGACCTAAAACAAAACAGAAACAAATAAACAAAGCACTGGTCAGCATCTCCCTGAGAAGGGTGATATCTGCAAATGATAGAGATCATGGAAGCATGTTGAATTATAGGTCATGAATGTGAAGGTCAAGGCATGAAATCTTTCTTGATGCAGTAGTGGTAAGTGCTTGGCAGGGCATTGTTGTTAAAAGACATCAAAAGTGAAACAAACAACAGTAATGTTAAAAAGCTGATGTGTAAACTTCATCTAAGGCAAAACAATCCATTCCTATAAAATAGTATAGAATTTTTCTTTATATATGGACCTGAAGTATATTAAAATAAGTCAGTTTGTACCCATTGACACCTAAATTGAAGATTTTCATTGGAGAAAGAGCCCCAAAATCATCATTCCACACTGCTTTGATGCTTTTGTTCTGTTTATGAATCACTACCAGTCTCAATAGAAAGAAATTGATAATATTTTTATCCAAATCAGGTGGGTAATTGCTTCCCAAGATATGTTTGTGGCATAGGTGTCACTTCCAAAATATAATATTAAGAATGGTATTTGAGCAAATATATTTAATATCATCTCTTTTTTTCCTTTTTGCCCTAAAAATACCTATTTGTTTGTAGAGCACATTGTGAAGTGATTTTGATAAAAATGTCTTACGGGGAATTGCTTACAAAGCTCTCCTAAGTTTGAAAAGACACAGAAGAAAATTTGTAGCTGTAGCTCACCCCCAACTAGAAATGGTAATTGCAGGGCTAATTTTACATTGCTCATTCAGAATGAAGTCATGTTCCCTGTCCCTTTACAGAGCTGAACTCTTCCTAATCAACTCCAGACTAGGGAAACCTAGAGGTGGCCAGTGATCTTGGACAGGTGGATAATGAAATATGGAGGCTACGTCTAGGATCAGCCATATGAACACTGTCTGAGTCTGATAACTGAGTGTAATTACCTATGCATCAATGTCGTATATCGTTAAATGCATTAAACATTTATTTACAGCGTAATTATTATACAGATGATACAGCACAGCCACATCAATCCAGTTGTCAAGTTAGGCCATGTCAGCTGGTTCTGTGGTGGGAAATCAGTATAAACACAATCTTAAATGTCCATATTTCATGCTGACTAATGATAACCAACCTCTGTATGATACTTCGAGTTTACTAACCATCTCCCCATCCATTGACCCAAGTACTACAGTAACTGCGTGGAAGGTTGAATCCTTGTCCTATTACATGGTCTTGTTTGCTGCCCCTTTGTGTTTGTGTCTCAGCCAGGGCCCCAACAGGAAACAGATGGCACATTAGAATTAGGGTGATTTGAGTGTTGATCTACACTTGCCACATACAGAGGAGTGGGCAGAGCATGGGAAAGTCATGGAAGGTAGCACATGGCCCCCAGGCTAGCAGCAGCAGAGCTGTCATTTCTTCTAGGCCTGAAAAGATGAAGGAGGAGGAGAGGTTTCTAAAAATGAAGAGAAAGAGAGATCATGTAGATCTTACTGCCTTGGTGGAACAGTGACCTTCTTTTCAGGGCTAAAACTGAGGCTTCAACTGACAGCCAGGGAAAGAGACCAAAGCAATCAATATTCTGACCTCAATCTCTTCCTAGTTCTCTCTGTTAGTCAAACCCAACCAGAAAACTAAAAGGCATAGGAGCCCACGGAGGTAATCCTACAAGTCAGCCCCTTGCACAGTGGAGAAAGGGGAGGAAGTGAACCTAGAGAACATGGCTGACACATATGATTTTATGCATTTTTTTCTGTATGATACAAAAAAAATCCAGAGAAATGTAGTAAGAGATCTATTTTATTAATCATCTCAGTGACCTAATAATACTCTTTTTTGAATATTTAGCTCTCCTGAATTGGTTCAGAAATGTACCTCCCCTGCTATAATTTCTATTTATATTCATTAATATATTAATATTCATCTATCAATGGAGTACCCACTGTCTGCTAGTTCGTTACTGTGCTAGTTTGCAAAACAGAGAATAAACCCGATTTCAAGGACTTACACTGTAGTACAGAAAAAAAATGACCATATTTGACTGTGAAATTTTAAGAAATACACTACATGAGACATACTAATGAGTTAATAAGATCCTGCAGAAATTGTTTATTATGAACCCATAGTATTTTCAGTATTGCACTGAACAGAGATCATTGTCCTTAAACAAGTTAAAATCAGAATCAAATCCCTGCAAAATAACTCACTCCTAAACTTTAAGCTTCTTGAATGTTTCTTTTTTTTAATTCCAGTATAGTGAACATACAGTGTTATATTAGTCTCACTAAAAGGCAGCCTACTGAATGGGAGAAGAACTTTGCAAATGACATATCAGGTAAAGGCTTAGTGCCTAAAATATATAAAGAACTCATATAACTTAACATCCAAAAATCAAATAATCCGATTAAAAATGGGCAGAAGACATGGACAGACATTTCTCCAAAGAAGACATCCAGATGGCCAACAGACACATGAAAAGATGCTTAAGGTCACTGATAATCAGGGTAATGCGAATCAAAACCACAATGAGATATCACCTCACACCTGTCAGAATGGCTAAAATCAACAACATAAGAAAGAACAAGTGTTGACAAGGATGCAGAGAAAAAGGAACCCCTGTGTACTGTTGGTGGGAATACAAACTGGTATAGCCACTATAACAGTATGGAAAACAATATGAAGTTTCCTCAAATATTAAAAGGAGAACTACCCTATGATCCAGTAATCACACTACTGGGTATTTACCCAAAAAAATACAGAAACAATAATTCAAAGAGAGACATGCACCCCTGTTTATTATAGTACCATTATTTACAATAGCTAAATTATGGAAGCTAAATTATGGAAGCAACCCAAGTGTTTATCCATTGATATATATATATATATCACCATATATATGTATCAATATATATCATATATTACCATTTGCAATGACACAGATGAAGCTAGAGAGTATAATGCTAAGCAAAATCAGTCGGTCAGATAAAGACAAATACCCTATGATTTCACTCATGGAATTTAAGAAACAAACAAACAAAAAAAAACGGGGCTTCCTGAATATCTCTGTTATTTTTTAAATACCCCTCTCATTTCATAGTGTCAAAGCAATGTATACACAATAATAGTTTGTTGAATGAATCAAACAAAACTAAATAGGTTTTCATCAGAACCATAGTTTATGCCATGCCTATAAATAAGCAAGAAATAAGTTTGGCTTAGGGGTTTAAATATCTTATATCTAAATAATTCCTTGTATTTCCTTCTTAAGCAATATTCAGTCCTTCAAAAAGTATTTATTGAGTATCTAATATGTACTTAATACTGTGCCAGGTGCTATGAAGGATGCCAAGGTAATAGAATGAACTTCTAATTCTTCAGAGTTCCAATTAAATAACGTAAAGTTAAATCAATTTGGGAAGGGAATATTATGCCTTTGAGACTCTAGGTTTCTCTTGATTACAAAGTATTAAACATTTCAAGTAACTAAACAGATTAAGGAGAATTCAAGGATGCATCTCACTAGTAAATTTGGATTAGTCTGGCAAATTTAAGACCTTAAATGGAACTTTTTAATAATTAGAAGACAGAGAAAATTATAATTACAGCATTTGTAGAATCTATGTTTATCTCTCAACTTTCTTAATCCTTTTCTAAGTGTATCTGATGATCAGGTTTTATAATTCAAGAAAATATTTCTATACATTCTACAAATCTCTTCTTTTAAGAACCTCTTTAATTTCTTATTTTGTTAAAAGTCAAAAGCCTCCACAAAACTGAGACCAAAGTCAGTGAAAGACTATAGCAATAAAAATAACCTGTGATTTTCTCTCTTGCATAACATCTGCTTTTTACATTCCTTTCATGTTGAACTTTATATGCATTTATTATAAAAAACTTTATTGACAGTTAAATCCTATTTTTAAAAGGAATTCTTTTTTCCCCTGAGTGATAATAGTTTTCTTTTCATAGGGTTCACTGGTTGCAGATACTTTGTAGCTACATTTCACACTAGGGAAAGTGTAATTTCTGAGCACCTGCATATGATTCCTAGTTCCTGAGATGTAATTTGCTTAATAGTAATATATGCTGTGACATTGGTACAGAGACATTTTCCTTATTCCACTGTATTATTTTCAGTTTCATTTGGCAGTTGTTAAAGAAAATCATTAAATGTTTTTATAAATTGTATTTCCTGTTTAACTAGGAGGGTGTGGGATCTCTATTCAGTAAAGCCCTGGGCTCGGGATCCCCGGGTGGCGCAGCGGGTTAACGCCTGTCTTTGGCCCAGGGCGCGATCCTGGAGACCCGGGATCGAATCCCACATCAGGCTCCCGGTGCATGGAGCCTGCTTCTCCCTCTGCCTATGTCTCTGCCTCTCTCTCTCTCTCTCTCTCTCTCTCTCTCTGTGTGTGTGTGACTATCATAAATAAATAAAAATTAAAAAAAAAAAAGCCCTGGGCTCTTCAAAGCAAGCAATTCAAAATCAACTGAGTAGTTCTACCAAAAAGTCTAATATTAAAGGACATATGTACACATTTGAATAGGCCAGTATCTCTCATTACTTTAATGATTTCTTGTGTGCAACAGCCACTTGTATAGTGCTTATGACTGTCAATATGTCAATATCATCTCATCTTTTCTTGGGAAGTTTTGCCTGCGCACTTGTTGGAGTCCCTCTTAGCCCTTGAAAGGAAAGTTAAATCCAACAGAATGATGAAAGTTGGTTGGAAGAATGAGAGAAAACATGAACCAAGTGTATCTTCTATCAGACTGAACCAAAACCCTTCTGATATGTTATGTGATATTAATAGATCACATTTCATGACACTACCAGATATCAGAAATAAAATGGTCATGTGGAGGTATTGGGAATACTGCTATTTTTAGTGTTCTATTAGTATGCTATTTAGTATTCCCAATACTAAAAATAGCAGTACTCCTAAAATGCCTTTCCTATTTGTCTTCACCTTTATGCATTCTACTACTCCTCAAGGCCTATCTCAAATTCCTCTTCCATTGAACAGTCTACATGGATTTCAAGCCAATGTCGAGTCCTCTTGTTTGTGAATTCTTTGTGCACAGCTGAATTAGAAAACCAGTAATTGGAAACCATAAGAGTATTTTAACCAAGAAGCAGTGAGGGAAGAGTTTCAGCAAATAGCCAATCTAAAGTATCCCACTCCTGTGGACTCCATAGCGATTGTAGTTGGTGATTAAATCTTGTCTTTCCTACTGATTATAAACTCCAAGACATATTCTTACATTCCCTAGGGTGCCTAGCTGAGTTCACAGCATGCATGTAGTTGGTATTTGTCGATTTATCAATTAACCAATCTTAACAGTTTATTGAAACTTTGAGGTTTTAAATAAAAATATTTCTCTCCACCCCTCAGTGTCATCCCTGTTATTATTTTTCATGGCACCCTGATAATCTCTTTTATTGCATTTTCTACTGACTGAAATTATTTTATTTATATATTTGTTTTCTTGGTTATTATCTATCACCTTCACTCGACTGTAAGTGCTGCAAAGGCAGAACTGTATATCCCCAGCATCTACACAGTACTTACCATATAGTAGGATCTCAATATTTGCCGAATGAATGAATGATTGACTTGAAGATAGTACTTTTTTATGAACTATATTTTTCTCTAGGTTGTTTTACATCTATTTTCTCCCAAATAAGAGAGAAAGAGAGAGAGAGAGATCCTTCAGGCAAAGGGCTAGAGATTATGCATCTTCTTTGTTCTTTCCACAGTGCTCTGTATCAAGGTTTCTCTTACCATAAGTAAGAATTTCCTGGAGAGCTTGTTAACACTGGGAGTACTTGGTCCAATCCCCAAACATGGTGATCATTCGGTCCCTGGCAGTGACTCTGCTGCTGATGTGTACAGCGTGCTTTGAGTAGGACCATTCTAGGTTATTAGATGTATGGACATATGCTCAGTGGAGGGATCTGTGCTTACTTGCTTGCTAAGTAATGAACATTCTTACTGAGTCGTAGATCTTTGAAACTTGTAAGGACCTTTGCTATCATCGAGTCTATTGATGGCAAATATCTGATCCACACACCATAGTGCTCATCCCCACTTAGCCTGTGGCCTCAGAATCCTCCAGCTCTCACCATCACCATCACTCCAGGTAAAACTCTTTCTTCTTGATTCAGTCTCATCCTACCCAATAAAGATGAAACCCAGAGGTTTCTGAGAGTCTGAGTCTCTTGACAAAGATCCTACAACTGAGGTCTTCTCAATCCTTGGTCAGCTTTTAGCATCAGGATAGAAATTTCCAAAGATATACTGAAGTGGATTTCTATCAAAATTTGAGTGTTCATAATGTGCTATACAGAGAATTTTATTCCAACAACATGAACTTTCCATATGCCTTATTCATCATTCCTTGAAATTTTTCCCAAGTAGGTTTATATCAGTAAAAGTTAAATTACATCCAAGCCCTCTTTATGGAAATCTAGAGTAGCTTACTAAAATACACAGCAAAGTTTTTGTTGTTTCTTAGCTGGTTTTAATTACGTATGTTTCATTTTAGTAATGCATCGTTTCCACTTCATCAATATTATGTTATGTTAGCAGTAAGTACAAAATAATTGAGAACAAACTATGACAAATTGAACTAAGCCAAACGAGAAGAAGAAGAAGAAGAAAGCAAAAACACTTATGATCTGAGTTTTTCCCAGTCCTTGAAACTTTGAGAATATCTGTCTTTATTAACTTTTGCTTTTTGCTGATGGTTTCTCTCATTTTATTATAGCTCATAGCATTGTAAATTAATTTAACATGAAAGATAAAAATGTTGCTCTTGAAATGTTTCTCATTAAATTATGGAAAAATATTACAATAAATAAAGGAAAGGAATGCCTCTAGTACCAGCTTCTGTTTGCTCAATTATTGCAGTACCAAAAGTGAATTATTACACAGTTAACTCAGAGGCAATATTATTGCCATTATGTTATAAAATAGATGAGTTGCAATCTTCAAAAAAAAAAAAAGAAGGTACAGCATAGGTCCTTTGAAAGTGAAATACCTTTTTTCTTGTGCTTCACTTAAATGCATACTGACCCTGGTTTTTTAGGAGTTCTTGCTAATGATGGGCCCAACTTTATATTAAGAACTGCAAAGTAAATTTCAGCCAATTACCTCATTCAGGGGAGTCATTAAATGGAGGTACCTCTGAAATTTTGGAAGGCATGTACTGCCAATTAGCTGAAATACTACTCAATGTCCTTTCTATGGTTACAATCTTTCTAGTGTATTTTTAATTGAAGACAACCTCTACAGAGAAGGTGAGAAGTTGCTACTTGACGGTACTTGTTAGGATAGGATCACAGATGTGGAAGACATCCATCTGTATCCCTCCGCAGCTCACAAAGAATGGTACTTAATTCATCCAGAGCATACAGGGAAGGAGGATTAAAGATTATTTACGAGCCAGAACAGTTTCTGGAAAGTAAAAAAAAAAAAAAAAAGAGAGAGAGAGAGAGAGAAAAGAAAAAAGTAGAAACTGTTCCTGGTCCCTCAACTAGATAGGCTTTTTTTTCCTTATGGAATTCAATGCATTCATGTTTTAAAATCCTATGGAACAAACTTATATGAGCATGCATCTAAATATTCTAGGTGAGCTTTTAACAATTAGGCAGATATTTGAATAATTCATCTCTCCTAAAATGTAAATCATTAAAGGACATAATCACCTACTAAATGCAAGACTCTGTAGAATGCCCTGGGAAGTATAGCAATTGATCCAACCCAAATCCTACCTCTAGAACTTACATGATAAGGTACAAATAAACAATTCCAATGCAGTGGAGAAATCGCACATCCCACCAAAGAAGAGCTGATGAGAGTATTCCAAAAATTTGTTTAGTTTGGGAAATGTATCAGAAATCTATTGGAAAAGTTTCAGGTTACATTAAAATGCCCAGTTAATAAACTATCAAGACTATCATAGGATTTAAAGGGAAGATTGATTTTCAAAATCTTTAGGATTCTGTTTTATAAAACACATTAAGTATCCAAACAGTAGTTTCTGATGATTCAGAAAGAGTCACAGGCTGTTGCCTCACATCAGAATAACTTACATATGTATTAATGAAACCTGTATTATAGACATGCAGAGGACTTGACTCTTCTGAGTCAGAAGTCAAAAGGGCTGTGTCTAAATTGTTGAGACTGCATTAGTTAGAGGGTATAACTCTGAGCTAGTTTGTCTACTGCAGTGATTCTTAAAGGGCGGGGCAGTTTTGCCCTTCAGGAGGCATGTGGCAATGTCTGGAAGCACTTTCTTTTAAGCACCTTTTTTTAAAAAAAGATTTTATTTATTTGAGAGATGGAAAGCACAAGCAGGAAGAGGGGTAGAAGGAGAGAGAAAGGGAGAAGCAGGCTCACCCACTAAGCACAGAGCCCTACGCAAGACCCACTCCCAGGACACTGAGATCACGACCTGACCTGAGCCAAAATCAGAGGCTTAACCGTCTAAGCCACCCAAGCACCCCTGTAGCACGGGGTGCTACAGGGGGTTTAATGGTCACGGCTGAAGTGTAGTGGATAGAGGCCAGGTATGTTGCTAAATATCCTACAATGCACAGGATAGCCCTCCACAACAAAGAATTATCTAATCCAAAATGTCACTAATAACTGCAGCTGGAAAAAACCTGGTCTAATGTTGAATTTACTCACCTTTCCTGAATTTTGGCCCTCTTCCGGAGTAACCTAAATGCCCAAGAAATTAAAAAATCATTTAGTCATTTTTGCATGCTGTAAGATAATGAAGTGATTTTAATTATTTAGTATAATTTTTTTTATAAAACATTGATAACATATTGTTTAATTAGTCAAACTATCATAGCTTATATTAGTGTATTATTTGAGATTTCATAACATTCATTTACTGAACTTTGTAATAGTATTCATTATATGAAGACAAATGTTTTGCTTTTTTCATTTTAACAGTGATTCTTAACTCTAATAGGAAAAATGTATAAATTAATAATATATTTTAAATTACGTGCTGGGTTTAGTGACAAAATATACATGAAAATGTAGACTGAAATGTAACTGTTATGTAAGGTCAGAGAAAGAACTTCTACTTTTATGACTGGATATTTGTATTCTTGCCAACTCCCCAGCCCCCTAAACTTTAGCTAATTTGATTTTTGTTTGTTTCTAAACTGTGAGATAACAGTTGACATTTTCAAGCATATCTTGGAAAGATACATTTTGAGCAACAGTTAGGCACCATTTCAGTCTGAGATTTTTTTTGTCTTTACAAAACTGGAATATTTTATATAATGAAAAAAATTAAAATGTACAAGATGTGTCATTCGCACACAGCTAGTGCAGTTGGCATCCTGGAGAAGGTGGGGCCCAAGGTGTGGTTATCAAAGGGAGTAAATAAATAAAAATCCATCCACCCAGAATGGGGTAGGAGTAAGCTTAGGAGCATGAGGTCTGCAGCTGTTCCCCCAACAACCCCTGTCCCTACTGTCACAACCCATTACTTGGGACAGTCCTCAGCACCCTATCCCAAGAGTGGGTTATGAGACAAAATGTAGAAGAACCTTGCCTTACCCCTGAGAGATTCCCTCCCACAGAATGTAGCGGTGTGTGGGTCATGCACATCAATCTGGTCTCATGCTTAAATCTTTACACTCTGGCATGGGAAAAAATTATTATTACATCTCCTTCTTTGAAAGGAAAACAATTTCCCTGTCCAGGCCACTTTCAAAAGCTGGAGATCTGGGGGCAGAGATTCAGATAAAGCACACAGCAGGGAGGGATTGCCCCCAGAACCCTCAGGAGCAATTTGGATAGAGCATGCTTGGAGTTCATGTGCCTCACCCCTTCCCCCCTACCCTGCAAAGAGGGAAGATGGGGTGATGCTGGGGACCCCAGCCTGAGACACACGGCAGAGCCAACTGCCCCCTACCCACCCTGTCCCCACTTTCTCCACTCTGCTGATTGATGCCTGTTCCTTAAAACTTCCTGATCACAAAGGCTAGCCCCCACCCACTGTAGCTCAATTCTGGGCCTGCGGGAGCAGGGCAGGCCTATGGATCTCTTCTTCCTTCTCCTCCCCAAAGTAGGCTGCCTTTCCCTGTGAGCTGGGGATCTGCTGGGCCATCAGTGGACATGAAGCCACCCTATGGCTACTGCTCCAGCAGAAGTGGCACTTTTTGGGCTGGGGTGGCTATGTGGAACCCTTGGCATGGTGATCTAGACCTCCACACTTGTAGCACCCCCCCACACCGAGATCTGCACTTCTTGTTCTTCCCTTTGGGCCATCTCACTCCCAATACAAAACACCCCAGAAGGGCCAGTGACCCAGGTAGATTATAGGTGCTTAGCTGACTTCTTATAAGTGAATTCTACTGCCTCACCCTCCTTCAGGCTCTGGAAGTCTTCCAGGTGCAGCCGGCTCTGGTGCACAAAGACCTCCACGGGAGGAGAGTATGTCCTCCAAGCACGACCCAGGTGTGGGCAGGTGGTCAAGGACAGGAAGCTGAACCCTATGCGCACTTTGAACCACTTACAGACACCAGCATTATATAACAGCTGTAGCTCTTCTGCTGCCCTGGGCAGCGATGTCCCCTTGCCTCCTCTGGCACCTTGGTGCAGACACTTGTAAACTGCTGCTTTGACACAGAGCCCATGGTCATTGCCTGAGCCCCAGGCCCCGGGCCCCAAGTCAGGTGGCTGCTGGCCCCAGAGAAGTTTGGAGGCAGAGGGGTGGCTCGAAGAAGAGGCTGCTACATCTTCCCCAGCACCCATTCTGAGATTTTTATTTAACTGATGGGCTGTGGTGTCTGGGCATCAGAATTCTTAAAAGCTCAGGTAACTCAAATGCACAGCCAGCTTTGAGAACCTCCCATCCCACTTGGAAGACTGCATAGGTAGACATCCCAGGCTCACATCCCTCTCCAGCTGTTTACCAGCAATCTTTCTGACCCTAGACAAATTACTTAGACCATATGCCACAATTTCCTCATCTGTAAAATGGGGGCAATTTATAAATCAGTTTCTACTGAAGAGCATCTTGAGGAAAACATGCCGAATTATTATTTGTAGCTTTTTCAGTAACTTTCTCTATTTCAACATCAGTGTTACTGATGTGTCCTGTCTTTAACCAATGTTCCAAAAATGGATATAGGTTGTAAGGACAAAAACAATCAGACAATTGTAACAGTCAAGATTCACTTGGCAGCTAACAATGTTGAATAATTAAAGCAACTGGGGAACCGAGTCATGTGCACACCTCTTTGATCCTTCCTGCCGCTTATTTAGCATCGTTATTTCATTATATATAATTAAATTACATGCCTGTGGACACACATGAAGTTTTTCAAGAATAGACATTACTACCTTCACTAATATGAACACCAAGAACATTTTTTGCAAACCCCTGGGGAATTTCATGAAAATCAGTTTGGAAAGGGTTCTGCCCAAAATCGTTAGAGATGTGATCACAGATAGACTTAGTCAACAAAGAGTGATGAGGAGAATTAAGAAAACACCAGCTGGACATGTACAAACGAAGCTAAACCACTATAACTACATAATCGTAGTGAGAGAAGAGCTTTGGGCGATCTTTTCAGGAAGCTCAGTCAAAATGATTGCATTTATAAGGCAAATATTTATTTTGGTGGGTAGAAGATCTCTCATGATTCCATCACCTCTTTGTGGGTGTGTGGTATTTTTCAAAGTTACTCTTTATTTACAAATTATCTCTGAAAATTAACTTTATTATTAAACTTTATTGTCAAACTCACTGTCCCTAATATTTATTTGACAGTATTAATACCACCTCATGGAGTATACTGGAATGTACTTGCATTTTAGGTGTCTACCATATGCCAGGTCCTGGACTAGTCATTGATAATTCAGAGATGAGTAAGACTTGGGTTAACTTCAGTTGTGTTGTCAGGAAACTCTCATGTGCATTGGGAAAAGAGAAGGGAAACTGAGTAAGAGAAGTGTGCACAAGGCATATGCCTTAGCAGAATATGAAGTGGTTAACTGCCCAGTGGGATCCAGCAAGGCTCCTTAGATGAGGGGGTATCAGAGTCGGGTTTTAAAGGCTGAGTGGAAATTCACTCGTTGATATAAACTCCCTAAGAGGAATTACTTCAGTAGAACTTGCCATAAGCCCAGAAATAAATGGTGTGCGAAATCAGTACCATCTGTCAATTTACTCAATCTACTTTGCTCTCACCTTCAGAAAAAAAAATTCAGAAATATAAGAAATTTGAATCTATTTTGCTATCTCCAAAAATGAGTTAATTTGAGGAGGAAATTGAATATAATGGAAGAGAATCTCCCCTGGGGGGAAATACTGTTTATTGTTTGCTTGCATCTAATTATTTTCTGTCAAAAATATATTATACATAAACTTGATGATGAAAAAAATCAGATTTCTATATTGGTAATGCCGTTTATTTTATAGTATATTAACCACAAAATGCTTATTGTGGTAACTTTCACAAACTTAAATGAATAAAGTGCAAAAATAATTTATATCATATTACACTGTAGTAGATTTTTTAAACCAACCCAAAATAGCACTTGGTGAAATAGAGACCCTTGATTCCAAACACCTCCACCACAGGCTTTGTCTCCGATTGTCGTCAAGTCAGAGAAAATTATCTAATAAATTATTGACTTACAAAATGAAAACTAGAGTGTCCTTGTTTTCTTCATTTTTGTAGAGCAGCTCTGGCCAATGGAAATATAATGTGACTTAAAATCTTCTAGTTGCTCTACTAAAGAAAGTAAACATGAAGAGATCAAGTCAATTGTAATAGTGTTTTATGTAATCTAATATACCTAAAAGATTATCATTTTAACATGTAATCATTATAAAAGTTATTAATGAAATATATTTTTCCCATATGTTTTACTCTCACAACACATCTCCGTTCAGACTAGCCCCATTTCGAGTGCTCAGTAGCCATATGTGGCCTATGATTACCATATTAAAAAGAACAGTTCTAGAGATTTCCATTAATCCAAAAGGAAAAGGACTTTCAGACGTTCACTGATAAGTAATTCTTCACTGCTAGCCTTGGGAGCATTTCCAAATGTAGTCTACAGATTTTAAATATTCTATCTTACCATCTCTGAGGGCTTCAGTTTTAATGCCATACTATTCTTAAAAAATGTCAGATATTCTTTTTTATGGAATACTCTGAAAGAGCAATTAGAAGTTTATGATGCACATAATGCAAAATACAGGTCATTTTCCAAGCCTGTTTTAGAAGCACGAAAACCATAGTCATTTATCACCTGTGAGAATAGTGTCTCAACTATGTCTTTGTTTGGGTATTGGCAATATTGCGAGAACTTTGTGATAAGAAAACAGTCTTTAAGAACAAGATTAAGAAGCAGATACCAGACTAAAATTGATAACTAGAAAGAAAAACTTTTCTTAAGTGGAAATCTGGTTTAGTCTATCCATGGAGATACATTAGAGAAACAGCAGTCAGAAAATTTTTGTCACATCTGTTAAGTTACTGAAAGTTACTTGACTCTTAGTCACTTTTTTTTATAAATTTATTTTTTTATTGGTGTTCAATTTGCCAACATATAGAATAACACCCAGTGCTCATCTCATCAAGTACCCCCCTCAGTGCCCGTCACCCAGTCACCCCCAGCCCCACCCCCCGCCCACCTCCCTTTCTTCCACCCCTAGTTCGTTTCCCAGAGTTAGGAACCTGAGAGACTCCTGACTCTTAGTGACTTAACCAGAAAGTGTCCTTGTGGCTAGAGTCCTTCTTGATTAGTTAAACCTAACTAACTCTATGAGGCCATTGGACCTTTTTTGCATTGAATGAATCATTTGCAGGCATTCAAAGTAAAACTGAAGTATCAACACTGTTTCCACTGTTTGGAAAACAGCTACTAATGAGCAATCAGAAACCTGACCTCCACAGGACTTGTGAATTGTGAATCAGCAAAATAAACTCGATTATTCATTTGCTAAGCATGTATCAATTATCAGGTGCCTTCCAATGTATAACAGGGTTTTTTTTCCCCAAAAGTTAGTTTATAATTCAGATGTTTGGGATTTGGAATAAATTTACCACGGGGGAAGCATTATAAATTATAATTAATTTCCTAAGCTATCTAATTTAATTTTTAATACGCCTGCATGCGTTACTTGTCATTTATAATAATTCTCTCCCCAAGTGATCACTTCCCACTAGAGTAATGAAAGTAGAGTATTATTACATGGTACATGGTTGGATACTTTTACAAATTTTAATAATTTAGTATTTATTTAATGTGTTTTAGAAAAATGTAGTGAGTACCATAAACAGTTGATTTTAAGATATCATTGCTCAGAATGAGACGAAGTCAAACAAAATGGGTCAATATAAGTCTACTTAGAGAAAAACGTCAGATAATTGAGTAGACAAACATACCATTCATGCTAAAAGTTATTTGTGAAGCTGATTACAGTTATTTGACTTGTGGACAATGCCTTCAGACTTTTGATTAACAATGCCAGGAACTTATTTCCATCCCCTGATGCCTCTTCTTCTCACCTGGGGTTCCTTCCTCCTCTAACTCCTCCCTGCTTTCCTTTTCTGATTTTAACAAGGATAGCATCTCCAGAAAGGAGGGAAGAAGGCAGGAAGTGGGATGAAATGTGACCTTTGAAATGGCAAAATAGCTCAGCCTTGAGGGGTTAGGGAAGTCTTCCCAGACATCTAGAAGATGAATTTCTTCGGTCGGCTAAGCCAGGCAGTATGCTATGCACACTCTGAAGTCATAGGAAAGTGATTTTGAGCCAATCGCACCTTGGTAAAGTTGTGGCCTGGATGGGAAGAGATGAAGCTGGAAAGCCAGCAAGTATCAGAAAGTGTTTTTCAGTTTTTCCTTGGGTAGCAGTGGTCAACCACTTAAGTTTGTTTGTTTGTTAAGGAGAGGTCTAACTTCATATAAAATGAAAATTGGATTGAGGTGAAAGGGTCGAGAACTCTGAAACAAAATAGCCTTCGCTAGAGTATTGATGAAAGTTATATGGGACACAGTGGCCAAAGTGGTGGAGAGATGTGAATTGATTCCCAGGTTTGGTGGTGGTGATGGTGGTGGTTGTTATTTGGAGTTAGACTTTGCTGTATTATGTAATGGATTAGTGTAAAGGGTTAAGGGGAAGGAAGAAGCCGAGGTTTCTGGTTGGACAGCTGGAGGAGGAGGCATTTGCTGTAGTAGAGAACCCAAGCCTTAGAGTTTGTTAGGAGGGGCAGAGTAAGTTTGAATTGTACCTGGGATTTAATTTACAGAGGTGACTGAGTGATGGCGTAGACAAGTCATTGCCATGAAAGAAGTTTTATTACTCACAGTTCCCAGGAGAAGGGGACGTGCAACACTTTACAGGACTACAAGGGGAAGTACTGGGGTCACTCAGGAGGCAGAAAGAGCAAAGGAGAAAGCATGGTTTCTCCTCTATTGTGGTGTCCCTGGGAAAGAATGGATGGGGCAGGGTAGGCAAGTTTGGGCAAGTTTAGGACTGGATAGTTTGAATGATTTCAGCAGGCTCAGGGCTATAGAGTGTCTAGTTCTTCAGTACCTGGCCCTGGAAATACTGGCTTGGCCTGTGAGAGTTAAATAAAGGAGGTGGTTGGGGATATGCTTTGGATTTGTTAGTTTGCAAATGAAAGCCACACTCACATTTGCTGTCTGTTGGAATTTGTTAGGCTTGGGAGAGGGGTGGTCCCTCCCTGGCGGACAAGACCCTCAAGATGTCAAAGCATGATAAAATAGAGAAAATAAAAACCATGTTGAATACCCAGGGTAGTAGTTACATATGCCTTAGGACAGCAGCTCTCCACACAAGCTCCACTGGAATCTCTTGGAAGGCTTGTTAACATGCAGATGACAGAGCCTCGGCCCCTGAGTTTGATTCTGGAGGTCTGGGGCAGGCACAGAGAGTTTGCATTTTTAAAAAGTTCTGTGTTGCTGCTGCTACTGCTGCTGCTGCTAGTGGTGAGGGACCAACTTTAAGAACAGATTTATGGCAGCCCGGGTGGCTCAGTGGTTTAGCGCCGCCTTCAGCCCAGGGTGTGATCCTGGAGATCCTGGATCGAGTCCCACGTCAGGCTCCCTGCATGGATCCTGCTTCTCCCTCTACCTGTGTCTCTGCTTCTCTCTCTGTGTGTCTCTCATGAGTAAATAAATAAAATCTTAAAAAAAAAGAACATAGATTTAGGGGGCACCTGGGTGGCTCAATAGGTTAAGCATTTGACTCTTGATTTTGGTTCAGGTCATGATCTCTGGGATAGGGGATCATGGGATCGAGCCCTGCATTGGGATCTGTGCTGGGTATGGAACCTGCTTGAGATTCTCTCTCCCTCTGCCTCTGTCCCTCTTCCCCCTCACTCTTGCTGTCTCTCTCTCTCTAAGAAAAAATGAAGAAGAAAAAGAACAATAGCAACAACAACACTAATTTAGGACATGTACGGTTTGAGGGATTTCCAAAAGGAGCATATATTTAGGGAATATTCCTGGGCAATTGACTATGTGGCTTGGAAAAATCAGCATAGACTCTTATGCTAGAAATAAAGATTTAGGAGATCATCATATCAAAACAATAATTGACATTTTGGGAATGCCTCCAGGGCAGGGCTATGTCTATGTACCAAAAAAAGTAAAAAAGACTAAAGCCCAAACTTCACTGACCCTTTAGAATAGAGGACAGGGAGGAAACCACAAAGGAGGCCCAGGAGCTGGGGAGCCAAGGAGAGAAGACATTCAGAGCCAACATGAGACACGCTTCTGGATGATTGGACTGGCTTTGCCAGCATGCATTAACTGCCCCATAATTAAATATAGTTATAAATATGTGTTTTAATAAACAATTAAAGTAATGCAACTGATTTTTTAAATAAAAAGTTTTGCGTGTCAGTTAGAATCCTAAATAGTTGCCCTATTAGAATTATTTCTGGGAGGTTGTTAACCATTCTGACCATCTTGGTACTCCTTTTTTCAGGGGCTTTTCAGTGCTGTGGTTTCTTCATTTTAATGTTTTCAGTGCTAGCAAATTTTCCTATTTTTGATGGTGGATTTGATTTTTTGCTTCGTTCTTAAAACCTCTTCTAGTGGAACGCCTGGCTGGCTCAGTCAGTGGAGCGTGCAATTCTTGATCTCAGGGTTGTAAGTTCAAGCCCCATGTTGGATGTAGAGATTACTTAAAAATAAAAATCTTTTTAAAACAAGATTTAAATTTAAACCTCTTTTGGTTTATTAAATAAATAAATAAATGGATAAATAAATAAATAAATAAATAAATAAATAAATAAACAAACGACAGCCCTTAGATGCAATCGATTCTTTTTTTTAAGATTTTATTTATTTATTCATGACACACAGAGAGAGGCAGAGGGAGAAGCAGCCTCCCTGCAGAGAGCCTGATGTGGGACTCAGTCCCAGGACCCTGGAATCATGCCCTGAGCCAAAGGCAGCCGCTCAACCACTGAGCCACACAGGCACCCCACAATCGATTCTTTAAAAAATTAGATACCAGTAGAATTTCTTATGTTATTGAAAACTCTTTAAAGGCAGTTTCAAAGGAGGAGTTTAATTCTTAAATTGTAACATGACTCACTACATTAAAGGACAATATTCCTTTGAATGAGTACATTCTTGGTCAATTTGTTTTCAGTGTCCCTTTACCCAATAGTCATCTCAGATAGATGCATATATACAGATCTTAGTTTCTCAGAATGCCTCTGAGGAATGCCTTGATTCAGACTTTCTTGATTCTGAGATTCTTGGTACATGGGCAGTCTGCCCCAACAACCTGGTCAGCCTGTCTCTGGAGAAGCTCTGAGTCCTATTCAAAAGATTCCCCCCAACTCCTCTGTTATCAAGAAAGCAGACAGGAATCATCAGGGGAGGATTTTCAGAGGGTAACATTTTCATGTAAGATATTTCTCTCACGTCAGAAATTAGTTTACTAAATGCGAGGTGTTCCCTTCTCATTACAAGAAGCCTGTCATATTAATAATATAAATGCATGTGGCAGTTGTGTCAGAGATAAATCACCCCCTCAAACTAGTGCAAAGAAAGAAGAGTTCTGAGAGTTAGCACATACGTAGCTTCTCAAAGTAGACTATTTCAACCATGATGCACTTTTTTCAGGTTCCCTTCATTTTCAGTCATGTTTTTACGTTGTACCCCATTGTATATGTATTTTACATAGTCCATGTCCTGAGATTGATCCTCTGGCTCTTGAATTTGACCTTTTCTGATGAACAGAAAACCTGGTTTCGTTTATTCCCCCAGCATAGCTGTGTTCGAGAAATAATCAGTTATAGGCCATGAATTCATTTTATGCAAAACTTGAACACACATCATAACTACTTAAGGACTTGTTAAGTCGCAGATTGAAGGATACCACCACCAAAGTTTCAGATTCAGTTAGGGCTGGGTTGGGGACTAATCATTTGTATTTTTATCACATTCCCAGGGAATGCTGTTGTTGCTGGTCGAGGGCCACCCTCAGTGAACGACTATTTAAAATATCATTTAAAAATTTTAGTCCAAAAGCAAGTTGTATTGGGAAAAGGAGAAAAAGAGAGGAGAGAAAGAAGGAAAGAAGAGAGAAAGAGGAAAAAAAAGGAAGAAAAAAGAAAAAAAGAAGAAAAAGAGAAAGAAAAAGAAAGGAAAAAAGGGGTGGGGGAAGGAAACAAATAAAAAAGCAAAGCAAAACAAAACAAAACAAAACAACAAAAAAAAAAAAGAAAAAAAAGAACCACGAGGGAGTATCTTCTGATTCTGTGTACTTTAAGTCCCTTGGCTTCCCCTGGAAATTGTCCGTCTAGCTGGTCTTCTGGGGGAGGGGCCTGTTGTGCTGATTTTCAGGTGTTAGCACTTGGGGGAGCTGCTCTGCCCCCCGCCTGGTGCAGGGCTCAGTGGGGGTTGTTTACCCCGTGAGGCCCCAGGAGGAACAACCCCAGTGGGTTGCTGCAGCTCTGGAAACCTGGATTCAGCTCCCGCAGGAACTACTCGGTCTGCAGGGCCTGGAGGCTCCGGGGCGGGGCCGCTGATCTGCTCATCTCGGGGCAGGAGCGTCCTTGCTGTCCTGGGCCCAGCAGACTCTCCTACATAATGGGACCTAAAGAGTTATTTTGGTTTAATTTGGTCAGTGGTTTCTTGTAGACAATTAGCACCAGCAAGACTGAGGTTCACTTTATGTTCATGGTAGTCATAAGAAATACTTTGGGAAAAGCTTGATTGGTTTTGGAGGTAGGGAGGAGCAGGGAGGAAGAAATTTTTTTTTAAAAAAAGGCTAAATATTAAGTTCATTGTGTGAAGAAAGAAAGAAATGGAGTAACTAGAAATTTTTTAGATTGGTTCAGCAAGGCAGGTCTATCATAGTTGGAAAGATATAAAAATTCCTAACATGGGGTGATTTCCACAAAACGTGCACAGGAGACTAGGGATCATGGCCTCCCCTTCAGATGCAATCTCCTCTTCACTCTTGCTACTTCTGTTTGAGTGTCTGCTTGTCCTTCCCTTGGCTGACAGGTTCCCACCCCCTAGAGTGTACATTCTCATTGGGAAAACAGCCGATAAATACGTGATTCATGCTTATTTTTTTACAAAATCTCTCTGGCTGCTGTGTGAATAGTAGGATATGGAAAGGATGGGAGGATAACCCTGTTCTGAAGTTTGTCTCCTCCAAACTTTGTTCCATCAGAATTCCCTTCCACCATAACTTTGAAGCCACCTTCCAGCTGATTCTTTGCTGTCATTTACCCTTTATTGCCCTTCTTCTTAGCTAATGAACACATTTCTCAACCTCAACAATGCTCGTCTCCCACCCTCTTCCAGTGTCACCACTCCTCTTTCCATTCCGAGGCCAGTCTCTGTGAGACAGTAGCATGGCTGGCTACATCCCCTTCTTTACCCACAATTCCATTTCAACCCATGCTCTTTGGTTATTACTCCTACTTGCCAGGCAAACTACTTTCACTAAGAAAATCAATGTCCTCCCCCTTGCTCAACTCACCTGACTCACCTTCTCTGTGTAATTCTTTCCTTCTTTGGTTCCTTGACATTCTCTTACTCAGGTTTTCAAATCCGACCTATCTCCTATTTTTTGGTCTCTCTTGCAGATGATTCGTGTTATGCCCCTTCCATAATTGCAGGTGCTCCCCAGACCCCATCCTCAGCCCTTCCTCCTTTTCTATCCCATGCCCTTTCTAGCATCATGTCTTCATCAGAAGCGCCACTTAGTATCTATAAGCAGATGAGTCCCAAATTATTATCTGCTTCCTGCATCTTTCTCTTGGGGGCCGTTCCATATTTTATATCCCCCAATGAACCTCTGTATTTAGGGCACAGGACTTTACTTACTGCTAAACACAAGTAGGGTGTACTGGCTAGTGTCTTCTCTGATTGGTTGAGCTTTTGCTATAGCAGATGTTAAATATTCTGAGACTTATTCCTGTCCACAGTCATTTCAAAAACAGCATGTCCCAAACTGAAATTCCTAGCAAATGTGGACATTCACTTCTATTCCCTGTTTCAGAAAATGATACCATCATTTACCAATTTTCTAAGCCAGAAGCCTCAGGGTCCAGCCTGACATCTCTCTTTTGTATACATCTCCTTAAACATGAAATGTTGCTGACTCTATGTCCTAAAATCTCTCTTGATGCAGAGTTTTCTTTCTCTGTGAATATTCCATATGTTGGGATTTTATTACTGTGCAATTAAACACACCTGATTCAAATCTTGTAGCCTTATGTAGACTTCTTAATATTTTTCTAGCCTCTTTTCCTCCTAAAATTTCTGTGTTGGCTAGATGAAAGAAGTAAATGAGATTATTCACTTGTCTAATATTGCCTTTGTTACCTCTGCTTTTGATGTCATATCCATGAAATTAGTGCCAAGGACCAACATCATAAAGCTTTTCCCCTATATCCTTCTACGAGTTTTATAGTTTAAGGTCTTAAATGTAAATCTTTAATCCATTTTGAGTTGATTTTTTTAATAAATTTATTTTTTATTGGGGTTCAATTTGCCAACATATAGAATAACACCCCAGTGCTCATCCCATCAAGTGCCCCCCTCAGTTCCCATCACCCAGTCACCCCCACCCCCACCCACCTCCCTTTCCACCACCCCTAGTTCGTTTCCCAGAGTTAGGAGTCTCTCATGTTCTTTCTCCCTCTCTGATATTTCCCACTCATTTTCTCTTTTCCCTTTATTCCCTTTCACTATTTTTTATATTCCCCAAATGAATGAGACCATATAATGTTTGTCCTTCTCCAATTGACTTATTTCACTCAGCATAATACCCTCCAGTTCCATCCACGTTGAAGCAAATGGTGGGTATTTGTCGTTTCTAATGGCTGAGTAATATTCCATTGTGTGCATAGACCACATCTTCTTTATCCATTCATCTTTCGATGGACACCGAGGCTCCTTCCACGGTTTGGCTATTGTGGACATTGCTGCTATAAACATCAGAGTGCAGGTGTCCCGGCATTTCATTGCATCTGTATCTTTGGGGTAAATCCCCAGCAGTGCAATTGCTGGGTCGTAGAGCAGATCTATTTTTTGAGTTGATTTAAAAAAAAAAATTTAGAGAGAGAAATAGAGCATAAGCAGGGGCAGGAGGAGAGGGAGAGAATCTCAAGCAGACTCCTTGCTGCATATGGATCCTGACTTGAGGTTCGATTCCAGGACCCTGAGATCAGAATCTGAGCCGACACCAAGTCAGACACTTAGCCAACTGAGCCACCCAGGTGCTCCCATTTTGAGTTGATTTTTCTGTATAGTGTTAGATAAGGGTCCAGTCTCATTCTTTTGCAGGTAGATATCCAGTTTTCCCGTCACCATTTATTGAAGTCACCATCCTTTCCCCATTGTAAATCCTTAGGTACTCTTGTGTTAGATCAATATGGATTTATTTCTGGTCTCTTTCTTCTGTTCCATTGGTCTGTATATGTTTATACCAGTACCATGCCATGTTTTAATTACTGTAGCTTTGTAATATATTTTGAAATCAGGAAGTGAGATGCCTCTACCTTTATTCACCTTTTACAAGATTTTTCTGACAGTTGAGGGTCTTTTCTGGTTCTAGATGAATTTTGGAATTTTTTTTCAATTTCTGTACAAAATACCATTGGGATTTTCATAGGGACTGCATTAAATCTGTAGATTGCTTTGGGTAGTACGAACATCTTAACAATATTGAGTCTTCCTATCCATGAACATAGATGTCTTTCCATTTTTTAAATATTCTCTAATTTCTGTCATTCATCTTTTTTAGTTTTCAGCATATAAGTCTTTCACTTCCCTATGTAAATTTATGCCCTAGCGTTTTATCCTTTTTGATGATACCATAGATGAAATTGTTTTTTCCAATTTCCTTATCAGATAGTTTGTTATTTGTGTAAAGAAACACAACTGATTTTTGTATGTTGATTTTGTATCCTGCAACTTTACTGAGATTACCATAGAGAGAGAGTCAAGCATGTAAAATGCAACCAAGAAAGAGTAGGTACTATGATTGTTGTCGATGATGCTATTGCTATTAGTTTCACCCAGAAAACTGTAGTGGCCCCTAATCTGGTCTGCCTGCATTTAGTATCACTTCCTCAGTCAGAGTCAACTTCTAACATGAAGGCTGACTCTGTTATCTCCATACCTGTGCTTAAAACTCCTCAGTACCTTTAAGATAAAACTTGCACATCCTTGGAGTAGCTTTTAAAGTCATTCATGATATAGTTTATCAATGACTCCATTTCTTTGAATCCCTCTGAGGGAGATATATAGCAAAAAAAATTCAAAGCTACCTGGACATTACTCACCTTCTGTCTCCATACTTCTGTCTGCTGGGAAGACCTTCCACTTATCCCCACCTCCACAGCCCAACTATTTTTTTTTTTTTTGAGAGAGAGAGAGGTAGCCTGTGCATGCGAGGTGGAGGTAGGGGAAAAGGGAACGAGAGAGAGAATCTTAAGCAGACCCCACTCTTAGTGCAGAGCCCCACGTGGGGCTCGATCTCACAACACT
The DNA here is from genome assembly GCF_011100685.1 of Canis lupus familiaris. Taxonomy (NCBI): domain Eukaryota; kingdom Metazoa; phylum Chordata; class Mammalia; order Carnivora; family Canidae; genus Canis; species Canis lupus. The sequence goes on along the minus strand of NC_049260.1, from coordinate 26,891,670 downwards.
GAGATCATAACCTGAGCCAAAATCCAGAGTCAGACGCTCAGCCAACTGAGCCACCCAGGGGCCTTAGCACAACTGATTTTTATATACTCTTCGACATAATCTCAAATTGTAAAATAGACTTCTGGTCCACAAGGTATCCCACATCTCTCAGTCATTAAGTCAAACAAGATGAGCATGCCATAAAAAACTGCTGCTCAGATATTTCAAAGTTAAGTAGCTAATAATCATTTTTACAGAAAATGAAAAGGCAACAAAATGGTGGCACTTATATAAAAATATATAAGGATATAATATTTTAAATTCAAGATTAATATTTTCTAGCATTTTAATATAAAAATGTTTAAACATACATCAAAGCTGACTTTTACAGTGAGCATTTGTATACTCACCACCCATATTTTGTCATTAACATTTTACTCTTTTTGCTTTATAACGTATTTGTGCAACTATCATCCTTCTTTATCGGATTAGTTTTTAAGATCTGATAATCTTACCCTTAAATAAGAAGTTGTTTTTTTTAAAAAAATAGATGTTTCTATATTGGTAAAGCAAAATAAACTTGTTCTTGTTAAAACAATATAAATTGACTGCTTTCAAATTCAGTCCATTGAAATAGCCATTAAAAACAAACCAGAGAATATAAAACATGTTTTATTAATACTCCACTATACCTGATTAGATGCAGACCATTAGGAAGAATTGTTTTAATTAAAGGGTCTGGATTTGCCAATATACAAAAAGCCTGAAGTTTTCTATTCCAGTGAAATGTTTTGTGAGGACTGTTTTTTCTCCATCTTTATAAAATTTAACTTTGACCTATATTTTGTTAATGCACCATGGGTTAAGCTATACTATGACATGTGCTAAATAGATGTGGCAGTTTGGAAATTGGATTTTTTTAGTTCCTTTTACCTTAAGTCCCCATAACACTTTATTGATTAATTTGTATCATTACCATTTTAAAGAAAACTCTCAGACTGGCAGGTGAGAATTAAAAAGAAACAAATCAACATGGTAAGCCCCCTTCCTAACCAATCAACATTGAGTCAGCGTGTCCTTCTAAATTAGTAGGGCACAGCTTTCTACAAAGTCACAGCATGACTTTATATGCTTCAGTAGTATTGCTAAAATAATGGAGAATACAATGTCTTCCATATGAAATGTTTCTTTTCTGTAAATTTTCATGACACTAAGTACACTGCAATGACCACATTATTCAGCTCCAGAATTAGTAGCACACCATTGCAAATGGATCAGTTCACATTGTGGTTACTCATTCAACAACATTCTTGAGGGTTTACAATGTGCAAAGCATTATATTAAGTAGTATACAGGCAGAAGTTCTCAAATCCAGATGATCTGTGAAGATTTCCTCAATCAGCACATAAATGAGAAATATAAAGAGTAAAAGAGAGGGTGGGGGATGGAGTAGACAGAAAAAGGATGTTTGTCATCATCCTTTCTTAGGAAATCCTGCCCTTTATTCTGAGAGCATGTTCTTATGATTTTGTTTTTAGTTGTTAAAATTCCCTTTCCATTACAATATAGTAGAGGTAACATTATATGGCGAGCTTTATTTTAATAGTTTTCCTGCCAAAATTATCATTTGATGTCTGTGTTCATTATAATTTGCCACAATAATGCTGTGAAACAAGCCACCTCAAAACTCAATAGCTTAAAACAGTATTTCTTTAGACCACTAGCTTGTGGCTTGTTTTAAATTGGGCAGTTTTTGTGCTCTAGCTGGGCTAGCTTGCACATCTGGAGGGTGCCTAGGAGTTCACATGTCTGAGGGTAGGTGAAGCAGCTTGGCTCTACTGCTCATATCTTGCTCATTCTTCTTCTACAAGCTAGCCCAGGCATGTCCTCTTGGCAAAGACAAAGGTGGAAGAGCAGGAGTGGAAATATATAGACAACTTTTTTAAGCCTGTGCTTCCATCAAGCCTGCTAATATTTCATTGGCCAAAGGAATTTTTACTTGCCCAATATGATAGGCAAAATAATGGCCTCCCAAAAATGTTCATGTCCAAGTCCTCATAACTTCTGAACATGTTACGGTACATGGTAAGGGGGAATTAAAATTGCTGTTGGAAAAATAAAATAAAATAAAATAAAATAATAAAATAGCTGATGGAATGAATGTTGTTAGTCAAGTGCCCTTGAGATGGGGAAATTATACTGGATTATGCAGATGGGCACAGCATAATCAGAGTTCTTATAAGCAAAAGAAGGAAGCCAGAGAGTGGGAGTCAGAGACAGAGATATGAAGATGCCATGCTGCTGGCTTAAAAAGAGGAAAAAGAGCCCCTAACCAAACAATGTGGATGGCCTCTACTAGCTGGAAAAGGCAAGGAAACAGATTCTCCTCCAGCTTCTCCAGAAGGAACACAGGCCTACCAATACTTTGATATTAGTCCATGAGACCCATTTCAGAATTGTGACTTCCAGAACTGTAAGATCAAAAATTTATTTTGTCCTAAGCTACTAAGTTTGTGTTAATTTGTGATAGCAGCAATAGGAAAATGATATACCCTCCATTGTCCAATCTTTTCCATAACATCTATTATTTATTTAATGTTTTTCTTAAAATTAGCTGGCTTTTTTTGTTTTTAGCTTTAAGTAATAATACCTGTAATAATACCCACACTAGCTGGATGTGCTAGTGTGGGATTTCTTTATAATACATCCACACCAAAGTAAATGTTAAAATTTAAACCTTTCTTGTGTGTAATGCTATCAATCAGCTCCCTACCTATAGCATTCGGCAAGCCACATTTTGGGAAATGTGGGTCCAGGTGATCTAAGGGAGCAAGAGACTGCAAAAAATGAGATTTTCCAAGAGAAGAAGGCATCAGGACAATGGGTATAATGGGGCCAACAAAGGTGGAAGAGAAAGACAAATGATCCAATAGAGTTCCAGCACAATATTTGCATTTGTATCAAGCAATATGAAGCTTGCTTATCTTGACAAGTCTTAATTTTGGTGGATTCATTGTTCTTTCCACTGGCACCAAGACTCTTGCCTGTCTTCTGGTTTAAGCTTAGATTTATCACACTTCTTTTTAGAGGCATCTTCTCCCAAAGTCCCAGCTCTCCCCCAGCTGAGATATACACTCATTCCTCTCTATAAGGAAAGCCCAAATTTCTTTGCAGCAGATCTCAGTCATTTTGATATCAGGGTGAGCAGATAAGGTGTCTCATGGCTGAGGGCTCCAGACTTCTCAGTATCTGCCTATAGTATGTCCCAGGGCTCACAGCGATCACTATCCGAGGTGCCTAAAACCTAACCACAGCATGTGTTTTGGCACACCCATGGGAACCTGTTTTGCAACATGTATCAGTTGTGATCTTCTTGAAGGCAGTAATTTTGTCCACTTATTCCTTCTATTCTTCGCTTGTAACATGATACGTAGTAGTGGTAGGTATGAATGTTGATTGAAATTGATCATTGATTGGTAGGTGATTGATTAAAATAAAATTAAATAAATAGCAAATGGCTTGTTCAAGGTCAAGCATTTTTATTTCTCTTCCCTCTGCCACCTTCCAGTGCCAGTGGTATCTACCCATAGGCCACGTCTATAGGCCAGGCCCATCTTAGTTTCCAAATTAATATTAGTGGCTCCGGTAGTGAAAACGGAAATCCAAGATTTCTGGCTGGTGGGATTTTAATTCAAATTCTGTGGCTTACAAACTTAGTATTCAACATGTGAGGAATAAACCTAGAGTGCCTAACCTGGGCTTTGAGAGTCCCCACATTCCTGACTTTCTTTTTTCCCCTCTCCTCCCCTGGTCTCCATATTGGTCCAGTGGTTTTAGTTATTTGGAGGCTGGTAAACCCCTGGCAGTTTTTCTTACATCTGTTCTCTAGAAGCTGTCACAAGTGAGTAGAGGCCGGATGGCAGTAGGCGATAGAGGAGAGAACATAAAACCAAGAGTGGGAAGCTGGGGAAACCTCTGTAGTGGGATTTAGGGCAAGTCTCTGAACTGCTCTCGGCATCAATCTCCTCATCTGTGAAATAAGATTAATGGTGTCTCTCCTGCCTGCTCTTCAAGGTTGTTTGGAGCCTCATATGTGTCTCCCCTGCCCCGTCCAGAGAGCATATAAATTTCAGGTGTGTATATGGCCTATGTTCAACAGTAAGCTTATTATTTCCAGGGTTTTTCAAATCAATGATCAGCATTGATCCGGTTCAACATAATCCTATATTAAGTGTCAATATGTGTGGGAATCACTCTGGTCATTAATGTTAATGGAAGTGTGTATAGTTCATCTAAAGTAGGACAGAACTGTAATGGTGATATAAATCAATATATATTTTTAGTAGATTTATTTTCTCAATGTAAGAATCATTTTGGCCCAAATTAGACAACTTAACTTCTGATTAATCTGCAAATAAAATGATGGCATCAAAAAAGCTACTTCTTTTAGATATAACTTCTTTCTTACATTGAAACTCATCTGTCATTTAAGACAGGGAAACCATGTGGTTTGAGAATTCATTGACATTATGGAACTAATTTTGAAACCTCTATCAGTTTCATTTTTCTTTGTTTTACAAATGGAATTGTGATATTTCTCAGTGTACATGAAGCATACTAATTGACAAAAAAGTGGTGTATTTTTACATACCTCTTACCTAACTATTATTCTCTTTACCCAGCCACATATGAAACCTTCCTCTTTGTTCTTGGGTTGATTTTCCCTCTCAATCCTTTTCAGTTCTAAGCCCAGACAAATTGCTGTGGTTCTTTGAGAGACCACACAAAATAAGTATTGTCTAATGCTAACACTTTGAAATGTGATATTGTAATTACTTACCAAGTGAACATTAATCACTACCAGATTAGAATGGAATTACCTGTTATATTCACATTAATAGCAAATGAGCTTTCCCTGATTGATGTTGTTATAATGAATAAAAAAGGAATTAATAACGATCTGGCATTCACCAAAAGAGGCGTAGTTATTAAGGCCATACCATCAAAAGGCAAGTAATACTTTACAATAAGCAAGTATTAATTAAAGTAAAATCACAATGAACTCCTGTTGAATTACTTATATCTGTATTACAAAGATATTAGACTATTGGGATTAATGTGATTGTGATACATTTTATAAAAATTAATAATGAACGACCATTTAAAATATTTAAGAAGCAAATACTTGTTTGTGTTTGTTACATAGCTCTGCCAGCTATTTAGCTTTCTTGAATGACTTATTAGCACAGGGACAGTGATTAATAACACCGAGCATTAGATATATTAAGTCATATCTTTGTATCTGGAAGTATGCATTTTGTTTTTCAGAATTTTTGTTCATTTCCAACAGAATATTCTAAAGAGCCTCTAAATTGTAGATGTATCATTGACTGATTTCTGATTTCTGGTATTTTAAAAAAATATATCTGAAAAAAAAAGTATCTGAAGGCTGATCTGCTGCAAATATTGAACCAGATATCAGGGAACAACCTAGTCAAAACTGAGACTTGGGAGCGAGAAGCAGAACAAAACCGTTCATATACAATTTCTAAGGAGTAATTGAGCATACACCTATCAAAGGAATAAAAAGTCAAGCTCTCCCAATCAAGGTGCTTTTTATCTTTTTTTAAAAAAATAATTTTGAGATTTTCTATGGCAACAAATCCATAGCAGAAAGCAAAGAGTTTTACATCAGTCAAATGATCAGAAAACCATTCTTATAATTTTGCTACATTGAACATTGTTTAGAACAATTTAGAATGATATTAAAACAGCTATAAAACACATTTGTCTAACATAAGAGTTAACATTTAAACCAGATTAAAATAATTATGTCTTTAAAAGGGTGCATATTAAAACCGGCAAAATCTAAATGAGCTCTGTATTTCAGATAATAGCATCCTACCAATGTCAATTTCCCAGCTTTGATAATATACTTTGGTTATTTAAGGTATTATCATTGGGAGAAGCAGGGTGAAAGGTACATGGAAGCTCTCTGTACTGTGTTTCTACTTTCTTCTGAGTCTTAAACCATTTCAAAATAAAAGTTATTTTTAATAAAATTAAATATATGTTCGAAGAAAATGCTCTTTTCTCTATAACGAGTGGCTATCGGCTCATTCTGAAAGAATATGTGGAGGTAGTTGGCAAATTAATTACATTTCTGACCTCAACTTTATTGATGACTTTTGAACCAGTAAAGGAGTATGTGTGCCAGCATATGTTATGGAACATATACATATAGAAGATAAAATGATAGAAGCTGATTATTTCTTGGCATGTTGCAGTGGGCCCATTTAACACTGTTTATGTAGGAAGCTACCATGATTATAAAATGAATACATCCAAACAGCCAAGTAAATTAATTGAAATTTAAAGGCATTGTGCTTGAGATTTGAAATGCCTTACCATGAGGTATGCATTTATTGTCGTACAAGGTAGACACCTTTTTTTTAAATTTTAGCATTCCACATTGTATGTCACAGTATCAAAGAAAAACTCTAAAATAGGCACTCAAAATCCTGATGTGCTCTCCCTTCCAAAAAGGCAGTGCCACAAGTGAATACAACCTTCAGAGTTAATAATATCTAAGAACAAACCCAGCAGCTGTACCAGCATGATTTAGCTCCTGCTGTGGCTATTATTATTTTTATTTTATTAATTTTGCAATTAAATTGCAAAGTTAAACTCAACATATTTCAAGCTGTGGCTTTTTTCCACTATCCTCAGAAGTTCCTGGATAACTTCAGATGTTCAACAGTGAAAGCAGACAGTCTGGAGATTATTTCTGTAGCACCAATTTTGTGTGAAAAAAGATTTCACTAAACCTCACAGAAGTTCCATGGCTACTTTTATTATGTATCTAAAAAATAGAAAAGGATAAAAGCGCGGAGCTGATTTTTAATACAGCTACATTATGAGCCAAATCCACCTTGTTTTCAGCAAGAAGTTATTGAAGCACCATGTATATACACCACCACTAGGTATTTGAAAGTAGGCAGGAAGGCAGACAGAAAACTTCTCTGGCCCTTGGGAATCATACATTCTCATAGTATAGATTTAGCAACTTTAGATAGACTATTTACATCTATCTTAATTATCTTGAAGCTTGATAAATATTTTGCAATTGTATAGGGACCACAAAATATTCCACACATCATTTAAAAAGGGACTTTTCATAGAGAAGGTGACATTTGTAAAAGATTTGAAGAAATGTTCCCTGGTTAGTAAAACCATAGTTTTCTTTGGATTCCTAGAATGAATTGAGAGTTAGCTTGGATCTGATATGGTCAACTATGATGTGCAGTTTGCTAAAACCTGAAGGGAGAAGCTACCTAGGAGATTACAAGTTAACAGACCACATTATGGTTCAAAAACAAAAACAAAAACAAAACGTAGAGTTGCTGCATTGCCGAAGCAGCCATCCTCCTTTGGCTTGGTCCATCTCGTTTTATTTTTTTAATATTTTATTTATTTATTAGAGACAGAGAGAGAGAGAGAGAGAGAGAGAGGCAGAGACACAGGCAGAGGGAGAAGCAGGCTCCATTCAGGGAGCCCAACGTGGGACTGGATTCCGGGTCTCCAGGGTCACGCCCTGGGCTGCAGGCGGCGCTAAACCACTGAGCTCCCCGAGCTGCCCTGGTCCATTTCATTTTAGTTGTTAAATAAAGTACTGGCCATCTGGCCATTTTCTGGCTATGCCCCTGTATAGCTGGGTATTCATGGACCTATAACCCAGTCTCGCGGAACATTAGAGTCCTTGCCGGTAGGCAGGATTTCTAAGTTGCCTTTTACATCCACATTTCTGTCTTTCACTCAGAAATGATCCTTTGCACCAGAATTATCCTGTAGTGGAACATAGGGATATAAATGTAACTGTGTCTGAACGATGGCTATGCTACTTTCACAAGCTCACAGTGTGATCTCCCTCCAAGCCTCTTAGCCTCTCTATGATTTATTTCTAAAATGCAAGGAATAATGGTTAATATTGTGAAGATTAAGTGAAATAAGTTATAGAAAGTACTTATCACGTTGTCCTACATATCATGAAGGCTTAGTATGTGTTAGTAGCTTCATTTTATTGCTATCATGATTATCATTGTTAATAATAATGAACCCTTGTTATTGGAGGAGTTGGTTTTGTCCTATTATCTCAGAGTCAAAATAGGTGTTAAAGGATTTTTATCTCTTCTTTCTGATGGTGCATTATAGGTAATGTGCTTCACTTATATATGATTCTTTATTGTTTACAAAGTGCTCATTTATGTGATCTTACTAAAATTTCAAAAACAAGTGTAAAGGAATTTACAAGAGTACAACTGAGAGAAATAAATATTTGCTCACTGATATTTTCAGTTTAACTAACTCATACCTTCTCATGCTGCATATCATCTGTCTTGATGAACAGAATGCAAACCAGAGGTCAACTTTGTGTGGTACATATTTGTTCAGCCTGAGAAAGATCCAGAGGTACAAATATTGGGATAATCCAGATTTCCCAGGAGAAGGTAGCATACACAGTATAATTTCCAGGAGGTCCATAAACAGTATATTAAAATATTAGCTCAAACCATATAACATTTCTAGTATTCAAATGCTTTAGACCTACAACATTAGCAGAGTTTCTTTTCTTTTTTTGCATGTTTCAACCCAACAGTTAAAAGAAAATCGTGCAGCTTGGAGTTGTAAATTATTCCAAAATATTTTATAGCAAGAAGTGAAGAGGAAAATAAATATTGCTAATAAATTATACCTTGCCAATTCAAGGCCAGAAAGAACTGTGTCATACATAGAGCAGTACTCATTTGCATTCTACCAGTGGCCAAATTTCAATACTCACAAGTCCCACCACTTTCATTTATTTCACCCCCAACCTATGCAAATGGCCAAATGTCTTGTTAGCAAAATTTTTCTTTCAATAGATCATTTATAGGGATTTCTGGTTAGAAATGATAGGTCATGACACTTTACTAAAATGAGAATAGAGGAAATAAAATTACAGATTTACCTACAAGGAGAAAGAATATGGGAGTGGCAACAATAAAATATGAGCAATGACAAATTTTGAGAATACATAACAGGAATGGAAAAGTTAGCATCTCTAGGAAAACTGAACACCAAGTACCTAGAGCTAGAAAGTCTTAGAAATTGGAGGCTCTAGCTGCTACAAAAGGCAGGGACGACCATGGAGCTGATAGTAGGGACAGTTGTCAAAAGGGTGTCTAAGAAGCATTTAGATCCCCTGGCCTCTCATGCCGTTTGCATGAAATCCAAATTGTTGCCTCTTCCCTATCCAATTAGAGAAATTGTAATAGAAAAGCTCAGCATCTGGGGACATCAGGTAGAGAAGAAAGCAGGGGAGAATTTCCACACTCGAAAATGGGAACTAAATGAAACCACATATACTGAATAGGATCCCCCCTCTCCCCAAGGCTCAAGTCCTAACTAGCCCCAGGCATACTAGCAGCAAGTATATACTCCCAGAGAGGAGATGAAATGTTTTCTCCAGAGAAACTGAGATGCCTTAGAGAAAAGATCTGTTGCCACTCTTACTTGGAGGTCTTTGCCCACATGCACAGGATAAAATTCACCTGGTGGGGAAACCCTACAAGTAAAGCTTCTCATTGTTTTTTTATTAAGAGATTTTATTTTGTTATTCATGAGAGACACACAGAGAGAGAGGCAGAGACATAGGCAGAGGGAGAAGCAGGCCCCCTGTGGGGAGCTGGATCTGGAACTCGATCCCAGGACCCCGGCATCATGCCCTGAGCCAAAGGCAGACATTCAACCACTGAGCCACCCAGGAGTCCCTTCTCATTAATTTTTTAGTTCTTAAATCCTAAATATGCATGAGAAAAGAGAGCAAAATATAACAACAGGGTGGGAGGAGTAGAAATAACTCAGGTAAAATAGATTCCTATAATTAATATCCCTAAAGACATAAGAGAAAATATTCGATCCATAAAACAAAAAGATTTTATTAAAAAGAAAAATTCAAAGAACAAGAATGTACTTCTGGAAAATAAAATGTAATAGCAAAGATGTAAAATTAAATTGAAAGTAGAAAGTAAATCTCCAAGAAAGCTGATAAAACAAAGACTCAGAGATGAACAATAAAAAAAGAAAAGATGGGAAAATTAAAGGATAAGCCCAAGAAATCCAACATCTCACTAAAGGAATTCTGGAGAAAAAATAGGGAAGAATTTATCAAAAACATACATGTGAGAACATTTCCCAGAAATGAAGTTCATAAATTTTAAGATTGAAAGTGCCCACCAAGTTCCCAGCACAATTAAAAGACACATCAAGACATACCATGTGACATTCCAGAACAGCAGTAAGATTCTAAAAGCTTCCAAAGAAATAGGTGGGTGTGGAAGGGAAAGAGGACAGGAGAGAGGTGGGAAGGGAGGAAGGGAGGGAGGGAAGTGCAGAGAGAAAGAGAAGGAGAAAGAGAAAACAAAATTAACAGATAGAAATCATGTCATCAATGAAGGATTAAAAATCAGAATGGCGGGGATCCCTGGGTGGCGCAGCGGTTTAGCGCCTGCCTTTGGCCCAGGGCGCGATCCTGGAGACCCGGGATCGAATCCCACGTCGGGCTCCCGGTGCATGGAGCCTGCTTCTCTCTCTGCCTGTGTCTCTGCCTCTCTCTCTCTCTCTGTGTGACTATCATAAATAAATAAAAATTTAAAAAAAAAATCAGAATGGCATCGGACCCTTTAATAGCAATACTTGAAGATAGAAGCTAAAGAATCTATACTTTTACAATCCTGAGGGATAATAATGTTCAAATTAGAATTAATAAATATATTATCAACTATATTATTAATTTTTAAATATATTATTAAGCATTCAGGGTGTCAAAAATTTACTTTCCAACTACCTTCCTCAAGAAGCTACTACAGGACAAGCTCCATGAAAATTCAACAAAGAAAAGAAAACATGGAATCTAGGATACAAGGGAGAGAGGGAATGGGAAGGCCTAGTATTATGGTAGTGCTCGTCAGCCTATAGCACAACCTACTTCTTTTTTTCTTATTTATTTATTCATAAGAGATGAGAGAGAAAGAGACAGAGAGACAGAGAGACAGAGACACAGGCAGAGGGAGAAGCAGGCTCCATGCAGGGAGCCCAACATGGAACTGGATCCCGGGACTCCAGGAACACGCCCTGGGCTGAAGGTGGCCCTAAACCGCTGAGCCACCTGGGCTGCCCACAATCTACTTCTGACAAAATTATGTGCAAGTCATTCTGACAAAAGTTCTTATACAGACTGACAAGAAATGCACACACATCCCTTGTGAAATGTGTGAACTATAACACACATCCCTTTGAAGGTGAGCTGAGCTCACAAGAAGGTAAGTAAAATACCCAGGAACTAATAAAAGAAAAGCCCAACTCTCACGCTGGATGTTTACTGATAAATAAGAAGCTCAGGTTCTTTTCTTTTCTTTTCTTTTTAAGATTTTATTTATTTATTCATGAGAGACACGGAGAGAGAAAGAGGCACAGACACAGGCAGAGGGAGAAGCAGGCTCCATGCAGGGAGCCCGACATGGGACTCTATCCCGGGTCTCCAGGATCACGCCCTGGGCCAAAGGCAGGCACTAAACTGCTGAGCCACCCAGGGATTTCTAGTCCTAGTTTCTCAGGGACAAGAGGAACAGTCCGGCTTGGTTGATTAGAACTGAGATCCCCATAAGAAAGCAAAATGCTTGAAGAACTACCCACCTGTAGTGAATGGGCAGCCTGGGGGAAATCCATTTAGCAGCAGGAAGAAATGTCAAGGGAATTTGTCCAGCTCAGCCTGAGTTCTGGGTAAGGAAAATGTCTTCTTGAAAAATTTGAAGAATCAGGAATTCCTCTCACATGTTCAGGGTCCAAATTAATAGTATCTTTGTGGTTCTGAAAAGTCTCAGACTCAGAAAATCTACAGGAAGTATTCATAGGTTGTTAGCATCCCGAGGGTCAAACATTTTCTGAAGGGATGCACCTTTAGCTCAGGCCATGTAGTTCCCACAGTTAATACCCTATTGGACATGAGCTCACAATCTCAAATTATAAAACATGCATGAAAAAGCCATAAATAAGGATCAGCTGGGAAAAACCAGATTCACCTTGCATATCTTCAGATAATGGAATTATCAAAATCAGAAATTAAATGAGCATGTTTGCAGGGCATCTGGGTGGCTCAGTCTGTTAAGTGTCTGCCTTGGGCTTGGGGCGTGATCCCAGGGTCCTGGGATCAAGCACCCTGTTGGGCTCCCCACTCAGTGGGGAGTCTGCTTCTCCCTCTCCCTCTGCCACTCAACTCATGCTCTCTCTCTCTCTAATAAATAAAATCCTTTAAAAAAAGAAATCCATCCAAGTTGTTGCATGTGTCAATAGCTCATTCCTTTTTATTGCTGACTAGTATTCCATGGTATAGATTATCAAATTCTGTTTAAATATTCACTTACTGAGGGACGTTATGGTTGTTTCCAGGTTCGTGCTATTACAGACTATGCTGCTATGAACATATGTGTACAGGTTTTTGTGTGGATGTAAATTTTCCTTTCTCTGGGATAAGTGCCCAAGAGTAAAACTGCTGGGCCATATGGCAATGTGTAGTTTTTTTAAAGAAACTGCCAAACTATTTTCCAGGTGGCTGTATCATTTTACATTTTAAATTCCTACCAGCAATGTATCAGTGATGCAGTTTCTCTGTATCCTCATTAACATTTGGTATTGTCACTACATTTTTCATTTTAGCTATTCTAATAGATGGAGAGTGATGTCTCATGATGGTTTTAATTTGCATTGCCCTAATGGCTAGTGATGTTGAATATGTTTCATTTGCTTATTTACCATTTAAATATCATCTTTGGGGAAATGTTTCTTCATATATTTTGCCCACATCCTATTTAGAGTTTTGTTTGTTTTTAGTTGTTGAGATCATCCACAAGCATGCACGTGCAAGGAAGTAGGAGGCAGGTAAAAGAGCACTAGATACTAATTTTCATAATAGGAAATGAATAGATAATGACTAAAATTGATAAGTTAAGAAATTGGGTTATAAGCATAATATTTAGGCATATGCTTGTAAATATCAGCAAAGAACAGCTCAAAGCACTTGGAATAAAGCAAAACTCAGGAAGAAAGGGTTGGGATAGGGATGCCTGGGTGGCTCAGCAGTTGAGCACCTGCCTTCCGCTCAGGGCGTGATCCAGCGGTGTTGGGATCAAGTCCCGCATCGACCTCCCTGCATGGAGCCTGCTTCTCTTCTGCCTCTGTCTCTGCCTTTCTCTCTGTGTCTCTCATGAATAAGTACATAAAATCTTTTAAAAAAAGAAAGAAAGAAAAGGTTAGAATAGAGGTATGCTGTTTTTCATTCTGAGTCAGAGTATTGTTTCATTTTTTTGGAACCTAAATACATGCAATACTTGGATAACTTTTAAAATTAAAATCTGGGGGATCCCTGGGTGGCGCAGCGGTTTGGCGCCTGCCTTTGGCCCAGGGCGCGATCCTGGAGACCCGGGATCGAATCCCACGTCGGGCTCCCGGTGCATGGAGCCTGCTTCTCCCTCTGCCTGTGTCTCTGCCTCTCTCTCTCTCTCTCTCTCTGTGTGACTATCATAAATAAATAAAAAAAAATTAAAATTAAAATCTGAAACATACAGCTTATTATTAAACCAAATTCTAGACTCTAACCTCAGGATCATCAAATAGAGTTTATGTATCGATCTCTCATTGATTGCATTGTACAACCTGGAAGATTTATAGATCTCATTGCTTAGGCACTTAGTAGCTAATGGTTATTTTATCTCCACTGTCAATATCAGATATCTCCACTTAAAAACCTCAATCTCTCTGAATCCTCTTTGCTTAGTAGCACTACTAATAATAACATGAATTGTCTCATACTTTTATACTTCAGACTTTCTTTGCAGGGCTTCCAAGTGTTGAGACTAGGACAAAGATAGGAGTTTCTGAAGGAGGACACAAGCCCATCAGAACTAGACAGACATCACCTTTATCAAACCATCCCCATGTAAACATCCTAGTACAATCTCTGGAAACCTTCTAGAGTGTTTGTATCACATGAAGAAGCAAGAGTGGGCTTTGGATACTCTTAGCTAATAAAATCGCTGTCCTGTGATTTTTGATGACAAAAGAATTTATTCCTCTGAACCGAGGAATATTCAAACCAGATCATCTAATTCTACTTAAAAGAGCCATCTTATGCCTCATTTGCTTCACCTAGAACCTCTAAATTGGAAGAATGTTCCTACCTTCTAAAGACTGATGGTTAACACATTTGAAAATTACCCATGTGCATCTTGTCCTTGTGGAGAAAGCTCAAAAAGTAGTGGAGAGCAATGTAGGGTGGGGAAATTGCTACTTGCCTGGAAGTTCCACTGGATAGCTAATGATCCAAGGGGCAAGTGCCAAGAACAGTTATGACCTTTGTGCGTGCCGTTGTGAAACACCGTGGAGCTTTCCCAGACATCAGCAACAAAAGCCTGAAGGATTTTAGGATATAGATATTACTCAGTAAACCTCTATTTTTATCTGAGAACACTCTCTCTGTCTCAGTCTGAAACCATTTGTCTCGCTAGCTTTCACACTCGTTCTCTCTGTGTTTCTATGTGATTCTTTGCCACCTTCTCTTCCTCTGTATGGATGTGAGTGTGGATGCCTTTTTACCACATTCAAATATATATATCTTTCTGAATATATATATAAACATATTTGTGGAATGCTTCTTTTTCTTTATTTTTTCATCTTTGTTTTGCTTGTTCTTTCTTTGCAACATAGGTTCTGTGCGTATGACTGTGGCTCCCCCAAATCCATTTTTTATTTTCCTTTTTAAAATCTCTCTCCCATCATTTATCATAATATAGAAAAGAAGTAAATTTATTTTGTGTTATTAAAAAGATATGCATACCATTTTATATTGTTCATTGATAAAAATTAAACCGATGTAGTTTTTACCTACATAGCCTTCCCTTGACATGTGTGTCTGGGCATTTGATTAGATATGAAAACAGTGACTATCAGTAAAACAGAAATCCCTACCTCTCTTGAAATAGCTCCTTTATACTTACCCTTGTTTAAGAAAAATTGTTTCATAGAACCCATGAAATGTGAAGGGACTGAATATCTATCATTTTGTTTCAATTAAGGATAAGATGTTTCTCCTGAAGACTTTCTAATAAAGTAAGAAACATTTCTACAATGGACCAAAGCAAAATGATTCATACATATACAGTTGGGACATAGGACATGGAGTCACTATCTGTCTTTTAAGCAGTTCTCCATAAATACCGTATATTGAAGCTCAGCTCTAGAAAGGAATGTGTTATAGACAGTGAAGTTGTAGAGAATTCTCTGGCAAGAACACACACTACAATTACTCTGTATTGTTGAAAAAGAGCAGACCCAAATATTTTGACAAGGCAAAGCCTTTAGTAAAGCTACAAAGTTCTTTTGTTAAAAATAAAAAGCAAGGGTAAATCTTTGTGACCTTGGATTTGCAGTAGATTCCTAGATATGATACCAAAAGCATGGGTAACAAAGGAAAAATTAGGTAAATTGGGTCTCTTGAAAATTTAAAACTTTTACATGTTATTTAAGAAATCAAGAAAGGGAAAGACAACCTCTAGAATGGGCAAAAAAAAATTGTCAATGGTATAGTTGGTAAGTATCTATTAGCCACAATCATAAAGAACTCTTACCACTGAAACAAACAACAACAATAAAAACAACTCAAATTGAAACTGGGCAAAGGATTGAGTGGATGTTCCTCTGAAGAAACACTAATGGCCAACAGGTGAAATGCTAATCAAAACCACAGTGAGGTATCACTTCACACTCATGAAGATGGCCATGATAAAAAAAATGCAACATAACTGTTGGTGAGTATGTTAGAGAAATTGGAGTGCTTGTACATTGGCATTGGGAACATAAAATGGTTTGGCCACTGTAGAAAACAGTTTGGCATTTACATAAAAAGTTAAACATAGATTTAACATATGACCCAGCAAGTCCATTCTCAGGTATATACCCAAAAGAATTGGAAACAGGTGCTTAGACAAATTCTTCTAGGTGAATGCTCATAGGAGCCTATTTATAATAACCAGAAGGTAGAAACAACTCAAATGTTCATCAACCAATGAGTAGATAAAGAAATTGCAATATTTACCTGAAATGGAATATTCAGCCATGAAGAGAATAAAGTACCAACACATGGATGAACCTTGAAAATATTTTGCTAACCAGAAGAAGATAAATACTAAAGGATACATATTCCATTTTTATGAAATATCCAGAGTAGGTAAATCCATAAAGACAAAATACAGAGTGGTGACTGCCCGGGACATGGTGAAGGTGAAATGGGGAGTAACTGCTTAATGGATATGAGATTTTATGTTAGAGTTTTGGAAATAGATAAAGGTGATAGTTACATAACATTATGAATACACTAAATGTCATTCAATTGCCTTAAAATGGTTAATTTCATGTTCTGTAATTTTCACCTCAATAAAACAGGAAATCAGGAGGATGTTTTAAAAACTATATAGGGGCACCCGGCTGGATCAACAGCTGAGCATCTGCCTTTGGCTCAGGTCATGATCTCGGGGTCCTGGGATTGAGTCCCATGTCGGGCTCCCTGCGGGGAACCTGCTTCTCCTTCTGCCTATGTCTCTACCTCTCTCTCTGTGTCTCTCATGAATGAATAAATAAATAAATAATATCTGTAAAAAGAAAAACTATGTAAGTAAGAATAAATAAATAAAAAGGCACATGTCCTAGCTTTTGCACATTCATCTGTTCTAATTATAAGATAGTACCTGTGCCACCAAATCTAGCATGTGATAAGGGGCTCAATAACTCTGAATAAATGGTTAATGAATCAATAAATATATTTCATTCTGAGTTCCCCAGAAGCAGACTCAGAGTCAAGAATTTAATGCAAACTTGAGTCAAAGCAGACCTTGAGATAAGGATTTTCTTGGGAAGGGAATAAAATATCCATAGATATATAAAGAAGAAGCAAGACAATGGAGACAAGGCATTCAATAAAAGACATAGTATAGAGTGAACTACCCTCAGTCTAGTGGCATTTCACCCCCCTGTGACAACTCTGTGTGTGGTGCAAACACATGTTTTGGAGTTATCCTGCCCAAATGACAAGAGAACTGGAGTATTTATATAACAACTTCTCAGTGGTCATTGGTTGAGCACTGCTTTCAAGGGAAAGTTATTTCCTGAACACTTCTGGCATGCCACATGGGCAAGAGAAACACTTTTGTGGCCAGAGAAAGTCAGCAAGAAAAATAATGTGGGATCTCACAGTCTGAAGCCAGGCCACTGCTCACTGAAGTGGCGAGAATGGTTTTTCTTTTAACTATTATTTAAATACATTGATCTAAGGAAGAGCCTTATGATGGTTGCTTCATAGTCACTAATATTTTGATAGGTCCAAGGTATGTGGCTTGAGAGAAATTGAGGAGAGGTTGCTTCTCATGAATGTAGCACAATTCTACTCTAACAAATTTTCTTTTTATTAAACAGAATTGTCTCTTGTAATTATAGAAAGCATTTAAGTCATGTGTGGATCTTTTTTACTACAGAAGAATTTTCAACAGTCCCTAGAAATATGTCTTGGCAATGTAAGATTTTCTAGGACTCCAGTTCAAGATGAATTTCTCTAACTTGGTAATTCTCACCCAGGGACAATTTTATCCCCAGAGAATATATAACAATGCGTAAAGGCATTTTCTGTTGTCACATTGAGGGTGAGGATGCTACTGGCTTGTAGTCCTTAGAGACTGGGGCTGCTGCTCAGTGTTCTACAGTGCAAAGACAGCTCTCCACAACAAAAAAATTACTTGGTCTAATATGTCAATAACGCCAAGGTTGTGAGACCCTACTCTAAACCAGCACTGTCAAATAGAATTCTCTATGATGATAAAAAATACATCTGCACTGTCTAGTACTCTAGCTGCTAGTCACACATGCTATTGAGGACTTGACATGTGGCTAGTGTGACTTACTATATGCCAGATGTGGTGCAATATACTCAGGAAATAAATATGGCCATGGCTTTGCAGTCATTGAAGTCAGAGCTCATGGTCTAGTAGAGGAGACAAATTCTTAAAAATAACTTATTGTAAAAGAATGTGGTAAGTGTTATAACAGAGAATGAATAACGTGCTAAATTTGAGGTGTCAGGACTCAGACAATTAACAGTTCTCTAAGGCGAATTTCCACTCTTAGCTCAGAACGTTGTAATGTGTAAAAGCTGTATTCTATGCAAAAAAACTTTTTTTTAATCTTTAGTCATGTAACTCATTACTTTATCTTATCTTACCCCTTTTGTCGGAAAATACGTAGAAAAGACTGGAATCTGATGGGGAGTTCTGCTTTATTTAACAATCCTATTGAGTTTCTCAAAATAGTTTACCAAGGAAGTCTATTAAAGTATTGATTTTTTCATAAAGGATAATACAAATGGCATGACAGTCTCTTTAACATTTTAATCGAGCTTAAAATTAGTCTTGTATTTGAAGCAATCTTGCCCAGAAAAACTGTTGGAGAACTTATGGAAAAAAAACTTAACATAAAAAATTGATGGGCCACCTAGGCTGTGAGAACATTAAAATCTGAATCTAAAATATGGTTAGCCATTGTCACATCTTTCTTTGAAGCTTAAGTAACTCAATATTCCCAGTAGGATACCCAGTGATTCAAAGTGACACATATACCGTCAGCTCATTTCCCTTCCCTGTGTGCTGGTACAATTTGTATCCACAGAAATATGTTGAAAAACCTATTAGTCTTGACTGCCAGAACCTACCCCCCCCCAAAAAAATATATTGTCACCTAAACAAATAAATTAATGATAACATAAGATAAACAAATCTATTAACTTACACCGGCCCATAAGAGACAAAAGCCAGTTTATGGATTTAGAAAAGGAGAAAATTGAGACTGGCCACACAGCAATGATCCAGATAATAATGTGTTTTCTCTGTTCACTGAAAAAAACACTTTTGCAGGCTAAATCTTCCTTGTAAAAGAATTCCAAAAAATGTATAGTTACTCCCCTTCTAGGAGGCGAAGTTTAGCGTTCTGTCCCCCTGGAGTAGGAGCTGGACGGGGTGACTTGTTTTCAAAAAACAGAAAAGGAGAAATAACTTTACAATGGAGAAGAAACCTGGCAGGCACCACCGCCTTGACTAAGTGATCAAGTTTAGCATCAGCAATGACAATCATGTAAATATCATTTTCCCCATAAT
Organism: Canis lupus familiaris; assembly: GCF_011100685.1. Classification (NCBI taxonomy): domain Eukaryota; kingdom Metazoa; phylum Chordata; class Mammalia; order Carnivora; family Canidae; genus Canis; species Canis lupus. The sequence goes on along the minus strand of NC_049260.1, from coordinate 26,872,405 downwards.
AGAGTGTGATGAAAAGGGCAATTCCTGTAACCCCAGTCTAATCATGAGAAAACCTAAATCACAACTTAAAAGAGACATTCTGCAGTATACCTGACTTGTCCTCTTCCAGAGTGGTAAGGTCGCGAAAAACAAGAAAAAACTGAGAAACTGTCAGACCAGAGAAAACCAAAATGTCATGGTGACTAAATGCAACAAGAGATCCTGGATTGGATCCTAAAACAGAGAAAGGATCTTGGCGGGAAAACTGGTGAAATCACATTAAAGTTTGTAGTTTTGTTAATAGTGTGTACTTCAATGTTTAGATGAATGTACCTTGGATACATAAGATGTTATCATTAGAAGTTGTGGCTCGTATACTTGGCAAAGTGTCAAATACATAGGTACCTATTTTAAACAAAATAATGAATGAGCAGATAGTATTTATGTTTGTGTTTTATTAAAGGCTGATTTTCTATAAAGTTCAAATCGTGACATCTATAGAAATAGACGATGAGGGGAACCTGGTGGCTCATTCAGTTAAGTATCTGACTTTGGCTCGGGTCATGATCCCAGAGTCCTGGGATCGAGCCCTATGTCAGGGTCCCGGCTCAGCGGGGAGTCTGCTTGTCCCTCTTCTCTTTCCTCTCTCTCTCTCAAATAAAATCTTTTAAAACACCGAAATACATAACAAATGTATGCCAAACATTTTATTAAATCATTAATTAATGAGAGAATCAGTAAGATGTTGCAGTTGATTCAAAGGAGAGTCTGAAGAACATACACATAATATAAACAGTCAGGAATGCTGATAAGTATTTGATAACAGATGCCATACTGCTGACTCTCAGTATAGAGGAATCAATTGCATTCCAGGAGGCAAACACATTTGCATTTCCATGAACAAGAAAATTTGCATTACCATCAGCCCTCCACTAGTTGACTTCTTTTTTTTTTTTTTTTTAGATTTATTTATTTGAGAAAGAAAGAGAGTGCACTTGCATGAGCTAGGGGGTGGTGCAGAGGAAGAGGGAAAGCAGACTCCCCACTGAGTGCCAGAGCCACACCCAATACAGGATTTGATCTCCTGACCCTGAGATCATGGCCTGAATCAAAACCAAGAATCACCAAGGCGCCTCTCCATGAGTTGAGTTCTAACTCTACAGAGGTAGAAAATAACCCAAACAAAGACTAAGGGGTAGACCCTTAAAGGATCAGATATCTCCTGAAGGTTTTGTTAGACAACATATAGAATTCCATGGAAAAGATACACAGGAATTTTTGAATCATTTCAGAGTCTTCCATGATTTCTTTTTTTTTTTCTTTTAAAGGTTTTATTTATTTATTCAGGAGAGACAGAGAGAGAGGCAGAGACACAGGCAGAGGGAGAAGCAGGCTCCATGCAGGGAGCCCAATGTGGGACTCAATCCCAGGACTCCAGGATCACACCCTGGGCCCGGAGGCAGATGCTAAACCACCGAACCACCCAGGTGTCCCTTCCATGATTTCTTTTAAGAGTTTGTGTGAGGAGTTTGAACCAAACTGAATTGAATTGAATCAAAAATAAGGACAGCAGGCATTTGTTTGCATAAATTCCAACTAAACTCAATGCAAATACTAATGTTTTATTATATACCAGATCATAATTTGGGTTTTGTTTGTTTTGGTTTTTTTACTTCACAGTAGTGTTAACAAGAAAAACTACAGTGTTAGGATTTTTAGAAACTATAAAATGAAAGCAAAATCAAAATGTCAAAATATTTACCAAATCTAAATAGAATCTATATACTTTGAGATAGTACCCCTGGCTTGCTTTTTATAAACCGTATTGTTCATGATTTCTCAGCTGGTTCACAAAATGGTATCTTCTCATTACCTGGGTTTTGGACTTTGGCTCTATTTTTAATTATCCAAGTAACTAAGAGAAAGTTTGTTAACATCTTTGTCTCCATTTCCTCATCGGTAAACATAGGATGATAATGAAAACACCCACGTCATATGGTTGTTATAAGAATTAAATGGGGATCCCAAGACAAAAAAAAACACTTAAAATTTCAGTTAAGCAAGATGAATAAGCTCTAGAGATCTGCTGTACAACATTGTACCTTTAGTCAATGATAATACATTGTACGGTAAAAAATGTGTTAAGACAGGAGACCTTGTGTTAACTGTTATTACAACAATAGAATAAAAATTTAAATATGCTAGTATCTAGAATATATTAAGAACCCTCAAAACTCAACAGTGAAATAACAATCCAATTAGAAAATGAGCAAAGACATGAAGAGATATTTTAACAAAGAATATATAGCAATGGTAAATATTGTCACGTGGAAAGCTTGTCAACATTATCCATTAGGGGAAATCCTAATTAACATTTTAATGAGATATCCCCTACACACCTATCAGAACGGCTAAGGCAAAAAACAATGACAATACCAAATGTTGGCAAAGATGCAGAGAGAAATGGATCATCCACATGTTGCTTGTAAAAATGTAAAATGTACAGCCACTCTAGAAAATAGTTGGCCTGTTTTCTATAACACTAAACATACAACTATCCTACAACCAAGCAATTGCCCTCTTGGGCATTTATCACAAAACCTGTACAAAAATGTTCATACCAGCTTTATTTGTAATAGCAAAAGAGCTATTTGTAATAGCAAAAAAGTAGAAACCAAGGCAATGGTTTTCAACAATGGATAGTTATGTTAACTACGATACATTCATACCATGCAGTACTACTCAACAATAAAAAGAAATGAAACATCAATTTATACACCAACTTAGGTGAATCTCCAGGGAATTATGCTGAGTAAAAAAATCAAATCTTAAAAGGTTACATACCACATGATTGCATTTCTATAACATTCTTGAAATGACAGAATTATAGAATGGAAAACAGATTAGTAGTTGCCAAGAGTCAGGGACAACAGGGGGAGAGAAGAGAAGTGGGTGCAATTGTAAAAGGGCATCACAGGACAGATCCTTGTGGTGTTGGAACCATCGTTTATCTCAACTATATCAACATCAGTATCCCAGTCACGATATTGTACTAGAGTTTTACAAGATGTTACCGTTGGGTAAACCGGTCAGAGGTAGCTTGGCTTTCTCTGTATTTTTTCTCACAACTGCATGTGAATTTATAGTTATCTCAAAGCATGTATTTTTTTTCTATAAGTAGGCCCAGTGTGGGGCTTGAACTCATGACCCTGAGATCAAGACCTGAGCTCAGATTAAGAGTTGGACATTTAACTGACTGAGCCAACCAGGCACCCCTCAAAGTATGATTTTAAATAGCAAATAAAATCAAATAAAATGAATCCAAAGGGGAACCTGGGTGATATACAGTTGGCTTAGCATCCTACTCTTGGTTTCAGCTCAGGTCATAATTTCAGAGTCATGATCTCAGGGTAATGAGATCGAGCCCCGCATCATACTCTGCACTCAGTGAAGCATCTGCTTAAGACTATTTCTCCCTCTCCTTCTGCCCTTCCACCCCCTAAAATAAGTAAAGCTTTTTTTAAAAACAAGAATCCAAGAATTTTAGGACTTTAGCATTCATTTTATCTGATTTATTTTACCAGTAAGAAAACTGAGGCACAAAAAGTTTAAGTGACTTGCTTTCCTGTTTCATTTAAGTTCTTTTTTCTTCTCTGATTCACTCAGTTATAACTTCTATAATAAAGAAGGTATGGCTTGTATTTCTGCAGCCCGTATATTACTTCAAGTACTGCTAAGCATAAATTAACTCTTTAAAATGTGTGGTCTGAGTAAATAGGAAAGAGAGATTTACTTGTATATGTAAACATTATATTAACATGTTTTGCTCTCATTTAAATGTGCACTAGAAAGTATAAAAAAGATCTGTTCAAATTGACTTGATTAAGAGGTTTTTTTTAAAAGGTGATAATTTATGGGGTTTTATTTTATTTTTTCATCTTATTTTTGAATAGGTAATCATTTTCATGGTTCAGAAATCAAAAGGTGTACCGTGAAAATTCTTTTCCCCACCTCCACACGCTCTCCACTCAACCCCCTTTCCACAGGCAACCAATGTTACCAACTTTTCGTGTATCCTTCAGGAGATACTTATGAATTTTCAAGCAGAAGTTTATGTGTAAATATGTGGTTGTCTGCGTTTTGATGTATTTACATAAATTGTAGCATACTATATATACTTGTTCTGAATCATGCTTTACTCCTTCAACAGTATATCTTAGACATTGGCTTGTATCAGTGCACACAGAGTCTATTAGTTTACTATGGCTGCCATACCAAAATACCACAAACTGGGTGGCTTAACTAGCAGCAGTTCATTTCATGTTCTAGAGACTAGACATCTCAGATCAAGGTGTTGTAGGGTTGTTCCTTTTGAGGGCATTGAGGGGGAATCTGCTCCATGTTTTCCCTCTAGCTTTTGGGTGTTTGCTGGCAATCTTTGGTGTTCCTTGGCATGGAGATCTCTTTCTTCATCTTCACATGGTGTTCTCGGTGTATGTGTGTGTCTCCACGTTTCCCCTTATAAGAACATGAGTTATACTGGAGTAAGGCCCAACCTAATGATCTCATTTCAACTTGATTTCCTCTGTAAAGACTCTATTTCCAAATAAGGTCACATTCTGAGATGCTGAGTGTTGGAACTTCAAAATTTGAATTTGGGAAAGGGACACAATTCAACCCATAACAAAAAGCTTAGCCATTCAAAGAATGGCTATGTAGCCACTATGTAGCCATAGTGTTCCATTATGTATCTGTATCGTAATGTATCTAAGCAATAGCCTGGACATATTATCGGTTTTCAATGCAGGCTTTTTCCTAATGCAAGTGTAAGTTTCATAAAATAGAATTATAGCATCTAAGGCTTACCAAATAGTATTTAAATCCTGATTACCCTATAAACTTCAAGTGCCTTGAAGATACGATATATTAAGGGAGGAGAGGAAACTTTTAAAGTTCATATAAAAAATATATACTTAAGACTAACCTAAACATGTAGGAAAAAAAATAAATGTCTCTCTTTGCATCAGAGATCAGGGAGGATCCTGCATTAAATTTTCTATAAAGCTTCTGTAATCCATATCATGTAGTATTGGCACAAAAAGTGACAAATGGATCACTCAAACCAAACTGTGAGGCCAGAAGCAGATCAAATTGTTTTTGGAGACATTATATGGCAAAAGTGTTATTTTAATCCAGTGGAAAAAAAAGATGTTTTATTCAATAAATGCTGCCAGCACTCTTTGCCGTCCCTCTTGAAGAACAGTTTATCTCCTAGCTCATGCAGTATAAAAATAAATTTCAAGTGCATTAAAGTTTTAAATATAAAAAGAAATATCCTTAGAATGAGGAAGACCTTTTCTAACAAGACACAAAACCCAAAAGTGATAGATAAGGAAAAGATATACCAGCTTACTACATTAGAAATAACTAAACACAAAGTCAAAAGACAAATGATAGATTATGTAGATATGGTTTGCAACATACATGACAAAAAGAATGCATAACCCTAATGTGCAAATACCTTCTACATGTTAATTTCTAAGGAGACAAGCAACCCAATAAAAAAGTGGTCAATGCATAGCAACATGAAGTTCACAGAAGAAAATATCCAGGTAGCTGAGGAGAAAAAATAGTATGAAAATAGTATGAAAAAAAAAAAAGAAAGAAAATAGTATGAAAAGATGCTCAACCTCATAGTTGTCAGGAAAAGGAAAATAAAGAAACAAGATACCATTTTTCAAGAGATGGACAAAAATTAGGAGTAATAACTTCCAAAGAAGGAAAAGATCACTCTCAAACACTGTTGGTGGAAACATAAATTGCTGTGGTGTTTAAGGAAAGAAATGCACCTACCTTTTGATCTGTCATTCTGTTTCTGAGAATCGATTCTACAGAAATAGAAGTACCAATATGAAAGACTATATGTAGAAATTATTTATTGTAGCATTGTCAGTAGTGGTAAAAAAGTAGAAATAACACAAATACCCATCAGTGGGGGAATTATTGAATAAATTATGGAATTATGATGGCTTTACAGAATGAATTCCTCTTTAGTCTAGTTGGATCTGTGCCTGCTGTCCTGAAGGGATAGTCATGACATCTTCTTAAGAAACAAAACAAGTGGGATCCCTGGGTGGCGCAGTGGTTTGGAGCCTGCCTTTGGCCCAGGGCTCGATCCTGGAGACCCGGGATTGAATCTCACGTTGGGCTCCCAGTGCATGGAGCCTGCTTCTCCCTCTGCCTGTGTCTCTGCCTCTCTCTCTCTCTCTCTCTCTCTCTCTGTGTGTGTGACTATCATAAATAAATTTTAAAAAAAATTTTTAAAAAAAAAGAAAAAAACAAGTTTCAAGAAACATATGAACCCATTTGAAAAATAAGAAAGGATAAAATTAATTCCCCGGGATTATGTGGCCATAAGGTAAGGATAGAAGGTTATATATCAAGTTTTTAGTATTGTAACATTGAATGCTCAAAAGAGAGAGGGTGAAAGAAGAAGGGGGGGGGTATCGAATTGCATAAGAAACAAAAAACTGGCATATAAATATTACCACAAATATAAAACCACAAATACTAGGACTCTAAGTTATATCAATGGAATATATGATGTATTATTACACAATTGGATTGAGTTCTTTTTTGTCTTTGAATATTGTTGTTTTGACATTACATCTTACTCTCTACAGAAATGTGAGGTTGAGGGTAAGCCCTGACAAGCATAGTACTTACCATGTGACACTCAATTAATAGAAGCTGTTTATTAGTATTAGAGTGATAATGCAGAACTCTTCATCTTGAGATGTTTAGATGGACACCTGGCAGCACTGAGTTTGCCTATATTTTAAGCCCAGATGTCATTAACATTGTATAACTAGTTGTAAACTTGAATCTATAACTAGCACTGTTGGAGGAGGACCATCTAGTTGTATGATATGGATTGGCCTGGGGATGGACGAGTGGTACAGAAGGCCCACATTCTCACTCCAGACAGCCTACCTCTCCAGTGAGCAAAGTCCCTACCTTTCTGTGTCTTTACCCCTTGCCCCATTTTTGCATGTTCGTTTCAGCCTAAAAGGGAAGGAAGCATGAAGACTGACGTTCTCCTCCTCATCAGTCACTGAGGCAAAGTAGAAGTTTTGTGACAATGGGGCAGCTGCCAGTTTGGCTTCCTACAGAGATGGGATCCTTGCCCTCGATTCTGGATAAAGTTTGGAGCCTTTAACTGCCGGAGCTTGTGAAGTAGGAACTTTGGCCACTTCCCCCAGAAGTTTCTATAATTAGCATGTAACTTGTTAAACAGCATATGACTCATAAAAGGACTGTCGCAGACTCACACTGGGCTCCATGTAAGAACAGGGCAAAGGGAAGCCTTGGAAAGTGCTGTGCTTTTGAGTCATCTTCCTTAGTATCTAACTGGCCCACTTGTCACGCAGATGTATGGGGAGCCCATGGAAAAATGAGCCATTTGTGGTAAATATATTGACACCACAGGTGCCTGAAATTATTCTCGAGGTCTGATTCTTTCAATGATGTTCCCCACACTATGGAGGGAGCCCTAGACTAGGGGAGACAGGAGATAGGCATCCAGCTACTAGCTCTGCTATGGCCCTTTGAGTAAATCCTGGAAATGTTCAGTTTTCTCATCAGTGAATTAAGAAACTTAGCTAGATGATCTCTAAGGTCTCTCTAGCTCCAGATTTCATACTTTAGTACTTTGTTTATAGAATCAAGTTGTAGCTTTTCATTTTAAATGCTGGGCCCAGCCAGTGACTCTAAGCCTTAAGCACGCATACATTTTCAAATGCTCACTGAACAAGGCACTCTTTCTGAGAGCCCATTTTGATATGTCCTTCTCTGTGATAGAAGTGAAAATGAGTTTGTGAGTCCACTGAACCCTACCTCCCTGATTCCCGTGAAGGCCATTCAGCATTATGAAGCGCTCATCCCTGGGCCACCTTAGGTAGTGTAGCATTAACAGTTTGACAATTCAGACATGTTTCGTTTCTTTCATAGTCACTTATTTTTTTTTAAAGTTCAAAGATTGCAGTTCTGCAACAATTAGAGAGCTTTGTGTCCTATTTGTTGTAAATTGCTTCATATTCTTGAAAGCAAATCATCTGGCTACACAGAGTGTGGTTCATGGACCACAAGGCTCAGCATCACTAGGGAGCTTGTTAGAAATGTGGAATTTCAGGCTCCATCTAGAACTGTTGAATCAGAATCTTCATTGTAACAAGATCCCCAAGGAATTTGTATGTACATTAAAGCTTGAGAAGCACCACAGTATCACACATATGCATACGTGGATCATATTTGATGCCAAAGACAGAGAAAAGGGTGAGACCAGAAGTTCTCAAAGGGAGATTAGTAATGACCTTTACCTCAGTGACTTTTAATGTTCTCGTCTGTGTAAAAGGGATCCTAAACAATATTTCACAATATTTTTACTCTGGGATGCCTAAGGCTACCTCAAAAGAGAAGAAAAGTCACCCAAGGTGCGATCACTTAAGACCTTTCCACTTTCACAAGAGTAGGGGTGTGATTTCCCAGGAAGAATGTCTAACAGTAAACAACATTGTGAAGGAGACGGTAAAAGGGCTAACAGGGAGTAGTCAGAAAATACAAGGCAAAGAAGAAAAAAAATAACGGCCAGCTGAGCAAGGGAGAAAGTGAAAGGGGAGTGGCTAGCAGTACCAGGAACTATAATGAAGCTGCCAAAGCTTGGTGTGAACAGTCCTCCTCACAGTTTCAGCAAGAAGTTCATGATGATGTAACCAAAGAATTTACAGCACAAACAGAGCCACAAGGTCTGTGGTGACCTGAGATTTAGGGAAGTGAAGATCAGGGATAGAGAGGAAGATAAAAGGAATCTGAGAAATGGGGCAACAGAGGAACATAGGAAAACACATAACCACTATCCCAACAATGGGAAGACTAAGATTCTGAATTCATAAGCAAATGATCTAATTAAAACTCACATTATCATAGGAACTTGTGCATTCACTAAATGATAGCTGAGAGGTATCTTTGCTTTCTAGAGAGGTCTTTGTAGGTGAAAGTCTTCTTCTAGAAGTGAGATGTACTTTAGTGCCATCTTTTTGTTTTTATCTTGAGTTTTTCTTACGTTTGAATTCTTTCTTCTTATCATAAGGATGATATGACAATTTTATCTTTCCTGTAACTTATTTTAAAGATTTGTTCAAAAAAAAAAAAAAAAGATTTGTTCAAACTCCTTTGGCAGCTTCTCTGCTGAGTGTATTCTGACAACTTCACTGAGATTTGCATTGAAATTCATTGAACTTGAACTAGCCACCAACTGTAGTTAGATAGCCCATAGGCATTCTACTTCATTTTCCCCTTTCAAAGAGATCTGGGGATGCAATTGTAGGGGAAGAAGGAAGAAAGGAATTCAAGAAGAAGCAAAATGAAAGAAAATTTGGCTTATGGAAGAGAGGTCTTTCTATTACGGTAATAATAATGCCAATAACATGTGTGCACTCCACGTACATATAGAGCGAAGAAGTGCAAATTGTACCGTTAGATATTCACCTAAGGAGAAGAGTCACTCCCTGTGTAATGCATATTACTCATGGATTGTCAGTCTTCAGAACTCTTCATTCCTCCTTAATATTCTTTCTTAGATGATTCACAAGACACTCCGTTATCTTCCAGTATTTTCTGTCACTTTTTATGAGCAAAATTATCCAGGCTGTATCCAAGGGGGTGAATCAAACAGTGTGCCAATCTTCTCCTAATTTTGCCATGTTTTCATTCTGGAGTGTCCAAGGCAGCTTTGAAAAAGAAAAGAAGTCACCTAAGGACAGCTAAAGGGTATGTGCATCAGGGAGAAGTGGAAATCCTGCCCCTCAACCTGAATGATCACTTTCTAACCTAACCTTGTAAGTGAATATCATGTCTTTTGCTCATTTTATGTGTACGCAAATACAAACCTCAGAGCTGTTCTTTGCACTACTTCAGAAAATCTCCTTTTCTGTCTTCTCCTATACTCCATCCTTTCTCCTTCCCCCCCTGCCTTGCACAACTCAAGCATTGCTATTAATAAGCAGATTGGGGTAATCATTTTGATACACTGTTGTTTGACTCATGTATTCAATCAATAAGCATTAACTGAGCACTTCCTAGGAATTAAACTGTATACTAACTGCAGGATTTAAGGTTGTAAGTGATAAAACCCATGGCCTTAAGTCACCAAGAGTGTAGTCAGCAAGACAAATGGGCAAATCAATCACAGTGCAACATGTTCCATGTTAAAACCGAGATTTGTGCTATATACCCTGAGCTGGAGATATCTCTAATGCTGCCCTGGGAAACCTAATGGTCAGTTAAGTTATGGTGTTGGAGGCGAGAGGACAGTGGGAAAGTCTACTACTATCAGAGTAATTACCTGTAGATTTTGTGATATCTTCTTACAAATATTTTATGGCCCATATGAGCTACTGTCTTGCTTTTTTATAAGGAAATACCTAAGTTCTGCATCATGTAAATCCCTGGGCCTTCTTAGCTTTCCCCTTGCCCTTTACCTGCCAATACCCTAATCATCCTTGAGGGACCATCTCCCACAGCTCCTCCAGCCAACAAGGTTTGTCCCTTCTTCCAAACTCTATAGCTTTTTATTTGTACAAAGTTGTTTTTACTTTTGGAGAACATTCTCCATCTTTATAATTAGACTATAAACGCTTGGAGAATGTATGCTTCATCTACGTAGCCCCCTACAGTATCTAGTATACTGCCTTGAACAAATGGGCAGTAAATAAATCCCAACAATGAAACTAATACAACCCTGTATGGTGACTCTATTGGGATTAAAATAAAATAAAGAAAAAATAAATCACAACAAATGTTAAGTTAAATTGCTCCAAATTGTATATTTAATTTTATATTAGCATTCAGTACTAATATGTGTTGAAACATACTCCAAGGTCTAATCTGATCATTATCTATTTAAATAATGACCTACTGCAATTGAGTTATGTCCTTCAGTGATACTTTAGATCTAAATTTATTTTTGCATTGTTTTAAATGTCATCAAATGATTCATATCTTGTTTCTGTTAATATTCTTTTAATGGATATGTGAAATTAAGCAAGTATCATCAGAAGGTGATTTTTTTCAGTTCAACATTTCTTTGATGAAGTATTTGTTAGTGGGCCTTTTCTGCTATAATTCTTTTCTAGATATGGTCTCACAAATCACTTCAGAAGTTAGTCCATTTCAAAATGTTTTTCTTCTATTTCTTCACTTCATAGAAAATCAGATCTGTTCCTTAAAACCGCAGCAAATTATTAAGCAAATTAGATGAAATAACATTGTCAACTCCAAGATCTCCCCACCAAGAAATTCAGATTTTTTTTTTTAAACTTCACATATATTCTCTATTGTGTGGGCATTTACCATCATGCGGTGGTGGCCTCCAGGTACACTACCAGGCAACCAGCCCCAGAAGTCAAGAAACAGAAAGGCTCTCAAACCAAATTAAAATACCTGAACCATACAGATTATTAAAATAAGTTGAAGCACACAGTGGGAAGCCAGGTGGAAAGCTATGAGTCAAGTGAATCACCCTTCAGACCAGAGTATAAGCAGGCTGGAAGGGCCACACTACTTGAATTCTGGGGTACACAATGTTTATATATCCTCTCTCTCTACTGTATCAGCTTTCCCCAGCAATAGTGTGCTCACAAGGATAAGGGTTGAGTTTCTAGCAAGGGAGCCAACAATGGATGTGCCTGAGCCAATGACGCACTCTTTATCAGAGACAGAAACAAGTATGTATGGCCACAGCTGTACCTTGCCTCTAAGTCTGATGAATAACCATGTCATTCTTAGGCAGAGGACTTGCAGAGCTAGTAGTATGTCACTGGTGGGTGGCTGAGTTAAGACCTTATGAACGTTGGGGGTGCCTGGGTGGCTCAGTTGGTTGGGCATCCGACTCTTGATCTCAGCTCAGGTCTTGATCTCGAGGTCGTGAGTTCAAGCCCCACAATGGGCTCCACGATGGGCTCCACGATGGACATGGAGGCTACTAAAGAGAAAAAAAGACCTTATGAACATTAAGTACACATGTATATTTATTTTATCTTGAATATTTAGTGCCTCTTATATATTTAGTGTCTCTTGTATATTTCATCTCATATATATATTTAGTATATTATGAATATTTAGCGCCCAGATGCCTCATGAATATTAGGTATCTTTTGGTCTCTCCATCCCTATGTTTATTTAGCCCACACATGCTCTACTTGTTAACTACTTACTTTATACCTAACACATTCCATGAATTATGCTGATGTCTAACAAACTTTTTCTTGCTACCTAATTATACTTAAAACATCTTAAAGGGTATTGCCAGTGTTTTACAAACTCAAGCTTATTCATCTAAAATTACTGAATATTCACAAAAGCAAATACACATTATAACCCAATATATAATCTTTGTTTATTTCTGTTGCATGTTTCCTTTTGACCACAAGTCCTTGCTTATTAAAAAATCAAAAATATTTGAGCTGGATTTGATACCCACCACTCAACCTTCACAATCCTTTGTAAGACACAAAGAGTGCTTTTCTCATTATTTTGCTCAGGTAGGGTGTGATGCTGATAACTCTCCATCCCAGGTTTACCCCTATATGGGCTAATTGGTTTTACTTAATCTGGACCCCTGAGATTATTCATACCTGGGCCATACGGCTCACAAATACCTGTCTTTGGTCAGAAGTATGAATATACAGATGTGCCAAAGAAATGCACCACTGCTTAGAAAACAGTAGCAAGCCTGTATTTTTTTTTTTTACTTCCTGAATAAAACCCTCAACAGCTCCCAATTGCCCTCAGGATAAAAGTGGCTTATAACTGTAGTGGTGTGCTGGAACTGGATCATGTAGGCTCCTAAGAGCCAATAGTGTGCATCTTTCTCCACTGAATTCTTCATTCGGTGACATCAAATTGGGAACTTGAAATCAGCTATGGTGGGAATATTGACACCACAGAAATTGGAAAACACTACAGCTAGGTCTGTGCCCCAATAGCCCCAGTGCTGATTATTTATCATTTATGAAGATTCCCCTGCTTACGTGGCCCTTCACACTCCCATTCCATGTGATCCCTCAAGCCCTATTCTTCTTTAATGAGCTCCACAGTCACATGAAGTATCTTTATTTACTTTTCTGCTTCTCCATGCAAATAGCTCTGGGTGGTTGGTGAGTCTCTGGGCGGTGCTTAAACCATAAGGGTGGAGCCCTAAGGAATGGAATTAAAGCCTTATAAAAGAGGATCGGAAGAGCTCTCCAGCCCCTCCCACCATGTGAAAACACGGAAGAGGCACCAGCTGTGAATTAGGAAGAGGGCCCTCACGGAACGTGACCGGCTGGTGCCTTGATTTTGAACTTCCCAAACTGTAAAATTGTGAAAAATATGTTTCTGATGTTTCTAAGCCACCCAGTCTGTGGTATTTTCTAACAGCAGCCCAAATGGGGACACATGGAAAAAGGAACATAGGGCCACCATCTGGCCTGCGTCTTTTCAGAAAATGCTAGTGTAGAAGGAGACCAACATCTGGCTGGTACCAAAAAAATCTAGCACTAGGGCTTCTCCCCACCAGCTACCAGCAAGTACAGATTAAAGTCCTATTTAAATAATGTGAAGTGCTTAGATTAGGGGAGACCTCCAAGGCAGTGGCTCTAATGATCATTAGAATCAACTGAAACTTAAAAAATATCCAGGCTGCATCCCAGGCTCAAACTCTGAGGGAAACCCACATATCAGGGTTTGGGTTTTTTTTATTATTATTATTCCTAGGAAGCAGTTGCAGTCCAGCCAAAGTTGAGCCTCAACTAAGGTCTCAGACTCTCATATTCTCTCCATCTAGCATAGGTAAGAATTAAGGGCAGAGATTAACAGCCAGCTTTTCCACACTCTTAGACACGTATATCATCTCATTGGTAATTTGTGAATAGTTGCATATGTTAGCAACGCTTGACTGCAAAAAATTCTCCTCCCACACATTCTGATCCCATCTTGACACCGCATAACTGTTGGCGAAGGCAATTTCAACAATGAAGAAGTGGGAGAAATGACTACATTTTATGTAAATATGTATGCATTTAAAATCCAAAAGACATATGTAATGATATCATTTAAGATTTTAAATGAAGGACAATACTTAAAATAAGATTCCTCTGTAATCAAATTTCTCAGCAGTAGAAAACATTGTCTTTTCTTTACAGCTATTAAACATATGGCTGAGAGGATCTTATTCTACAAGACTTAAGATTTGGAATCTGACTTCGTATGAATGCATACAGTTTATTGTGCCATCATGTGCTTTCTCATTAGATTTGAAGAGTAGCTTTCACTCCCTTTTTAAACTTAAAGGTAGTTGCAATGGGATGTCAATTATGCTACTCTGTTGGGCTTGATTATGTGATGATTGTTAACACACTAATACTTGTATATTTGTAACATACTAATACATTTTTTAAAAAGGAGAAGACTCAAAATGACCTGAGAAGAGTCTTTCTCCTTAATCTTTCTGGCTTTGGGCAGAGGACACACAATCTCATGCAACTAGTTAACCACTTCTACCTTTAAAGTATATGGAATAGGTGGACACTATGGACTATATGGTGTATAAATGCAAAATGTAAATGAAAATCTCAAGCGAGGCAAATGGTCAGAAGAGGATCACTGATGAGGGAGGGGACGTTAATGTTCCTAGGCACTGAGCTCAGCTCGGCATGTCCCCTTCCCGCTATGCAGCTAGAGTGCTGGTTCTCACAAGTTGAACATGGATAGGGATCCCCTGGAGGGCTTGTTAAAGCACAGACTGCTGGACCCTACCCCAGAGTTTGATTTGTTTGGTCTGGAATGAAGCCAGATCATTTGCTTCCCTAACAAGTTCTCCGGTGGTATTACTGGTCCTGGGACCACAATTTGAAAACCGCTGCTCTGGACAAAAAGGAAGCATGCTCTGCCCACTAGATTTCCCTAAGCTGTATTCCATTTTCCCAGGAAACCTCCTGCATGGTAGTTTGCTTCCTCCACTCCCTAATAATAATCATCATCATAGCTGTAGCTAGTATTTCTTGAGTACTAAGTACCAAACAGTGACCATACAGTACCAGAAACCTCTGGGGAAGGTACTGTTGTAATCTCCATTTTGCAGGTGGGGAAACAAATCAGAAATTTGCCGAAGGTCACACAGCCAAGATGAGACTCAAACACATGTCTGTTTAGCTCCAAAGCCCGGACTCTTAATTTGTTCCAGATAAGCTCATTTTTTTTCTCTGATTTTTCACCACCAAAACATTCTGAAGACAAGGCTGAGGGTAACAGTTGGGACTGGAGGGAGCAGCCCAGTTAAGCAGGCAGTGTATTGGCAGGGTGGCAGTGAGAGGGGATCCTGAGCATTTTAAAGGGAGAAGACAGTGACTGTATCCTCCTCCATGGTCACCCTGGCTGCCATCCCTCCTCCAGCCCAGCATCTGAGAAGTAACAAGCACTTCTGTCAACAGGATCCAGAACTTTCTGTATCCAGGACAGTGTTGGGGCAATTGTTCCTGGGGATGTATCTGAGATCCTCACAGTGTACATTCAGATACTATTTACAGTTTTCTTGGAATGATATAAATGTCATGTCAAGAGGGCCTTCATGATGTGAGTCACAAAGGAACTTCAGATCTTAAATTATATGTCAGGTTTTTTTTGTTCTTACTGTTAAATGACAGCTCTTTACATAAATGTCTTATACTTTTCTTTAAGGAAATTTCTCTTCTTTTTTGAGTTAACGCGTTATATTTACTCATTTACAATTTTTACCTTAAATACAGAACAACCAGTTATGAAAATGCTCTGAGGGTTGAGGCTTGCTGTTTTGGTTTTAAGAACTCTGACCTAGCCCTGGAAACTGAAATGGTTTGATAAATGTGTGTAGTTAGAATTGAACCTAGAACTGTTCTTTAAAACCCAGGAGTTTCTATGTCACAGCTTTCTAGTCCTAGGTAAGATTTTACTTTACAATTTGAGTGATGGATTTAGTTTATAAGCAAAGAAATATAGGACGTTTTACAAAGCCAATCAAATCCTGTGACCAGAGTATGTGCATCTATTTACTTTGCTACCATTTGGAGTATGAGATCCCATGTACTGTTTTGTGGGTACAGATTGGGGGTAGCATCTGATGTCATGTAGAACAGGTGCTGTATATAGACTGCCCATATCCCCTTAGCTTTTGGGTGGTGGGTGGACATAGGAGCTAGACCGGTAGCACCAGGGTACCTTAACCAAAAAGCAATAAGGAATGAGAGTAGGTCAGTAAAAATTCCAGCTTTTTCCCCCCTAACTCAGATAATTTCCAGGCATGCTCCACAAGTTGCCAGAGGATCACCAGGAGCACTGAGCCCCAGCACATCCATAATCTACTCAATAAAATACTCTTGATTGTTTCCTCCCCTTCCTGTCTTACCTTCCTACTCCCCACAGTGCTTCCTAGGATCACTGCCTAAATAAACTGCTTGTACCTAAATCCTCTTTTATCTTAGAGGGACCCAGACTGAGACACTATGATGGGCATGGATATTGTTACTTTGGGGACATAGTTACATGCTGGACATATTACCCTATGTACGTATCTATAACCTGTATATTATTAAACCATGTATTACTAGGATTATTCACTGGCCAAGATTTCCAATCTATATTGGAAATGGTTAAAATAAAAGCTGAATAAAATTAAAAATAAAACAGTTAAACTTGGGCAAAGCATTTGCCCTACTGCTTTATCATCCAATTGCATAATTAAACAAGAGGAAAGGAAATTATTAGCAGCTCCATTTTTAAATGTGACTGATGTCCAAGGAAGTCATGAAGAAAACTCTTTGTGTTAATAAACCAAAGGCCTGTTCTAGCAGACTTCTGTGTTTATTGTTCTGTTTTTGACCATTTTATTCCAAACAAATGGACTTGCTTGTCATTATACCCCACCCTTCCCTAGCACAGGGCCCCCATTCTTTGAAACAGTAACTAATTCAGTTCCAAGGAGAATATGGAGAAGGCGGGTGTCTATAAAAGGACCGAAGAGAAAAGTGGGGCACATTTCCATTGTGGATTCCATGGCAGTGGAGAGCTGATGACAGAGCATGGTGGGAGGTCTGAAGCATCATTTGGCTCTCTTTCCAGGGGATTCCTGAGGTTCACATGCCACCCTGGAGAGTGGCAAATGTTCTTTCTCACCTGCCTTGAGTTACACCTTAGATGATTCAAAGCCAAAGACTGATGAGCTATAAGTGGGCTGCTTGGCTTGTTTTTGTCTGCCCAGCAGTTTAGAGATTTAAAAATAATCTCCAGTGTAACCTATGGTGTAGTGTATGTGTTAAGCCAAATATCGTAGCCTTTAATTGCAAATTCTATAACTCCACACAATCTCTTGTTCAAAGGTAATGTTGCTGTCAATTATGAAGTCAGAAACTCATAAATGATTTTTTAAAAATATCTAGAGGAACTTATGCTGTATTTGGTCATAATTTCATAGGTACAAACTTATAAACATATTTCGGGTTTAAAATTTTCATTTAGATTTTTTTCAACCATTCATTTTCAGTTAAATTGGAAGAAATATATCTTTTGTATCAACATATAATGAACAGAGAGACATAAAAACTAAGTGATGCATTTTATGAAAGAGGACATAGAATATATCAGGCATAAGAACTTTGAATTCTATTTTTTTTTTTTTTTTTGAGTTTCAGAAAAGATTGTTCTGGGAATACTGAATTCCATTTGGGAAACCTAATACACATAGTAGCCGAGTTAAAATACTGACTTGAGGGTTCATTTGAAAAATCCTACAGAATTTTTGCATGTTGGGAATAGTTTTATATTCTTAACACATTGCACTTAGGGTTTCTATTCAAAGCAAAATAACTCTGCACAGATCTTGGCTCTTTTTTCACACTCTCAAGTAATCCATTCCATTAGGGTAGTTACTCTCAATTCTGATTTTTGTGACACTTCAGATCATCTTTAATTTACTCCAAAGATCTTTTGGAAGAGTCAGAAAATCATTTCCCTTCTAAAAAAAGAAAGAAATCATTTCCTTTAACTTAAAACACAGATGAGCGAAATATAGATTTTTTTTGAAAAAAGAAACAGATACAGAGGAGTTCAAGAGGTTACGTTTTTAGTTACTCTCCCTCTTTGCATTCATAAAAATGTTGTTTTGGCCTAGTTTCCTTATTTCACACTGTTTCAGTAATTTCTACCCTTCTCATTTCATGGGCCTTGCAATATAACAAAAGTTACCAGAATGAATTACTACATTGCACACCGGAAACTAATATAACACTGTAGGTTAATTATACTGGAATTAAAAATAATTTAAGAATTAAAGATTTAAAAAGCTACCAGAGATTACTTTGAAATAGCGTCTTCCTTTTAGCAAGTTCAACAATGATTCTATTTGTCAAAATCGCACTGGCATATTTTTTTGTAAAGTAGTAGACACACTTTTTTGAAAAGTTCAATACTTGTATGTTCTTGTGTGTGCACATTGTGTTGTGTGTGCTCTGTAGCTGCAAACCGTAGCCTTCCTATTGAAACAGTGGATTTATATGAGAATGTTATATAAGAAATGTTATATAAGAAACATGAAGACATTTAGTTCAAAAAGTGATTTTCTAGTTTACTTATAAAAAAGGGTGAAGGAACCAGAAAGAAGACTAGCGGATGGTGTTAGCCTTTTTTCATAATGCCACCATTAAAAAAGATAGTTAAATTGCAGTGACTTAAATGGAACCTGAGGTGAGGGGTTAACAGCTCTAGAGTACTTCTCTTCTCTTCTCCTCTCCTGGTTTTTCTTTTCCTTCACAACATTTTTATTCCTAAGAATTTCAGTTCCTACTCCTTTTGAGCATATGAGCCGGAGAGTGAGGGCCATAGGGAAAGACCAGACAGGAGAGGTGTCCTAGGGGGCTTGAGACTCCTCTGGAGAGCTTATTAAAATGCAGATTTCTGGGTCCCACCCCAGAAATTCAGATTTAGCAGGTCTGGGCAAGGTCTGAGACTGTGTTTCTAATAAGTTCCCCGGTGGTGCTCACACTGCCCAAGCATGGGTCACGTGCAGTACTGTTCCCAGAGACAGGGCAGTGAGAGAGTCAGGTCAAAGACACCAGGCTCAGGTGCTGTGAAAATACCTCTGGTTTCTTCTCTCTCCGCATATTCTTTTGTCTGTGTGATTTTGCCAGAGTGCCTTTACTTCTTAAATCACAGTTACCACAACTGAAGAGTAAGAGGACTGCTCCCGATCAGGTGGCTTTCAAACCAAGCTTGCTGGCATTCTCTAAGAACTACAGGGTGCCTCAGAGACCAAAAGGGGAGATGGGAGGAGGGGGTCAAATGAGCTCTTTTCTTTTCAAGACTCCCAACCACCCCCACTTCAACACTTTTATCTTTTATCTCTTTCATATATTCTCCTTCTGAGTATGGTGTCATTAAAAAAATTTTATAACTTAAATTTGAAGGAAATAAAAAATCCCAAGTCTGCAAAATGACTCATTGCTTTTAAAATGTATAGAACTAAAGACTTTGGATTTAGTGGAGTTCCAGAAATTATCTGGTCCTTCCATGCATCCCAGGTGTACTACAAGAGCAGGCAGCAAATGCCTTCTTTCTGCCCATGAATATAAGACTTGATCCCATCCACCAGGAGGCCCATTGTCTGATGTGTTTTCAGCTAAACAGACTGATGAGAGTAGATGGCAACATCAAGCATTTCTCCGCAGAGTCACGTCTGATTCATTAAAAATCTAACCTTCCCCCAAATAAATATTAATTACCTTCTGTTACAGAATTTTTTAGAACATAATTCTTAATTATATCTCCAACTATTATGTGATTTGACCATTTTGGAACTGAAAAACTATCCCATAGAATTCCACTTAGAGGAGATTGCTCCAACTCCCATCACACCGTCGGTTTGTCCATTTTATACACCATGCTAATTTTTGCATGGTGGTAGTGTTTCATTATAATCGGCCTTCATTTTTAATAAGACCATGTATATATCAAATTGTAGATTTCAGTCTTTGTATGAATTGAAAGCTATTAATCTTCCCAGGGTTAGGTTATGTTAACCAGATTGTAATGTTCTTTTTATTATGTTCCTTAAATCCCCTTTATCTCATACTGCACCAATACCTTTCTACTATCTTGGAATAAATTAATTCCAGTTATGAGATGAAAATTCTTACTGTAAAAATAGAGCCTGAAGCATAAATTTTTGTCATATTGTCAACCAGAACTGGTATGTTTTATTCTAACTAGAAACTTGAGTTAACTCCTTGGTTTTTAATAGTGGAATGGGACAATGAAGATTGGTATCTTTCATTATCCATTCATCCATTCGTTCAGTGAACATGTATTAGGAATTCTATACACTAGGCACACAGGGAGTATTGGAGGTATGAAAATAAGACCGTGTCCCTGCCTGCAGGCATTTCAGAATCTATGTCATACATAGATAGGGAACTATCCTGTTAGTAAGTGAGATGTGACCCACATTGGCTCTGACAAGAGGCACAATGACAACAGCAGCCAACTGGTGGAGATAGAAGGCTAGAGGAACTTCCAGGCTGTTGATGTGGCAAGTCCCCGAGGAAAGGGACCAGCTGTTCTAAAGGCAATGACCAAAGGCACGTTGTAAAATTGGGTCTAATAACCTAGAGATGGGTAACTAAAGGATGGGATCCGGTAGAACGAGAGGAAGGTGTCAGGCAGCACCTTGGTTTGGGAAGGGAGAGCAAAGTAGGATTTATCCAGAGAGAAGAGATACCCAGATAACAACCAGGCTTCAGTTCCTTAGAGGATTTTGGCAAAATGGAGTCAGGCACCCAGGGTTCAAAGCCAAGTTCTAACTTCAGCTGACGCAGGACCCTGGAGTACGAACCAGCGCCAGAGCAGCCCAGTCTAGAAGACCCAGGACCTACTGTAGTTGCCAATGGGGGAGGCTGCAGCCCGAGGAAGCCCAGTGCGCATGCCCACGGGCTACAGGCAGTAAGCTGATGTAAGGCACAGAAAGCACTTAATATGCTATGCGGCACGACACAAGTAAGTGCTCAATAAATGTTTGCTGATAGTACTGCTGCCGCTGCTGTTTTTGTCATTACAAGACTCAGGAAGATAATCTAATACAGGAGCTAATCTGTTGGTGGGCCTAGGGCTTCTTATATTTGACCAGTTGATTTTTATTGACCCAAGATTAGACACAGTCATTACTTCAGAAGCAGCAACTATCAAGAATCCAGAACAGGCACAGAATAATAACTTACTGTAGCTTGACTGTCACTTTCTAGCTAGATGACCTCTCTATACTTCGATTTCCTTATGTGTACAATGGATATGATACTGACCTGATTGGGCTGGTGTGAGAATTAAGTGAATTAATACACTGGATTCGTTTAGGACAGTATCTGACACGTAGTGAGTGCTCAAGTAAATCTTAGATTGTGTCTGCTAGTGGGCACCCAGGTCCTGATAACCTCAGGGATGAATTTAAGAAGTTCACTGCTTTAGGGGTGCCAGGGTGGCTCAGTCAGTTGAGCGTGGGACTCTTAGTTTCAGCTCAAGTCCTGATCTCAGGTTCCTGGGATCAGCCCCTCACAGGGCGCCGTACTCAGCACAGAGTCTGCCTGGGGATGTTCTCCCTCTCTGGCTCCCTCTGTCCCTCCCCCAATTTACCCATGTGCTCTCTGTCTCTCTCTCTCTCTCTCAAAAAAAAAAAGTTCACTGGTTTAGAGCTGGAAAGGGCTGATCTTTCAGCCTGCAGGTCTTTTGCAATTGTGGTTGGTAAAGTCCAGAGCAGCCAAGAGCTAACAAAGCCTTGTCAGAAATCATAAATGCCCATCTCCACAATTTTTATACTACTTGTCATTTTCCCCTAGAATACTTTGTTTTAAAAGCAAAATAGAGGAATAATTACTACAAGTAGCACACAGTGTTTTGTTTTTTTTTTTCATGACATATTTTCAAAAATTGTGGTGAGGAAAATATATCCCTCCTGTGAAGAAATGGCATAAAGAAAATGATTTGAGAAATCTTGCAGAAAGACAAGGTTCTTAACCTAAAACAAATGTCAGAAGTAGTCACGGAAGAAGGCGGAAGAAATTATAGTAATCATGATGAAGTCTAGAGCTTGCATCAATCACCAGAATGGCAGCAGCAGTATTCATCCTACACCCCTTCGATGCTAGCCCTGAGTGTTCAACTTCCTGGCTGGTTAGGATTGGTGTGGGCATGGGAAGGAATGGGCTATGGTCTGAAGGCTCTGGGAAAAACAGAATATGGCCACAGTCTTTCACTTTGTTTTTGGATTTGATTATATGGAACCACCATATTTTGCAAAATCCAATCCCTTGAAGACTTCCCTCTTTTTTCCATGTTACAGAACAAGAGTCCTTAGAGCCTTGGGAAGACCTAGCCCTTTTCCATTCTACAAGTAAGCCACATCTAGATTTCTAGAGATAAAGAGATGGCAGGCTCTGATCTTCCTTCTGGAAGCCCTTGCCTATTCACCCAGAAGTATACAGTGCTGTTGCCTTGGAATCAGATTTCAATTTTCATAGTTTTGGGTATGTCAGAATCACTCCTGCTAACCCTCTGTCCTCTAGGAACCCCAAACCTTATGTGGAATATTAGAATCTACTTGACTCTTACCACCTTAACCAGCCAACTTCTCTATTTTATTCTTCTCCTGTAGACTTTTGAGCATCACCCAGACTTCTCAGTTTCTTTTCAAACTTGGCCTATTTTCTGCTAAGTTTAGGTCTGTGCCTAATTTCTTTAGCCTAACCAAATTCCTAGTCCTGTCCCTGACTTACAGCTCTTTATTACAGATCTAAAATATACTTTGACAAAGCCACAAAGAAATTTCTTGTTGGCTCACTGTTTATATTTGCACTCATGATAACATTTGAGACTGTGCTACTCAAAGAATTTGGTGACAACTTTCTTTATCACTCCCATATCTCATCAGACATCTAGTCTTTTTACTTCATAAAAATGCTTTTAGCTCTTTAAATACTTTTCATATCTGTATTAGCTAAGATAGGCTAACTTCTATATCAAACATTCCTCCAAATGTGTGACTGCAAAATGACTTTAAAAAGATAGCAGCGTATTTCTTTCTTAGGTAAACAGTCCAAGGTGATTTCATGTTAGTAAGGGTTAGGTGTAAGGAAGAGGAGGAGGAGTAGCAGCCCACATAGGCCAACAAGGCTCTTCTATCTTCAATGCCCAGTTTCCAAGATTGCCCTTCCGAAGATGTTCTGGAGCCAAAAGGGGAAAGGCAGAAAGGTTGTCACAAGAGGTGGCCCACATCCCTTGCACTCACCTCCCCCTGGCTAGAAGTCAGTCCTATGGCCACAGGTAACAGCAGAGTAACTGGAAATGAAGTCTAGTTGGGTACCAAAAGAGAAGCATCAAGAGAAGTTTCAAGAGCAGTTAGCAGTCACCACCTCATTATTCATGCCCTGCCCTCTATTCACAGGGACCCTGAGTCACTTCTTAACTAGTTGGCTGCTTTGGCCTCTTATCTCTTACCCAAAGCCTCAGTCCCCCTTGACTCTCTGCTACACTTATGCCCAAGATACTTTTTTGGATGTGACTAATCTTCCACAGCTTTCGGGATAAAAGGTCAGCTTTTCGGGATGCTTAGGTAAATGCATGATGCCCAAAACCCCCCTCTAGCACTAACTCCCATGACCCCCTCACACAAAGCCTTTACTCCAACCATAGTGGAATTATTTCTTTTTCTAATCCATAACAGTAACAGTGAACACTGATGTGACATCAAACACAGCTCTGACCAGTATATTATTAACTTGTTCATTTTGCACAATAATCTTATAGAGAATAGCATTATTCTCATTTCATAGAGGAAGAAATACAGAGAAGTTAAGTAGCATGCCTGAGGTGCTCCAGTTTATAAATGGTACAGCTTGAGTATGACCCAAAGATTAGGGGTTCTGGGTTTTCACACACTGTATTATATTGCTTCTCCCAAAGTTACTGTGCATGCCATTCCTTCTTCCTTGAGTACCCTTCCTCTGTCTTCATCCATCTCCTACTCAAACTTCAAAAATCAGCTCAAGCTCTCATCTCCTCTTTCCGGATGCCATCTATGATGTCAGCCTGATTGAGTTGCTGTTCATCTATGTCCCCATAGTGTCCCGTGCATTCCTGTATCTCTTCCTGCTACAGCCAGGTTTATCACCATTCTGTAAAATCCTTAAGAGGATGTTCAGCTTTGTATTCTCAGTGTCTGCACAATGTCTAAGAGTTGTCCAATAAAAATATAATGCAAAGTACATGTTATCTTAAATTTGCTACCAGCCACATCTTTAAAAGTTCAAAGAAGTGAGATTAATTTCAATAATATACTTTATTCTCCCCAACATATTATTATTTCAATAGGTAATCAATTAAAAAGGACTAATGAAATCTTTTGCACTTTTTTCCTCCTAAGTCTTTGAAATTTGGTATGTATTTACAATTATATTTCGTCTCAACTCAGACTCTGTATCTTCATTGAAAACACTTGATCTGTATTTAGAGTTCATAAAATGTATAGTCGAAAAGAGCAGATTCCTAGACCTAAGTTGTCCCAAACATACTTAAATAATTCAATAGCTAAACAAAGTATTCATTTTAAAATTTATATTTAAATTACATTTTATATTCCCCAAACGAATGAGACCATATAATGTTTGTCCTTCTCCGATTGACTTATTTCACTCAGCATAAATTACATTTTAAAATATGCAATCCTTCAGTCTCGCTAGCATTGTTTCAAGTACCTTTAGCTAGTGGCTACTGTATTGGACAGAGCAGCACAGCCCTAAAACATAGTGGCTCTAAATCAGTGCTAATATTAATTCATTAATCAATGACATTAATCAGTGATATCGTAGAAAAGTATTATGTTATACTTGATAGGTTCCCCACCCATTCCATACCCTACTTTCCAGACAGCAAGGCTGCATATCACTAAATGATACTTCTCTTCTTTCTGGACAGAAGAAATTTTATAAACTACAATGATTTTTCAATTGTCCAGTCTCAACATTTTTGTAGGGTTTGAATTTGTACCGACAACCCCTTTCTTTTACTCCTCCACGTGTAAACTTTGTAGAAATTATATTTTATAGGTAATGTAATATTGCCAGAGAAGGGTTTCTAAGTTTTAGGGACTTAGAAGAACTACTCAGTGTTTTTTTTTTTTTTCTACTTCTCAGAATGGAAAATCCTCAGAGCAATTTTCATCTGGAAGTGCTGCATTTGGGTGATTTTACAATTCCCCAACCCTGAGTCAAGTATCGGTTGATGTATGGGCAGCAATGTCTCTTGGCTAATCAAGAGCATCTCCTTTGCTACGCTCAGTGTTCAAGAAATGGGGAAAGTCAGCTGGGTTTAGAGATTAGGTGAGAGACTCAGAGGCATACCTTTTGATAAGTCTCAAATCATTTCCTGTTTATAAAAGCACACGTTAAGACACTCATAAAATCTCCAAATGAATGGTGTTTTACTTTTCCTTCAAAATCTCAGTGGGATAAGGTACTTCTGACTTTCCAAGTGAATAAAAATAATGAACCCTGATTACCAGGTATGTTTAAACTGATTTGCAAAGCAAGTGGAAAGCATTTTTGTGCGTAGTGATAAGCATCTTTTAGACATCAGAGGATGGGTTGACTTAAGGGTCTGTGTTTTTTAAACTAGTGAATATTGGGAGGTAAGTGGCTGTTACTCAGTTTGAATTTGTCTCTCTGCTTATATTCACTTAATTAAAAATGGCAATTGGTGAATATTAAATTTGTCAGCTTTCCATAGCAATGTAGCATACATCTTGGATGTTAAATTGGAATACGGAGTGGCTACAGAACATTATCACAAACCGATCTCTATAGTCTGCCTCTGAGTAGCAGTTGCCAAAAATTGGGGATGATCAGGTTACCCCCAACAATACTAATAAGCTCCATGCACTTGCTCCTCTGAAACGCTTCTATCATCGTTCAGTAGCTGACTTCTCCACCTAAATGTAATAACCACAACGATAAGGCCCCCATCTGTCCTGTTTACCACTATATCCCCAGTGCCTAGCACCATGACTAGAACATTTACAGATGTTGAATCAATTTCATTGTTCACCTGTTCACATGGGGACAAAAGTCTTTGCAAGTATCTGCCACCATTTGTGTAGATTCAAGCCAAATATGGCTTGTAATGATATTACAGATGTTATCTCTGCTGTCCTACTCACAATTACTCCTCCTACTACTACAGTGCTTAACCTGATTGACAATGGCCCCTACTACTTATAACATTAGCCTTTTAGGGGATGCACTTGTCACTACGTTTTATGTGATAGTTTTATGATGTTGAAAACTATTTCCTGTGATCATGCTGTGTTCTCAGATGGCAAACTTAGATTTATTTATGCTTGCGACCCAAGGCAGGAAGTTAACCTTGAAAATAAGTTTAAATTTGAAAGGTAGTAAATCATAGAGCTGAGATTTATAATTTATCTCAGTAAGGAATCTAGAGACCAGGTGTGAAGGAAGGGACATGAGCTAAAAGTAAAAAAACAAACAACAACGAAATAACAAAACAGAACAACAACAACAACAACAACAAAAACCCTGGCTTCTGTTTCAGCACTGATATTTTTATCAAGTTACCTTACTTTTCTGGACCTTAATTTTCTCATCTAGAAAATTAAAAGATTAGCCAGATTGGGGAAGACAAGTAAGTGGACGTCTTCCACTTCTCTTCATTTGCCCATGGGAGGCACCACTAATCACTCAGTGCTATATTAGAATACTTTTCAAGACAATGCTCCGTGCAGCTACCACCCCTTAATGTAGTTCATACACAGACGAAACCTCTTTGTCTTCCCTAGGCTACATGACCTTTAAGATGCTCTCTAGCTTTAAAATTCTAATAGCTCTATTAAATAGATTGAAATTTAAGAGTTCAATAATAATCATTCCTCACCATCAAGAGACAGTCTGAAAAATAAAATAAAAAGAACTAATAACCCTCCTCTTTTACTTCTACTCAGGGCCACCACGAAGAGTTGTTCAGGTTGTAAAGCATACAAGACACTTTGTGAATTGCACTTCTTCAGTGTGTTCAGTGCCTAACCTGCACAGCTGTTCATGGCCCTCTGCTTCCACAAATTGATTTCTGAATAGCTGTATCTCAGTTCTCTGACTTCTAATTTGCTTAACTTTATATATTATTTCTAGAAGATTTATGACCTGTGAAAAATACCACCACAGGGGAAATTTTTGATATTCCAGGCTTTTCATTATTGTAGGGTTTTATAAAATTATTTTTCTTGATTTAAACAGAAACATATGTACTAA
Source organism: Canis lupus familiaris (assembly GCF_011100685.1). Taxonomy (NCBI): domain Eukaryota; kingdom Metazoa; phylum Chordata; class Mammalia; order Carnivora; family Canidae; genus Canis; species Canis lupus. The sequence continues at coordinate 26,844,998 of NC_049260.1, read as the reverse complement.
GAACTCACAGGACATTAGCCCTGCATATAAAACAATAACAACAAAGAATTTAAACTGCCGATGATTAGAAAGGAGTATTGTGGAATAGTCATCTGATGCAACCATACATTTCCTCATACATTTACTTAATGAATATTTGTTAATGTTCTAGAAACTATGCCAGACACTAGAAATGCATTGATAAATAAACAGGACCGATCTGATCTCTGTCTTCTTTGATCTGTAGTCTAACGGGAGAGGAAGGAAATTAAACAAGCATTGCTCTGTGTTAAGAGCAGTGCTGTGAGGGTGCTATCAAGATAACTGACTTGGGTGTGGTGAGATGGGGACAGCTTCTCCAAGGAAGTCTCACCTTGGCTGAGACCAGAGGAGAAGCAGGAGTTAGCCAAGTCAATTTGGGGGTTTGGAAGAGGAGCATTCCTGGCAGAGGGAATAGTATATATAAAAGTCTTGCAGGTGAGACATTTCATAGCAATTCAAGGAACCAAAGGAGAGTCAGATCAACTGAAGATGAGGAGGCAGCTTCAGAACACAACTGGAAAGATCCAAGTGAGTGATGGTGATGATGTGGACCAAATTGTGGTGATAGAGATGCAGAGCAGTAGAAAGTACAGTTTTCATAGCTGTTTAGAAGTTAGAATCAATGCTATTTTGATTGTTAGGTTATGGTATGTGACTTGAAGGGAAGAGTTAAGTCAGATGTCTAATTTGGACAGTTTGGTAGGTGGTGGTACCATTTGTTCAAACCCTTTACACAAAAGAGGGAGTGTGTGTGAAGAAAATAGAGGGTGCTGAAGCAGGAGGAGTGATATTGAGTTCAATCCTGCACATGTAGAGTTTGAGTTACCCATGGAACATACAAATGGATATGTCCAAGTAGCTCGGTGTACCCACTGTACCGATAGAAAAAGTTCTGGGCTTGAGATATTTCATTGCATTTTGTCAGTGTATAAGTAATTAATACCTTTCAAGGGTTTGAAAGGATTTAGGGGAAAGTTTGTTAGAAAAGAGAGAGCCCCGGAGTGGACCCAGAAAAACACCAACATTCCAAGAAGAGGTAGACGAAAACAAACTTAGAGACAGGGAAATTAGCAATTCAGTAGGTAAAAGACATACCAAGTGTATGTGATGTCACAAAATCCTAAGGAAGAGAGGCTTTCAGGAAATGTAGCATTCAGTTGTCAAGGGCTATGAAAGAGACAGAAAAGATAAGACCAAAAAATGTTCCATTAATTTAGCAACAAAGAGGCTACTGATAACCTTGGTATGAGTAATCTCAATGTTGATTTTGGAGAACCCAGTAATTACTCCAAAGTAAATAGAGAACCCAGATTGCAATGGGTTGAGACATGATTGGGAATTGAGGAAATCAAGGAGCAAGTGTCAAACAATTCTTCCAAGACTCATGGCTATGTTGGGGAAAGAGAGAACCATAGCAGCAGAAAATGGGTGTAGCAGCAAGAAGAAAAGCATAGTCATAGAAAGAGAGAGATTTGGAGGCGCTTGGGTGGCTCAGTCAGTTAGGTGGCAGACTCTTGGTTTCAGACTCGTGCTATGATCTCAGGGTCATGAAATTGAGCCCTGAGTTGGGCTCCACACTCAGTAGGGAGGCTGCTTGAAGAGCCTCTCCTCCCCACGCCCATTCTTGTGTGCTCTCTGAGATAAACAAATCTTAAAAATAAAATAAGAGAGAGACTTGAGCACGTTTAAATGCTAGTGGGAAGGAGACAATAGAGAGGGTGACTTTGAGGACGCAGAAGAAAGGAGGGAGGATCAATAGCCTTGTAAGGAAAGAAGACCAGAGGGCCAGAGGAGGAGGGAAGGATAGACAGCCGCTGGTAGTGTTGTAAATGTAGTGAAAGGTTAAGGGAGGGTCCTTCTACTGAATGTATTTTTCTCATTGAAGTGGAAGCTGCACTGAAATGCAGAGTGATGGGGATGGTGTTAGAGTCTCAGATTCAAGCAGAGTGGCAATTTGCAATAGCTATTCTGGGATATTAGAGTAAGTATTGGCTATAGAATCAGTAAGCGATGAAATTCTTTTTGTTTTCAGCTTTTGTGGGATTTTTGTTGTTGTTTTTTATTTTTTAGAGAGAGAAAGAACAAGCATGAGGGCAGGGAGGGGCAGAGGGAGAGAAAGAATCTTAAGCAAACACCATGCCCAGCCTAGAACCCACCATGAGGGCTCGATCTCATCACCCCAAGATCATGACCTGAGCCAAGATCAAGAGTCAGACACTTATCGGACTGAGCCCCACAGACGCCCCTTTGTTTGCGTTTTAAGTCCCTTTCTGAAAAAGACTTAAAAGTTTATGAAAACTATTTCAGAATCTTCTTTGCACTTATTTCCACCTCTTTTCCCTTTTTTCTCACCTCCCCAATTTAAACGTTTCCCACCTTTTTTTTTCAAAGTAGGCCCCACACCCAGCATGGACCACCCCGCCCCCAGTACAGGGCTTGAACTCATGACCCTGAGATCAAGACCTGAGCTGAGATCAAGAGTCAGTCACTTAACTGATTGAGCCACCCAGGTGCCCCAAACCTTCCCTATTTTTTTAAAATGAAATTTACATCAACTGTCATGAAATCTGCTGACAAAAGACACTGCAAAATAAATTTAAGTGTTTGGTTTGTTGTCTTGTTTGTTATTATTAATCCTAGGCCACAAAGCTGTCTTGCATAAAATGAGGAGGTTATAGTAGAGAAGAATAGTTTTTAATTATCTCATTTATTTAAGACCTTGTGGCTAGTCCAAACAGATAATAAAGGCCAAGAAAAGTCTACCTTGAGATTTTAACTCCCAGGACAGGTTTTCTACCTAATCAAAAGAACCCAATAATTACTCTGTCTCCTCTTAAATGGTTTCGTTTTCTGTGCAAACTGTTTTACCCTTTAGCTGATTTCCTAAGTGTTAAATTAAGAAAGATTCTCCCAGAAGACTTGTTCATCATGTCCTAGAATCTCTGCTGAGTTAGTGTACCAACTTTCACAGTGCTTTGTTTTTAGAGTACCTGATCTAAGTCGTGATACCATTTTTTTAACAAGTGAAAACTTTAGACAAGGCTGGGACCATGTCCATCATGTTTATCCCTGGGACTCCTGGTGAGTGCTCATTTGGTATTTGTAGAATGAATGAATGAATGAATGAATGAACCATTGCAAATGATAATCCTGCCATCATACCAGGGAAAGTGAGAGGAAACAGCTTAGAGCGACTTAGTGACTTAGAGCACTGGAGGCGAGAAGGGGTTAGAACAGCCATACAGTAAACTGGACCACCATCAAGAGAAACCACTGATCCATCAAAGAATTACATATCAAGGTTATCAACTCCTTGACTCTCATTATCAACCCTCTTTGGATGTCCTATGGTTACCTGACTTCCCTCATAACTGATCAGTTCATACATTTATGCAGCCATTTGTTTGGTAAGGATCAAGAACAGAAGCATCTATCAGCCAACTACCAACATGACTGCTGGAAATGCAGCAGTTAGCAAGGCAGATATATGGCTCCTACCCTCTGGAGCAACCAGACTAGGAGGAAGTTTCCATCCCAGTGTCTTACTTCTGCTTTTCTTCCAAAGGAAAAAGCTGATATGTATAATTTGCCAAATATCTTTAAAGTTCTGAGATTAGGGATTTTAGATCTAAACTAGTCCTTAATCCATGACTTATGAGTCAACATTTTGAATTTTGTTGTTCATGTTCTTGATTGTTGTCTTTTCTCATTGTTTTGGGGTTTTTCTCTTCTTAAATATTTTCATTCTCCTTAGGTGTGAATAGAAATGTCTTGGGAGAAGTCTTTGATTGGCATGGGGGCCCCACAAAAGTCCTTTTTGTAAATGTAAACTTGGCATTAAATATCAGGTATGAAATACATAAGGAATGAATTACTTCTCCATAAAGGAGAACTTAGTAAAATTTCAAGAAAGTGAATTTTTTCCAGTTTGCCTTGCTGACAAGTGCAGAAACTTTGATCTTCATTTGCTGAGAGGACTACGGCAGATGATACACAGTAGATGTTGGAGTAATGCTCACTTACATTCCTTTTTGTAAGAAAAAAATATCTTTCTTTCAGGAAGCTATTCTGGGATCTTTCTCTTGACCCCGTCCTAGTTCTTATCTCTGCCACACACAGGTTCCCAAAATGTTTTCTTTGAAGGGCATTTTGTTATTGGCCCTCCATTTATTTTTCCTCCCATAGCAAACAGAACTGAAGGTGTTTATTCCCCATGGTGAGAAGGCACCTGGGTGCACACACAGTGGTGCGAACCTCTGGCTTTTCTCTGCTTGTCATTCCCTGAATATAAGAAACAGGTGCAGGGATGAATTCACCACCCTCAGGGAACCCCAGCAGGAAGGAACCTGTGTGTTGCAGACCTTTTGTTCCCTGGAGAGAATGTGTAGGAAGAAAGGCTACCTCAGCTGATACAGAGAAAACAGAAGGACTCAGGACTTTTTTCCCACTTTATTGATGGCTATAGGTTTGCCCATCCTGATTTGCTCAGGACAGTCTCAGTTTATGTCTATAGCTATCATGTGATGATTAATAACACCCACACACACTCTCAAAAGGGCTCACGCTTGGGCAATAAACTCTAGAATCACCCTAATTATGTGAACCACCAGGGATGGTTGGTGCTTCCCATGTCTGTATGCCCTGATGTTAGAACTTGGTACTTTAAGGAAATGAAATTATGTGTGAGACCTATACAGTGTAGGTGAATGAAGCTAGATAACTGAAAAATCTAGCTCTATTATTGAGTACCTACTATGTGCTCAGTGCTGTGCCAAGTGCTGAAGCAGAGGGATAAGCTGTATTCTCCAGGGTTCACCTCATGCATGCAAGCCAGACCTGAAAGCACACTGTCTTTCTTTAATATCCCTTCACTCTTCCCCATGTCTTTATTATATATGAATCAGGTTTGTTATATGCCCCTTCTGGGCTTTTATTTATTTATTTTGGGGGAGCCTTAATGGCATTGTATCATGTTTTAATTAATAGAACATCATGTTATGAAATTGTTGAATCAGATCTTTTCCCTAGGCATCAAATGTGTTGTCAGTGAAAATTTGACATCTAGATATGAGGAACGAAAGAGATAAGGAAAATAATAATGAGATTTTTATAAAGGAGGATGACATAACGTTTGGGTATTTTAATGTGTTGCCATGACCTAAAATATTGCAGGAAGTTATTTCCTTCAGAAATAAAATAAGGCATCCACCCAGTGCCTTCCTGACTTCCTACCCTCCTTTGATGGGAAGTTCCATGGCTGTGACAGAGAAGCATGTTGAGAAGGACCAGAGTTTTATTATTTGTAGGTTTTTAAGTGACTAAAGGAAGTTACTACCAGTACTAGGAACAAATGGAGAAGCTAACTCTGAAGGTCAAGATTGCAGTCGAAGTTCAGCACAAACAAGAGAAAGTACTCTAGGTATGATCATCACAGAATGATTTAGTACAGAGTTGCATACTAAATCTTAGAGAAGGCTAAAGGAGCAGATTTTAGAGTTGGCTTCCAGGATAGAATTCTAAAGCCAGATGGAACTGATTCACTAGGGAATACACACCATCTCCGAGGTACCACTGAAGCAATGAATTCAAGAATATTCTGTATAACTGTGAACTAGGATTCGGGAAGTTGAAATCTAGAGGCTACAACTTCTGTAGCTGCTGTTAGCAACTGCCTTCATTCAACCTGGAAGCTGGAGAATAGACTTTGGAACTATGATGTGGGAAATCCCATGCTCCTATGACTAAGCTGGCCAACAAAAGTAGCCAAAAGGAGCAGGGAAATGGCCTCTACCTTACTTCCACCTTCCAAATCCCTCACAAGCACATCTACTTGATATAGAGTTGCCAGATCTAGCAAACAAAAACAATGCATGCAACATACTTACACTAAAAAAAGATTTAAAAATTTAAAAAATCCATTGTTTATCCGAAATGCAAATTTAACCTGTATTTTACCTGACAATCCTACCTTACTAAAACCTAATTCTTATCCATAACCCTAGCTGCATAGAAGTCTGTCAAATGCAGTTTTTAATTTCCAGCCAGTCCAGCTAGAAGGAGGGCAGTGTGGAGGTTTCAGTGGGTCAATCCATAGCATTAACCGAAGTAGATTTCCTAGCAAGAATGGCTGAATCCTTTCTGCCCCCAGACACTTTTACTACCACCAGAAAATTTCACGTTGCATTCTCATACTCTCTGAAATCCTACCAATCTGTGATTCATTTGGTTTAACTCATCTTCCTCTTTTTAAAACATAAAAACCTTCCAGGATGTGAAAGTGGGCCAACGATGCTCAAAGAATACGATTTTCAACAGGTGGGAGAGAAGGAAGGTTTATTAGAACATGAGGAAATGTGGGTGTTGAAAAGACTGACCACCAGGAGGTAGAACGAGATGGGCAGGTGTCTACTCAGATCTCCTTTGCTTACTCTTCTGCATTGGACAGACTCGGGATTCAAAGAGAAATAGTTTCTTTTCATAATTCCTCTCCCTTTTATACCCCCCCCAAAATGCATGCCTCCCAAATCACATAACCCAAAGTAATGCTATCAGAATGACATAGATCATCAATATTAAAGATCAAATAGCTGTCTATTTTCTGGCCTGAAATATATATATATATATGACTCGCATTTCCGTGGAAATTTCAGTTTTGGGTTCTGAACCATTGACTTGCAAATGACTTTTGGTTACAAAACTCTTTGTCAGTTGGGGACTGCTTTTACTTATTTCAAAAGGAAGACTGCTGTATTTGCACCATGCTAATTAACTATTTAGTGAGAAGAAATGTCAGCCTGGAGCATGAAAAGAAATACTGCCTCTCAGAGAAGTCAAGGCTGATGAAAAACAATCATGCAAGCACAATGCTGCTCTTCAGAAACACGGAAACTCTTTTTGTTGCCCATTTTCCCTAGGATTTTCTCTTTTGCATTTAAAACAGTTAGGTAGTTCAAGTTTCAAGGCTACTGATTGTAACAGAAAATCAGTAGTAATTGGAAGCAGTGGGATGTTGGGAGCTGTAATCGAGGTAGCCACTCTCCAAGGTATCCTGGAGGACTTTCCATGGCAATGAAATCAGGCAGTGAAGGTCTGGCTGAGTGAGTGCTAGCACACAGTCCTACAGAGAATGGTGCTGTCTCTTCAATCCTTTTATTGCTGGTGCTGAGTGGGAAGAAGGGGAATTTTTTAGCAGAAAACTTTATTCAAGGGTTGACGAGAGTTATTTAGCTAAAAGAGGTTATTATTACGGTGAAATCAAACTTCCCATGAAGTGTTTGCCATTAATGCAAATCGAAAGTAGCATTGCATCTTTGATAAGGAAGGTGGGTTTTGCAGATTAATTTGTGAGCTTTCTTTGGAATAAAGGAGACATAAATTGTTTTTACTTCAGAGGTGCAGTAGGTTCATTTTCTCTTCAAAAGTGTTCTTTCTTTGAACCTAGTGTCTTACTTCTGCCTATCAAAACAGCATTGCACTGAAAAGCATGGTAGCTACTAGATGAGAATTGGTTATCATCAGCGAATTATTTTTTACTGACTATAATTTAATTTCATACATCTAATGGTATTTTAAAACCCATGAGTTATTTTGTAACTCCTAACATCACAAGGATAAATTTGATTCCATAAACCAAGTGTTGTGCCAAACAAATTATTTCTATTTCTATCAAAGAGAAAAACAGAAAAAAAATTGGTGGAATTCTCAGTGTTCTCTCTAAGTCAGACATTATATGGCTTTTTCATCCAATGAAACTCCTCATGATATGTTGAAAAGAGAAGGTAATGAATAGATGGTGTCCTCTTCTAAATGCTCAGGATCCATTATTTAATTATGATCTTAGATCTAAATCTAGTCTTTTGAAGGACTTGATCCGCTCTGTGTGATTATACACACACACACAACACACATATATATGTAATCTCCAAATCATATGATATGATTAGCTATCCACATGTAAACCAGAAGCCTAGTTTTAATAAAAATCATTTCCTATCACTCGGTAAATATCATAATTGGAGATACTTATGATGAGCAAGGATCTGAGTAGGCCAGACATTTGGAAAATTGCAAAGCTTAAAGTCACGTTGATTTTATAGTGAAGAATCAGCCAGGTTACTTTTGAGGTTTCAAAACTGGATCTACCCAAGGAACATTTTCTTGCTTTCTCAGACACCAGGCAGTTTCCCAGGAGCAAGCATTCATCCATTCAGGGAACCATAATGCATAGTTTCCACTTTTCTAGTGATGGCGCTTAAAGCCATGAGAATAGGCCAAAGGATTTATGAATATCCACCTCTCTGGGCAAGCAAATCGTCTCGGCTTTCTCTGGTCCGTTTGTCAGTATTCGCCTCCATGTTGGAGAAGTTTCTTGCAACCTCTGAAGTCTAAGATACAGAGTGAATGGAGGAGGGTACAAAACTCTAACTCATATTCCTGGACTTATCTCTCCAATGGAGAAGCTGTCTTATCTTCTTTTATTTTTTCCTAACCAAGCCATTAGCACGAAACAAGGACATGTAATCTTACCAGAGCAAAATTGGGGTCTTGCCATGGGCTAGCTGAGTGAGTGCTCCATGGCATGATGATGTGTAGCCACTGCACAACAATGCTGCTACCACTTCAGATCTGCTTTTTAATTACATTCTAAATCTCATTTGAAGAGGTTTTATCAGGGCAGCCCGGTGGCTCAGCGGTTTAGTGCTGCCTTCAGTCCAGGGCCTGATCCTGGAGACCTGGGATCAAGTCCCATGTCGGGCTCCCTGCATGGAGCCTGCTTCTCCCTCTGCCTGTGTCTCTGCCTCTCTCTCTCTCTCTCTCTCTCTCTCTCTCTCTGTGTGTGTGTGTATGTGTGTGTCTCATGAGTAAATAAATAAAATCTTTAAAAAAAGAGAGAGAGATTTTATCATTATGGAAATTGCTTTGTAAATGTGCCCATGATGAAACCCAACAAAAGTTAGCTGAGAAGAAATGAAGATGGAGAGAGATGAATTAGCAGCTAAAACATCATCATCAGACAGAGTTTTCCTGGCTTTAGGCAAAACCTCCCAGAGGGTAACAGAATGCCGCCATGGACTCTGAGGTGTATCCTCCTGGTTATCACAGGGCACTTGTACCTGTAGCACCATCTCTTCTTCCATAAACCCAAGGAAGAGTTCTGCACTCTTCTCGGTGGCACTTTTTCTCCCAACCTCAGACCCATTGCTTGAATTTATAGTGGCCAAAATGAATAATACAGCATTTGCCTCATGTTCTGGACTCCATGCATGCATGCAGAGTGGGCCTGAGATTCTGGAAATGAAAGATGGCTTTCTTTTCATGAAATAAAGAACACTTCTGCTTTCTTCTCAAGGTTATTTAAAAATATCTAGGCCACTGGGTTATGGAAAGCACATGAGGAGGATTCATAGGGAAAGAGTAAAGTCAAAATGTCCTTTTCTCTACAATAGGTGTTGTCTCCTCTCTGTCGCACAATTGATTTGAAGTTTTCTTGTACGCACATTCTTGATTATCTATTTCTTCCATCTTGAACTGTACCGCCGAGCTACCAGGAGGATATGCTCAGGCCATAGCTATGCTTCACCCGGAGTACCAGCTTCTGTATCTTTCCTGACGGGCCCCTGGATCAGTGCACTTTTTTCCTCCCTGTCACTTGCCCTACCTCTTCTATGTCCTGTTGCCCAAGAAGGTGGCGGGTCAGAATGGGCAAAGGCCAGGCTACTTGACTGGGGCTAGAGTAACAGGTTTTGTAGAACCCAAAGATGTCCTTTAACATGCACCCACCCCCAAATATAGACATTTTGTGCCTGAAATCACTGACCAGTTCCAAGAGGCAGAAATCAGCAAAATCATATTGTAGTAATATTTTTCAATGCGTCCTTGTTCCTGGGAGTTTCCCATTGAAACAGTACTTGAAAGATATGCTGTCTTCATTAATTCATTGTATTTCTTGCAGGTGAAGGTAGCTGCCAGCAGGATACTACCCTCTATTTCCTCATAGAGGGTCTTGGAAGCTCATACAATTAGAGGCCATATTTTGTGTTTCCAAATACTTATACAGGTTTCTCAGGAGAGGATCCATCATTTACATGAAGGCATTCATGATGTCTAGGAGGTGAAGTCTCATTACACTAAACCAGTGTTCATTCTCAAAGGGGGTCAGTGCCTGAAGTAGCACCTGGAAACTTGTTAGAAATGCAAATTCTTGATCTCTACACCTGAGCAACAGAATCACAGACTCTGGGGTTGGGGCCCAGCCTGTGTTTTAATAAGCCCTCCCCGTGATTCTCGAGCTCGCTCAAGTTTGAGAACCACTGCGCTAGACAAGTTACCAATACGTGATGCCAAAGTTCATGCTCACAGCTACTTGTGGATGACACAGAGAAAACAAACCCCTCTACCCCCTGCCCACCTCCCCACCATGAGCCCTTCCCTCTGGCCACATAGAGTTACCCAGCTTTGATGTGTACTTTGTCTCATCTCATCTCATCTTCAACTTTACTCTTGCTCAAATTTCATCCTCTCACTTCTCTCCTGGTCAGCACCTACTCATCCCTCAAGACCCTGCTCATAGTCATCACAAGTGTGATGGCATCTGCAAATCTTGGTGACAAGGCTAATTGCTCCCTTCCACTTTGGCATTATCATATAATATGATCACTTAAGACTTTTTCAGGAGACTGTGGGGTCATTGAAATAACTTATATCTTATGGTTTTATGATCATTTTCAGATGTGATTTGGGTGAGACCCCCCATCTTGCTGTTAATCTACAAAAGGGAAAAATCATAAAGTCAGAAAGAAACAAAACTCTAACAACCAGGCAAAAGGGTTTTTCACCAAGTCCCTCTATTTTTCTACTCAAGATAACATTAATAGTCAAGTATCATCCACAGTGGTTTCTCAGTCCCCTGGTGGTAAAGTAAACTCTCAACTATATCAGAAATTTCGACAGAGATTCACAACAACTATATAGTCCTTCTGTCCTTATCTGAGAAGAGTAAGGCACTATGGACATAATACGTTTACCACTTCTCTTTCTTGGGGTGACCAGACTTCTTGATTTATATTCCAGATCAGTTGACAATGATGAAATCTAACTATCATTTTTCCTTTCTTACTCAGGGCACTGTGAGGTAGGTTTCCAGTGTTTGGTGACATATTCTAATGTAGCTCCCACAAAAAAATTCTTGTGATGTAAAATAAACTATCAAGACCTCCTTTTCTCTGTTCTAGTCCTTTATTAAAACTTATATAATTTATCTCATGGGCATGGAAACATCTAAGTCTTCACAAGCCTTACTCTCCTGGAGATAGTTTTTCAAATGTACCTGTTCTCAGATGAAAGAAGCATCATTGCCTGGCCAAATGCCAAGAATGCCCTGGGTCTGTTTCAACAAAGTAGTCCAAGGTCTCTAGGATGTTCTGAACTGAACTGAATGCTTTGAGAAAGATTGGTGGATATGCAACAGAAAACTAATGAGTGGGCTTTAGCACAGTGGGTTCTAGGAATGAAGAAACATCCTAGATATTTTGCCAGTTTCTCACTTACGGGATTTCCTTTGGCAGATATGCCAGTGTTACCTATCTTTATATTAATGTCCATATGCATATACCTTCTTCTTCTTCTTCCTTTTCTTTATACATTGGAAAAGGGAGTATGTTTTTTCCCAATCACCATCCACCCTGCTCCATGAGAGAAGAAAAGCTAAATAGGGGGAAGTAACTCCCTAGGCACAAAAACAAAAACCATTACAAGCTCCAGAAAAAAACAATTTGCTCTACTTGGTAGTAGACAGAAATTAACTCACCAAAGAACAACAGGGAATCAGACTTAATTATGTCAGTAGGACTTTAGTTAACATCATGATACTAGAACCTTCTTTAACATTCACACTTTATGGATACCTAGAATTCATTTTTTTTAATTTTTTTATTTATTTATGATAGTCACAGAGAGAGAGAGAGAGGCAGAGACATAGGCAGAGGGAGAAGCAGGCTCCATGCACCGGGAGCCTGACGTGGGATTCGATCCCGGGTCTCCAGGATCGCGCCCTGGGCCAAAGGCAGGCGCCAAACCGCTGCGCCACCCAGGGATCCCTAGAATTCATTTTAAAATTCATTCATTCATCTAAGCTGTAGAATAATGAGTACCCATAAATGAATATGGCTGTATCCAATGTGTATTTGTGAATTATTTGGAAACTCTCCTGCTATTTAAAGTGAAAAGATGGGATCCCTGGGGATCCAGTGTAGGGTTGTTTGTGGTTAGGTTAGGATATTAGGAGGGGTTTCTTTGGAGGGGTGGGGCATGGAATAAAGTTGTTCTGCATTTACAACCTTCATAATTAAAATGAACCAGAGGAAATTAGCTACATGACTGTTATGATTTCTAGTGTATTATCAAAAATAATTATGGCACTTTGCCATATGTTCTTGCTTTCTTCTTACATCTTGCTGTTGGGATAAGATGAGACTTGACATCACCTAATTGCTTTTTTCTAATATACAGTCTTGAACTACACAGATTCTCTAGAGAGAAAAGAAATAGCTCTGTGACAAAGAGATTCATAAAAAAGGGCTTTTCTAACTTTTAATTCTGTATATAATATAGACAAATTGTATAGATAAATATAACCAGATGTGTATTGGTCCATGGGAAAATAGTTACCTATTCAAGAATAAGAATGTATTCTGCTCTTTTAAAGCCATTCAAATCATGAGAAGTGTAAGTTCAGAGTGGATTGAGGAGGAATAAATAAGGAAATACCTAACCAGAATCTAACTCAGTGGCCTGGCCATTCCTCTCCAAGCATCACAGAAGATTGAACACATTCAGTATTTCACAAGTACCCTAATGAATTAATTATTGTGGTCTATTACATGTAGCCCAATTCAGAAGTTACTTGCTTTATATTTGAAGAGTGGGGAGGAATTAGGGGAAACCAAAAGAATATCAATTCAGACAGATCTGTACCCTAATCTTGCTTCTGCTACCTAACAGCTGTGGGATTTGGACAGGTTACTTTCATCTCTCCAAATTGTAGTTTCCTCAACTGGGGGATAAGAGAGCTGACTTAATAGAGTTGATGTAGAGGATTTATAAGGAGTATAAGTATTAGTTTCCTGCCCCGTTTTATCCCTCTACTCCACCCCCACCCCTCATCATGGCTCTGCAATAATAAATATGTTTCAGTGTCGGAAAGGCCCATCTGGTCTTTCTCAGATAAGGATAAATATCTTCAAACAGGCTGATTCCTGCACATAAAACATAATACAAAACCAAAAGTACCTTCAACATTGTAGACTTTTCATATGTGGCTGTCTCTATGATTTAAATGTGCCATCTAGAGTTTAAGTGTGAAGACCTTTCAAGATTACCATTGGTGATGATCTTCTGAAAGATGTCTCATGCAGGAAATACTCACCCAATTATGAGCAATGAAGCCATATAGCAATATCTGGAAAAATACTGCAACACAGTATAGGTTTTTATATGAATTTTAGATATATTAGTAAAAAAAAAAACAGCCTGCCTAAGGTCTTGTTTTATCTTCCAACACCAACATCATGAAGGCATGTCATTCTTTTTTATAACCTAAGCGCAGAGCCAAATAGGTACCGACATTAGCTCCTCACTGTGTCCATAGCACATTAGCTGTTTTAAAACATCCCTTACAGTGTTACTCTACCCCCACCTTTCTTAGGATTGTGTGTCCTTTAAAACCCACTCCCATAGACTTAGGAACACCTAACAGAATGTAGTTTAGGTAAGAGTCCCCTGTGCCTATGTGTGGCTTGGATGTCAGTGCCCTTGCCTTGTCATTGTAATTTACTTGGTACCAAGAGGGAAGTGTGTGTATATGTGTGTTTAAAGCACAGCATATAGAGGGGCGTCTAGGTGGCTCAGTCTGTTAAGCATCCAACTCTTGGTTTTGGCTCAGGTGGTGATCTCATGGGTCATGGGATGGGTGGTGGGATAGAGCCCCATGTGGGGCTCCACGCTCAGTGGGGAGTCTGCTTGAAGAGTCTCTCCCTCTGCTCTGCCCCCAATCTCTCTCTCTCAAATGAATAAAAACAAATCTTTTAAAAAAGTAAATAAAACAGCATATATAATATTTGTCTTACTTCTAGGGAAAGGAAACTTAAAATACCTTTAAAATGCTTTTGCAAAGAGTTATCACTTTGCCTGATTCTACCTTCCAAAGGTAGAGCAAGAGAAGGATGAAAGTGAGTCACACAGGCAGCTATTTCTGTAATTTACAAGCACTCCACGATGCTAGCATCCCTCCTCCTTCCTTCCTGATTTTGGAGCCACCACATTATTGGTTCAAGAATGGCTAAGGCTGGGGATGCCTGGGTGGCTCAGCAGTTTAGCTCCTGCCTTTGGCCCCGGGGGGTGTGATCCTGGAGTCCCGGGATCGAGTCCCGCATCAGGCTCCTTGCATGGAGCCTGCTTCTCCCTCTGCCTGTGTCTCTGCCTCTCTCTCTTTCTCTCTCTGTGTCTCTCATGAATAAATAAATTCTTTAAAAATAATAAAAAAATTTAAAAAAGAATGCCTAAGGCTGCCTATCAGCTAGTTTCCTGCCTCTATTCTCTCTCTGATGCCATTAACCCTGAAAACTGCCTCCCAGATAATCATTCTCAAGTACTTTTATAGTATTTGTCTATAGTATGTCATGTCTGCTGTGGTGGAAAGAATGGTGTACATGTGGTGGGGGGTTACTCTTTGGTTATGGGGATCAAATAATATGTACAAATGGATTTCTTTCCCATTTATTCTATTTCTCATTTATTCTGTTCATCCTATTATGCTGTGGTAACATCAATAAGGTAGAAGTTGGTTTGTTTTTCACCACTGTGGGCCTAGATGCTAATATGTGAAATATTAGTGGTAGGAAGGAAAAGTAGGGAGGAAGGGAGGAAGGGAAGGAAGGAATGGGGAACTTAAGGGCTGGGACTTTCTTACATTATATGTGTTCTCCTGGCTCCTAGTGAAGACTTGGAAGTACAATAGGTACTCAAATGTGTGTTTGAATGATGAATAAATATCCAGAACATTTCTGCACTGTGACAGAGTAAAAAGAAACTAGGAAAAACGCGATGCAGAAAAGACACTTCTCATCTTACTTCCAACCTAGTACATCTGAAGTGAACTCTTCAATTTTAAAAAGTAATTTGAAGGCTAGAGTAAACCAAAGGGTCAGACAAGGAGAGAAGGCATCACGTGTTACCCGAGCTTAGAATGGCTTAAGGCAGTCTGACAAATGGGATTTTGCTCAGTTTCCTCCGGGGTAATCCACCCTAGGCCAGGCATTTTTAAAGATTAGATTTTGAAATAAAGGTTTGCACCTGGGAATGTACTGAGGCAGGAGAGCATATCCTTTCTCTCCACTGTTCTAGTTGCATAAGTGTGAGAATTTTCGAATGAGATATGAAAGCAAAGACAACAAACCCTGCAGGATAATAGTCTCTGAGGACCTTAATAACAGCCATTTTTAAAGCACAGCCTGTGGACTCCTAAATCCATAGCTGCTCGTTTAAGATGCATTGCGATGCAGTGGACCTGAAAACACACTCCTTATCTACCTAGAGCAACCAGGCTCCAAGCCAAACGGCAGTCCTCAAATTAACTCTTGTTTCTCTTGGGATGACAACTCTGCTGCTTTTACAAGGATTGCAATGGCCACATATAAAATAGGGCAAAACAGTCACACCCTCTGCGAGTCTGTACCCAACTGCATTTCCTGAGTGAGTTAGGAACGTCTGGTGGTTAGATTAGAGTCCTTATAAGGTCAAGATTGTAGATCCAATTCCTTTATATGGGTGCTTCTCAAAAAAAATCCATTAGGAAGGATAATTCTGTTTTGTTTTGCTAGTTTTAATGTCCAATCCATACCAGACTGATACTTTTGTAACATGCAATAAAAATGAATTACTCTTAAAACCTACAAAAACCAGACACAAAATGCAACCCCATGCTTTTTATTTTTGGATTGCTGTAAACGTTTATAAAGATTTACTCTCAACTTCTGTTCTCATAATGGAATATGTGGAGTGTGTGTGTGTGTGTGTGTGTGTGTACATGTGTATGCTCCCAAACCTCAAGTATTTAGAGCCTATATTTTGCAAGTCATTCTGGATAGCCAAGCTAAGGGAGTTTTACTTTTGTATGTGCATTTTTGTTTGTTGAACTTCTTTCAAGCATCAACACCTTTCCAGGATAGCTATGTTGGATAAATTCATTTAAAGAGCTTTTATATCTACTACTTCCTTCTTAAATAGAGTTTACTGAACATAAATCTGCTTTTTCTGCTGAATTTAGGATCTTCATTACTAACATTAATGATTTGGCTTCACATGAAAGTTAGGTGATGCCTTCAAGGGCTAGATGTGGGACTGCTAGGTGCCACCTGGTGTAACCCCAGTCACCTATGTGTGCCCGCGGCTCCTTCCACACCTTTCTGGGTCTCTGTTGGGTGTCACTCCTTGCCACTTGCGGTGTAGCCCTTAAGGATGGCTTCCCTCCTGTTTTGGAGCTTCTGTTTCCGACCTTTTAAGTTCTTGGAAATCAGATTGCCACTTTTTTTCCTTTCCTATCAACTGTATCTGAATTAAGTGAAAGTTATCAGTAAAGAAGAACTAATGGCCTTATCATTATTCACATACTAATTACTTTCAGAAAAGATTAGACATTGTGTGTCTGTAATGAATTTTATAGGGAGATGTGACCACTTATATTTATTCTTCCTACATCTTTTTTCTTGCTGACTTCTTGGTTGTATTCAAGATAGGGAGGTCATCATTTGCTGAGTTCTTTTTTAGAGACAAATAATTCCCTGTACATAGGAAAGAAAACATTTGGATACTGTTACCCATGATGTTGTGGATAGTATCATAACCCTTTGCTTAGATAATAAAAAAAGTGTCACCATAACTGATTTTTGTCATCTCTCTTCTTTATTTTTCTTCTAGTAAAACCTTTATAACTTTTCATATTCTTCCCCAGCTGTCCTATTACTTAGGGACACTATGAGTCACTCTACTTGTTGAATGAGATAGCACAAGTGTAATATTCCATGATATTGTATTTATCCTATTCTTCCTTATAAACTCTCCTTCTCAGTGACTTTCTGAAAGAAGGTCTTCATCCCGCTTGGTTTAAGGATTTCAGCTACATTCCACCCATTGCTTCCTAACACACATCATCCGTTCCAATCAGGATGTGCGGTTCATTGTTCTTGCTCATAAGCCAAACTCACTCCCACCTTCTGCCATTCTGCCATTATTATACTCATCTTCCCAGTGAGAAAACCCTCTTCCCTCTGCCTCTCTGTTTTATCCATCCTTTAAGGCTCAGACAAAGTTGTATGAGTTCATAAAGTCTATCACTTGATTTCCACCCTAATCCACTTAGAAGAGAAACTCTTAGAGTAAAGGCCTGTTGTGTTCTGGACACTGTTCAAAGTGTTTTACAAAAACTATTCCATGTAAGATTCTCCACAATCCAGCCAGGAGGTATTATTATTTAATATTTAGTGAAGCCAAGGAGATTAAAGAGTTTTCAAACCTAACACAGCTAATAAGGGAAAGAGAAGGGACAGACCCAAACCATGTCTACTTAACTGCACTTTGCCATAGTTTTCTCTGGAGGCTGAGAAAGAGCACTGAGGACAGGAGGAGGCTAGACTCTCAGACAGGAAGAGGGTGTGAGATTTGAAGAGGCTCTCCAGGAAATGGGATTCTCCCTACTTCTAAAACCAGTCAGAAGTGAGATAAAACTACTTTAAAATGCCTGCAAAAATTCCATTTTGTCCAGGTGGGCTATCCTCTGAGAATTCTCTCTACCCACCACCTGCTTT
Source organism: Canis lupus familiaris (assembly GCF_011100685.1). Taxonomy (NCBI): domain Eukaryota; kingdom Metazoa; phylum Chordata; class Mammalia; order Carnivora; family Canidae; genus Canis; species Canis lupus. The sequence continues at coordinate 26,827,119 of NC_049260.1, read as the reverse complement.
TCTGTGGTTCCTGGGCCAAAGGTTCATCTGAAGACAAACACCACCACTGTAGAAAACTACATTTAATGCCGGTGTGAGTGTGTCCCTTCCTACCTGACCTGTCCATGTCCATGTCCCCTCCCACCTAGGGCTCATGCTGCCCTCTTGTACTGAAAATCACTACAGCATGCCAACCTCCTAAAATTTTTTTCAAAAAAAGCCTTGAACTCCTCACCAATACTCACCTCCATTTTACAGCGGGCTACCTGAGTCCTGTAGCTGGGCAGATTGCCTACCGACCTGCCATCCCTGAAGAACATGGGCAAGCTGCCTTGATCCTAATGTATCAAGTCACTACTTAATGTCATGTTTACATGGCTCTTTTTTTAAAATATTTTATTCATTCATGAGAGACACAGATATAAAGGCAGAGACACAGGTGGAAGGAGAAACCTGAAAAAAAAAAGAAGAAGGAGAAACCTGCTCCCTGCAGGGGGCCTGATGTGGGACTTGATCCCAGGACCCCGGGATCATAACCTGGGCCGAAGGCAGATGCTCAGCCACTGAGCCACCCAGGTGCCCTTCATATGGCTCTTGTAGACAAAAGAACACATTACTGAAAGGAGAATTTCTGTTCTGGCAGCAAGGATGTTTTGTAGTAAGGAGACCTCTTCAGCACACACAGTTTGTGCTCACAGACGGTCCCAGATGCCCAATTGTAAAATAAGGAGTGAAAAAGGTGGTCAGGATTCCATTTTTCATTCAGAAGAAATCAATCTGTTTGGGTAAATCTATGACCAAAATCAGTAATGCCGACTTTCCAGATGCTTTTACCTCCACAGATGACCCCCTCACCCCACCCCCCTTGTCAGCAGTAGCTGTCTTTCTTTCAGCTACAGCAACTACTGTCGCTTACAACCAGCACTCGTGGCAAATGGGGTGGTGGGGACAGCCCAAGGTCTTCTAGAGTCAAAAAGACTCTAATTCTAATATTTAGAAGATATGACTTTAGGTGAGTCCGTTAAACATCTCTCCACCTCAGCGCTCTCATATGAAGAACAGAGAAAACATGTATTTCCCAGGGCCAGGAGGAAGAACAAAGTGGTACACATCTGTGTTTTGTACCCTTTACTGTTCATGTGTCATTTGTCACTCTCAACCAGCACCATGACCCCGAGAAGGAGTACCAAGCTGAGAGTCACCTTACTGCCAGTGCCAAGACTTGACTTCAGCCACTCTGAACTTCCAAGGGGGGGGGGGGGGGTTCTATCCCAACATCTATGAGTCATGGTAGGAAATTCTCATCAATATTTAGTTGGTAACAGGAATGACTTAAATAAAAAGCACATACTAGGGTTTAGGAAACGTAAAGACAGAACTGTCTCTTGTATTCCTCTCATTTTCTCACAGTGCTGAAACTAGATAAATAGTCCTCAATTAATACTGGTTTATTGATTTTACGTGTATTTCTTTTTAGAAGATGCAACAAAGATGTTTATATGGGGTATAATGGAAATGGCAAAGATGAAAACTAACAAATTTATGGATCAGCTTCCTATTTATGCTTGGGAAGACCTCTCATTTTTCCAAGAAGGTATCAATGACTTCATGATATACATGATCTTGAGGAACTATTAATTGAGCCTGGGTCCTGCTATAAATGGAGGATATAAAAATTCAAGTGAACTCTCACTTATATGCATATTAATGCAGAAATCTGGTTGAATTAGTCAGAAAGTATCTTATTTTTTTGAACAACTAAAGGCTTGGTTTCAATCCTCTAAGTTTGTCCTCTGAGGCAAAGTTTTCCATCAAATACAACAAGAAGAAAAGTGAAGTAAAAAGAGAGAAGTGGGGAAATTATGTGGATAACTTAGATCTGTTTGGTCTTGAGTCCTGATTTGTTTGGATAAATTAACCTCACTTTTCTCTTTTCCTGAAGAAGTGGCAAATTCAGGAGAGCAGGTTTTGCCATGTAGGTACGTGCACATGGAAGAGACATATGTTTGATCAGACCCCATTCTGCAAGAAGCCCAATACCAATTTTCCACCACAGGAGCTAGTTTCAAAATCAAGCTATTCCCTTCCAGAAAGAGCCTGTTTGTGACGGGATACAGATAGAGGCTGCTCGGTCTGTTCGAGTATTTCCCTTCTTTCAACTCGGAATGTACTTCGATCCGTATTCCCCCTTGTGACTTCCAGTCACAGAGAATGGGACAGAGTTCTCTTTAGGGTCCATCTGTGATACTTTGGCTGCCAAAGAGAGTGACGGGAGACATTCATTGTCCATCTACCTGACATGTGCAACTTTCAGAATCCAAGAGTCCGTGACAGAAAACACAGGCCAGTTCTTCAGAATCACTAACATGTTACTGCTGCCACTGGCCCCTTACTTCAGAAGAGTCATTTAATTCCATTTTAGAAAGAGGGAGTGGAAAAAAGAAAGTTTCTGGTTACACAGATCAATCCAATTGTTTGGGACTTCAGAATGAATTTTTCAACTTGTTGAACAGAAGCATACAAATCTCTAAAAGCAAGTCAGATAATGTACAAAGCCTCCATTCATTGTGTAGGCAGAAAGGAATGCTGGTACCCAGCAGCTCGCTAAGGAATGTTCCTTTGGCTTGGACTGTTCTGTTGGGAACAAGGAGGGAAACACATATATAAAATGAATTTATAATGTCTCTGGCTTATAATGGCAAAATGATAAGAAAAGTTGGCTGTTTAATATAAACTGTCCATTGCATATTCCAGGCCTCCTCTCTTTGAGGTCCCTCCCACAGCCACAGGCCTGGCCGCCGTGTAGTGAGGAGGACAAAGTAGCGTTTATTATTATTGACTGGTGAGGCCTGCGCTCTGAAATTCATCCTGTCGACAGAATGTAAGCAAAGTTGGCATTTTAAAGCAGGGCTCTTTCAGCCGCTCGTTTTTCTCAGGCTTGCTATGCAACAGGATCAGTGCTGTAGTCCCCGGTTCAAGCTGAAAATGTTACACAGGAAGACATACCATGTAAAGGTCAGATTCTTCTACTGTGATAATTTTCTTGATCTGTGTATATACAAATGAGGTTGGATGTATAAGCTCTTCTCATAACTCTTATCAAGGTCCTCTGGACTTTCTACCTGTCAAGCCTAAAAATACGACGGTGTTTTAAATGGGAGATCTTACTAATAAATGTACGATGCTGTAATGAATGTGTGATGCTATAATGCCAAGGTGAACCTAATGTGTATTGTCAAGAAGATGCTCTCCTGCGATAGAATCCCATTAATGTGCTGGTGCTGTGGACCGAGTACAACCTTGTTTATTAGTCTCTCCATGCTTTTATGGTCAGAGTCAACTCTACAGATCACTTATGTGCATGGAAAATATGACTTAACCCATAGTGTAATGAAATGATTGGCCCTAGGGTGCACTTTATCATGGAATTTTATTTCATATCGCTTCCAGAAAACATTATCTTTTGTCTGCGGACCAGTTGATGTAACCTACGAAATTTGTAAAGTTGCAGATATATAATGTTTCAATTTGTAGTGTCAAGGACTAAATGTATTATACCTCACAAGATGCCCACTGCCAATCTACATAATAGCATAAAGAGACAATGCATCAAGAACAGGGAGTTGGAGGTGCATCTTCTTGTTAGTGGGCCCAACTGAAATGTCTTTTGAAAGAGCAGTTTATTTTTTTATGGTTCTCCAAATTCATGTCTAGCCAATGTCTCTTGTTTGGTAATTCCACCCATGTTCTTCCTGCTGTCCCGTAGGATCTCCAAGGAGAAATCGAAGCTCACACAGATATCTATCACAACCTGGACGAAAATGGCCAAAAAGTCCTGAGATCCCTGGAAGGTTCTGACGATGCAGCCTTGTTGCAAAGACGTTTGGATAACATGAACTTCAAGTGGAGCGAACTTCGGAAAAAGTCTCTCAACATTAGGTAAGAAAAGATCCGGGGCAAAAAAAGCCAAAAATGATTTAAAATGGGAAGATTTTCTTCCCATTCCTAGCTCAGGCAGCTAATATCTCATATGTTTATGTAAATCACCCAATTTCAGAATGATTCATTTTATTTTGAATAAATGAATCATTCATTTGCTTGGTATGGAGATGATACTTGAGGGTTCAGATTAGATTAAAATGGCGATGTTTTATAACCACGGGAGAGATGCATATTAAGACATTAGAGTGAATTTAAATGAGAAACACAGCTATCCTAATTTGATAGAGTTCTCTCTTGGCTTACCACAGGATTATACAAAAAGTGATAAAATTAACGTGTGTTTATCATGGAATTCTTTCTTTGGCATTATTCTAAATGCATAACAGAAGACATTCCTTAAATATTGTAATGCCTTGTAATTAACACTTTTGTGAGGAGACCTCTCCATAGCTCCGGCAGCTAGAGAGAGATTATAGAAACTTCTGGTCTTTAACTCTCAGAGTTTGCCACTGCATCCTCTGGAAACTAAGCCTTGAGGTGGTCCCTACTGTCCTCTCTTAGATAGTTGCCCCATTCTTTGGGACACCTTTCTCCTGAGAAGCTAATGGATGCATCTCAGCATTGGTGTAAGGAGCACAGAGTGAAGCTCTCGCTCTACCCATTGTGAGATGGTTCGGTGGAGGGGCAAAGAGCAGGGACAGTTAAGTGACATGCCCAGTGTCACATAAATGACATGGGAAGTACAGGGAGTGGGAGTCAGGTCCCCTGCTTTCCAATCAGTTAGTTGCTTGCCCTAATTCACGTGTTTTTATTTAAAAAAAAAAAACATTTTGTGCTTTCTTCTGCATCTAGAAGAGGCGTAGGAGTGGAGGGTAGTAGAAGAGGACGAAGGGGCATCGCAGTGGTTATGAGGGAACACACTGAACACTGGGAGGAGATAACTACCTCTAGGTCATAAGTCTGTGGAATGGATATTTCTTTTTCTTCTTTATAGTTCTAAATTGACCAGACTTTTGACGTACAGCATATTTACTTCGATAATAAGGGGAAATATCACTGAAATTTAGTAATTCAAAAGTACTCTTGTTAAAAACCTGTACATAATGTGGAATAATAAGAATGATAGCAATTAACGCGGTGCATCACATATCGTGCCATGCCCTGGACATTTTATATTTCTTGACCTATTTAATGCTATCAGCAGCCCTACGTGATACACTGTTATTATTCTGTCTTTATATTTGAAGAAAGTGAGGCACAGAGAGGCTAAATAATTTCCCTAAGGTCATTTATTTAGTAAGTGGCAGATCCAAGATTGAATACAGGGAGTCCGGCTCCAGGGGCTCAGCAAAATTTTCACCATCATATTATCCTGAAGGGTATGAAGCAGAGAGGAAAAGGTAAGACTCACATCAATACAAATAAGTGAAAGGATGGAAGAGAGAAACAGGTAATTCTAGGAGTAGGAAAGGATTTATTTTTACTTATAAGGTTTTCCCCCCAAGTTTGCACCCCAGCTTCCAAAGCACTCATTTTTATCTCCCTGCTTGGTCTATTGAAGTTTGTGCCGATGTGCTTAGGATGACTTGGGAACAACGATGGGCAGTGGCATTTTCAAAGGCAGGGAGACTCTGTTCACTTCCCATCACTTAAACTTGAAGAGAGGTCAGTGTGTGTAACGACAAAGGCCACTTTCATAACATCTGTTATTAGAAGGGAATGAGACGTGTGAAATGGGAAAGATATTAGTGGATAAAGTAAAAGAAAAGAAAGTTATTCTTTTTTGCAGAGAAGAAAGGTGCTCTAACTGTTCTACACATCACTCAGTGCCTTTCCTCTCCTTCAGGTGAACTTGATGAAAAGAAAGGGGAATCGAAAGCGGCAAACAGCATGTCAGCCAAAATACGGGCTCTTCCTTCTCAGCAATTTCCCATATGCCAGCCCCTGCAGTTTAATTCTTGCTGTCATTAATCAAGTCAAAAACAGTTACCTTGGCTTATCTCAGGTGCTGCAAATTCTAGAATTTAAATATCCAGATCAACAGTTCTAGCTTCTAACTAGACCTCTCTCATAATACAGTTAAAAGCACTCGCTTACAAAAAGAAAGAAAGAAAAGAAAGAAAGAAAGAAAGAAAGAAAGAAAGAAAGAAAGAAAGAAAGAAAGAAAGAAAGAAAGAAAGAAAGAAAGAAAGAATTCTTCACGTCAGAGTGACTCAGTCTCCTTCCTGATACTTCGTTGATATAAGGGTATCGGTCAGGCCGGACTGAATGGCAGGGTTCAGCCAAAAGCAGCCAAGTAGAGGCAGCGATTTGGGATGGTGATGAAGCAGGATAGCTGGACCCTGGAAGAGTTAGACCCAGAACCATTCATGACGCTTAGAAGCTGGCTTTGTGAATCTAGTCAGTTCCTCTGTCAGCATTATTCTATAGTGAAAAGTCACTATGACTAAAAACTCGTTGCAAAGATACCCCGGAGGAACAGCCCTGTGTTCGCCTAAGGGGTATAACACATCATCCCACAAAAGATGGCAGTTGGCTCAATGTCTTAAAAGGGATCCTGGACCCCTTTTTCTATTTCAAAATATAGAAACTTTAGTACTTAATTACACAGGTGTCCATTTTTTTAAGTTTTTATTTAAATTCCAGGTAGTGAACAGACAAGACAGTGTGATATTAGTTTCAGGGGTAGCATTTAGGGATTCAGGGCTTCCATACATCACCTAGTGCTCATCACGACAAGTGCACTCCTTAATCCCTGTCACCTGTTAGGAATCCAAATGATTTTGAAGTATCCCCTGGCATTCCATTGGCTCAGAAGAGGTATCCTTGTGCTTCCGGTTCCAAGTCTATGTTGTGTCCCTTTCCCTCCATTTATTTTCCTTTGGCCCTATGCCTTTTCTCTTCCTGTGATTATGATTCTTATGTAAGTCTCTATCATGTCGTTCTATATTGATAGAATTGTCCCTTTAGGACACACACTGGTATCATCCATGACACATTTACAAAAACTATTCTTCCTTGGACATTTCTAGCACATTATCCCCTTGCTCAAGAACTTTAGTCTTGTCAATGCCCATATTTTTCTCATTCTTTCATTTATCGTTTTCATTCAACAAATAAGTACTGAGTCTTTACTATATACTTGGCACTCTTCTAGGCACTGAGGATACAACAGAACAAAACAGGCAAGAGAAAAATCATTGGTGTGATGAAATTCATGTGGAGTCATCAGAAGCTAGTGGCCTCTCTACTCTACCTGATAAGACTCAGATCATCCCTTCCCTTTCCTGTTCTCCCTCTACCTCCCAGTTCTTCCTCACTGAGCTGTGATCTACTTAGTCCCTGGCATGGGTTCTCTGAGCCAAGAAGATTCTGCTTTTTTTAAGATTTTATTTATTTATTCGTGAGAGACACAGAGAGAAAGAGAGGCAGCGACACAGGCAGAGAGAGAAGCAGGCTCCATGCAGGGAGCCCGATGTGGGACTCGATCCCGGGTCTCCAGGATCACGCCCTGAGCTGAAGGCGGTGCCAAACCGTTGAGCCACCGGGGCTGCCCGAAGATTCTGCTTTTTAACCCCATCCGTGCTCTCTGCCAATTTTCTCACTCACCCGTTTGGGTATGTACATTTGCTGGTCCTCACACTTGGAATGCCATCCCTCCTCACATCTTCCACCTTTTCCTTCAAATCTCATACTGAATATTTCCCTCTCTGGCTGTTCCTTCATTCACTACGAAGTCTTCCTTGTACTATTCTCATTTCCGCTGGATGGCACATTCCTTTAAGTATTCATGAGTTGTTTCATAGGGCTCTGCTTGCTGCCTCCAGCTAAATTGGAAACATAAAAACTCCAAACTCTACTATTTGAGGGGAATATTTTGAGAAGGATCGGTATTGACCCTTCTTTAAATATTTGGCACAATGCACCTGTGAAGCCATCTGGTCCTGGACTTTTGTCCATTGGGGGTTTTTTGATGACCAATTCAGTTTCATTACTAGGAATCGATCTGTTCACATTTTCTATTTCTTCTTGATTCAGTCTCAGAAGACTGTATGTTTCTAGGAATTTATCCATGTCTTCTAGGTTGTCCCAGTTGTTGGCATATAATTTTTATAGTAATCTTTTATAATCAATCCTTTGACTTTCTGTGATGTCCTTGGTAACTCCTCTTTCATTTCTGATTTTATTTGAGTCCTCCTTCTTTTTGTGTGATCTTGGTAACCCCCCTATCAGGTACGTAGTAAGTCCTACTGTTTGTGCTTGATGAGTCTGACTAAAGGTTTATCCATTTTGTTTATCCTTTCAAAAAACCAGCTCTGAATCTCATTGACATTTCCTCTTGTTTTTATAAGTCTTATTTCATTTATTTCTGCTCTGCTCTTTATTATTTCCTACTTCTACTAACTTTGGGCTTTGTTTATTCTTTTTCTGCTTCCTTTAGATCTAAGATTAAATTGTTTGAGATTGTTCTTGCTTCTTGGGGTAGGCCTGTATCACTATAAACTTCCCTCTTGGAACTGCTTTCACTGCATCCCAAAGGCTTTTGGATCTCTGTGTTTTCATTTTCATTTGTCTTCACATATTTCTTGGCTTCCTATTTGACTTTGTCATCGACCTATTGATTGTTTAATGGCATGTTGTTTAGCCTCCACGTGTTTGTGTTTCTTGCAGTTGTTTTCTTGTGATTGATTTCTAGTTTCATCCTGTTGTGGGCAGAAAAGATATGTGATATGATTTCAATCTTCTTAAATTTTCTGAAACTGTTTTGTGGGTTATCACATAATCTGTCCTGGAGTATGTTCTATGTATACTTGAAAAGAATCTGTATTCCCCTCTTCTGGGGTAGAATGTTCTGTATGTATCTGTTAAGTCCATCTGGTCTAATGTGTCATTCAAAGCCACTGATTCCTTATTGACTTTCTGTCTGGCTAATCTATCCAAGCCCTAAATGAGCCAATGAGGTAGAGTCAAAGAAGTCCTGGACCCACATTTGGGTGACCTACTTTCTCTTCTGGTTCTGTTACCAACCACGTAGCCTATGATCTTGAGCACATCACTTAACTGATTCAGACTTCAATATCCTGCCTTACTGAAATGAGGAGATTTAACCAGAGACATGGATGGTCTTCAATTTCCCTAGCAATTCTACTGACCTATTCTTTTTAATTCTGTAGTTTTTTTATGAACCTAGGCAAATTATCAAAACTTTCTACATTGGTTTACTTATATTTAAATGGAACTGGTTAAGTTCAAAGATATGGTGTAAGACAAAGTAAATAAGATGTCTTGGAGAGAAAAGAATACTTTAATTGAAATTGCAGGGTACCATCTCATAATTTAATTCAAGGAAAGTATATGCCATCTGTTCCATACGCATTATCACATCACATTTTATCCAAAAGGTATAAGGAAAAAGTAAATACTCAGTGATAGTTGAGTGCCACTAGACAAAACAAAACACTAACTCTTTTAAGTGGCAGAAAAATAAAGTAAAACATTTTTACTTGCATGCATACATACACATGTGCACATTCTCTCTCTCTCTCTCTCTCTCTCTCTCTCTCTCACACACACACACACACACACACACACAGAGTTATTGATGGCATTATCCGACATCAAAATTGTGACTAGTCAAAGAAAGTGTTTCTCATTCTAAAATATTCCATTTCCATAACCTTGCATCTTTAATTTTGAAAATATTAATAATTTGGGAAGTAGCCTGGGGAATTTTTTTCTGTAAGAAATAGATTTTCAGATTTCAATTCAATTTGTCACCAGAGTATATTTTCCAGAGTATCGTATATACTATTAACCATGAGAAGCACATATGTTGTCAACACAATTTCAGCAGAATTTACATTCTGTGAGGTTTTCATACTTCGGAGAAAAATTTATAAATGTTATATGCCAATACTCACTTTTATGGAATTCTGAATGCTAATTTGAGAGACAAGACTACCAACATTATGTAGTCCAGAACAGCAATGAAACTCTTAGAGAGTGATCAGTATTAAAACTTAAAATAGCTTAGAGATTTTTCTATGATGGAGAATAAACAAAGAGGAAAAGGAGGCACAGTCTTTCTACTTTTGAGGGAAAAAATGCAACTTAGACATTGACTATTTCTGACCTCCTTTCTCTTACTCTTGGAATGTTAATTATGTTTGAAAGTTGGAGTTCATGGCCCAGATGGACCAAAAAAAAAAAGTTTACTTCTCTTTGAGTTTAATTCTCTCTCTTTATTTAAAGCCCCCAAAGCTCCCATTTTATGTCTATGATTCCTTATTACTTCTGCATTCTTTTTTTTAAGATTTTTAATTTATTTATTCATGAAAGACACAGAAAGAAAGGCAGAGACACAGGCAGAGGGAGAAGCAGGCTCCTTGCAGGGAACCTGGTGTGGGACTCGATCCCAGGACCCTGGGATCACACCATGAGTCAAAGGCAGATGCTCAACCACTGAGCTACCCAGGTGCCCTTACTTCTGCATTCTTACCTCCTCTTTCTATATGCTTAAATGCTATCTTATTACACAAGGGTACCCAGGAATATATATGAGTACATTGTTAGTTTTCTAAAGAGAGTCAAAGTGAAAACTGCTTTCAAAGTAACACATTTTGCTTTAAGAATATGTGCCTTTCAGAGTCAAGCTCTAATAAGGATTTCAAATGAGACATCAACCCAATCATACCTGAAATATCTGTGTTTTAGAGATCTAACCATCGTCAGTAGCCTGTTGCAATTCTTAGCACCCTGACACTAAAGAGTTCCTTAAAGACAAGCATTGTATCCCAACACACCTAAAGGTTCTGCATTTTACCTAAACCTTACAAATTGTAGAAATGATCTGCTTATTAAAGATCAACACTTGCCTTGTTAAAAGCTAGTAGCCCCTCAGCTCTTGTCTTCGCTAATAAAGATTAATAGAAAATAGATAGGAGCTAAGTATGCCCCTTCTAAACCTCCACGTTTATTTTCCTTTGAGTGGGTAGGGGTAGATGGAGTAAATTTGCCAATCAGCAGGAAGGCTTTTTGCTCAGGAATCCAAAAGCATTTGCTGAAAACAACTAAGGTTAAGAATTTTCTCACATAAGGAAAATCTGCAACTTCCACTTCCCATGTCTAAATAGGACAGTTCAAGTTATGTGCTTCAGCGCAGTCTTTAAACATTTGCATCCCAGCTCCCACAACTGCAAAACAAGAGGGTTGAACAGAAATCTCTAAGGTTCCTTCCAGCCCTAAAGGCCTATGATAAAACCAGGAGGGGAGAAAAAGAGTCATTACAAACAGAAACATTTTCTGGAGAGATATTCCCAATATAAACATAGGTTAATCATTTGGAAATATTTGGTATATGATCTCGAAAATAAAAATAAGGCAGCTCCTTCCAACAACTGCATTAGAAATGTGTCTTGAAGACACTTTACAAGCTTAGCATAGCCAAAGAAAATGTTTTTGGAGCTCATGGTACTTTATTACGTTTAGATCGCCTTCAAAATCATGTCCTTGACAAATGCCACCTTTGCCCTTTGGAGACCGATCAGTAATGTTTAGGACATACAGGAAATACTTTAAGAAATTCTTTCATAAAGAATAGTCCTCAAGTTCACCCACTGAGTTGTGAAGGTTTTTGTTAAAAGTACAGAAAGTCAGGGATCCCTGGGTGGCTCAGCAGTTTAGCACCTGCCTTTGGCCCAGGGCGTGATCCTGGAGTCCTGGGATCAAGTCCCGCATCGGGCTCTTTGGATGGAGCCCACTTCTCCCTCTGCCTGTATCTCTGCCTCCGTGTGTGTGTGTGTGTGTGTGTGTGTGTGTGTGTGTCTCATGAATAAATAAATAAAGTATTTTTTTTAAGTACAGAAAGTCTGGAGGCAGGACCTGAGAGTCTGTACCTAAAACAAGCTATTCGCACGTTTCTTATGCACACTGAGTTGAAGAACCATGGCTTCAGATTGAATATCTTTGTAAGCATGGGTTTCAATCAGGGGCCTTTCTCTGTACTGCCTTTTCCTCTCCCACCCTTACCCAGTATCCTTTGTCCTTTATGAACCTTTTACTTACGTTCTTTTCTTAAAATTTTTATTTATTTATTTATTCATGAGAGACACAGAGAGGCAGAGACACAGGCAGAGGGAGAAGCAGCCTCCATGCAGGGAGCCCGATGTGGGACTCGATCCCAGGACCCAGGATCACTACCTGAGCTGAAGGCAGATGCTCAACCACTGAGCCACCCAGGTGCCCCTGCTTAGGTTCTTGTTCACCACTCTCATGTGTTAGCAAGGAAAAGAAATAGTCATTTGATATGGAGTTAAGGTTCCGAAACATTCCAAAGTGTTATCTAACTCCATCCTCCAGATCCATGAGAGCCTTTTGTCAGCCGATGTCCTGGATCCTTCTGCTCCTCTATTAACTCTGTGGACTGTCCCGCCTCCCTGGCTCTTAACAATCTCCCAGTCTCCTGCTCTGAGGTTTCTCTTAGATCCTTTAGAACTGAATTCCCTGGGTCTCAGAGCTCTTTTTTTCTCTTAGGGACACAAAGGGTTTCATTGACCTGGTAATGATTAGTCAGCACCGGTTCACCTAGACTCGGGGTTCTAGCAGTGCCTTGTGTGAATGAAGCCACAGCTGGACGCCTCACCATAGGCAGCCTGCCCCTCAGCATCTTTATCCTCCTCCAGACCTCTCCACCACAGGGATATTTTGTTTCCTCGACCCAAGAGAGGGTGACCAAGCATTAGGCATCTCTACATTTTTCCTTATCTTTCACTCTCTCTACTGCCAAAGACTTATGGGGACTTAGTGGCACTCAAAACTTCTTAATTTAACCAGAGCCTTTTCTCCCATGTGCTGCTTCTGCACATCTGGACCGTGCCTCTCTCTGCCTACCTTCCCACATGTCCTGCTTGATATCCTCGCTCACCCTTGAGGGAACCACGCTGCAAATTCCAGACACCCCAGGGAATCCCTGTAACCAGTAGGCATCACGTGCCATTAAACAGCTAACATCTTGCATAGGGAATTCTCACTTGGGCTTATCATGGGAAAGTGATAAGTGAAAGAGAAAGGGAACTGAAACAGCAAAGAAGGGACCTCTACACTCTATGCGGTCTGCGCTATTATATTTAATTTGTGGTGTTTATGGTATTTCCGGATTCCTTTATTAGATAATAATGCCCTTTGAAGTCTCGAATGGTTTAATTCCTCTGATGAAATGCTTTCCGTTTTTCTGGACATAACGTTTATATTGCTCATAATAGAAAGACAGTTCTGACTGTTTGGAGAAGTAGAAAGCCGAAGGAATAAATCAGCTCTAAATCTACCTCCGAGGGCTACACTAGTTTCATCTCAGAATTTTTTTCATGCATAGTCAAATGTATATACAAATACACAGACATACATGAAGGTTTTAGAAAATAGATTATAGACATTTTTGTAACTTGATTTCTCACTTAGCAACTGACAGGGCGATCTCCATATCCCTAAATATTTGCTGACATCATCACACCGAACAGTGCATAGGATTCATAAGATTCAAACACTGCATTGTATGAATTCATTATTATATGTGTAACCGATTCCCTAGTGTATATTTCAGTTCTTTCTACCTTGTGTCAATCATAAGCAATTCTAGAAGTAACATCTTTCTACCTACATCTTTGTATGATTTTCCAGTTACTTCTTTAGTAAAATTTTTTATTTATTTAAGCTTATGGGTCATTGTATTTGCACGTTTTAAAGACTAGTAAGTATCACCCTTCAGAAAGAAAATGATCCCTCGGAAAGTTTGGAACAGTTTATTTCCAGCACTTAGGCGCAATTTGGTGATTCTGTTTGACTAAGTCCAGCAGGAGAATTGTATTTGAAATGTCAGGCGAAGCTACCCAACAGCAAAGGGAAATGTCATTCTACTTGGTCGTTTGACACTTCAATCTTTGCAGCACTAGAGACTATATTACATTTATGTTATAGGCAGCATTAATTTTTATGAATTAATTCGTAATTGCTGATGATATGTGAGTAATGCAGCATAATTCTCGATTTACCTGAGGATAGAGCTTTGCTCACACTCCACGTTTCTTCTTTGCTTTCCGGATGATGATTTATTTGGTTAATTTAGCTTCTCATCCTCAAGTGAAATGTGGATTTTATAGCACAGATCATTCATTTGTATATTCTTAAATGGCTTCTACGGATTAACATGTTCTAAATACAGTTGATGGTAAAGCACTCATTCTCCTGCCTAAATTATTCATGTTTGGGGGAGGCTTTCAGGCAAATGTCTGATTTTACTTTTCCACGTGAGTTGTTGTCTCAGTACATTTTACACAAAGGAAACAAAGCGGAAAATGTTGGAACTTGGTGAAAACAAATCCCAGGTGCACACGAATAAAGAAGGGTAGAGGAAAAGGAGAAGCATATGGGAAGAGGAGCAGAAAGGAACAGATGCCAGATGGAAGGAGTCGATGGAAGAGGCTGCCTAGGGTGCAGAAATGGAAAAGTCAAAATGTGGGGAGAGACCTTTCCATTTCTCAAAGCAGGAAGAATTCCAGTACTAGCATGAGTCACTTGAAAACTGAGCGGTTTATATTAGTCACCGGGAGCCATTTTTTTCCTACCAGAAATATTAAGAATCATTGACTGCAACACTGTGGAAAAGCAATCCATTCCAGTGTATGTTTCATGCCAAAAGTCTCAGAATTCTGCATGAGGAAATACACATATGGCTAAACACTGTCTACCCTTGAAATTGCCATCAAAACGCCCCCATTATATATATGGCTCTCAAAAGCAGATAACTAGATTTTTACTGAAGACTGCTAGAGGATAGGTTTGTATATTATGGAAGTAACCAAACCAGTGTACCTTCAGTGGGATTGTTAGAATCATTCATGACCCTTCTAGATACTGTGACCTAGTTTGCTCCTGCTGCTTTTCAGGTCTCACTTGGAAGCCAGTTCTGACCAGTGGAAGCGTCTGCACCTTTCTCTTCAGGAACTTCTGGTATGGCTCCAGCTGAAAGATGATGAGTTAAGCCGGCAGGCACCCATTGGAGGAGACTTTCCAGCGGTGCAGAAGCAGAATGATGTACACAGGGTAGGACGTTTTTAATACTAGTGCCTTGCACAGAGTAAACATCTTTAGTGACTATTATTTTAGTGACTATTTTAAGATGCGTTTTGATTGAAATTAAGCTGATGAGAAAACTTCATTCCGCTAGTCCAAGGGTCAATTATAAATAATCCAAGCCATTGTTATTTTAAATGTCAAAAGCGTCCGCATGAATAATATCCTCTAAAAAGTTGCCCATCTCTTTTAGCAACTTTTAAAGACATTTTATTATGGAAAATATGAAACATCTACCAAATTGGACATAATCCTGTAATAAATAGCCATATACCCATCAAGACTTCAACAATTATAGCTCATGGCCAATCTTACTTCTTCTAGACCTCTAGCAGTCCTCTATTATTTTGAAATAAGTATCAGACATGGATCATTTAATTCATAAACAATTGATAAATTATCTCAAAAGATAAGGATCCACTCTTTCAAAGTGACCACATGACTACTATTATGCTTTTTAAATGTCAGTAATTTTATTCTAACAAATATCTGGGCAATTTTTAAATTTCCACTTTTAACATACATGTCTTAAATATCTTAATGTATTTCTCTTTAAATAAGAGGTTTTTTTAAAAAAAATAAGAGTTGAAACAAGGTTTACACATTGCATTTGGTTAGTTTGTCTCTTAAATACATTTTGTAAAAAACGTTTATTTTGAAATAATTATAGATTCACAGTGAGTGACAAAAATAGTAGTTTCCTTATACAATTTCACCCAGTTTGCTCTAACGGTTACATCTCATGTAACTATAGGACCATAAATATTGCCATTTCAACAGACACTATAAAAATGTGCAGTTACAGCACAACTCAATTCAGACCAATCACATTTCAAGTACTCAATATCCAGATGTGCCTAGTGGCTACCATATCAAGCAGTATAGTTCAACAGATTTGATCATATTCAGGTTTGACTTTTTTGATAAGACTACTTCATTGATGGTAGTGTATTCTTTCATCATCAGAAGGTATATATTGTCTTGTTTTCTCTTTTGAGTGTATGATTTTGGCAGCTATTCATTATCAATGACTAGGAGTTGAAATGTGGTAATTGTCTATTCCTATCATTTCTTCTTCATTAATTAGTCAGACTACTTCTGTGGAAAAAAAGAGGTCATTCATTCATCCACTATTTGGGCATCCAGTGTATAGTTCATATATGATAGGCAGGATTCTTTACCAGCCTTCAGGATAAAAGCTGTTCACTAGCATCCTCCAACAGTGATCAATTCTATCTCTCTCTCTCTCTCTCTCTCTCTCTCTCTCTCTCTCTCTCTCTCTCTCTTGCTCTTTCTTGTATTTCTGTTTTCTCTACTAGGCTCTGAGTGGAGAAGTCAAAGATTTGGTCTTGCTCACCTCCAAGACCCTAGTAGCTAGCAAAGTGTCTGGCATACATTACATACTGATAAGTGTTCTTGAAATGAGAACAAAAGGCACAAGAACAGAAATGAATAGCAAACCAAGTAAATGACTACCAAACAACAAAAGTTTGATAAAATGGTAACACTTTTGTATGTTCAACACTTAAAGAGAGATCTCTGTGGAGACACAGCCAAAGATGACATCTTGAAGAAAAGTCAAGGGTTTATACTAGTCCAGAAAATATAAAAGATTACTCAAAGGGAAGGGAATATGAAGAAAGATCCAGGAGTCTTTGCAAAAAAATTGCCAAGGAAACTGACAGTTTCTTTTTTAGCCACTCCCCTTCATAAAATTCAGAACATTAAATTAGCTTTGTGGTAGGGTGGAATATAATAGTGACATTTTTTAAATGTTCTTACTTTCAATAAATAGTCAAAACACTCTGGTGTATGTGTAGAAGAGCACCCATTGAGACAGAAGGGCATTTTAAATAGAAAGCATTATATGATATAAAGAAATGAGACAGAATTTCTACAAAAGGTGTAATTTTAGTCTAATTCTAGAAACCAAAGATGAATCATTGAACAAGTGCACTGGAAGTCAGGAGAGACTGCAGTTACATTCCTCCAAAAGTTAGATTGTGATTGCTAATTTGTCCATCAGCTGTAAGATGAGAAATTGGGTCCAAATAATTGCCACAGTCCCTGTTAGCCAGTATCTTGTTATAAATACTCCCTCAGTATCCCTGGTTATTGGAATGGTTACTTGCTAACAGTAGTAAAATGGTAGTACTTATTCTCAGTCCTTTTATGCAGGGATCTCATGACTAGAAACATGCTTTTGGGAGATGTTAATGCCAGAGTTGTGGGTAACATGTCCCAGATTGAAATTAATTAAGCCCTGCTTAACTAGTGTGCTTATTCAGATGCCCATCTCTTACGCTTCTTTGACTTATCAGGACTTCCAGCCCATTGGTAACTTTGGGTTCTAGATGTTAATTCCATTACTCCTCTATCTTCACTTCCTCTATCTTCACCTCCCTCCAAATCCAACTTAGATTCAATCATAAAACATTTTAGTAGCTCTTTCCCAAGACCCTAAGATCTTTTGCTTTTTTACCTTTTTGTGGCTACAATCTGCAAAACCCCAAAGCTTGGAAAATCTAACTAAATACTTTCTCCTGTCCAAACAACAACAGAGCAGACCAGTGTAGTCATTTTTTCAGGATGACAGGCCAAGCCTTTCTTTGACACGGCCAATATGTCACTGGGTCATTTGGCCTCCAAAATAGTTCTTGATTCTGTCTATTGCAGTCATCACCATAGTTACAGAAGACAATTTCTCCTAACCTTTCTGGATCTAATCTTGCTACCCTACAGTGCAGTCTTTACGTTTCAGCCAGAGTGATTTATGTAAAAACAGACATTGAATTATGTCAGTCCTTATCTTAGCACTCTTTAGTGGCTTCTCAATGCCATGGAGGAAAGACAATATCCTCAGCAAGGGCCCCAACCTTCTCTTTTCTTACTCCTCTTCCTTTTGCCCTCTGGATACTAATACACTGCCTTCTTTTGGTTTCTGCAGTTCCCTGTGTTCTTCATAGGTGGTGCTTGGAACACACTGGTCTTCTGTCTGAAGCCCCCTCTACCTACTCCCACCCCTTCATAATTTCCTGGTTAACATCTAATTATCCTATATATCTTGGCTCAGACATCGAGCAAGCTTTTCCCCATTGCCCACATTTGAGCAGATCTTCCTCTACATGCTCTCATATACTGTCTACTTTTCCTTCTGCAACTTAACATTCTTCGTCATCACATCTATGTGTAATTGTTTGATTCTTATCAATCACCTTCACTTAAACCGTGTGCTCCAAGAAGCCTTCTTTAAGGGAGAGGATTGTCATTTTTATACTGAGCACTTTGTAAAGTGCCTGGTACAGGTAGACACTAAATAGATAAACAAAGGAATTGGGGCACCTGGGTGGCTCAGTGGTTGACCATCTGCCTTTGGCTCAGATTGTGATCCTTGGGTATTGAGACTGGGTCCCACATGAGGCTCCCCACAGGGAACCTGCTTCTCCCTCTGCCTATGTCTTTGCCTCACTCTCTGTGTCTCTCATGAATAAATAAATAAAATCTTTAAAAAAAAAAAGAAAGAAAGGAACTAAGGAAGAAAGGGAAGAAGGGAAGGAGGAAGGCAAAAAAAAAAATCAATCAGTGATCTAATCTTAACCTTACTCATTCTCCTCTGGTTTACTAAGACCAAGAGAAGGGAAAGAAAGATGAAAGAGGGATGGTCCTTCCTAACTGCAGGATTTTTTGTTTATTTGCATCCATCAACTCAGCATCTATTCATACTGTGTAGAGCTGCTTTGATGCCCAGTTTTTACTTGCGGTTTGACCCAATGTTTTCACAAGCTTCTTTTTGTATCCCTAAGAAAAATTCTTGTCACAAAACACTTCCTCCCTCGAAGAACATCATCGCTCCAAAGTGTTGATGAGAGAACAGTTTAGCACCCTGTTTCCTCAGAGTTTTGTCACATTTATGCAGTAGCCCTTTTATAGTTGCAATGGAATGCCTGTCTAGTTAGTAATGTTCTTGCTGCCTATTGGCAAAAAGAACAAAGGAAAATCCTTGAAACCGGGTCTCTTTATCTGATCTTCTGAACTTGGGAAGAGAGAAAGGAAATATAATCAGCACAAAATTCTGTCAAGATCTAGTCTTTGACAGATTTTGTATTTGTAGACTTGTTTTACATTGCCACCTTTCTGAGATTATAAATTGTCTCGCTCTTTATGGGTTTCTTGATTCAAATACTGTTGACATAGAATGTTTAGTATCAAGATGGGTCACTTGTTATCATAAACTTGTCCTCCATGGATTTGATGTGTCACTTTTTTTTCAAATCCCCTGCTTACTATCTCTTGTAAATTATTAATACCCCTGGTTGTTGCTTTTTATGATAATTCAAATCTCATTAGAATGTCACAAATTGAAACTATAGGAAAGTATTTTTCACTTTTCTATAAGCCAGGATGTTTATAAAAGAGGTAATTTATATTTTCCTTGTATATCATTGCAGATTAATGATAACATTTTATAGCAAAATATCATGGGTCTTACACTCTTAAAGCAAAAATATATCGTCATTCTCAATCACTTTGATGGAGGGGTATATGGTTTTCTCATAGGTAAAATTCCAAAACAGGCCACACAGATAGTTAGGGACTGCAAGCTCACTCCCCAAAGCAATTTTCATGCCCATGGGAGTGGGTCTGTGTTCCCCAAACCAACTGGGCAGCATAACAACTGCTACTGGAATGGCTCTCAAGCCTAATTAATAAAATAATGCTCCATATGCAATGAAGTGTTATAAATAATTAAAGCTCAAATATGCCTTAGCAAATATAAACTGACCAATTTTTATATCTTTTGAATACATTATCCTGGCTTTTACGGTTCCTCATTACTTGCCTCACTAGACTGACTCGTTTTCAATTAGTGTGTATTATTCTGGTCCAGATATATTTTTAAAACTGACTTCCTTTGTTTTACTTGAGCAGTCACTAAAGTGATATTTATTACTTGTCTACTTCTGTGATTAACCTAGAGAGAGTTTTAAAGGAGCAAATCATAGTGGGAAATTTTTAAGGAGAACTGCAATAAACCATGAGCTTATTTAACTCCCTTCATCCTACCCCAAATCCAAATGGAGATTAGGTCTTGATTAGAAGAACACTGTAGGTAATGACTTTTTGTTTGCATTTGTACTAATGAAATTGTTTGTCATTAGGCTTTCATCTTTCAGTTTAAATATCTCTGTAATTCCTTCTCTGGAGACCCTTAAGGACACCTTCAAAGCTTCCTGAGATTTTCTGGTTAAGATTTAGATGGAAGTAATCAATACATACATTATTAAAACAGTGGACAGAAAGCCATTATTGCATGGATGCTGCTGACAAATGAAAAGGCTTGAATAAAGTAGTTTACTTCTTCATTTGTCAGGTCGTATATTATGCATGTTCGATTTCTTCAGAAGTCACCACAAAGTGAGAGAGAGGTTCAGAAATTCAATAAAATTATCCTGGAATCACATTGTTGATTATACATTTATTTAAGCTAATTCTGTTATCAATGCTGGCCTGCTTCCTTTGGGTACATTTTAGTATGTGTGTCAGCTTGATGAGTTCCCAGTGCTTTCTTTCCACATAAATAGAATATGTCTTTAGGTGCCATTTGTGAACGTTAAAATTCAAGTCAGATCTGTGTTAAAAAAAAATGCATTGTTCCTAAGCACCTCTGAAAAGCAACAAAAAGAGGTTGTGATAGGGTAATTCATTCTAACATTCAATGACCTGGCCTCTTAGAGTTTCTAAACAAGTTTGGTTCACCTGCAAATTCACTGTTACTTATATCTACTCCACGCTCTCTGCTTCGCTGTGTTGTTAGAGGAAATAGACAAATAGACATTTTTTTTTGCTCAACAAAGCCAAAAGTTTATTCTTTAAAAAGGTTAAGAAAATCGACAAACTCATGGCAAGACTGATAAAGGAAAAAAAAAACAGAAAATAAAATTTGACAATATCAGGTGGAGATGAGGAGAATATGGCTGCAGAGCTTACAGATGCTAAGATAATAAAACATCTCAAAAGTAACTTTTCACTAATAAACTTCACAATTTAAATAAAAAGTGCAAATTTCCTAAAAACAAAATATTTGGCTAAGTTGAGAAAAAAAATAGAAATCTGAATGTTACTTTGGAAATAGACATCTTTTTGATCTATCCTTCATCCCTAAATGGAGTAAGCTACTTTTGTATAAGTTTCATATATTATGCAGTCATATTTAGGATTGCTGAATGGAAAAGATTTTTAAATTATTTTTAGAACTACATTTCTAGACATTTGAGAGAGTCTTCTGAAAACTAGCTATATCATCAAAACTTGAGAATGGAGCCATCTAGGATTTTCCATTTTCCTTTAATGAGTATAATAAAATAAAATGTGAATAATTTACAAATTAACTTCCCTATCAAAGTCCTCTTTCTAACCTATTTCTAATCAAAATACTTTGCTCTCTTGAAAAATATTCTTAAAACAATATTCATATAGGACTTTGCCTTTACAGGACCCTTTTACACAGTCATTTAATTTCTTTTTTTTATTTTTATTTTTTAAATATTTTATTTCTTTATTCATTAGAGACAGAGAGAGAGGCAGAGATATAGGGAGAGGGAGAAGCAGGCCCCCTGTGGGGAGCACGATGCGAGACTTGATCCCAGGACCCCGGGATCACAACCTGAGCCGAAGGTAGACATTCAACCACTGAGCCACCCAGGTGCCCAACAGTCATTTAATTTCAAATGAACCCCTCTGATCATTTTCTGTGTTCTTCCTATTCCCTAAAAATTATTTTAGGAAAAACTGTACCATAATTCAGACTCCTAGAATATAGGATTCTCTCAGTGATTATTTATTGAGGGCCAGGGCTGAAGATACAGGAGTGAACAAAACGAGACTCTGCCCCCATGGACCTTCAGATTTTACTGAGTGAAATATCAAGTAAACGAATAAATTAACACATAAACTCCTATCAATTCAGTACTATAAAGAGAAAATAAACAAAACAGGAATAGAGAAAGAATGAGGGATAATGGCTTATCTGAGGAGGTTATATTTATACAAGCAAAGTTCTGAGTGAGTGAGCCAAGCAAAGACCTTGAGTGAAGAGTATTTTAGGCAGAAGGAGCAGCAAATGCAAAAGATGTAAGAACAGGTTTGCTGTGCTCAAGGAATAAGGAGATGGGCTAATGATACATTGTAGCAAGTGGCAAAGGCCAGATAATAATTGATGTTGTCTGCTACAGTTTGGAGTAGATTTTATTTTGTGCATAAAGATACACCACTGGGGAACTATAAACAGGGATGATGTGATCTGGTTTCCTGTGTCCTAAAGTTGTCTCTGGTTGCTCTATGGAGAATTGACAGTAGGAGGAGCAAAACTGAGACCAGGGAGAAAGTTAGGGGGGTGCTAAAGTCATTTAGGAAGGAGACAATGATGACTTGGCCTAGGGTGGAAATGATAGACATTGTGAAAAATTATTTGACCCAAGATATATTTTGAAAGTAGAGCTGACAGAACTTGATAGATGGGATGTGGAATGTAAGAGAAAGTGAAGAGTCCAGGATGACTCTGAAGTCTCTGATTTGAACAAATGGGGAAATGATGATACCATTTATGGCAATGGGAAAGACTTTGAAATGATCATGGGTGAGGGTGTGTATGTGTAGCAAAACAAGGGTTCCATTTTTGGATTATATTGATAGAGACAAATGGCATGATTCAGAAATTATTCACCACTCACACTCAACAGTCTCAGATTTTGGCTGAGCCTCTTGAGAATGGATATAAATTAATTTGTCACAAGGTCTCCTAATAATCCATTCATCTGTACAGTTGCTTCAGAAGGAATTTCCAAAATTTAGGGTTTAGGTTCAATGACCTAAGACCTAATTCTCTAAGTGACCATGGGAACAGATTGAGTTTTCACCAGAGATTTCTCAAAGTCAGCTCAAAACTTAACAACATTATCGTCAGTAGGAAGTGACTTCCCCAGTAGTTGTTGGAAGCAGCCCAGGCCTAGGATTGAGAGTCAAACAGCTGTTCAAGATGCTGCATGGGCACTAAACTATTCCTCCATAGTATCACAGATCTGCAAGCAGGCTGGACTCTGTTCTAGCCCATGCCCTTGATCTCAGCAACACCGCTTTTAGCTTAAAAGACTTCCAAAAAATAAATCTCAACAAGGAGTTGGTTAACTTCATTTTCCCCCCTAAACACTCAAAAAACTTTCCTTTCATTGAATACAATTAGATTTTTTAAAATAATTTCAGGCTTGAAATATGTCCATTTATTTTTCAACTTTGCTTGAAATTGATTCGGTCTCATTTATGAATTGCTGTTGTTGATGTTGTTGACTATCTGAAACAATAACTAGATATATCTGATGCTGTGATCCCTTGTCTTCACTTTAAGTGGACTGGAAACAAAATGGGACTTTTTTTCTATCTTGTTTAAAGATGACAGTGTAGTCAAACTCTTAGAAGTACAGTGGAAGAGTGATTATGAGAGGCTAGAGAGAGGATGAAATGGAAACTTGCCATTCAATATAAAGTTTCAGTTGTGCAGGAGGAGTAAATTCTAGAGACCCACTGTACAGCCTAGGGCCTGGAGGAACGTACTGTATTATGCACTGAAAACTCTCAAGAAGGTGGAGCTCACATTACGTGCTGTTACTACAATAAAAAAAAATCAAGATGACTTGATCTTTTCTTTATATCCCATATGCTCCACATTTGCATAACTTCTCTAATACCAGCTATTTCAAATGAATATTAAGAGAATCCTTTGTCTTTTTGTTTTGTTGTTGTTGTTCTGTTCTTTCGAATTTCCTTCTTCCATGAATCCCTGTGAATTTGCCTTAGACTCTTAGAGACAAATTCCTGCGACTCCAGTTAACCATGTTTTGGGATCTTGCCCTCTTCCAATGTTCAAGCTCACTGGGCATTGATGGTCCCTAAATCAGCATTCAGCAAATAAAGTATTAGTGATGTGTTTGAGATTCAGTAAATACAGTGGCTCTTTAAGTGAGGAACGTCATTATGGTGACAGAATGTATTCAACTTTCTTATGAGAAGTAAAAACAATATATGAGGCAGGTAGAAAAAGTAGAAATAATATGGAAACTAGCATGATAATATAGGATGACAAAGCTAAAACACTGATCAATTTGTAGATATAACTATGTTAACATCCTTGTCATGTGCCACTCAGGAACCATTTGAGTGGATGGCACCATTGGGATTCCCTTAAATTTTAGGGTCTCTAGTGTCCTCTTATCCCTTAGCTAATGCTTCAGACCAGAGGAAAAGCCTGAAAGCAGTTCAAACTATGGAACTTCTGAATGTGTGCACATGAACATCTCCTCCAGGAAAGAAATCACTAGGATTAAGAAGGCAGAGCTAATAAGGCCTCCTCTTGAGGAAAATCCACTCAAGTTACTCAAAGGTTACACTCAGCTTTGGATCTGGCACATAAAAATAGGCCCAGAAGAAGAGCTCTCAATTTTTCCCCATTGACAGCATTTAATTTTTTCCTCTAATAATTCATGAGCCCAGGCTTTCACCCTCAAGCATGTTCTGCATCTAAATCAAACTGGCCTCCATATAACACATTCTGGTTTTCTAAGTGGGTGTTCTCTTATATGTTCAACAATATTTATTATCCACTATGTACCAAGCTGTGGCTAGAATTTTTATCATTAGTAATGGTGCCTAGAAGAGCCAATCACAAACCACTACCATGTAACAGGCCTATGTCCAATTAATGACCAAAATGACCTAACCATGTTAATTATAGAATATTCAAACTGGGGCGCCTGGGTGGCACAGTCGATTAAGCATCCATCTCTTGGTTTTGGCTCAGGTTGTGATCTCAGGGTTGCGATCTCAAGGTTGTGAAATCGAGCCCCACGAGGGGCTGGGCATCCAGTGAGGAGTCTGCTTAAGATTCTCCCTCTGCCCCTCCCCTCTCTCACATAAATAAATCATTTTTTAAAGATTTTGTTTATTTGAGAGAGAGAGAGAGCATGAAAGAGAGATCACAAGCAGGGGGAAGGGGTAGAGGGAGAAGCAGAGTTCCCACTGAGCAGGGAGCCCCATGCAGGGTTCAATCCCAGTACCCTGGGATCATGACCTGAGCTAACCCAGACACTTAACTGACTGAGCCACCGGGTGCCCATAAATAAATAAATCTTAAAAAAAAAAAAAAAAGAATATTCAAACTGGATCTTAAAACTTTGATAAGGTGATTAGCAAACCTCCACATTTTAACAAATGGGGGCACAAGGGCTCAGGGAGATCTCATGACCAGTTCTGGATCGTCCAGCCAAGCTTTGGCCCCAGCCTGAGCTTGAACTTCAAGTCAGCGGCCACAGCCCTCTCTTAACCACTTCCGTCAGCCTCACGGGGTGATTCCGTCAAGCTCTGCTGACACACATGAACAACATATAGCCATTCTGTGAGATTTTAGGTTGAATAACACAAATACAGACTTGCCACCTCAGTGGGAATATAGATAAAATTCAGCTCCATGGAACCTGCATATGGTTGAAAGAGACCTATGTTTTGAAAAGCAAAGGCTTCTACTTACATCCATAGCGATAGGACCAGGATCTCTAGGTGAAGACAGGATAGCTTTTCTCTCAAAAATGTTAGTCCTCGGGGCGCCTGAGTGGCTCAGTCAGGATTCTCTCCCTCCCTCTCTCTCTGCCCCTCCTCACCTCAAATAAATGAATCTTTTAAAAAAATGTCAGTCCCTGTGCCCAGAGCTCTCATCCTGCCCATCTCTTCTCTGAGGCACATCAAGCATATCAATATCTCACCCTGCAGCCCCTCTACACGTGATTCTAAGCTACTTCTCTTTATGGTATTAAGAAGTATTTGAGGTAATATTCACCCTATTTGTTTTTCTCCTATACGTAGGCAGGGCAGGGAATAAAAACAAATAATCATTGACTCAGTTCTTCTCTGTTACCTTCAAGGTTTTAAAATTTCTGACTTGCTTCATGGCCATTAGGATTTCCCACTTATGTGTCTTCCAAACTATTAACTATTATAACCCAGAGAACTTTTCATTTTTTGCCATTATTCATCTTCAGCCTCGCTTTAAGAATTTCAAGATTTGGATTCTAAATGACTCATGAACTGATGGCCTTAAGTAAATCCTAACTTATCATCTGTACCTCATACCTATATCATCTATACCTACATTGGAAAACATTCATAGTATAAAAGTATCCCCGCGAACACACCTATTCAACCAAACCAGGGACTCCTTAAGGACAAAGATCCAGTTCCTACATCTTCCCTATCTCACGCATAACAGGTTCAAAGTTAATATTTTTCTATTAGCTAATTAATTTGCCAGCAGCCAGTCACCCAGCTGGTTAGTATTTTTGATATATAGATATTATCTATCGGATCCCTGGGTGGCGCAGCGGTTTAGCGCCTGCCTTTGGCCCAGGGCGCGATCCTGGAGACCTGGGATCGAATCCCACGTCGGGCTCCCGGTGCATGGAGCCTGCTTCTCCCTCTGCCTGTGTCTCTGCCTCTCTCTCTCTCTCACTGTGTGCCTATCATAAATTTTAAAAAATAAAAAAAAAATAAAAAAAAGATATTATCTATCAAGGGCATCTGGCTGGCTCAGTCAGTAGAGCATGCAGCTCTTGATCTCAGGGCTGCAAGTTCGAGCCCCACGTCAGGTGTAGAGACTGCTTAGATAGATAAACTTTTAAAATAATGAATAAATACCATCTATCAGATAATTTCACCTTAAAATAAATGGATTTAGGGCACCCTGGTGGCTCAGGTGTTGGGCATCTGCCTTCAGCTTAGGTCATGATTCCGGGGTTCTGGTGTCGAGTTCTGCATCAGGCTCCCCAGAGGGAGCCTGCTTCTGCCTGTGTCTCTTCCTCTCTCTCTGTGTCTCTCTAATCTTTTAAAAAATAAAATAAAATAAATGGATTTACCTGAGGATGTCCCACTAGTACAATTGTGTAGTGCATGCTTCATATAAATTATTCTGTGAAACTTAAGAAGCTGAAGGAAAGATGTCAAACTAGTGTGCCTAATTATTTTCTCATTTGTAAGACAGAAAGTTAACGTTCTTTTCACAGAGGTGCTCTAAGTCTTTAGTAGTTGCTTCTGATTCTTCCACAACACTATGTTAGGCCCTTGGGCCTGGCTATCTTGGAAAGGTGAAGAGGAAGCTGTGGAGAAGTGGATGAATTTTAAAGAAAATAATTTTATCTGTTCAAAAGATTCAGGAAGTAAATATCTTAACATGTGAATATTGACATCTAACGCAAAGATTATTCTGTACATGTATGGAGGAAGGTCTCTGTATCTGATACCTTTTTCACATCAGCACATAAACGAACCAACTTGTCCAATTTAAAATATTAAGCATAACCTCTGAGACAAAATCAGTATAGTATAGGAGTACATATATTCCCAGACATCACTCAAATAGACTTTCTTTGAGAGACAAGACAGTTATCAAAGAGTTAAGGCTCTTGACATTGAATGTTCTCAGTTTTGTTTTAAAATGTCCCCATTTTCCTTCTTAAAATACAGTGAACTCTTATAACATGTAGTTTATGATAAATCAATTAGATGGTGAAAATGGATTTTCTGTTATTTTAAGGCAGAATCTTCACTGGTTTTTCTTGTTGTTGTCTTTGTTTTTACATTTACTACATAAGCCTGTCTCTTTTAGGGGTGCCTGGGGTCTCAGTCCATTAAGTGTCCAACTCTTGATTTCAGCTCAGGTCATGATCTCAAGGTCACAGGATTGAGCCCTGCATTGGTTTCTGCATTTGTGTGAATCTGCTTGTCCCTCTCCCTCTGCTCTTTCTCCCACTTGCTCTCCAACCCCCTATCTCTAAAATAAATAAATAAATACATAGATAAAATCTCTTTTAAAAAGCCTATCTCTTTTAAACTCCATGCTATAAGGACCACTGATGCTTTTTGCTTAGAACAGTGTCTTGTATAGTAAGGTGCTCAAAATTTGTTAAACGAACAAATGGAAGAAGATTTTTCATTCTAACCATGCTTAAAACGACATATTCCTATTTATGGTATTTGCCACATAGTGAGAAACGTTACCATTTTCTTTGTCTTCTGATTGTCTTGAACCAACTATTTCTCCCTTCCTCCTGGGGTTTTTAACCTTTCTTATATTTTGTCTAAATCTTCCCAAATGCTGAAGATAGAGCACATAACCTTCTCTTCCATCCACATTCTTTTCTTAATTTCAGACAACGATGTGAAAATAATGGTGCTTATGTCTTTGTAATGACAGAACTTCCTTTGTCTTTTCTTTAGATTCGTTTTAATCCTCAGTGACTCATATTTAAGAAATGAACTGTGCAGCTGTGGTGGTGCTAAGCCTTTGGCAATAACTCGAGGGGCAAACAAGTGGTCTCTCACAATGGGTGTTCACTTCTAACAATGGAGCTGCATCATCAAACAGTGTCTTGGACTTTGTCAATTTGATAGGACCTTTAAGATCCATTTCCTTGTTTTACAGACCTTACTCCAACAATTATCTCCACTTTCCCCAGTCTAGGTCTTTAATAGATTTCTCTCTGCTATGGTAACCAACTGTCCTGGTTTGCATGAGACTGTCCTGGTTTTTGCGTTCAAAGTCCCACTTCATGAAGCACTACCCAGTCTCCAACAAACCAGGACACTCAGTTTCCCCACTGCTAGCTAGCTTCCACCTTTCACCCTGTGTGCAAACCCTTCCTGTCCTAAAAAGAATATAACTTCCCTTTACATTGAAATCCACTCTGCCCTCCTTCCTATATTCCTTTTCTCCCTGTCAGAAAAAAAATATATATGATGCACAGTATTCATCTAAAATACATATTCCTTCTTCTCCCACTCACTCCTCAACTGAACCTACTTCTGAAGCTACTCCCCTCCACTGAAATGGCTCTCACCACGTCCAATGAACATTTCTGAGTCTTTGCTTTACTTCTGTGTGTCATGGTTGGACATTCTCAGTCACTTTCTTCCCCTCTCTCTCACTCTTTTTTAAAGGTTTTATTTTATTTTTTTAAGATGTTATTTATTTATTCATAGACACACACAGAGAGAGAGGCAGAGACACAGGCAGAGGGAGAGGGAGAAGCAGGCTCCATGCAGGGAGCCCGATGTGGGACTCACTCCCAGGTCTCCAGGATCACACCCCAGGCTGCAGGCAGCGCCAAACTGCTGCGCCACCAGCGCTGCCTTCTTCCTCTCTCTTCCATAATTCTACACTTCTCATTTCCCCCAAGCTTTCCACCTGTCCATTCCATTCTCTCTTGGCCTCTCATGGGATTCAGTTCTTCTGTCTGTCCATAAATTTTGTATATTCTCCAGAGTTTTCTCTTTAGCCCACTCTGCTGCCTGAGCAATCTCGTCTACTTCTATAATTGTAATCCTTGTCTCTTTGTATAATCATAGGCACTCAGTGGATATTAACTGAGAAAATGACTCCTAAATCTCCTTTTGTCTCCCTAAATATTAGACTTTGATATTTATTTCCTTCTGGAAGGAAAGGTACCTCTCCAAGCTGTATTGCACCTTCTTAGTCTGTTCTCGAAACAGATTCCCCCTTCATATTAGTATTGAGGGTTTTTTTAAGATGTTTATTTATTTATTCATGAGAGATACAGAGAGAAAGAAGGAGAGACACAGAGGTAGAAGCAGGCTCCATGCAGGGAGCCTGATGTGGGACTCAATCCCGGGTCTCCAGGATCACGCCCCGGGCCGAAGGCAGGCACTAAACTGCTAAGCCACCCAGGGATCCCTAGTATTGGGTTTTTAATATTCATCTTCATTAATTTTACCCTGAATGTGCACATGAGGTATTCTGAATCAGAGACAGATTTCTTTCAGTCACCTAACAGGAAATATCATCACCACCACCCCATCCTGGCCTTTGCCCCAAGTCTTACCCCTAGGGAGACATAAGAGCTGATAGAAAATGTTCCTACATAACTGGCTGCATACTCTCTAGGCAAAAGACCAGGAAAAATGATTTATCTCTTCTTATAGGGGGACAAGGCCTTTTCCCCCAGAAAATGTCCCCTTCTCCTCATGAAAGGGTCTCCTTGGAAACATAAAGGGACTGATTCCTAACTCCAACTTTTCTAGAAGCCAGATAGCCCCACATGTCTCAGATTTTACAAACTGAAAATGTCACCAAGGTCTGGGCTTTTTTCCCCCCAAGCTGTAAAGACCCAAAGAGATAGTCATTCCAGTCTTGCTGACAGTTTGGAGCTTAACCTGGGAACTTACTCTGGGCTCTAAACATTTGGTCCTCTTGGGTGAGTGAAATTAACTAGACACATGACTGCAAATTTAGTTCCCATGATATGGGAAGGTTCTCAGGAGCCAGAGCTTTTTATAGGCATGCTGAGAAATCCAGGAGAGTTTATTTTCTCACATGTAGGTTAATTGCACCCAGCATTCACTCATCTCTCCAACCTAGAAACTAGAAGTCTTCCTTAGTCCTTCCCGTCTCTTCTCTCTGGCATCTGTTCAGTCACCAAATCCCCAAACCTCTAACACTCTAAATATTTCCCTATTCCATCCTTTTATTCATTCATTCATTCATTTTTGTACCACTGCCCTGGGTCAGATCCTCATAATCTTTCACCAAATTCTTACAATTGCCTCCTAACTGATCTCTCTAATTCCATTTCTGCCCTTCTCAAGTACTTACTCTGTATTTACATTGGGGTCATTTATTTGAAACCCACACATGCCCATGCCACTCCCCTGCTTAAATTCTCTCAAAGGCTCCTGATTGTCTGCAAGAGAATACCTAGGCTTCTCAGCAACTCATAGATTGAGCTTCAACTTCTGAGTTAAAGGTCAAATATAGTTTAAGATAATGACACTGTCTTATTTATCTCTGGATCTGTCCTCTCCTTCTACTTGATGTTCTAGAGAACTGGCCTACTTGAGATAACTGTACATGCTGGACTGTATTATGTCCTATGTCTTCACATCTGTATTTTCATCATTTTTCTCCCTCTTCCCCTATCCTGCACTTCCCAGGCTAACTTGTTTTCATGTTTTGGAGTTCTTTATGAATAGTATCTTCTCTGGGAAGCCTATCCCAATTTCTTTTCCCATATTGTGCAAACCTATAGCATTTCCCACACTGAACTGAAATTGAGGGCATCTGGGTGGCATAGTCGATTAAGTGTCCAACTCTTGATTTCAGCTCAGGTTGTAATCTCAGGGTCCTGAGATTGAGCCCTGCATTGGGCTCTACACTCAGTGTGATGTCTGCTTGAGATTCTCTCTCCCTCTCCCTCTGCCCCTCCTGTTCATGCTCTCTCTCTCTCTCTCTCTCTAAGAAAGAAATAAATCTTTAAAAAACAAAATTATTTATGTGTTTGACTCTTCTACTATATACAGGTTTCTAAACAGGAAGAGTTGTTTTGCATTCAACTTTATGTTTCTAGTTTCTGATAACAACCACTGACACGTAGTAGTTCAATAAAGGGAGCAATTATTATTTTTATAATTAGTAGTATCTGAGTCAGTTGCCTCCTATCAAGTCCAAATGGAGAGACTAGAAAAAAACAATAATTTTCTTGAAGTTGGGAAAATCAGATATATGAGCAAGAGCTGTATACACATACACATGCACACACACACACACATAGATTTCAAATAAAATATTAGAAGAAGAATCAGCCCTACATGTAAGCATAGTAAATAGCTCACCTACTCTGTATTATTTCAAAGACACAAAAATATCTCAGTGTACAGAAACTACTAACTTTCACTTACAGAATTTTATTATTTTATTTCAAACACTTGGCCTCTCTTTAGTCAATTGTAACCAACTATGGAAGATGAATCATTTTGCAAAGTATCAAACTCAGGATTTTTCTGAATGATGAGGATTTTATTTATAACTGTGTCATCTAATACAGTTCTAGAGCATTCCTGCAACATGATATATCCAAAGTTCAAAGGAGATACAGCTAAATTTTCCCTCGAGGCTTAAATTCAGTAGTGAAATTGCTAAAAATATGGAAGAATTGAAAAACAATATGAATAATTAAGCCCTAGCTCAGGGTAATTAATGTTATTATTACTATTGTTTTTACACTGATTGATTAACGTTTCTGTGGTATTTACCACTTCCATTAACATCTTCACTTCTGAGACAGCATAATCTGGTCAATAAGTATCTTTGGTGATTTCCAAGTATCTGTCCATTTATTCTAGCCTCACATGATGTCTTATTCTAGCACTCAATTATGTATGAAGCTTATTGTTTTCACTGTTTCTAGTGTGTTAGTTTTCTCCGTTCTTTTCATCCAGAAGTTTCCTGAAGGCAGAAACTATGCATTTTGCTTTCCTTTTAATCCCCTGTGTCAGTGAAGATTACAGTTTAGAGATTAAAACTGATAACTAGCCTAGATGACCCTAAGAGATCAATTCTAGGCCTACTCTTCTATAGGAACTTATTCCCACAATTCTTAGTCCAGTATACCTCCAAAACTTTCTACCATTCTCAAAGAAATCACATTGAATAATGTATTGGATATTTTTCAGAAGTACTGAGTTTTTACATAGTTTACTGTTAATATTTCATTTTATTTGTTGTCAGATATTTTGACAGAATTAGCTGGTGGTTATGAATTGGATTGGTTGTATATTTCAGTACAACCTGCATTCTTCCAAATGCCCTTCAGGCTCACTACTATGTTCTGGAGAACCATTCTTTAGGTGCTTAGAAGCAGTCGTTAGCCCTGCTAGGGTTTCTGCAATATGTGTCTTGCAACTTTGGCTTCAGATTTCAAGTTTGGCAGTCAAGTTGTACAAATGAATCACTCTTATTTTAATGAAAGGCATTAACATATCTTGGAAGTTCCCCCCATGCTCTCCAGACTAGCTTTACACACAATGCTTTCCTGATTAACAGAAAGATCCATATAGCCTTCTTTATCATTTTGTGACTATCGGTTTAGAAATAAAGGAGATAGAAATTGACCTGGGAATTTCATAACCAACTTTTGAACACCCAGGATTAATTTTGAGAAGAATGCCACAAGCCAAATAAGCATTTCTTTTCATCTCATTTCACAGGCCTTCAAGAGGGAATTGAAAACGAAAGAACCTGTAATCATGAGTACTCTTGAGACTGTACGAATATTTCTGACAGAGCAGCCTTTAGAAGGACTAGAGAAACTCTACCAGGAGCCCAGAGGTAATTGAATGTGGAACTGTAATAGCATATTGATAGAAGGATCAGTGGTGACAGAGCAACCCATCCATTCTTGCTGCCAGGGTCTGGATGACTCTCATATTTTCTAAGTTAAATAGAATCGATTCAAATTAAGCATAGATGTTGAAAAAAAAAGGAATTATAAGCCACCATGTATAAATCTGTTTGCACATTCATAAATAAACAGTAAAAGAGACGAATGAGTGATCAGTTATTGAAACATTTAGAAAATAATCAACAAATGAGATTATTGGTGAGAAGGAATGCTATTGTTCCAAAGACTACAAGCTAATTTTCTATTTAAGAGCCTGACAGAAGTACATTAGAGCTTGTGGTGTGCATTTTTCTACTCAGTACCTTAAATGAATCTTGGGTTATCTGAACGATATAAGGTAGAACAGATACTCTCAGGAGGACAGATTTGAGACATGCTGGACACTATCAGAATTTATGCCAAAGTATAAAAGAACCATTAAGTGGCAGGTCGGCCTCTTGTTAGACTGTACTCTCTTTCTTCCAGTATGACCTTTTCAGCGATGTTTAAAAAAAATGATTGTGGCCTAAAACCTTGTCATATTACCAATTTAGAGCTGCCTCCTGAAGAGAGAGCCCAGAATGTCACACGGCTCCTACGAAAGCAAGCTGAGGAGGTCAACACTCAGTGGGAAAAACTGAACGTGCACTCTGCAGACTGGCAGAGAAAAATAGACGAGGCCCTCGAAAGACTCCAGGAGCTTCAGGAAGCAACAGATGAGCTGGATCTCAAACTACGTCAGGCAGAGGTGATCAAAGGATCCTGGCAGCCTGTGGGTGATCTCCTCATTGACTCTCTCCAAGATCACCTCGAAAAAGTCAAGGTACCATCTATTGCTTTGCTTCGGGGCCCTTTGAGAGATGCAAAAGAGATTCTCATCTGAACTTGAGTGCAGCATTTCCTTCTCACCAAGTTAAAATAGTGCCCTTAAGCTTTAGGAATCTGTCCGTCTGTCTTTTGCAAATTCAAAATCAATTTGCATGTGGTATTTTCTCTAAGAGGACATAGTGATCTAATCATCTCTATCTTTAGTAATGTGGAATGAAATATTAAAAAGTTACGGGGTGAAACAATCGTTCTGATTTTGCTATTAGGAAATGAATTTAAGCATTTGTACTAAAATGATCTGGGGTGGTGTGTGTGTGTGTGTGTGTGTGTGTGTGTATGTGTGTGTGTGTGTGTGTCTTCTTTGCAAAACTTAGTATCAGAGTAGGGAAAAATACACTTATTCAAGAGCCAGGAGTCCAGGCTTTGGCCTTTGTGCTAACTAAATTATGTGACTTGGGTGAGTTATGGTACTGTGAATTGAGGCTGTTACTGCTGCCCTTCCCTTAGAAGGCAATGTATATAATACAATTTTGAGTTGTATTAGTCCACTGCAGATATTAGGAAATATCATTATATATTTGGAATACTGTCCACAAATCCAAAGTTAAATTCCCTTGTAGCACAAAGATGATAAATATATTTATAAAGAAAAAATATACATATTTAAGAGTGTCATTTTGAAAACCAACAACTGGAAACATATTTTGTTTGCTCATCTAGTGTTAAAACCAACAAAAGGCCTCCCAGTTTCAAATGCCAAAGAGAAATTCTCACCTGTACTCAATGTGTGTGCTGGCAGCCGTGTTCTGGAAGATCTCTACTCCTTTGCTCTGTGGCATTGTCTCATCCACATTCTTCATTATTTTCCTCAATTCTGAAACTCTCCCCACCCTTCAGATGTTGGTGCACCTAAGTTTTTAACCTTCACTCAATTCCCATTTTATGGTGTAAATGCTCCCAATTTGAAGTGGCATGGATGGTGACAAACCTCAATTTCTGGTCTGGATCTCTCTTCTGATCTCCTCACCCATTTGTTATTAGAATCCAAATGCAGCCCTTTTGAAACCAAGGTCATTCATTCTCATGTTTGTCCATTCCCCTGCTATTGTCTCCTTTTACCTGCCCTTTCTTCCGTTCCAATTTCAAGTTGCTTAGGCTTGAAACCTGAGTTCTTTCCTTAAGTCCTTCTACATCTTTACTGATTGCACTTGGCCATGCATTTTACCTCATAATATCTCTTTTCTATTTTCCCTTCTCTTTTCAACCAAAATCCTATTCTACCCCCCAGCTTGTGGTACTCAAATTGTTGTATTATACTTCTTTAAATCCCATGCCAGGCTCATCTTTAATCCCTGTTCTGGTGTACCATAAACACGATTTGATTTTTTTTTAAGTTTTTACTTAAATTCCAGTTACTTAACATACAGTGCAATGTTAGTGTCAGGGGTACAATACAGTGACTCAAGACTTCCCTACAACCCTCAGTGCTCATCACAACAAGTGATAAGCACCGCATTTTAAAAATTTGGTTACAGGGCCCCTGGGCGGCTCAGTGGTTGAGCGTCTGCCTTCGGCTCAGGTCATGATCCTGAGGTCCGGGGATCGAGTACCACATCAGGCTTCCCACAGGGAGCCTGATTCTCCCGCTGCCTGTGTCTCTGTGTGTGTGTGTGTGTGTGTGTGTGTGTGTGTGTCTTTCATGAATAAAGAAATAAAATCTTAAATATCTGGTTAAGGAGTGAGTGAATTAACAGTTTCTTTACTGTTTTTCTACATTTTCTGTCCTCTTCCAACTCCAACCTAAAATCCTTGAGGGAAACTGCCTGCCTAAGAATAAAGTCAATGAATGAAGAGGGCAGGTGACCCTTTACTTCCTAGCCCTGGTTCAAATTCCTAATTGTCACTCCTATCCTTCAGGCCATTCTGAACACTCTCACTGCACTACTCCTTTACCCAAATATGCCAAGTCATCCGGTAACTCTCTGCCTTTGCAAATGCTCTTCCCTTGGCCTGGATTACCCCCACTTATATGCCTGGTGATCTTCCACTCAGCCTCCAAAGCCTGCCTCACACGGCTCCTGTCTCTGTAGTTTGTCCTGAGTGTCTCCCACCCCCAGTTCCCACAGAGCAGAAGCAATGGCCCTTGGTTCAATACTTGCATCTATCACCATACATGCTTCAGCTGTCACACTTGAATTTCCCATATACTGTAGCTGGTCACTTAAAGCAAGGTTCCTAAAAGCAAGAGTCATGCTGTGTATGTTTGAATTCCCAGCTACTAGCATAGTGTCGGCAATGTATAAAGGAATCTAATTCTGCTCCTTTGTTCTTTCACTCCACTGTACAATGTGCTATACATGTAGTTATGAACGAAACAGAAGTTGGTCTTTACCCTTATGAAGCCTATTGTCTAGTGTTGAACTGAATAGCTCTTCATTAAAGGAGTAGGTGAAGATTCAAGGGAAGATTACATATTTGACTCTATAACTTCAAAAATCTCTTCCACTCTAACATTCTATGACCCCATGTCTTGCAAGTAAATCAATGGTTAACACTGCCAGCTACTTGGAAATTAAAGTAATGTTTAAAATGTATTACCTTGTATTTGTTTAGCATTAAGAGTAGTACTTTTGGAGGTGGCTCAGGTCATGATCCCTGGATCTTGGGATCAGAACCCTACATCAGGCTCCCTGCTCAGTAGGGAGCCTGCTTCTTCCTCTGCCTCTGCCCCTCCCCCTGCTCATGCTTGTGCTCTCTGTCTCTCTGTCTCTCTCTCTCTCTCTGAAATAAATAAATAAAATCTTAAAAAAGATTTAAAAGAATAGTACTTTTATTCAAAAATATAGGAACTACATTTTTAAGAATCTTCCCCAAAAATGACAAAAAAGTTCAGGAGAATGTCCCAAAGGAACAAAATTAGTTAATAGATTGGTTAAGTGGCCAAATCTATAGGCTTTAGAGCAGACATAAGAGATTCATTCTTAGCCTTATCCGCCACACAGGAGCCTTAGTAGTATCCTGAGTATGGATGACGAATGTACACAGCATGATTCAATAACAAAAAAATAAAATCAATAAAAGTAGAACAGCTTAAATATCACCTGACCCTCACTGAAGCCTATTTGCATTTTTCCTTTCACTTCTCTTCTCCTCTTACCTGTCCTTGGTCCTAAAACCAAGTTTATTTCCCACACATTGATTGGTTAGACACTCATTTTGATCCCAATAACAACAAAACCTATATGCACTCAGTATTCCTTTCTAAAAGAGCTTGTACATGCCAACACTTCAAATAAATCAGCTTTCTCTGTGGCTTCTCAACAACAGAGTTTGAAACTCTGAAGCGTTGGTGGTGGTGGTTTAGAGGGAGTGAATTTTATTAACTGAAACTTACTTTGAAAAGAAGTAGAAGAGTGCTCAAAACTACTGTTCCCATTTTTCTACTCAGCAATTTAAGCCCTCAGAGGCTCCACGCTGTCGGGGTAGCTAGGCATGTAGCCAGAAGAGCATTTTGTTTACCCACTTCAGTTCATTTTCATCACCCCTGCTGACTCTATTGTAATACCCACCTCCACTCTCATCTTATTTGTTGAAAAAGTTGTTATACAAGTGAACTATGGTCTGTGTTTTTCTGTGGGATTTAGCATTATATCATTTCATTAGCAAATGTGGCTTTGCGATTTGGCTAATGGATAAAATAGCAACAACAATGAGGTCCTGGGAAGTGGCATCGTTACTGGCTAATCATCCTCAGGACATTGTACGTATAGTAAATCCAGAGAAAGAAACACAGTGTCAATATTGACTATTTTGCTCACTAAGAGAATCTCAGCCTTGCAGATAGAGCTTCCATAGGAATAACCCCCAGAATAAAATCGAAAATGTAAATGTCTCTTTATTTTTAAAATTCATGATTTATACTACTTATCAAATATTTGAAGGACACAATAATGATTTCTCATTTGACTGGAAATAACACCACTGCTTCTGTGACTGCACAAATATTCTTACTTTCCTTATAGTAATGGGGAATAAGAATAACTCCTAGAACCACTAGTTGCTCTGCTTAGATCTGTAAGTGGAATGAATATATGCAGGAATTAAGAAAGCAGAATGACTTTGGAACCTATAGTCTTCATATGATGTTTTCGTTCTTGAGAACAATTCCTGTGTGAGAAAGTTTGAGAGTTACTGTTGTTGTTCCAAGCTTCCTTTTTGTTCTAATCTACCATGGTTTCTTTATACAGAGTGGTGCATCATTCTTGAGCCAGGAATATTTCACTGCCCTTAGTTTGCCCGCTGCTTCAAACACAGTTTTTCACACCATAACCATAATTAAACTCCCCCAGACTGCCATTTGGGATTATGCTATTTTGTCACAACTATGTAGTTATTTGCTATTTTTTTATTAGACTTTTAACTTACACCTCTTCCTGTAAAAGGTCAAGGACAAGGATTCTCTGAATTTTTCCTTAAAATTCTCACAATGAAATATTTTTATTAGATCTTTTTAGAATTATAGTTAGGAACAATGCAGGAACATGTGTATTAGACCAGGGACTATAATGAAGCCACCATGCCATCCGGACTTATTTACGTTCAACATTCACATCTAAAAATTTAAGAAGATAACTGGCAAATGCATCTCTTTGGGTCGACCATCCTGAGTCCCTGTGGCTTGGCCTATTTGAGAAATTTGTCAAAGAAATGCTATCTCAGACTTTGACACTGAGAAAAGCAAGTATGTTTCCTCCTGATAGCTAACATGAAATGTGATGTAACATATTAGGATTTCGTCTTCACATTGGCAAGCAGAAGCTTTCAGCCATGTTCATACAACTCTCCCTTCCTTTACTGCTTTTCTCATCTTAACCCTGGTTCCAGTGTTTTATTATTGCTTTATTAATTTTGTTATATTTGTCATTTATATGAGCCAACTTTCAATCCTTCCTCGTATGTGAGCTTTATAGAGAAAGCTTATAATCCATTCTGATAGTTAGGGGATGCAAGGTTAGCAGAACCATCACAAACAGGGAAGCCCTAAAATGATTCAATATGAGAGCTCTCTCAACTCCGAATAAGGAAATAGTGTCTCCAAAATGAATGAGATGTACTGTCCATAGGAAAAGAAAAGTTCACTAATATTTTGTTAATGGTTATAAACAGCAGAGGAATTGCTCTGTGGAAGCTTTTGTTATTTTTATACAAATGATGTGTGTATTAAGTAGGCTTTGATTGAGAAGAAAATGCAAATGAAAAAGATATAAGCCTTTATAAATCTGGGTTAAATAAGGAACTAGCACCTGTCATACCAAGCGACCTGGGTTCTATCCCTTTCTTTAAAGCATGTATTTGCGATGTTTAAAAGAATGTGATTTGGCCTTTAATATCTTGGAATACCT
The DNA here is from genome assembly GCF_011100685.1 of Canis lupus familiaris. Classification (NCBI taxonomy): domain Eukaryota; kingdom Metazoa; phylum Chordata; class Mammalia; order Carnivora; family Canidae; genus Canis; species Canis lupus. The sequence goes on along the minus strand of NC_049260.1, from coordinate 26,787,572 downwards.
CTATAAGAAGGCACATTATGGTAAAGCCTCACTTACATGCTTTAAAAGTTTAGTGTTTATTTTTTTTAATAGAATGGTCATTATTGGCTCTCATAGAACTTAGAAACAAAAGTAGGAATTAGTCATCTTAGAAATCCTGACCAAATTATTTGTTCAGTGAACAATAAATTGTAAGTTGGCGTTCCGAGAGGGCTTATTCCTTAGTTCCCATGTATTCTCTCGCATTTCCTGCTTTGTTTATAAAGCTAAAAGCAAATTACTTAGGACAGCAGTGTCGAATCATGTTTCTTACCCAAGGCATATGATTTTAGCGAGTCCTGTGTGTGTTTTAAAAGCCTGTACCTCAACTTAGACAAATAGAACCTTCGTTTACCATGCTATTCCCATCCTGCTTTTGAAACTTCTGAAAAGCCAGTGCAGAGTAATTGTTTCAGACATCTGCTTAGCATACTTTGAAGTGCATATAAGTTCTTTTTCGGTTTCATTTGAACCCCAGCTGTCTTCACCGAAGTCTATAATCAATCTGAATTAAGTTGTCCTACTTCTTCTAATAAGTCTCTTATTAAGTTCTGCATCAGCCTCTTAGGGAGACTTAAAAGCTAATTCATGTAGAATTGCCATTTTCTACTAATTCATTTGTCAGCTCTCCAAATTTCAACGAAAACAATTGCAAAAACTATTAATTTGGCTCTTCATAAACAACTTATGTAAGTGTAGTATACATTGGAACTGAGCAAACGATTTAAAACAGTGGGTGGGAGGAAATGAGTTGATGACATTCAACACGCTTTCTTTTTGACTGTTTCAAGATGCCGTCTACATTTAAAGCATAAAGGCTTTTATTTAGTAAGAGAAACATCCTTCTGCTTTTACTTTCATAAATAAGATAATTACTGAGTGAACCTTGCTTAAAGATAGAAAAAGGCTTTAGGACAGTTGGAAAAGGAACGTGGGGTTTTTTATTATTATTGAACTTATTTTAATTTGGACTTCTTTGTATTCTTTTGATGGGCTGTGATAAAAGAAGGAGCTAGAATTGGTTACCATTGTTACTGCATTAAATCAGAGCTGTACAGCTCCTCTTCTGGTCATGGGATATTTAGGAGAACATGGACAATCAAAATGTTCAGCTAGTGAGTTCATTTGACATTATGCTGCTAAGGAAGTATTTAATTAGATAATAAAAATTTCTCCAAAGAATGTCATTCTTCTTCCTATTTGAAAACAACCATATCAAAACCTGATCCTTTAATATGCCAATCCTGTTTACTGAGGATTTACTCCAGAAGCTTTGTTTGTGGCTGGTTGTAATTAGGAATCTATTCCTCAAGAGTCTTAGATCATAAAAACTCTTTAAAAAAAAGCTTAAGTAGTAAACTGTCAGCACTAACAGATCTCAAAACTCAGTCATTCATTCATTCATTCATGACGTGGTTAAAACCTATACCTATTACGGAGTGTGAATGTTTAATTGATTTTGCGAATCAAATTGTGTTGCAGATCATATTAATGGCCGCTTAGTTTTCTTCAACATATTATATAGCACCTAGCTGAGGGAGCAAGAATTTGTATTAGCTTGTGCACATGTGTGCGTGTACCACATTAACAAGACATAGCTCGGAAATGTGTGTGCTATTTAACTGACATTCCGTATTTCCTTAGAAAATGAAAGCACACAGCTAATGTATATTTTCATTCTCCTTGGGAATCTACCAAAGTCATAGCAAGTTTAAAGTTCACAACTACGTTACTCTCCTACCCTAAACACAATGAAGAACGATTTGAGAACAAATAACCCAAGGAGTGGGCTCCTGCTGAGTTCCTCTCACACTCGGCAATTACGATTTTCAGAATTATACAGGGAACGTTGGCACCAGTATTATGCCTTACACAACCTTACATTAACTAAGTTACACAATGGCATTGAATCATTGTTTTGGTAAACCAGTTCTCTGGGTATCACAAGAACACAGGTGTTTACAATACTAATACAACCCTATCATTTGAAGATGGTTAACTTTTTCATAATAAGAAGAGTAATTTTTGTAGTAAGATTATTTTATACTGAAATAATATTTTCAGTTATATTTTACACAGTGCTTCTCAACTTCTTCTACTTCTCCTCTCCTAACGGCCAAGGAGTTGAAGCCTGGTATCTTCCCCTCCCACCTGCTTACCTCCTTTTACCATGAGCATAGTGTTCCTTTGATATTTCTTGTTTTATTTTTACATATCATGTCAGTTTTGTGATCTTCTCCATTATGTGTTTGTTGTGTTTTAATACGAAAGTGTTCTTCTCCAAAATCTTAGGTGAAATGAATCCCCCAGTACATTTACCCATGGGTATGAAAGCATAATTTGAGAAGCATTATATGAAAAAATGCCCAATTTGTGCAGGCTTCATCTTTTTCCATCAGCTTCTTTCTTTTATGCACACATACACAAAGAGTAGATCCTTGCCATTTCACATTTATCTTTTGCAGTTTTATCTGATCACTGTGACCCACAAGGTCCATGACTTAAAGCTCTTTGTAATTTGGAACACGTATTCTTTGAGGCTTCTGTGCTGCAGTCAATTAACTAATGACTTAACTTGTGTTATAGGTCACGTTCCCTGGAAACAGACCCTGAGAACAGGGGTCTGGGTGCACATTGATTTATAGACAGTCTGCTTTCAGAAGAAGCCTGTATGGGAGTTAGGGACGCATAATAAGGGAGAAGAGCCATGCAAGTATGCCATCTCCAGCAAAATCTAGTTCTGTGTCCTGATCCACACAGAGAGTACTGAAGTATAAACCTCACAACAGAGTTGTCTTTCACACCCCAGCTAATTGCTGGAGGTGGCTGGCAGTACACCAGTAAATATCTACCAGTTAGCTCTGAGGTAGAGTGAACACTGATTTGTAGCATTTTCTGATTCTGGTGTCCATACTCCCACCATGGCAGATTCAGGCCGCCAACATGCTCTCACTGAATGCAAAATTAGGAAGAGAAGCATAAAATGGACTCTTGGGCTCTGCTCCATCATACCACGGGCTGTGGCCCACCACTGGAGACATAAGTTACCTCCTGAGCAAGGTGTGTTACCTCCTGGCCCAGGGCCTCCCATTAGCAGAGGTCAGCTTTCTGAAGAAGCGAAGCAGCTATGAGATGTTGGTGGCCATTAGTCACTGTAGGTGAGGGACAGATGCCCAAGCCAGGGAAAGTCTCTCCAACAACTGGCCAGTGGCCCTAGTAAGCCACTCATCCTTCACATCTCAACATGGCCTTTTTAATGCTATTTCATTCTTGCACATGCAATAATTCTGAGGAAGTGATGAAGATTTTCTTTCTTCATGAAAAAGCCACCCTTCCCTTGCCTGTCTCCCTTAAGTACTTATTGGAATTGATAATGAAAGAGTTAATGAAAAGATCTAAGAAAGTGATCATTGTTAGTAAGAAAATGGCTTCATAAGTTGACTTGGGCTTAATAGTTATATAATCTATAAATATCTGAATTGATCAGGTATTTGTGCATTTAGAGATTCGAGTTATTGAGACATAGTCATTGAGAATGTCAAGAATTTTCTATGGCAGTGGTTCTCACTTTGTTGGGCATCAGAATCTCCTGGAGGGCTTGTGGAAACCCATATTGGTGAACCCCTGCCCCAGAGCTTCTAATTCAGGGGTTCTGGAACAAGGATGAGAACTTGCTTTTCTAACCAGTTTCCTGGTGATGGTCATGCTCTTGATCCAGGAACACTTTGAGAACCACCATTCCATTGTGAAGCTGTATATATATACCTATATATTTCGTTTATTATTAATAATTCATCAATTATTCAATAATTCTTCCATAAATATATCACTTATTACTTCTTTTATATTTATCAACATCCAGAACATTTCATTTAAAAATGAATGCAGGCACTTGGCCTTCTGTGAGAGTGATTGATAGCTTAGGTAGGGAGCATAGTTCTACTCGGAAACCTTGAAATGAATAATGGCCTACTCTTTCCGAGTCTCTCTTGTGAAAGACATTCACGATTATTTATTCCAATTTTCCTATTGGTATTTTACTGCCACTCATACAATATGGGGGCTGATTCAGATGACTTGGAGGTAAACTTGCTTTCTCACTACTGATACTTTAAAATTAAGATATTTAGCTACGTAACTTTTCATCTTGGCTATGTGTTTTCACACTTACCAATGACAACAATTAAATTTAAAAATTCTTCTCAGACCCTGTCCCTCTCCTTCTGCCCCTCCCACTCATGCTCTCTCTGTCTCTCTCTCTCTTTAAAATAAATAAATCTTGGAAAAAAATTCTCAGAATTTCCTGCTCAACATACTGAGTATAAGCAAGTACTCTACCGAGTTTCTGATATTGAAGACCTTCAGAATACTTGAGACTATTCAACTTTTTAAAATTAAAACCTGCTTGTTAGATACAAATACTGGGTAGCTAGCTTACCCAGGAGTTCCTACATTTTATAACTTGTCACTCTACTGAGGCTCTGCTTTCAAGGTAGAAAGGTATATGTGCAGAGAAATGGAGACAGATGGAGTGACACTGAAAGAGCAACTGAGAGGAAGTAGGAAGTAGTCTGAACTGCAGTGACTGCCAAGAAAGGGGATTTTTTTTCCCCAGAGGGGTTCCAGAATCAGCCTATGAAATGCCTGTGAAAAAAATTCACTGCTGTGGTATGGGGTGAGTGGTACATGTAGGAAGAATCATGGGATAAATATAATAGAAACAAATGTCTTTAAAATGCTTTGGTGTTAAACAAGAAACATTCAAACAAACTTTCCCCTTTATTTTGGGTTCCTGATGGGCATAGGGGCAGGGGTTACATTAAAAGTAATTTGATTAATGTTCAATGTAAAATTGAAATAACTATGTATAAACCCACTCAAGTCAAGTATACATTAAATAATTGAGTTAACTGAATTAGGCAGAGTAGGGGCACATTGATTTTCAATGTTTTTAAAAATTGGTCCACATATCATTGTTATGTTTTTGTTTGTAAACTTCAATATTTATTAAGTTTCCACAGTGTGTTCAGTCCTGAAATGTCAAACTCTCTTAACCAGAATGAGGCTGGAGAATCTAACACTAAGATAGATTTCTATTTCCTTTTAAAGAATTGATTTTTATGGTGATTTTTTTTTTCTTCATGCAGCTAAGAGCCTGCTGGTTCTGTTTCAAAGCACACATGTTTTTAGAAGTCTTATTCCCTGGGATTCCACAGTATTATGGACTCAGTGGGCTAATTTAGAACTTTTTCCTATCAGATATTCAAATCTTATTATCGTGATCTTAACATGGCATTAAACAAGTTAGTGAAGAGAATAAGGTCAATTTATCAGCCATATATGCCAAAGTATAGCCATTAATTAAATAGAAACTCAAGTGAATGTGGGAAATAAGCAGTATATATTGGTTTGTTTTTTAGAACCAATGACAAACCAATACTGAACTTCATCTTACTTACTTATTTTTCTACTTTAAAACATTTTAACCCAATTTGGAATCTATATATTGTTGTGAACTTAAATCCTATTAGGTCTTAATTAACTGATTCTCATTTAATTGCCCGGTGCTTTAAGGCTTCTGTGTGTCCCAAGGACAAGTAGGCCACATGCAACAACACTTCACCTACTTCCCCCACTACTTGTCATTTGGCTGTTAGCCTCAACATATTTCTGGCAGGAATAGGGCTAAAGCCAGAGAATGGTTCATTGTTTTCAACCTACACAAGCCCCAGTACTAGAATGGCCACAAGGGTTATCCAATATAATGGTAACTTTTGTGTATCCAGCAAAGCATAAAATTAAAAGAAATATAAGCTAAACAAATGAGCATAAGTTCCATTGATCCTTTGACTCACACAGAGAATAAAATATTACCTTTGGAAACACTCTGACATTTTGTTATAAAGGTTGAAAGAAGACATTTTCAAGGTTGTCTCAGTGTTAAAATTGCCTGGGGGTTGGGGTTGAGTGTCAGCTGCAAGATGGGTCTTAATGAAATCTGACCCACTTTGACTTTCAAAAAAATCTTGAATTCTTAGTGAAAAGATTTTTTTCATATGTTAAAGCCTTTTTTCAACTGAAATAGTATTCTCCTTTAAATAATCGATACAGAATCACTCACACAGATATTTGAGTATACTAAGTCATACTCCTTTTTTGAAAAAGAAAAAAAAATCTATTACTATTAAAGTGTGATGTCTTTGTTACTTGAATACTAATCACTTTTTTTAAAAGCTAGGTTTGGCCAATGACTTTGAGGTTTTTTTTTTTTTGAAATAACATTTAAGGACGTGGATTAGACAGCTTGACACTTAGACACATTTGTGTAAGTAGTAATTTATTCATCATTCACATGTACTTAAATGGACATTATCATGATAGCAGTTGTCAGAACAGAACACAACAAGTGATGAATTTAGATATTATTTTAAGATGTGATGAGAAAAATCAGAGGAATATCTTAAAAGTGAAAACTTTCAATAATATGGTGAAAAACAGGAAAAACTGAATCAACTCTTGGTTCCACTTAAGAGGCTAAATCTTTTGCAAACACATATATACATTGAGATAAAAATAATAGCCACTTGGATGCCTGGGTGGCTCAGTCATTTAAGCGTCCGACTCTTGATTTCAGCTCAGGTCATGATCTCGGAGTTGTGAGATCAAGTCCCTTGTCAGGCTCCATGCTCAGCACAGAGTCTGCTTGTCCCTCTCCTACCCCATCTGTCCCTATCTCTCTCTCTCTTTTCTCTCTCTCTCTCCCTCTCCTCCCCTCTAAAATAAATAAATAAAGCCTTCAAATATAATAATAATAGTGGTCACTAATATGTCTGGAGGGAAAACAGCATGGCTTGCAAGTAAATACATAAGACTTTCTTTTTAGCCTAAGGGTATAATTAAATGAAGAGGAACTATCATAAAAAATTTACCAATCTAACTTTTAGACATGCTGTTGCATCGATTTTAATGAAGAAAATCCATTTTATGTTCATTTCATTTGACTTGAAGCAGTCAAATATCTTATTCCTTTGTTGTTCCACTTGTAGGAAAGAAAAGTATTTTTGGAAAGACTAATTCAGGAGCTACAATAATCTGAAAAGAAAAGTAGATAGTGTAGGGCATTTTACATTCTTTTCAGCCCTCTTCCATTTAATGATTCTTATCTCAGCTCTTCGAAAATTTATATTCATCTCTGGCTCAGTTCTGTTTTTGTATTTCTAAGTTGATAACAATATATTGAATGGAAAATCAATTGAGCAAAAATTCATTTTGTTTCAGAAGTGAATGCCTTCCCTGTGCAACTAAAATTACATAATCATGCCCAGTATAAAGCAAACTAGGTGTAGCATTGTGCACAGGTAACCTCACAACCTTAGATTCCTCTATTAATTATTATTCATACACACCAAGGTAGCTTAATTTGTCTTAACAGAAAAAAAGAACCTCTTGGGAACTACTACATACAAGACCATACCTTACTTTGTCCTGCATTTGTGTGGTCGAAAGTGTGGCATTTGGTAGCTATGGGTAGGTTTTGGCTTGGGATTCGTTTCTTTATAAGCCTATATAATAACAATCATCATTAAATTATAACCATTGAGTGCTTGGAACATTCCCTGGCATAAATAGGTGCTCAATAATAATTTTTGGAGTGAGTGAATAAATAAACTTGCACAAAAACACAGGACAAAATGGTCTCTTTCAGATATGTAAGACCTGTAAAAATTATTTTACAGATGACTTGCCACCCCATTTGCCATCATTCTAATTCAAGCCATTGTTACAGACAATTCGAATTGTCTGTCCCGAATCTACAGACACTCATTTTCACTCTTTTCTCCTTTCTGAAGTGACCACAGGCTTACACTGGCCTACTTGAGATTTTCCAGATGAGTACACCACACCCAGAAGAATGTGACCTTTCTGTCATTCCCACCTTATCTACCCAGGGTGTCACTCAGGACCTGCCTCAGCCTCCTTTGAACTTTGCAAACCCTGTTGGCATAACTTCACATAGCATGATTACACTGTTCTTTCCATAACCCACTAAACTGTGTATCTCTGGTCATGAATGTGAGTCTGTCACAAGTTCTGTTTTCCCAGTGCGTAGTACATGTATACATAGTATGTATATGCATAGTACATAGTGGTATAAAATAAGTGTTTTCAACTGAGTAGTAAAGAAATCTAACTAAAAGAGTTGCTGAGAATATGCCAATTCCTCATTGCATAAACCTTCATTATCTGCCCTGCAAAGGCCAACTCATTCATACCCACCACAGCCTGGCTCCAGGAACACGCCCACCAGGGGTGCCTGGGTGGCTCAGTCAGCTGATCCTCAGATTTTTATTTCAGCTCAGGTCATGATCTCAGGGTCCTGGGATCCAGCCCCAGGCTCTGTACTGAGCTAAGCACGGAGTCTGCTTGAGATTCTCTCTCCCTCTGCTCCTTCCCTCACTTATGCACTTCCTGTCTGTCTGTCTGTCTGTCTCTCTCTCTCTCTCTACTCTGTCTCTCTCAAATAAATCAATAAATAAAGTCTTTTTAAAAAACGCTCCATGATGAGTCTTCCACAATGACCCTGTACATCATGCTTCACTTATTAAAGACTATTTGTCCCACTCCAAACACATTAAGCTTTCCTACTTCTTACCCTTCATTCAAGCTCTGAACAAGTATCTTTTCTCCTCTTACCATGCTTTCTCTTGCTTTATCAGTTTTATGTCTAGTTCAAGGAAACCTTACAAAGCTACATGATAGAGGAGGAAAGAGAGAAGTCCCCCCTCTACCTCAGGGGAGTCTTAGAAGTTGGCCCCAGGGTCCAGCTACCTGAGAAAGGATCTGAGTCTGTGGCTCTCAGGGATGAGCTTACTACCTGCTGCTTTGTAGACTCTCCCTGGACCAGACCAAATAAGACCTTGCATGACATTGTTTTCCTCATGTTGCCTGATGCAATGACAATGCTTAACTGATTGTAGGTGGGGTAAAAGAAGGAGAAATAGGCCCGAAATTCTCATTCATCTTCGCAATAGTCCTGGGGTGTCCATGTCCCTATCCCTCTCTTACACAGGAGGAAATGCATGCAAATATTTGTAAATGGACTTTTTTTCTAATAGAAAACCCCAAATGTGTGAGAGAGGTGGAGAGAGAGAGACAAAGACAGAGAAAGAGACAAAGAGAGTCAAGAGAGTGAGAGAAACACCAATTTAGCAATAGAGCCCAGGTTGGATTTCAGCCCCGTCTGTCCTCTTGGGCTGACCACTCAGCAACCTCACATGGAGACCCTGGGATGCAGTTTTTTCTCTTCTCCTATATAAATATCCTTAACATTTTTATTCAGCCTTGCCAAAATGCCCTCCAGAAGACTATGCCAAGGTGTATCACCACCAGCAGAACATATTTTCCTTAAATAGATTACTTCTCCCTTTTTCCCACTTGTGCACTTTTATGAAAACTCTCTGATTTAAGGCACCAAAAGCTAGAATGTTAGGTTCTTGCTCAGAGGCTTAGAGGCATGTCAGAAATTAGCACGTACTCCAACATAAAATAAATCGAGTTATAGGTCTAAAGAATTCAGTTATGGAACCTGAAGGAATAAGCTGGCTCTTTTACTTAAGCATTCGGTGTCAAATTTTTTAGGCAACTGTGTTTATGAAGCAATTTGAGAAGAGCTATTGGTCTGAAGTATTAGTAATTAATGCAAAAAGGCCTAATTCTCTTGAGTGTTTATTCTTTAATACAAATGTATTGAGGGGTTATCACGTGCTGGATTCAGGCATACCCTGATGAAAAAAAAATGATACAGAATTGCCTTAATGAAGATTAGGGTCCTGGGATGGCACAGATGATGAATTCATAAATAGGCAAATATATGCGCACTTTGAAATTGCCGTCTAGGCTAAGAAGGAAAGGTGCCGAGGGGGAGAAAAACAGAGAGCTCTCTTTAAACAGAGAAACCAGGGATGAGCTGGTACTCACGGTCACATGAAGTGAGATCTGAGGTTTATGAATAAAAGCCAGCTGGGTAGAGAGTAAAAATGTCAAACTCCAGGCTGAGAGTACAGCACACACCAAGGGTCTTGTCAGGAATAGGTTTGGTGAGTTCTAGGAACACAGCATCTTCCACGTTCTTATTAAAAAGGCCACTTCTCAAGCCTACCCTGGACCTCCTGAATCAAAAACACTGGGGACAAGGGGTCCTCGGGGGGGCTCAGTCAGTTGTCAGTTAAGCAGCTAAGCATCCGAATCTTGGTTTCTGCTCAGATTATGATCTCAGGGTTGTGAGATCCAGCCGTGTGTCGGGCTCCACACTCAGCACAGAGTGTGATTCAAATTCTCTCTTGCTCTCCCTCCGCCCGCTTTTCAAATAAGTAATCTATAAATAAACAAACAAACAAACACTGGGGACGGGGACGAGACCCTGCAGGCTCTTGGTTAACAAACCCTCCGGGTGATGATGATGCATGCTGCTATTTGAGAGTCACTGCCTAACAGGGATGTGTGAGCCACGTAGGGAAAGGTGAAAGCAAGACAGGGGTAGTGATTGATAGTAGTAAATGTGGGCACAGACCGTGAACATTTTAGACTGTCAGGGACGTTCACAAACCCAAAACACCTGTTAAAACTTTAAACCCTAAGCTATCTAACAAGAACCCGTGAGTTTGAATATCAATGTCCTTGTGGCTGATATTTTTAATGGCTTATGAATTATTACTTATTTTTAAAGAAGTAAACAGATTTCACTAACTGACATTTTGCTTGATGTTTTGCCACATATAATTAAAATTTCTTAGATAGAAAATATTGGCATTTCTTCTGTTTCCTTAGAAGCCTAAAAGCAGGGCTTGCTTAAGGGATTTATTTATACTCATTAGAGACCTTTTTATTTTAATTGTGCCTATTTTGCATTTAGCTTCTGCAGAACACTTGTGAACTACCTTCTTATTTAACTATGTCTTTTGAAAGCTGTGGAAAACTTGAAATGTTTTAGGGTTTTGTTTTTTTGGTTTGTTTGCTTCTTTTTTTCTGTGAAGAGAAAATAATTAGCAGTCACAGTTAGGATTACAGAAACAAGTTTCCAAGGAAATTAGAGTCACGAGATGAGTACAACTTGTTCTTATAAGTAAAAACCTGTCCTCCATGAGCACTTCTGTCTTGTTACTCATTTCCAATTTATATCTGTGAAGGCAAAATGAACAACATGCATTAAAAAAGAAGATAGACACTATTAGTGTGGTAGAGCTGTAATTCAGCTTTTATTTTCAGAACCTTGAGGTTATGAGCTTCAGAGTGAAGCCATGTCTGGAAAGATGATGAATTATGATAGATGCAAATAAGAAAGTGTTAAAAAAAGAATTTATGCTTTTGTGTTCAGGTATGCGTTCTTTTTCAATAAAACGAAGAGAAACTAGAGATCAGTTTTCAGGAAAATGTGAGGATTCTTTATGGGAAAAACATAGCAGTTAATTGCTATGCTTTGAGTGGCACAAATTTGGAAGTGTGGGTGACCCTGAGGGGAAACCGGAGCTAAAATATAATTACTGACAATTGTTTGATAAATAAAAGCCCAGAATTTCTTCATGCCTACAAACTTCGTATTATTTTCCTAAAATCTGGGTTGGTGTTTGTTTGTTTGTTTTTTAATTTAACCTCCCTCTAAGTCATCCTGATTATGCTACATCTAGGTCATTAGTTCTGAGTCTGTTTCATTATTTATGTCCTTATTCTGTTTGCTGGTCAAAAGTGATTGTGCCCAACTATGAAAATGTACAAGAGTTGCCCTGAAAGCTGAATGCAAGGAAGACAATGAAAAGAAACAGCATAATGTTTTGCCTTCGGGCTATCACAATAAAAACCAATGCTGGAATGGAATGCAGCCGCATCTCTATTAAAAAAAAATACGTGTTTCAATGGCATAATTTATTGTCAAGAATGTCTACCAGAGGCAAAAGTGATACGAAAGGCAGAGGGATGAACTCAATAGTCTGCAGTCTACCTCTTCTGTCTTAGCTCTACACAGTCCCTCAGCATTGGATGGAAATCAAGGAGTTAATATGGAAAGGGCGGCCACTCTCCATTTTGTTGGAGATCTACAGGACAGTTAGTAATGAGAATTCACACATGAGAAGCCTCTTGTTTTTAAAAAAAAAAAAGGGTGTCTGACCTCTGAAGTCCAAGGGTAAAGGAAATTGGGGGTCTGGATGAAGTTCGCCTATGTGGTAGATACTGTTGGCACCCCAGCCAGATTCCTTCACTAAGCTGGTGTGCTCATCCCCCAGCAGCTCTGAGAGTTGGCTGCTAAAAGACTCATAGTCACATCCTGTTCCAGAAAACCTCCCTCAGGCAAAAGGAAGCCACTATGCCTGGGAAATTACACTACCCCTTCTCCCCTAAGACTGCTGGGGGCAGCTGGTGGCTGATACCCAATTGATGTTGGAGTAGACAAGGACAGCCCCTTTGTCTCAAGATGGAACCGACTATGATATAATTTGTCCTCCAGAGCTTTTCATGGGATCAAGCTGATGTTGGGCTCCAACTGAGACCACATCCTTACTTAGATTTTCTGTCCCATCCACCTGCTTCTCTCACTTAAGATCTCTCAGACTCTGCTTCTCCAAAACCCAGCCTAAGTCAGTAGGTATCTGAGACAAATGCTGAACCTTCCTCCTGGGCACCACACCAGGAAGTGAACCAACCAGAGTGCAGAGCCAAGAATTACAGTTACCAATGGAAGTCTCCAAGCCTGATGCATTTCAGGAAAGGCTTTCCTACATCTCGTCTTGTGTTTCTTTGTCTTTGGTCCAATGACATTTGAGCAGCTCATGTCCCCCTGGGTATTTTAGAAGCTCTAGCAGGCCTCTGATCCTCTGGGCCAAGCAGTGTATGGTCCTTGACCCTCTTGGCCCGATTAGCCATCCAGAAGTGCAGAAGCTGCCAACAGCTGGGCTGTACCTACCCCCGGATCTTGGGTAACCGGGTTCTAGGAAGCCTTCCCTGAGCCTCCTGTAGGAGTTCCAATAACAGGAATCAAGATCTGTGTTTACAGGACATGATTTCCATTTCCTCCCCCTTGCCTTCTCACTACTAACCCAGCGTGAAAAACCCTGGGACTTTTCCTAATGCCTCCTCTTTTTAGACCATTTTCCAGGGGTTTTGGTTCTCAAACATTTGTTCAATAAGGCTCCACTGTAGAGAGAAATGCAGTTAGCCACTATTTCATCTTTTAAGTAGTATTTGTGTTGTAATTTTCTTTGCACGACATCTATAGCCTGAGAATGGCCTTTCACCCTCAGACCTGATTAATTGTGAATATCCTGTATGTGACATGGGACTTCTAGGAATTAGTAGGTTAAGATTTCAGGAAGAATGTTTAATATCCCTAAGAAGGGAAGTTTTTCATATTATCAGTAGCCCCATTTATATATATATATATATATATATATATATATATATATATATATGTAAATAAAATCCTTTATATAGGGAACCCTGGGTGGCGCAGCAGTTTAGTGCCTGCCTTTGGCCCAGGGCGCGATCCTGGAGACTCAGGATCGAATCCCACGTCAGGTTCCCGGTGCATGGAGCCTGCTTCTCCCTCTGCCTATGTCTCTGCCTCTCTCTCTCTCTCTCTCTGTGACTATCATAAATAAATAAAAATTAAAAAAAAATCCTTTATATATGTGTGAGCATGTGATACGTGCCATGTCACACAATTTATAAATAAACTCCTAGGTGGCATTGCTAATTCTCATGTCCCAGAATCTCTTCCCCTCCTTGTCTGCTTGTGCAGCTACTCCAAATGTGCTCTTCCTTGGATTGTCCTGGACTTCCACCACTGACTCCTCTATTTTCTCTCCACCTACGAGCTTCACCTTGCTTCACTTCCTTCCCAATCCAGTTTTAGATTCTATGGTATATTTTTCAATGACATTCCAGCTAAAATTTGAACTCCTGTGTCCCTGAGAAAGAGACACTTGACATGACCCCAAACCTAGGTCAGCCGCTTTCTCCATGCTTGCAAGGAACACTGCTGGAGAAGGAAAAAATGGGGCAAATGGTCAAGATTTGTTTTAAAATGTTGGTCCTGGGCCTCTGATGGACCCTCAACACCATCTGGCAACCTCTCTGGTTTCTGAGGTCAACTTCTGTCACCATCTCTGTCATACCTAATTCAAATGTTCCCACTTGCCCTGAACTCATGTTTTCATTCAATGAGTATTTGTTCAACACCGATTTTATGCCAGGTCTATTGCTTCATATTTCAGAGAGGAATTGGAGGCCCTCAAAGTACAAGTCCCTTGACTTGTTTTTTCCAATCCTTTAAATCCACCTTCTGCGCCCAGCAACATAGTCCCTTAACTATCAAGCCAAAGCTTCTCCCTCCAAAAACAATGTTTCCTTGTTAATAGAAAATTCCTTTCTTTTGTTGCAATGTGGTTGATGACTAACATCCTAAATCTATATTCGAACAAATCTTTAACAACATAAGGATAAGCAACGATCTGACAGCCAATTTAATTTCATAAAAAGAAGAAAAACTTGACATATCAGACTTATATATCATTCTAAATCAGTACTTTTATATCTATAATCAGACAACATTTAATGAAGTGAAAATTTTGCCGGCATGAAACTAGTCATAATAAAATTAGACTTGGTTTGCTCTTTCATGGAGAACATATTCCAGATGTTTAAGTGATTCAAAGAAAACCCACAGTATAATGGCTCCCTTCAATGTTTTCTCACTCACTGCTTCCAAACTAGAATAAAATCTAATGAAATCCCGGTAGCATTTAAATAGCACAGGATATTGTTCAGAGTTAACTGTACTTTTTTTGACATTTCATGTTCAGTGTTTAATCATTTAAACATATATTTCTATGTATAATATTACAAGCTCTAATATTTGAAAGATAGTCAAACACAACGTTACATCCACTTAAATGACACAGTACTTGTACTTTGTAGTCTTTACATAGTGTGGTGTCTTGCGATTCAGTGTTTAGGGAGCCATACTACTTACTAGGTAAGCTTCTAGGCATTGTCAGTCTACAACAGCAGGGAGCCATCCTCAGGGTAGGAGCTGCCACCAGAACCTAGGGCAAATGCCAATGTGGAGACTGACTTGAATGCTCTCCCACCTCTTTTGTCTTTTCCTCTTTTCTACCACCAGTTACTTTGTGGTAACTGTTCTCATGGGCTTAGTGCCCTCGTGATGATTTCTAGCTGGCTAGAGTTCTTCATTCTGCTCAGGCCCATCATGATATCTCCCCTGCGTGAAACTTCACACCAGATGATCATTTTACCAACTGATCTCCCCCCTCCACAGTCAAAGCTTCCATTTATCCTAAGAGAAATGTAATCCAGATTAAACTAAACATATGCATCCCCCCCACCTTAGTTAATGATGATACTTGTAGCAGTAGCAGTAGTAGTCAAGTAGTGGTAGTAAAATTTATAATAGATTTCCTCTATTGCAGCTCAGAAGGTAGAGTTCAACAGTTAATTGGAAAATTCAGTTCAAAAAAAAAGAAAAATTCAGTTCAATCAAAATCATAAAAAAGGATGTCTTAAACATTTTATTCGATCTTAAAGTAGTCAACCAGGATTTTAATGTTGTGTGAAGGTTTCTTCTTTAAGTGTAGATTCACTGATTAGACTTCTCCATAAATCATGCCAATGATGAAGACTTTGATTTCCAGTTCCAGTTTCTTTAATGTGGGCAGAGCCCATCAGGAACCATGAAAGGCATACAGAACCCTTCTAAATTTTTCAGATTATTTTTCTTGTCTTTTACAGTTGCCTTGTCTATACACAATTCAACAATATTTACTTTCCTTGTTCTCTTTTAAGCACCATTCTAGAGTGTTTAACCTAGTTTTCATGGAAATAATAGCTTATTTTCTTTTAGACTTAAATTTCTTTGGTTTGTGGA
Organism: Canis lupus familiaris; assembly: GCF_011100685.1. Classification (NCBI taxonomy): domain Eukaryota; kingdom Metazoa; phylum Chordata; class Mammalia; order Carnivora; family Canidae; genus Canis; species Canis lupus. Next base: position 26,771,620 of record NC_049260.1, on the reverse strand, counting down.
ATTAAATTTAATTATGTAGTTGCAATACCAACTGGCAAAAAGCAGGTCCGAGAACATATACACAACTGACAACTCAACTAATGAGAGCCGCAGGCCATGCATCCTGACTGATCACTCTAACATTTTATTTAGAGGCTTTGAGAGGTCCCCATCACTGTGTTTCACAGAGGAATGAAAACTACTTAATCTGGTGACTCTTACGTGGAGATCAGTTAAGAGAGTTACTGTAATTGCTAGATGGAAGCAAGAAGAAGAAGGAGAAAGAGAAGGAGAAGAAAGGAGGAGAAGGAGAAGGAAGGAGAAGGAAAAGGAGCCATCAGATCCCATGGTGGTGGGGAGAGAGAGAGAGGGAAGGAGAGAGGAAAGAGAATGAGTGTTGTGGTTAAAGATGTATACTAGAGCTTAATTTTTTGTCCTCCGAAACACCAACAGAATATTAAAATCTGTGTCTGGATTAAAGAGGGCACATGAGATGAGCACTGGGTGTTATAATATATGTTGGCAAATTGAATTTAAATAAAATATTTTAAAAATATAATATAAAATAAAATCTGTGTCTGGCATTTTGGGGGGAGGAAGTGAAACCCAAAATATTCCAATAAAAGGCATTTGAACGTGTGCATGATGTAGTCCAAAGAGAGCTGAAACCTGCATGTGACTGAGACTGATGCTTCTGAAGGGCACAGTGGAGACCAATGATTAACATACAGGGTTAATCTGCAGTCTGGTCAGACTCGGCCTGACTGTCCTGCCATCTCTGTAAGGGTTCCCTGTTTCCAGTTCCCACTCATACGATATTGATTTATGGTTCCTAGAAACACATGTGACTATCTAGAAGAGAATGCTTTCATTTTGTAATCATTGCCCTTGTCTAGGTTTCTCCATTGACATTTAAGAAATCTGTTTTCTAGGGGCACCTGGGTGGCTGAGTTGGTTAAACAGCCGACTCTTGATTTCAGCTCAGCTCATGATCTCACAGTCCTGGAATCGAGCCCCACATCAAGCTCCACACTCAGCAGAGTCTGCTCCAGGATTCTCTCTCCCTCCGTACTCCTCCCTCTCCCAAGCATGCACATGCACACACACACACACACACACACACACTCCCTCTCAAATAAATGAATAAATCTTTAAAATAAATTTGTTTTCTAACCCTTTATTACACAAAACAAAGTGATTATGGATTATTTCCTTTTAGAGATATGAATTTACATCGGTGGATTTTACCTCCTTCCATGGGATTCTTTTAATCTGTTTACTTATTTATAAGGCAATGGAATAATAATATTAACCATCAATCCCTATTAAAAACTTTCTCAGTTTCAGGCTGATTCCTATGACATTCCACTGACATGAAGTTGAATAAAGATGAATACATCAGATAGGGAGTTTTTTTTTTTTTTGCATGTCTGTGGTCAGACAGAAAGATTTATTCTATTTTCCTTTATTTTTATTTTTTATTGACATATATTTCACAAATGATAAAATTTACCCTTAGGGGCAGTTATACAGAGTGATTATCACAATGTCTTATATTACCTAAGAATTATGTAAGAGTCTTATATTCCATACAGTACTACATTTTAGTAGTGAGATATTCAGGTTGATTCAACAGGACAATGCCATTCTTAATTAGAATGTACATACTGGCTCTTTTTATTTGGAATGGGAGGGATTTGGAGGGTTATAGATGAAGTCAGTGTAAACAGTGGTTTTATTAACATAGTGAACCAGAGAAATAACACCTACCCAGATCAAGCAAATCAAAGCAGCACATATAACCAAGTAAGTGATGTTGTCCTTGTGCGTAGACATTACATTACACAAACTGTTCTCCTAAGTGAAGGAATTTGTCCCTTAGAAATTGCTCATTGGAACATTTGGACATCATACATCATGTTAAAGATCCATAAATGTCATCTCAATAGGGTAGATATGATGCATGGTTATATCCTACCCATATCTGCATAGGGTTCTTCTACTCACCAGATTGTCATGATGCATTGCATCAGAGAATTCCATTCTAGTGTTTCAGAGACAGCGGAGAAGCCCCATGGGAGCCTTCCTAAGTCTTTGCCACAAGGACTAAAATACCACGAGACCAGGAAGTCATTCTTAGGGCTTGACAAAATACCCTAATCTCTAAATGAATCTATTTATTATGCAGTTGGTGCAAAGTGTGAATGTAGTATTTCATTATCAAGTATATCTTCTTATTGTAAAAAAAAAGAATCCATTTGTGGTTGTAAAATGAGTAGAACTTAGAATCTAGCAGTATATATTTTCTGTTACTTTGCCAATTCAGAATTACTTTGGAAAGTAATATAATATAATCACTAAGAATATGTACTCCGGAAGCAAGCAACCCTGGGTATGTATCCCAGGGTCCTCAATTTTGGCCCATTGAAACTTAGGCAAGGTAAAACCTCTGCAAGTTGTTTTCTCACATGTAAAATGAGAATTCTACAAAATTTTATTTTGTAGGAATAAAAGTATTGTTGTGTGGACAAAGCTCATCACAGGATTAGGCACCTAAGAAATGCTCTATGCATATTAGTTATTATTATTCACCCATTCACAAATGTTCGTGGTTGCAATATCACTTACAATAGAGCAAATGTCACTAACACTGCACCCCAAACAGAACAAGGTATCTTTTAGTCTGCATGTGTCTGTTTCTTTGCCTTAAATGTTCTCATTTTCCAATTTACCCTTGACTATTTCACACAGGCGCTTCGAGGAGAAATTACACCTCTGAAAGAGAATGTCAGCTACGTCAATGACCTTGCTCGCCAACTCACTACGTTGGGCATTCAGCTGTCACCATATAACCTCAACACTCTGGAAGACCTGAACACCAGATGGAAGCTTCTGCAGGTAGGCACATTATAAGCATTGCAGCTCCTTGTTACAATAAGAGAATATATGGGTAAAGCGTGTTTGTAAGGAATAAGAAAAGAAATTTCTTAGTGTGATGTTCCGGATAATATTTCGTGAGAGTAGGATACTTTCTGTTATTTAGTAAGTTCCTATATAAATGTTTTCGAACCAATTAGTAATCATTTTTGTAAATAACTTAAAGTTAGATTTTCCTATATCTTGCAATTAGCATGGAAGGTAATGCTGAATCATGATGGAAGAACTTAGTTACTGTCATACAATTACTTTTACTATTGTTGTTCGGATTCTTTAAACATCTTTACCTCTGGAATCCTAATTTAAACAACAGTCAATGGAAGACATGTTTTAAAATCTTTTTAAAAAGAACATCCTATCACAAACCTATACAGGGAGGCTTTTCATAGGTTGGCATGATAAGTATAGAGACTAGAAGCATGCTCAAGGTCGCACTTACTAGCTGTGGGACCTTGGGCAAGTTATTTAACCATTCTGTGCTTTGGTCTTTCATCCCAAGAAAATGGGATCTTAAATATTTCTAAAATACCAGTCTATTATTAGAACGAGTAATTCAAAATATGTCAAAAAGTGCTTGGAATTGTGCTGGTTACCTAGCAAATGCTGTACACACTCTGGCTCTTGGCGCTACTGCAGTTATAATGATTATTATTATAGCATACAGGCTTTGGAATCAAACTTCCTGAGTGACCTTGAAGTCACTTGTCCTCTCTGATTGTCAGTTTTCTCATCTCTAACATGCTTGCTGTAAAAGTAAACATTAATTCACAGAGTTGTTAGTACAGTACCTGGCTCATAGTGAGAACTCAGAAAAAGCAGTGTGTATATGTTCCCTGTGTGAAGGGCACTGTGTAAACTATACTATACTATACTATACTATACTATAGTATACTATACTATATATTTGGGTATACTCTACTATACCCCAAACCCTCAAACTGATTTTAACCACAGAGTTAGAGAATCGTTTTGTCTCTCTCCCCAGTTTCATAGGATCAGAAAGTATACTCCTGAGGACAGAAGAAACTGAACTTAAAAATATTTGTTTTCAGTGTTTCAGTAGGAAAAAGAAAAAAAGATGAAGCAGATAACTTTTCATATTGGCAGTCCATTTAGGGGTATGATTGAAAGTCCTGTTGAAGAATTGCTAGATCTTTAATAAAAACAGGTTCCAAATTCAAGACCTCTTGAGATCTCCTCTAATTTAATTCTCGTTGTGATGGATAGTTTTGAAATGTTTGTATGATAGATTGTTATAAGTGGCATTGACTAAAGCAAGGCAATATGGTTAAGCAATTACATGCCTTTCTGTGTCTATTAGTTTCAGAGTGGCCAAGTACTATTAAAACCTTATCAGCTTGATCCTTAGTATATTTTTCACTTTAAGCATAAATAAGGAAAACCATAAATGTCCAAGGAAAAGCAGTGGCCACATTTGTTCTCTTCAAGCACTCTTGAACTGTATCTTAAAATTTCTTTCAAAGAACCAAATGCTGCATTTGCTTTCAGGATGTGGTATGAGATCTGTGACCATGTAAGCTTACAAATGAGGTCAAAAGATGATGACTGATAAGCAAAGTTTCTAAAGATCAGTACTAAGCAAGCCATTGTAGTTGTACTCTTTATGTAGACGTAAAGTGTGAGAAAATATTAATAGCCTCAGTTTTGCTCGTTCTTTAAAATGAATAAAGACTTGGTTATGAATATAGGGAAGTATGTGAAAGGAGCTGATGTAGGAAAAAGAGGACTAGAGTGAAGAGGAGAAGCCCTGACTTCAAACTGAAGCTCATTCTTTGACAGTGTTATCTTGAAAAAACCATTTACCCTCCCTCAGCTTTAATTCCCTCATGTATAAAATGAGGCGATCCCGTTCGGTTTCAGGTCACATCCAACTCAATCCTATGATTCTGTATCTGGATATCTGGGCAGGGGGTTGGGGGAGGGTACTCGTATGACAAAATTTAGTTTAGAATCAATATGGTAGCTTCCTCTATTCATAATACAGATGTGGCTCATTGGGATTGTGTTTCTCCTTTTTTCATTTGAACTTTTAAACCTCTCATCCCAAACCCACATATGCACAGTCTTCTCATACTAAACAGTTCGGTAAATTTGTGGTACCTGCTCTTATTGTGACAAATTTCACATTTTTTTTTGATATGACCCGAAGGATATGCTTTAAAAATATTTTCAGCAGAAAGCTGATAAACCCAAGGTTCAGGGTTGCACATAACTGAGTCAAGTTGATTCCATTTTTTTCTTTGACCATAATTCTAACTATTCTGCTATATTATAAATGGGAATCCTTGTTCAGAAAGTGAACAAAGCCAAGAAATGAGGTCCGCATTAAATAACTTCATCCCCATTACTGGAAGCACAAGTCATATGTCCTATCAACAACATTTTACGGTTAGAAGAATGTATCTGACTCAAGAATCACCCAACTTCTGTGGCAGGAAGCTCGAGCCTATCATCATTATAACATCAGATTTCTATAAAAATAAATAATTTAGTCACTCACAATTCTATGTCAGTTATGACATCATGATAAAAAAAATTTGTACAAATTCATCTCTATTTCTTTGTCCACTAAGAGAAAAATCAAGAAATAGAGAGTTGGAATAGTGGGAAGGCACATATAAACCTAAGAAAATGAGTTCTTGGGATCCCTGGGTGGCGCAGCGGTTTGGCGCCTGCCTTTGGCCCAGGGCGCGATTCTGGAGACCCGGGATCGAATCCCACGTCGGGCTCCTGGTGCATCGAGCCTGCTTCTCCCTCTGCCTGTGTCTCTGCCTCTCTCTCTCTCTCTCTGTGACTATCATAAATAAAATAAAAATTTAAAAAAAAAAGAAAATGAGTTCTAAATTTGGGCAAAATAGTGTAATAGAAGAAAGAGAGTTACATAGTGCCAAGCTATATCTACTTGATACCAGAATATCCTGGGTTTAATTAGACAATCCATTAATTTTTATTTTAAAAGAAAGCCATACTGATCTTTTAGCTCTCTGTAATATCAGTCAAAATGTTAGAAACAGATAAACAATGTAGATATAACATCAACAGCAGAATAAGACACAGTCACGATTTACCTGTACATAGAAATAGAGTACAGAGCGCTCTGAATTTATTTACAATGCATAAATGGAAGTTTAGAGACATTGGTTTCCCTGTTTGAAACTCTGTAGGAATAAAATCCTATTTTCTCCCTCAGAGTGGACACAATCGTAGGGATGTTTGTCCTGGACTATGAGATGATATGTTTTGGGCTTAGGAAACATCATTCCTTGTAGTTAGGAGTTTTGATGTGCATTAAGTCATTTAATCCTCACAAAATTATGATGATGCTTTATGAGTACATATTATCACTATTCTCTTTTACATGTAAGGAGACTGAGACTTAGATATGGAAACTGACACAGTCCTGGCCACAAGCTATAAATGTCGGTCAAGGTATGAATCAGCTCTTCTGAACTGGGACCCCTGGCCCCTTTTGTTTTCTCAAAGTCCTGTTTAGTTTGGACTTCACAAAGTCATACTTTATTATTTTTAAGATTTATTTATTTATCTATTCATGAGATACCCAGAGAGACACAAAGACATAGGCAGAGGGAGACGCAGGCTCCCTGCAGGGAGGCTGATGCCGGACTTGATCCCAGGACCCCGGGATCATGCCCTGAGCCAAAAACAGATGTTAAACCACTGAGCCACCCAGGCATCCCACAGAGTCATACTTTAAAGCTAGTGTGACCAACACAGGTATGAAATACTTCACTTTTTCCATGCTTCTCCCCTTTTTTGAATGATTCTAAGGGATATTAACTTTGACATCTTCCTTTTCCAAACCAATGGATTAATGAGCCCAGTTCAGTGTAGTCCTTAAAAAAAATCACACCTGCAGTTTCAAATATAAAACATTAAAGCATTACATTCTTCATTGTCTTTAGAACTCAGCAACTATGCTAAAATCAACCAAAGATGATTTTAATGAATTAGCTCTTACAGCAGAACGAATGCTAATATTGGACCCAGTAGAAAGGAGTATCAAAACCAAATGGGAAGAAAATTATACTGAAGATACACTTTTCTAATGCTGAAACGATGCGTACATGTTTAGTGATGTGGTCATGTTCTTTATTCACCAAGCACAAGTACTATAGGGAATATTCTACTCTAGGGAAGTACTGCTAGGGGATGTTCTAACCACTTCTCTGCATTACAAGTAAACCCATGAAGAGCAACAGAAGCTGCAAATACACTTTAATATAAAGAGTCCATGCTTTATTGACTGTTGGGCATTTGGAATGTAATCACTTGAAAAATATTGAATATGAAGACATTTCTGGGTATGATATTCTTTAAATATGTTTAAGGATAGTATCATGAATTATGTATGTTTTTAAAGGTCTCCTAAGATTCTTCCAAAGTCATGCAGACAATTATATACTCCATCTTCACATCTGTGCTGTCACAAGGATCCAGACCCTCACCTTCTGCGGATTCAATTCCTTCTTTAATTCTTTCCTTCTGTCATTCAATCAGCAGTGATTGGGCATCTACTGTATACCTAACAGACCTTGTCATTGTCTTATCTAGTCCTAGGACATGCTGACCAAAATCCCTTTTACTGCTTATGCCATCTTAGGAAAAAATTTTATTGATGGGTTTTCTTTTAATACTTCCACAATGGTCACCCTTTCTCAATGTCATAAACCAAAAATATGCTTTTATGACACAAATACTATAAAAGTGGTACCTTTTCAGATCTCTAACTTACAAATTCTTCAATAATTTCTGACCGGAAATTTGGTCTACATAATTAGACTAGTAAGATTTGTGGAAAGACACAAGATCATATTTAGCTGGCCAACAGAAATATTTGCATTAGCTGGCCAACAGAAATATTTGCATGGCTTTGTTTTTTAACAGTTAACAAGAGTTTTAATTGAAAAATTAAAAATTCCAGCAGAGCCTCTTATGATCTTTACTTTGATGAGACAGGTTTTCAAAGCAGGCTTCTATCTGTATGTATGTGTGTGCGTTTGTCCTTGTCGTCATTGAGCACAGGATTTGATCCTTTAAGTGTGTTGACAGATTCTGAACATTTTCTTCATACTCTTTGTTTTTATTTTTAAGGATACTGTACTAAGCATTTGACACTATGGGGTCCCTTCTAGTCAGGGAGCCTAGGTGAGCTATGCCATCTGCTCTTATAAATAATTAGTAACTGAGGGTAAGGAGAGGATATCTGACTTTGGTCTCTGGTTTTGCCAAGGGTCGTTCCACCAATGTCTCCATAATGTGTGCTTTTTTGGCTGTTTCTTTATCAATACCTAAAATGATTCTGCCTGTGGTTAGACCACAGAACCCGGGAGAAGATGATGAGTCTGAGGCCATTCCCAAAGGAAATGAATTTTCCCCCATCAATGGTTCTCAAGTGTTCCTAAGCATCGAAATCACCTAAAGACTTACTAAATCACAGATCACTGGGCCCCACTTCCAGAGTTTCTGATTCAGTAGGTCGGGGCCAGACATTTTGCCTTTCCAACCAGCTCCCAAGTGAGGCTGGTGCTGCTGATCAAGAAACCACACTCTGAGAATCGTTGTCCTACATTAAGCACTTGCCAGGTATAGCCAACTTGAAAAGATTTTTTAAAGTGTCTTCTGTAAGATACTTTGAGAAGTTTATAGTCATACAGTGGAAAATAAGCCTACTACCCTGCAGAGAGTTCTGTATTGGAGGAGTGTTACAGTGCCACAGCAACACGGAACCCAAGCCCTTAACTTGTCCTCCAGGCAGAAAGAGGAGGGTAAAGGGAAATTTCTAGTAGATTTCTTTTAGTAGCATTGAGATATGTTGTAGGTATAACAGATATATCAGCTTTCAAAGACTCAGTGCCAAAAACAAAATATTTTTATATGGATTACATGTTGAAATGATAATATTTTTCATGTATTTGGTAAAGTAAAATATATCATTATAATTGATTTTACCCATTTCTTTTTTATGATTATTCATACTTGAGTATTTTCCTTGAAGACAAATAAAGTGAACCCATTGCTTCAAGTAAAACAACTGACAGTGTTTCTTTTTACCTTTTTAGTGTATCTACTAAAAAATTTAAAATGACATATGCAGCTCTCATCTTTCCATTGGATTGTTCTGGTCTAAAACGCACTTCACAAAAATCTAGCATAAATAAGATTCAGCAGCAGAGCTTGTTAAGACACCCTCACCACTCCCCTGCCCCCCATCCCCACTCCTGGTCTGGAGATTAATAGGTATTGGGTGAAGCCTGTGATTCTGTCGTTCTACCAAGGTTCCCCCCAGGGGAAGCTGTTGAGTTATTAAATAGTACTTCCATCATGTAGGGATCCTCCAGTCCTTGGAATTGTTAATAAGGGATCCACGGGCTTGAAAAGATTGGAATCCACTATCCAAAAATATTGTAATGGTGTAGGAAAAACTACCCTAACACATTCTAAACCTTAAGTAAAAAGACCTCAACTGTAACATTGCCTCTGTTGCTCTGTTGCGTTCCCTGGCAGGAGTTTTTAAAAAGCTGAAAGTGAAGGAAATGAGAAGAACAGAGGAAAGAATGTGTTTTAGAGAAGGTTAGGTCACAGAAGGGTTTGTTGATATTAGGAATAGAATGACCCATGGAAAAAGAACAATTAAATTCTAGGAAAACATCTTTGCCAGAGGAGGGAACAATCATTTATGCTTAGCCTCACCTCTTTTAAAAAAAAATTAAAAGGAAGTGAACAAATCCCTTTAAAAATGTGAAACAATGAAGAATGTGTGCATCTCAAAACCGGAGGCTAGCTCCCACCTTTAACCACCCCCCCGGGGGGTGTTTCAAAGTGTACTGTCAATCTTACAGACATTTACCTCAGTCAGTGTGGCTTCCAAAGTTTTCACAGCTAATAGTACTGTATTCAAGAAGAATGATACTGAAATTGCCCGGGTAACCTTGAATGTAAGGTGACCCAGAGGTTCCAGAGTCCGACCTGCTTACTCCAAAAGAACATTTTTTTTTTCAAGGGCACTCTCTACTGTGGGAGGGAAAAAAAAGTGTGGAACTAGGGGGAGAAAAGTGAATGACGTAGAGAGTGTGACCAAACAAAATTACATGAGATACAAAATGAAAACGAAGCCAGCAGAAATGAAAAAAAAAATATTTATTAGTTGAAGAGAATGACAGGAATATGAATTTTTTTCAGAACTTCTATAAAGTGAACCCAATCCTCATGAAGCTAGGTTATCTGATCGCTTGATCTTTATGGATTCCTTAATTCCTGACTTGATTTCTGCTGGTTGCGAAGCTAGCTACCATGCTAATCCATGTCACTATTTTGTTGTTTTAAAAAACGTCACGTGTCCCTGTTGAATGTGTTTTAAACAGCAGCCTTATGGATGCACGGATTTCTTTTCCTTTCTCGGTAGCTCTAATTCCTTTGTGGCCACACAAACATACAATCCAGAGTTTTTAAAACTGCCATTATTCCCGTGGTTTCCTTTCCCTTCTTTCTTCTTCCTCAACTGACATTTGCCCTTCCCTCCGATTTTTCCCTGCTTTACCCTTTATTCTTTTAAGGGCCTTTGGTTGGGCAGCCTGACCCTCCTAATGAGCGCAGCCTGCCTCGGCCCCGCCCCCTCCCTCGGCCCCGCCCCTCCTCGCCCGCCCTCTCCCGCCCGCCCTCTCCGGTCCGCGCAGCTTGCCTCGGCCCCGCCCCCTCCCTAGGCCCCGCCCCCTCCCTCGGCCCCGCCCTCTCCCGCCCGCCCTCTCCGGTCCGCGCAGCTTGCCTCGGCCCCGCCCCCTGCCTCGGCCCCGCCCACTGCCTCGGCCCCGCCCTCCCCGGGCGCACTCGTTTGCCCCGGCTGTTTTCCGCCCGGCTCTTCCCACCGTCCCGCTGCGTGTGAAGCGCTCTGCCAGCAGCTGCTCACATTTCCCAGGCTACGTCACGCACAGCGCTCAAAGGGCTGCTGTTCCCACATTGCCACCCCAAAGACTCCCCCTCTCCTCTTGCCCTGCACATTCCTCCAGAAATAACTCCCTTTCAGACCCTATGAAAGGCTGAATGTTAAAGCCTACTCCGCCAGTGACTCCGTAAGAAACTGGCTTAGGAAATTCAGAAATGCTGTGTTTAAAGGTCAGTGCCATAGAGGGAGTTCTAAACCACTGGTAGTTTATCTCAGTGTTCTTTATTTTTATCAGTTCTTTAAAGTCCTTGAAATAATGGCCATCCGGATATAAATTGCCTCCCTCAATTAACACATTCATTAATTTCAAAGGTAGATACGGAGGTAAAAAATATAATCAATTGGAAAGTGATTGTTCTATTTAGAAATACCACTTTTTACACAGGGCGACACTTGATTTGGCCAATGCGATTGCACGATATGGATTTGAGAAGAGTTGGTTTGAGTGAGCGAGCATTATGCATTACTGAAATTAATAATGAGCACTTAAGTGGCTCTTCCAGTATGCTAGCCACTTTTCTGAGCCCTTTTACATGTGCTAACACCTGTAAGCTTCACAGTCACCTTAGGAAGTAGGTACTATTTTTAGCCTCATTTTACAGGTGAGGAAAATGAGGAGCCATGAGGTTAGGTAGGTGGCTTGCCTGAGTTCACAAAGCTGGTGACTGAGTCAGGAGTTGAACCCAGGCAATCTATCTGCAGAATCTGTCAGAACTACCAACTATCCAAATACCTCCTCTCTGGCAGAAAGCTAGATTGAGGGCAGCCCCGGTGGCTCAGCGGTTTAGCGCCACCTTCCGCCCAGGGTGTGATCCTGGAGTCCTGGGATCTAGTCCCACGTCGGGCTCCCTGCATGGAGCCTGCTTCTCCTTCTGCCTGTGTCTCTGCCTCTCTCTATGTATCTCTCATGAATAAATAAATAAAATCCTTAAAAAAAAGAAAGCTAGACTGACACAACAGTATTTCCTCCTCATTTACAGTTTAGCCCTTTCAATAAAAAAATATATCTTTGCCCTCACATTTATTAATTTGTCAGGAATCACCTACATCAAGGGTTCAGGAAATGCCGGTTTAAAGTAGGATGATTATATGAATCTCAGACCACAGTCTCAGGAATAGTTTAACCCAGAACCTGAATCATTCACAGATTAAAAATGAGAATCTCTCCAGGGCTCCCGAGGGCCCAGTCGGTTAAACGTCCAACTCTTGATTTCAGCTCAGGTCATGATTTCAGGGTTGTGAGATCGAGCCCAGCTGAATGCATGAAATTAAGCAAAAATATTATTAAAAACTATAATATAAATGGAAAGTTATATCACAGGGGGAAAGTTATGAAATGAACCTATCATTCCTGGATAAACAGTATTCATGCCTAGATCTGTAGAATCATAACATTAACCAATGCTTAAATAACTTTCCATTCAATGAATATCTTTCTGGCATGTACCCTCTGCCAGACTCTGGGTTAGATAATAGGCATACGGTTGTGAAAAACCCAGATACTGTCTCTGCCCTCACAGTGTTTATGGTTTGTTGGGAAGGTACACATTAATAAAGAAAAATCCCTCATATAGTAATTAGAAATTGTGATAGGTGTAATGGAAGAAAAATGCAGGGCATATATAGTGAGGACCTGTGTGTGTTGCCGTGAGGGTAGGAGTTAGGGAAGACTGATCAGGAAAACTTCCTGGAGAAAGTGGCCATTCAGCCAAAACCTAAAGGATGAAGACAGGTTAACTAAGCAGCTTTTCTATTCATCTGTAGCTTTTATTTTAAATGGCCTGAAGCTTGTGACTAACTATAAACAGAGTAGTAAAATTCTACTGTGCAAATTTAATAACTAGGAATCATTTGAAGTAATGGACTGCAGAGTTAACATATAATTAAGTCACATTGGAAGATTTCTTATCATTCTGTATCACAGAGAGCATCCTGTTTGAATTCTTCACAGCACTTAGGAAAATCTGTGGCTACCTGTTTGTTGATTTATTTATTAAAAGTCCATCTCCCACACCTGAGGAGCAGCTGAATGTGGGCAGAGCCCTAAACACCATATGTACTGGTGCTTGGCCAGTATCTTTACATAGTAGGCACTCAGTAAATATTTCTCGAATTGCTGAATGCATGAAATTAAGCAAAAATATTATTAAAAACTATAAAATAAATGGAAAGTTATACCACAGGTGAAAAATTAGGAAATGAAACTATCATTTCTGGATAAACAGTATTCATGCCTAGATCTGTAGATTCATAATATTAACCAATGCTTAAATCATTTTCCAAAGATTCCAAAAAGAAAAATAATTGACCAAAAATTAAATATTTATCTTTTACTTTATGGTGAACAGGATTCACGCACATCCTAGACTTTTATCAGCAATTATGATCAGTGTACTCTGAACAACAACAATTATGATCAGTGTACTCTGAACAACATGGAATTTAATGTTACCTTTGGAGAAAAACGAGACAAAATAGCTTCCCTTCCTCCCCCCCTTCTTTTATTTATGGAGGTATAATTAACATAACATTATATTCAAGTGTACAGCATAATGATTTGGCATTTGTATATATTGTGAAATAATTACCACAGTAAGTCTCGTTAACATCCATCACCATACCTAGTTACAATTGTTTGTTCTTAGGAGAATTTTTAAGATCTACTCTTTCAGCAAGTTTCAAAAATATAATACAGTATTATTAACTATAGTCACCACACTATGCATTACATCCTCTTATTTATTTCATGACTGGAAGTTTGTACCTTTTGACCCATTCACCTTCACCTATTTCATACATAACGCTCAGCCCCCACTTCTGGTAGCTACTAGTCTGTTTTCTATATTGATAAGCTTGTTTTCTTTCTAGATTCTACATACGAGATTATATGGTATTGGTCTTTCTGTCTGGCTTATTTCACTTAGCACAAAGCCCTCGAGATTCATCCATGTTGTCATAAATGACAAGATCTCGTTGTTTTTTTGTGGCTGAATAATATTTCATCATATATATATATAATTTATTTATCCATTCATCTGTCAGTGGACACTTAGGTTGTTTCTATGTCTTGGCTATTGTAGGCAATGCTGCAGTGAATGTGGGGATATATGTATCTTTTTGAATTAGTGTTTTTGTACCTTCCCTTTTTGATAACAGCTTTCTTGAGGTATAGTTAACACATCCATGTTTAAAATGTGCAAATTGATAAGTTTGATATATGTATATACCTGAGAAACCATCACCACATTCAAAAGAGTGAATATATCCATACTCCCCAAAGTTTCTTCATGTCCCTTGGTAATCTCTCCCTTCCACCCCTCCAGTGCCTCCAAGCAACCACTGATCTCCTTTCTACTAATGTAGATGAATTTGTGTTTTCTAGTTTTATATGAATGAGATGTACAGTCTTTTTGGTCTCATTTCTTTCAGTCACCACAGTTATCTTGAAATTCATCCATGTTGTTACATGTATCAGTAATTTATCCCTGTTTATTGCTAAGCAGTATTCCATTATATGGAAACACTCAAATGTGTTTATTCATCACCTTTTAATTGACTTTTGGGTTGTTTCACAAGTCTTTGAATGGACTTCGTTTTCATATCTCTTGAGTAAACGCTTAGGAGAGGGATAGCTAGATTATGTCGTAGGCATGTGTTTCACTATCAAGAAAATGCCAGACTGTTTTCCCAAGCTGTTGGACCATCTTACATTCCCACCAGCAGTGTATGAGAGTTCCAGTTCCTTCGTATCCTCTCTAAAAGTTGACTGTGGTCAATTTTAAAAATGTTAGCCATTTAAATAGCTAGACAGTGGTATCTCATTGTGGTTTTAATTTGCATTTCCCTAATGGCTAATGATGCAGCCATTCCAGCTTTCTTCTGATTACTGCTGGCATGGTATCACTTTTCTCATCCTTTTATTTTTAGCCTATTTGCATCTTTGTATTGAACGTGCATTTCTTGTAGGCAGCATATAATTGGATTTTTCTTTTTTAAAATCCAATCTGACAACTTCTTTTAAGTGGGGGATATTTAGATTGTTTATATTCAATGTGATTATTAATATGGTTAGGTGTAAACCTATCATCAAGCTATTTGTTTTTGCCTTATCCCATCTGTTCTTTGTTTGCTTGTTCCTCCTTTTCTGTCTTCTTATAGATTAATGGGAATTGATGAATTCATTTTATCTTCTACATTGGCATATTAGCTATAACTATTTTGGTATTTTAGTGTTTACATTATGGTTTATGGTATATATTATATATATATTATATATATATATATATATATATATATCTTCCATATTATCATAGTGTACCTTCCAGTGGTTGTAGACCACTTCACATATGGTATAAGAACCTCTCAATCATGTATTTCCAGTTCTCCCTTTCTAAACTGTATGCCATTGTTCGATCCTTTGGGAGGTTTTAAAATTAGGTGGGATTAGACTGACAGTATAGGGCTAATTACCCCACACACACACACTAGTGAGGCAAGACCCTTCTGTGTGCTCTATCCAATGCCCTGTGAGTCATGAGGTTTCCAGGATGGCTTGTAAGGAACTCCTTCCTGCTATATGAGTGCTGGACCTTATTATCTCTGATCCCTCCTGGTGATTCTTTTCCAGACTCCAGTAGTTTCTGCATACACGTGCTAATCACTACTCACCTGAGTACTTGAGAGAGATGCTCTATAGATCTGCAGGATTCTCTCTGTCTCTCTTTCTCTCTCTGTCTCTGTCTCTCTCAGTTTCCCTGAAACTGTGCTCTCTGAGCTTCTTTCCTATGAACTCTAGTGAACTTAGTCTTCTGAGACTCTTCAGTTCCACCTTCTCAACTCTCAGAATCTGCCAGGATCCTCCTGGATTGTTCTTCCCCATGCTGTGAACTGGATACTCTCTCAAGGCAGTAAGCTAGGACAATCTTGGATCTCACCTCATATGTTTTCCATCCCTCAGGGGTCACTATCCTTCCTTGCCTGATTCTCATTGTGTCACACTCTATCATTGCATACATTTCATCCATGTTTGAGTTATTTCAAGATAGAGGGTAAATTTGGTCCTTGTTACCCCATCTTGGGGTAGCAGAGGTCCAAAAATATCTTGTGAAGCACGGTTTTGGTTTTTTTCTTGATTTGGAGATTATGTGCAAAGAATGTTGGAAGAAAACAGGTAATTAGCTGATAATGTGCAATCCTCCAGACATAAAGATGCCATTAGTCACTTACCAACATTGCACATACTTTGTTGTACTTTTGCAATAGCAGTGATTGCCTTGTACTGGTTCCATCATACTTATTGCCTAGTTGTATTCAGGGCCTTGCCTTTGCAATCAAGTTGGCTAAGCCTCAGGTCTTAGTCTATATCTAAAAAATCTGATCAGAGCCTGAAGCCAAGGCTATGTAGCAAGGTGCCCCCAGCATAAATCAGCCAACAGTAAAGCTGCTAAATCTTTTAAAACAGCTGAATATGTCAGTGTGCTTTATTGCCTGGAATTACTGAATATTTTAATATCCCTAACTGTACACTTCAACAGTCATTCTTTAACAGGCTCTATTTAATTATTCCTAATACTATATCATTTAGTAACTAGTGGGCTACCATGCATAAGGTTTCTTTTTAAGAAATATGGCCTCTTTAAGTTATCACCCATCACTTCAGAGGACTTTAGTTCTCAAAGTCCAGAAGTCCAACCCTTGATTTTACAAAGACATCACATGATATGTCATAGTTCACAAAGCTAGTTAATAATGGAACCAAAACCAAAAACTTGCACTAGATTCTCCTCACACATCCTTGCATTTTATTCTTTTTTTTTCAAAAGCATTTTTTAAATTTCATTTATTTATTCATGAGAGACAGAGAGAGAGAGAGAGAGAGAGAGGGTTTTTTTTTTTTTAAAGAAATTCATTTATTTATTCATGAGAGACACAGAGAGAGATTGGGGTAGAGACACAGGCAGAGAGAGAAGCAGGCTCCATTCAGGGTTCCTGATGTGGGACTCGATCCCGGGTCTTCAGGACCACGACCTGGGCTAAAGGCGGCGCTGAACCGCTGAGCCACCCAGGCTGCCCCCTTGCGTTTTATTCTTAAGAAAGCATTCTTCAGTCTAAATATTCTGTATTCTGAAACATGTTTTAAAAGGAATTACTTATCCAAATCCTGCCAGTCTTGCAAGGTCCATGTGAAACAATGAGATCAAGTCTGTAAAAGTGCTTCAGAAACTAGTAAATGCTATAAAAATGTAAGCTTTATTATTAGAACCACAATTCATTTCTATAAAAGCCTGCTAAACTTCTTTCACTTTTCTGAACTTGGTTATACTGTATCTGTTCTAATACATTTGTTCATCCTTTATAAGAATTTAATTCTTTCTGCCCCACTGGGCTGCAAAAAGAGGGCCTCTCTTCTTTTCTAGAACCTGTTCATATTTTATAGTATTACACACCTCATAGTTTTCCACTAAACACATGTCGAACAAAACTGGACCCAAATCTTTCTAGATGTGTGGGGAGAAAATATTCTGATCCTTAAAAAGAAAAGGTATTTTCAAAGATTAGATATGGTAACTCTTGCTCTTCTATATTTGCAATGAAATTGTTTCAATCTGTCTTGTACACAACTGATGCATGGCACTTGCATCCCTTGGTTCGAATGGAGCTGATTTCTACAAATATAATAATTTGTAACAATAGCTGCCTATACTGTGGCAGGGGGAAAAAAGCATATAAAAGCACAGTCATGAGCTTCAGATCCGTCCCCTGCTTTTGGCATTCCTTTCCTCTGAATTATAGCTTACGTTTCTCTATTATCTCAGTTTGACACAGTCTTTCTTAATATTCACTTCTGTTTCTATCAATAAATATTTACTGAACCACCTCTTAGTATACTTTTCTTTTTGTAACACAGAAAACTCACATGTGGATGGATTGCTATGTGGGCACTTAGGAAATATAAAAACAATTTGAGTTGCTAAAGTCAAGGCAGGAACCCCAGTTCTCAGGCATGGCTTTCCCATTAAACACAGTGCAGGGGCCATAAAGCTAACCATAGGGCCACAGCCATGGTGCTGCACTTGAGAATTCTAACATTAGCCTTTTGAATGAAGTCCATCGTTCATCATGTATCTCACTATATTTCTGTTCTGTACATAGAATTTTTGTTTCAGAGTGACCTTTCTGCTTCCTGAATACTACCTGCTGTCTGTCTGCTGAGTGTACTCTGTTAAGCTCTCTCCTTCTCCATGGGTAGTGGCCCCTTACCTGCTGGGCAAATTAGATGCTAATCCTAGTCACTCCAGCTTCCTTTCCAGCCTTTTCTGCTCTGACCCCAAGCATGAGAATTCTCTGCTGGCAGTCAGGATCTATCTCTGGAAAAGTGGGATGACTTATCCTCCCTTAGGCCCCAAAGGGATATTGTTTAGTCTCCAGGGCATGGTAGACACACAATTATTTCCCTTTCTGTGAATCTACTTCCTCTATTGTGGACACGTACACTCTTCTCCATTACTAGCAGAGACCTGGCTTGTTCAGGAATTGCCCTACTCCAGGGGACCGTGTGCATCAAGGGAGACCTAGGCCCTAGGAATGAATAATGATTGTACTGACCTATTTCATGGTGATCTGGTGGTCCCAATCTCCTTGGCAAGGATTGGACATGGATATTTTATACAATCTCAGGCAATAAGATACAAAGGGAAGTTGGCCAAGGGAGCATCCCAGAAAGGTTTTCGTACCCCAGGGAACTTAAACCAATATTTTTTTTTCCTTCTGAACACTGTGCCTACTCTCTTCTGCCTGGAATGCTCTTCCCCCAGTTATCTGTGTGAATAACCCTGTCGTTCTTCAAGTCTTGCTCAAATCTCAACTTTTTAAAGAAACCCCCTTGAGGGATCCCTGGGTGGCGCAGCGGTTTGGCGCCTGCCTTTGGCCCAGGGCACGATCCTGGAGACCCGGGATCGAATCCCACATCAGGCTCCCGGTGCATGGAGCCTGCTTCTCCCTCTGCCTGTGTCTCTGCCTCTCTCTCTCTCTCTCTCTCTCTCTCTCTCTCTCTCTCTCTGTGACTATCATAAGTGAATAAATAAAAATTTAAAAAAAGAAACCCCCTTGAAAATTGACCACCACATTTAAACAGCAACCTGCCCTGCTTCCCCCTTTTGAGCCATATCAGTTCAATCCCCCCCCCCACCCTTTACGGTCCTTCTATAGAGATACCCCCACCACAACCACCATGAATCATGCCTGCAAAACACCTGTGTAGTAACCCCTCCACAGTGAATCCAGGCTGGCCCCATAGAACAAATTGCAAGCAGCAGAAGCAACACTGCAAGACCCAAGGCTAGATCAAAGGAAGTCTTGGAGTATCTGTCTTGGTCACTTGGAACGTTCACTGGCAGGGGTGGGGGCGCTGCTGTGAAAGAAGTCTGACTGCTGTAAGGCCACTGTGCTGAAAGAAGCTCAGCTAGCCACACGGAGAAGCTACACAAAGAGAAAGAAATGCTTGGCCAGCCCCCAGCTGAATAATGTTTGATTTTTGCTACATGGTGGGAATGCCAGCTTGAGTGGCACTGGTCCCAGCTTATGTCTGAGAAATTCAGGTAAGCTTGGCAAATTAGTGGGATGGGCGGTATACCTCCTGGGGACCAAGAGAAAGCTCAACCTGGAGCCGCTTTTGGAGTTACATATCCCAAAGTGGTTTGTAAGGTTAAGTGGTTAAGTGAGGCACCAGATGTATGAGCAAAAAGAAACCCATCTGGGACATCCATCCCAGTCAAGCTTTCAGATCACTCCACCTCCAACTTTCATCTAGCTGCAAATACATGAAAGACCCCAAACAAAAAACACACAGCTGAGAACAGTCAACTCAACCAGGAGCAAGAGTGATAAATTTTTGTTTTAAGCCACTAAGTTTTAGGGTGATATGTTACACAACATTAGGAACATCTAACCCATTTTTGTTTTTCCTTCTTTCCATAACTATAGAATTAGCATATTAGGTATACTTTCTTTAAAAAAATTATCTCCCATCATGAGAAAGTATGCTTCGTGAAACCAAAGATCTTGTCTTTTATTTGCTACTATATCCAAAGCATCTAAGAGCAGTTCCTAGCATGGCAAATATTTACTGAATGAATAAATAAAGGAACCGGAACTTGAGAAACCATGTTGTTCCATGTGTGGTGAGTTCACCTAAAGATGGCAGAGTGGAAAGATGTGCAGAATCTGAGAGCTGATGATGCCATCGTGCTTCTGAATTACCCAGCTGTGGAGCGGCCTTGACTCTGTGCTCCTTGACTGGCCAAGCCATTTTGTGCTGGGTATTCTCTTACCGGCAGCAGAAAGCATCCCATCTGGCACATGGTCTTCCAGATCATTCTGATTTGCAGCCATAGGACTGAGACATGACTGAACCACAGGACAAATCCAAGTGGCAGACACCATAATGTTCTCAAAACTACTCTTCTCCTTGCTGACAGAGGCTCTGCTACTGAGTGAAGCAACCTAGTTTATAATACATTCTTTCCTTAGGCCTTCTCCTGAGCAACCTTCTTGGTCTCCCTGCAGTGGAAGTCTGAGGAGCCCCTTGTCTCTTCAAGATGACTGTAATGCATGCCTGGATATGTAACTCCAGAAGCGGTTACAGCTTGAGCTTCTGGTCCTAATGAGATACACTGCCCATCCCACTCATATGCCACTCCTATCTAGAGTTTCTCAGACTGAAGCTGGGACCAGTGCCACTCAAGCTGGTGCCCCCATCGCAGTAACCTAGCGAGTAAATTAAGTCACTCTTCAGTTGATGCTTATGTTTAGAAATCAGTTTTGCCTGAAAATCAGTTCAGTATTTTAAAGTGACTACATCGTGGTAGATGCTCTTTTGGCAATAGGGACAAAGATGTTCATACTTTGCAAGTATGATTGATACATGAACTACAAACAAAACCACAAAGACCCCCTCTGGACATGTGAGGGGGAAAAGGAGGTGTTTTAATACACAAAATAGTCAGCAATTAGTTTTGCTGCAGGGATGACATATGAGTGCAGACTCAGGCAATGAGTAGCATTTCAAAGGCTAGAGGGGGAAAATGGAAGGGTTTTCTAGAAAAAAAAGAGACAGTATAAACATGCTTAGAGGTTGGGGGAAATCTGACTCAGTCGAAGGTGAATAGAGGTCCAGAACCAATAAGGTGTCCGGTATACTGTGGGGAGGGGCACAGAGACAGAATAAGGAATATCTAAGCAAACAAAGTACATGTAAATAGGAGAGATGAGACACAATGAAATATTTTTCTCAAATCTCCTTTTGACTTTTTACATTTATCACTCATAAATTATATTGCATTACAATGGTTTTTACCTTTTTAGCTATTTGGCCCTAAGCAAACAAGGGACAGAAAGTTTTTAACATAGGGGTGCCTGGGTAGCCGAGTCAGTTAAACATCTGACTCTTGATTTCAGCTCAGGTCATGATCTCAGGGTCCTGAGATTGAGCCCAGAGAGTCAGGCTCCACACTCAGTGTGGAGCCTGCTTAATATGCACCCTCTCCCTCTGCCTGTGCTTCTGTCTCTCTCTCACACACTCTCTCTCTCTCAAATAAATAAATAAATCTTAAAAAAAGAAAAGTTTTTAATGTAAAGTTTTCATTCAGCCTGAATGAACATTGATGATTTCAGACCATTTAATGTTAAATATTTTAGAGTTCTAGATTATTTCTCTTTGGATGAGCAGAATTTCTTTTTTAGACTTTGAAAATACATGTTTAGTTTGTAACAGACTAATTGCTGCTTTCATGGCACTCTCATGGGCATCAGCAGGTTCAAGTTCAGCAGGAAGGCATCTGGCCTCTGAGAATGTAGCCTAAGAGTTGAAGAATGCATGATTACTTCTGTAATTACTTGAGAGGGGTTCTTGAAATCCTGGTGGGAGTGTTGGGGCCACCAGCTAGTAGGAGTCAAGAAAGTCTAAGAGGTTAGAAATTCAGAGCTGTCGTAGGGAGGTAGGGGAAACATTTCCTGAATATAAAAGATCAGGAATTCACATTGGCCATTGAGAAACCCACATCTTAGAAATGTAAACCACACTTTAACCCAAAGGCTCTCCAAACTAGGACTTTGTGATAAACTCGCCAAGGCAAGAGCTAGTATCTGTTTACCTATGTGGTTCTGGAGCATAGGGGATTGTACATAGTGTGTTGGTTAGAATGCTTTCAGCAGCCAATGACAGAATGCTCAATTTAAAGGACCTTATATTTGTTTTTCCCACACTTTCCTGGTCATAAGAATCACCAGGGGCACTTGTTTAAATGCCTAATTCCCAAGCTCCTTCACTAGCAATTCTGAATCATTAGGTTTGGGAATCTGAGTTTTTAACATGAACTCCAGTGGGATCAGGCAAGTTTTTAAAATGCTATCTTAAATAATAGAGACATCTGATAATCTAACACAGCGGTTGCCAATCTGTAGTGTGCATCAGAATCTCCTGGAGGAAAAAAAAAAAAAAAAAAAAAAAAAAAAAAAAAAAGAATCTCCTGGAGGGCTTGTTAAAGTATAGGCTGATGGGCTCCACCCAGGTTTTCTGACTCCATGGGTCTGAAATAAGTAAGGTCTGAGATTCCACATTGCTATTATGTTCTCAGGTGGTGCTGATACCTCTGTGGTTAGGAACCACACTTTGAGAACCACTGGGCTAACACAACCAGAAGTCCAAAGGTCATCCGATCTGGGGCTGATTAATTCTGCAGCTGAACTATGTAGACTCCAGTCCTGTTTCTTTGGGTATCTCTTGGCTTTTCTCTCACGATCCCGAGATGGCTTCCCACTGCACCCAGCAACATATCCTTAGACAACAGTATCCACAGCAGGAAGGAAATATGGGAGAAGGGTAACTGGGCCGGAGGGGAGGAGGGGGGCCAGTGTGTGTGTTGGAGAAGAAAGAATTTCCCAGAAGTCCCCCAGCGTATTTCCCCTTGTGTATCAGCCAGAACTAGGTCTCGCTATATTCCTTGAAACCAGTCGTCGGCTGCAAGAAATAGCATTATCGTGATTGTTCTGGGCCAAATGTTCATTCTTCCTGTAGCACAGGGTTCATTGATGACCAAAATCTTTTTCCCTTGCTCAATTATGATCAAAAATGATTAGTTGTTAGGTAGGCAATAGCTGGGAATGTTCCAAATGGATTCTGATATTTGTGTGATTGTAAGTAGGTTCAGGGTTGAAAATAGGAATACAACTGCTAGCCAATAATACGTTATCAGCTTTGTCATCACCATTTGCAACAGACTAATAGACTCAAGAGGAATTGGGCCCTGCATATGTGGAAAAAGTGTCCTTTCAAGGCTCACGGTATACATGTAGTCATCTTGCTTTTATTATACCTGTATACGGAATTGCAAGCTGTCCCTTCAGGTAATGAAATTTAGACAAGTTGGAACCTGTATAACAGCAAATCAATACTGAAGTTATAGGCAAAGCCTGTGCTTGTAGAAACTAGCACATAGGATAGAAAGACTTCGTGACCAAAATTTAACAAATTCCACACTTATAGGTATCCAACAGAGAGGGAAAACAATGTATAGTGGTATGTCTTTTTAATATGTTTGCGTTTTTCTCCTCATTCATTCTTGCAAGTGTGGGGGTTTTTCCTTTAACAAACACTGAGCTGTGCCCCTTATGCCTACGGCTGATGAAAAAGGCAAAACTGAATTGTTTTTATTTGGGCCTCATGTCATCTAAACCCTTCATTAAAGAATGCATAAAAGATCCCTCCTGGATTATTTTCCTAATCTAAGGAAAATTTCCTCAGATTTCTGTTTTTTTTTTTTTTTGGTAGTGGAAGATAGTGGCTAATTGGAGAGACTATCTCCCATTTATTTTTGTTTCCTTTCAAGAAATAGCTTTTTTTAAGATTTTATTTATTTATTCATGAGACACACACACAGAGAGAGAGAGAGAGAGAGAGAGAGAGAGAGAGGCAGAGAAAGAAGCAGGCTCCCTGCGGGGAGCCTGACATGGGACTCGATCCTGGGTCTCCAGGATCAGGCCCTGGGCTGAAGGCGGCGCTAAACCGCTGAGCCACCAGGGCTACCCAATAAATAGCTTTTATTAAGAAAGCTGATCTCTTTGAAAGAGGAGCTAAGCTTAAGTGACAAATAGATTTTCTGTTGGTTAATATCAAAACTGTGGATTACTTTAAAAAAAAAAGTACAACCTACAGCGGAACGTTTACATTTCATGTGGTGAAACTAGCATCTGTCAGATTCATAAGGGCCACGCAGCCTGACAGGGTCATTGGTTTGGGGGCCACAAGACTGGGAAGCTGAGTTTCAAAGATGGTAGCCTCATTTAGCCAAGCGCTCTACTTTGTATCATTCAGTGATGGTTAGGACCTAGTCTGTAGCCCGTCTCCCTGACTTCATTCAACAGAAGCTTGTGCCATGACCATGCCGGCCCATTAAAATTCAGATTAATGGGGACATCTCCCTCCCCTAGGACAGATGGGAATTGTACGTGGGGCAAAATTGTGTGTGATAAGCAAGAAAGGGAAGCTTCCAAAGTGCTGTGGAATCACTGATAATTTTAGTACACTTAAACATACAGCAAGTTTAACGACAGCGTTTCCCACTGCTTTCTTTAGTTGTGAACATGCTGGTTTGGTTTTTGGGGTTTGGTGTCTTTTTGTTTGGTTTGGGGTTTTTTTGTTTGTTTGTTTGTTTCCTTCTGGGTTGATGGTCTGCAAAACAGCATAAGACATTGTAGAGCCTCAGCCGGCAGAGGGTGCATTTAGCATTTGTGCCTAAGGGCTCCAGCACTGGGTCCCCAGGGCTGGTCCTCAACCCAGTTCTCCCATTTAAGCAGCTTTGTAGCTGTTCACAGATACTTGACTTTCTCCTCAGATTGAAGCAGGCACTGGTTTGCCAGCAACTTCCAGTTGTTGTTTTTGAAGACCATGCAACTAACAGATGTTTGTTGTTGGCTCCATATCTACATTCTTTGAAAGCTGGAGAATCAAATTGCTGACATTCAGACAACAACACTAATTCCCATACCCAGGGAGCCTAATTTGCCGTCCCCGAGATCCTGATTCCTGGTGTTCACGGGTTTAAAAACCATTTCAGTGACACAATGTAAGAATGGGCTTGGGAGATGCAGTGCTGTCTCCACTAAAGATAATCACATTTTATAAACATCTGCGTCATTACTGGTATGATTCATTTCTAAGCTGTATACAGCTGTGTTTCCAGTTTCAATTAACAATCCCTTAATTGCATATCCATCTCATGTTACTAATTTAGTTAATTTATTCATAATTAAGAGTATTCTGTTTTCTACCAAGGTTTGTCGAGCTCAGAACATTATAAAGAGAAATATTTTAAGGCAGCATCTCTGAGGGATTTTGTTTCTTATAATCACATCACAGTAAAATGTCATTCATGCGCCCAAAGGAAGATGAATTGCTAAGGGTTTTTTTTTTCTCCCCAGTAAAATAAGAAGCCATGGGAAGCTGCAATGTGTTGTGTTTTTTAAACCAAGTTAACGGCTACGTATTTTATTCTTTCCTTTCTCCTTTCCTGACATCCTCTCAAAAAAATTATCATTTGATTTGGATTATTATTTAAGTATCCCAGCAAATCCAGTCACCAGTGCAGATAAAACTGTCATTACTCTGTCAGGTAATGGTGTCTCTTAAAATCTAAGCTATAAAATCTGTACATTTCAGAGGACGTTAAGATCACGAATTTTAAAATTGCTGAAGTCTAAGCAAGTGGAATACATCCTTGGGGAAAATGGAAGGCCGATGATAACATGATACTAGGCAGTTCATTCATTGTGGTTTGACCTTTTCTAGAAAAATGCATAGGCCCTTGCAACAAGGGTCTTGCCCATGTTAGTGTATCTGTGTGTCATTAAAAGCAGCAATGACAAAGAATAAAACAGTTACCCACTTTGCATAGTGTCCACGAACTACTGTTTACAGGCTTGACCTATCTTTAAGCTTAAAAAAGTCTTTAACAGGCCAGTAGCCTGCAAAATCTGCACAATACAAATAAGCCATCTCTGACTTGCATGAATTCTATTAAAATTAAAAATCCACCATTCCTATCCCCTCTTCCCACCCTAGCTATTTCCTTGACCTTCAAGAAACCATGCATATTATTTACATATTCTTCCACAAATTCAATTATTCATTACCTATTTCATTGATCTCATACTCCATATCTAATTGACCTATTTACCCCCAAACTTATCATCGCCTATTATATTGAACCTCCACTATGTGTATAGCAGTGTTCTAGATACTGGAGGTTATGTGATGATCAAATAGTCCTAATTTCTACCTTTGTGGAGCTTTTAGTCTGAAGGAAGAACCAGACAGAACTCAAATAATCATAGGAGTAAATGAAAAATTGCACTGTTGAGTGAAGCCAAAAAGGTGTACATAATGACCAGTGCTAACTACTTTTACAAACACCTAAAGAGACCATCTAGATGATTTTCAACTAATGATGATTTAAGTCTTAGAGCTCTGTTTCTGTTTTCCTTTGACTAGTTTCAATCTGGAACTAAGTTTAAATTGTTAATTTAACCAAGGGGAGAGATCTGAGTATCAGAAACAGGGGATATTGACTCCTAACATCCTCTTCAAAGTAACTAATGAAAGAGAGCACATGGTAGTATATGTATCTTATCCTATCCCTTTTGATTCTGAGCTGTTTTAATTATGTTAAATTTTAATTTATATCTTAAAAGGGCAAGGCACAAAAACAAGTTTTTTATACTGATAGTGACATTAAACATTTATTTTACTGTTTAGCCATTGGCTATCAACATTAACTTAAAATTTAGGCACAAGGCAAGGTACAATCATAAACATTTGTGAAAGTCCCAAACTTCTTTCAATTCCATGACGCTTTTTTTGTGTGTTGTTACAGGTTTATTTTGTGTGCGTATTCATTTAACACCTTAAATTGGAATTAAACAGTAGGAAGTTTAAAACTGTTAGGTACGTGTTTTCAAAGGTTAAAGACCGTTTTAAGCAATGATCCAGCCTATTACACCAGTCTGGACGGGAGTCTTTGAGATAAATATTTTTTCTCAGCTCCTATGGAGAATAAAAGGTGTTTGAAACCAGATAAAACTAGAGATCATCTAGGCCAAACCCCTTACTTCTGAATGGGGGAGTAGATTCTGGATGACTTAGCCAAGCTGTTCTCCTTTGTTGAAAGCAATACCAGAACTTAGGCCCACTTCAACAGTCTTTTCACTATACCATGTTTTCTTCTTACAATAGAGAGTTGTATCCTACTCAAAAATTGATGCTGTTTAACTGGAAGCCAGACATCCCTATGTACATTGTATTTAGCCATTTTGTAATACTAATACATTGTGGGGGTCATTTTCTGATGAGACCTTCATGTTTAATTGTACTTGGATCTGTTTATCTGGACACACTGAAATCTGCATGCAATTGTTAAAACCAGGGATTTTAAAAGTACAGATGATAATTTTCATTGATCCATGATCTCTTACATTAATAAAATTCACCCCGAGAAGATAACTAAGTTTAAAGAAACTTCTCTCATTTTTCCAGAAATCATGGATCAGAAATGTGATGTTTAGCCTTTATATCTCTTATTTGCTTATTTCATTCCAAAGCTTATTTTACCCTCTATTATTTTGTGGTTGTATAAAAAAAAATCTCTGTGAATTCACCCAAAGAGCCTCTTTGAAAGGAAAGTAACTAGCACATCTGACATCTAGCTGGGCATTTCATATTCTCTGCAAGGGAACAGGAGAACTGAAAGGCAACCTCAAATAGGAACTCTCTGGTCTGCTCCTTAATGGGAATGAAGTTTCTCCACTGCACAGTCAGAATGGTAATATTTGCCACCCACTCACCTATTTTGCAGCATTAACAGAGCCCCAGGATTCACACTTCAATAATGCACGTCCATCCATTGTTTGAAACATGAGGAATGGCAGAGGAGGTGAAACTTGGTTTGAATCTTTGGATTTCAGGTGGCACTGGATGGGAGCAGGGAACAGATTTCAAGCTGAGATAACAAAGAGGTCAGTTGATGGCTGCAACCAGGCAGGACTCTTGGTATAGCTAGATAGAGTACCTTGGATGGATAGGAATGTCTGCAGGGGAAGGCCACTGCCATAAATCATTAATGGCAGCAGTGGGATGGAACAAGGGAGTTATGTATCAGCAACATACAACTTGACTTTGCTCTACTTTATAATATAAGAGAACATTAATAAATAGAAATGAGGATCGTAGGCACCACAGTGGCCCAGACCTTTGTTACATGTGGCCTGGAAATACGCCTTGCTTTGCCGGAACATCATGAGCAAAATTGCATACCCTGTGCATTTATTGCCAGTTCTTTTCTAAAGCTAAGTTCCTTTGTGGTGATCCAAAAACAGACTTCTCTTTGATGTCAGGTAGGATTTTGAATTTGGATGAACTTCCTATTTAAGGGGATAATGACATAAATCCTGCCTGAAAATTGTCTGAAGGTGTTTACTCTTGAGGAAGGGGCAACAAACAAAAGCACCTTGGAAGCTGGTTCTAGATTTCCCGTTAATTGATTCGGGACATATACATGCAGTTTGATCTAAGAAAAAAATGACCAACCCCTATCGTGTAATTATGATTCTGTGATTCTGTAGAAAGAGCTTTCTCTCAATGGTGAATCAAAAAGAAGTTGCCTAAGTTGCCTATCTTCTCTGAGCTTATTTTCCAAAACCAACGTATTCTGATTTTTTTTCCCACAGAGAACAGCAGAATAAAGTAATTAAGCCACAAAACAATAGTATATTCTTAACCTTCTAGGAGATACCAGAGAGTTTTTCAAAGTTTTGATATTTTTTTTTTGGTAGACAGTAAGGTAGTTAGAAAGGAAATGAGGAAGACTTGGTCAATTTTGTAATGCCAGAATATAGGAAGAAATAAAAGGAAGAAAGAGAGAGGCAATATATATGAGTGGATACCAACCAGAAAGATTTTTAGCTCTGAGGAAATGGAAAAGGAGAAAAGATAAGCCTAGTAATAACATAAGCTCACTCGAATATTGTACTTCTGCTCCCCCACATGTATCCTCTTGGCCATGGTCTCATGTTGGTGCTGCTGTTCTACCAGCCATGCCAGTGAACACATTGTATTACTTCCTTGGGCTTCACTTTGAGATTTTTGAAAGAAGTGGAGAACCCAGGGATCTGCTCCATACTGAGGCTTTGATCCATTTAACGAGGTCAGAAGCATTTAGCAAGCAGCTCTTGTATATACAACATTGCTGCAGATCAGCTTTCCCTAGATGGCTGTTCTATAAGACAGAACATTCTCTGCCACCATAGAGCCTTAGAACCAAGTTCTGGAGATGGGCTCAACATCTTCATTATGTAATTATTTGAATCCAATTGTAATATGCACCAGAAAGGAGAAATACAGTGCTAAGAGACAGTATAATGGAAGAACCTGATCTGGTTTCATAGGTTAGGGAGGTTTACTAGGGAAATGGTATTTTAGACACATACATACCTGCAGCATGTACTCTTAGTGGCTATGATAAATGCATTTATTTTCTTTTAAGGTTTTTTTTAATGTAATCTCTACTCCACCTCCCAATGTGGGGCTCAAACTCATGACCTTAAGATCAACAGTTGCGTGCTCTACCGACTGAGCCAGTCAGGCACCTCAAATGCATTTCTTACTACACGTCATGGTCAAAGTTTGAAAACCAGTGTTCTCATAACTTCAGGGAGAGTCAGGATTATGTGACCTGTTGATGACATGCCTTGCCCAACAGTGGCTAGTAAAGAAGTCACTACTGAGCAATTGCCTGGTAACTGAGACTACCTCAGTCATCATTGAAGGCAGAAAGGGGGCTCCGCATTCACTGTAGGAGAGCTAAGGGTCCCAAGACATTTGCCTGAAAGTGTACCCAGGGCCTGCACCTGATATTCAAAGCATGTTACAATACTTATCTTTGGATAGATGGAGGGTTACATCTTAGTGGACTCATTTTGTGGATAAAATTCTCATGCTTTTATAAATAGGACAGGCAATAGCAAGTGGAAATGGGGACATGTAAGTATAGGCAACTTTTGTTCCAAGCATCTCCTGGCCCCTCCTATTGACCAGTTTAAAATCCTGTGCTGTGACTCCTGTTTCCCCTCAGTGTGTCTTTGGGTACATTGAGAATAGCCAAAAGAGTACTAGTTGAAAGCTTTATAAATAAAACTTTATTTCACTCTTTTTTTTTCTGGGGTCCCTATTATAAATGGGGAGATTAGGAAATCACCTAGAGGTATTTAATGAGAAGATTCTCTGACCCCAAATCTTTATCCATTTACCACTCCACTAGCACAGTGCCTTCAATCCTGCCTACTGTAAACTGACCTAAATCATTTGGCCACACAAAGTTCTTAGGTTGTTTTTGGCAAGTAATGGAGAGCCACAGAAAAAAAAGATTGAGATGCTTGAGTGGCTACCTCATCACAAACTCAGACCAAACTATTGTGTAGGGGAAGAAAAGCAACTTTCCTTCTACCCTTCTAGGTTCTTGGCTAAGACTCCCCTGTGATAAAAGACAGATGAACAGCAAAAAAAAAAAACAGAAGTTTAATTACATGTACACCTTCTGTATACATGGGAGAGACCCAGCAAAATTGACTAACTCCTAAAATGGCCTGAGCCATCACCTTCAATCCCATGTCCAGCTAAAGACAAAAGAAAGATGTTGGGGCCATGAGGCCAGCTATTAGGAACCTACCGGAAAAGGTACAGCAAACAAGAGTAAGGGTGTTATTCCTATTTGTCCTTGCCTTATCCATTGATACATTTCTAGGGATTTACTCATCCTTCTCTTCCTGTTAGAGGGAGACACCCTTACAAATTATTATTTTCCTTGTAAATGTACAGGTTTATTATAAAAGAGTCACTTCTACTTGTTTTTCAGAGCTTCTCCTCTACTATTTCTTGAAAATAGGCAGCTCATGATAATCCTTATACCAAAGAGGCATATCTTGGGGTAGCGAATTCTACTCCCCTTCAGATCCCCTAGGGAACTTGCATTACAGGCAACTATTTTCTACAGCACACACACACTTGGGACATTGATTATGTGCATTATCAAAACCTCCGAGGTTCATAGAGATAAATAGCACAGTAGTAGCAGTCTTCAGGCTTTGCCCTTTTTTACAAAATGAGGGCTACACTCTCCTGGACTGTGATTCTTGAGTAAGATAACCATTTGCCTCTTGAGTTGAAGTTTACACTAATGTACAACATATCATATTCTCTCTGTTGCAATATTTAATATTAATTATAGACACTGGAATACTGCTGTTTAAATTCTAATAGTGTCTTTTTGAGTATGTAGAACATCTCTTTGAGATGAGGTAACTCCTTTAGTCCATCAATAAACCTTTAGTATCTTGTTGCTTTACCACCAGGATGAGCCTAAGGCACACATTGCTTATCAGCATCACTTTGGAGGCTTAGAAAAATCCTGATGCCCAGACCATGTCATTAGGAGGGTACAAGTGTGCATTCCAAGCATTAATATTTGTAAACATTCCCTGAATGATAGAAAGTGCAGTCACATTTGAGAGCCCCTGTGGCAAAGGGGGAGGTATGGCTGAAAGCAAAGCAGAACCGGGAATAGAGAGGCGTTTGGTTAACAAAGTGTATCTATCCAACGGAGTTTTCCTGAATCATTTCTGAGACCCAGATTGTGGTTATGAGGAGTTAGGAGAAGTCTCCTCCCAACCTGCCAGTCTCTAGACTAGAACTAAAAGGAATCTGGGGGAAGAGATCCGTTTCCTTCAAAAGACTCCAGGCTGTACCTGCCTCATGCTTGGTTCCAGAGGAATCTCTTTCTTAAACAAACCTCTGCATAATGAACCTTCAGGGATGTGGGGGGACAGATTAGGGTACATGAAGAACAAGTAAGTTCCAGATGGCTAAATACTATCCTCTCCAGAGCAATGAAAATGACAGCTGTCAGATTCAAATAAGATTCTGAGAGGATGGAAGTAGAAGTCGGATATTGGCAGATCAGCGGGGTTTTTTTTAAGAGTCTGTTTATTCGAGAGAGAAAGAAGCAGACTCTGCGCCAAGCATAAAGCCTAACACAG
Source organism: Canis lupus familiaris (assembly GCF_011100685.1). Lineage (NCBI taxonomy): Eukaryota > Metazoa > Chordata > Mammalia > Carnivora > Canidae > Canis > Canis lupus. The sequence goes on along the minus strand of NC_049260.1, from coordinate 26,739,585 downwards.
AGCCTAATCCCACGGACCCTGAGATTACAACCTGAGCCGAAACCCAGAGTCTGACACTTAAGCGACTGAGCCCCCCAAGCACCCAGGCAGATCAGTTCTAATCAGTGTGTTCACCTCTCACATGCATAAATATGGAAGTTGGGATGGACCTGGAGAGGAACTGCCACGGGGAACCCGGGGCTAGGCAATCTCAGTTGGCTTTTTTCCACCTGGGAGTTTGACCCCAATACCAGGAAGCCCTAATTCTGAGCTGTTAAAGAGGACCTTTCAGAGAGACCATTAGGGAATTTTTATTGTTTAGAAAACCATAGTACAGAACAGTTATAACTAGAGTACACCTTGTTCCTGAAATTAATTACCTGGAGCCTTAAAATTCTTATCTTTTGCTGGTAGGAAACCTTTGAAATTATATTTGTCTGTGGTATTCACTGCAGTGCCTTAGATATAAAGAGAGAAATTTATTTTCAGAGGAATTTGGAGGCAGGTTCTCTCTCTCTCTCTCTCTCTCTCTCTCTCTCTCTGTGTGTGTGTGTGTGTGTATACATACTTCACATCTATTGAGTTTTCCCCAAGGATTGTAGAAATCCCATTAAATTACCCACTTCTTAAATAGTTACTGAAACTCCAGTTTTTCATATTTTCTTTTATAATATTTGGATGCATTTAGGTGAACTTGCAGCATTTTAATTATATCTGTATCAGATGAGCAGAAGAAATGTAAAAGAGTTTGGGGAGAGATTTAATTTTAGATAGTGGCATAATTAACGGCATTTGGAAAAACTAGTGGAACTTTAATTAAATGTCTCTACATTAATTTAGTCATTTAATTGAAAATGTATTGGGATAGTTCTTACAATTTATCACTCTTACTCTTTGAGGGAAAGGGATTTTAAATAACAAAGCATGAGTGTAACTACTTTTTTATTATTTAGCTAGATGTCCACCACTTGGCACTTTGTTGAATTTCTTCCCCTGCGGTTGCAAGTTTTTAAAAAACATTAATTTGGCTTGTCACTTTTATTTAAAGAGCTATAAATCTAGGAGAAACCATATTTTGAAACTTTGAGCAAATATTTCTTTTTCTTTATTTTAGACCTTAATAGTCACTAGAGTCATGTTGTCAAGTTTTTATCTTAATATTGTGGATTTTTTTTGGCCAACTTCCTTTTTTTGCAGTGTTATGCTGCAGCAGTGTATCTGAATTTTAGCAATGCATTTGACCTGGATCCTCACAATATCTTCTTAAATTACATGAAGAATTATACACTGAGAGAAGTACAGTTAGGCAAATTTGGAAGTGTTCCAATAACTATGCCTAAGGAAGAGTATTGTCTTAAACTGTCAGTGTCAGAGGTTTTTAAATGATAACCACACATTGGATTCAGTTCCATTGCATTGCACAATTCCTATCCTAGCTACATAATTGGTGCCCCCTAAAAGTTGTGCAGTGCACAAACTGCACAACCATGTGTAGTTTCCCCCCGTACTTCAACAAAGATCCATCCATAATCTAGATAAGAACTTAGACTGTGCAGTAACTAACTTTTCAAGTGACACATGAGAAAGGTAGTTAACACACAGAAAGATAAAAAGAAAATTCAGGGTAAGATTATAATAGATGAGGATGCTGGACCCCAATTAGAAAATAAAATTTAACAAGAACAAGTAACTTGTCCCCCTGATAAGATTTTTTTTTAATCTTGAGTATAAATGTAGACTGAGGAATATGTGACATTGTGGCAGTTCATAATGGTAAAAAACAAAATTTAGTAAATTGAGGAAATTTCAAAGATCTTGTTGGTTTTATTTAGCAACTCATGAATCAGACAGCACCCAGTCTAGAGCTAGAAAGGAACTCTCATGAGCTATACAAAATGAGAGACTTCTATAGGCAGAAAGGAGCAGGAACAAGGAAGTTCACCGAGCAAAATGCAAATTGGTGGCTGCAAGGTTCTGTAAGGGAGGAAAACTTTCTCCTTCTTCCCTTCTAGGTTCTATGGCTGACCTGATAATTGACATAAGACAGATAAACAGGAAAAAACAAATTAAATTTTATATGTGTAAGGGATCCTATAAAAACATGAGCCTCAAAGAAGTGATGAAAGTAGGCAGCTTTTAAACCTTTTAGACAAGGAAACAATAAATTTGTGAAGAGTTGACAAGGTAAAAGCTTTGGGCTTGGGGTAGCAAATTAGCAAAGAAGGAGAAAGGTTTGTTTGTACAGCCATCTCAGCCCTAAATTTTCTGTCTTTGGTGAGAAGGATGCCTGCCTTCTACCCTCTTGTTACAGGGAGAGTACATTTCACATGAGAGATTTATTTCTCATTTTCAGGGGGACAAGGAAGGGTCAAAGTTTCCTTCTGGCACTAGCTGTTTCTTAAGTAACTTCAATTCAAAATAAAATGTCAAAGTGGCATATTTTGGGGTGGCATATACTGCTCCCCTTCAGTTTCTTTCCTGCGGAGGATGGGAAGGGTCTGTCGAGCAGATTACCTAACTAGTGCCAATCAGGGAATTCTTGATTGACTGATTAAAGATGATACCTCTGGGAGAACAGAAACTGTAATTGTCAGTTTGATGGCATGGGGCTTAGCATAAACGACTCCATTCAGGGCCTTTTGTGGTATTTTTAACAAACGGAAAAGCACACTGGGATTTTAGGTAACCACAAAGTCAGCATTCATCTCTACTATGATATGGTATGGCTTGTTATAGAACGCTGTGCAGCATTAGATCACGCTAATGGAATTAACAAAAGTTTTAGCGTACTCCTGACTGCTTAAATCACATCTGCGGTATCATATTGATTTATGAGCACCACATTGAACAGGGACACTGACAAATGAGCATACATCCACAGCAGGGCAACCAAGATTGTGAAGGGTGTAGAGATGATTGTGTGAGGAATATGTGGAAGCATATAAAATGTTCAGTAAGAAGACAACTCGAAAGTAGAGGATAGCTTCTTGAAATGGGGGGGCATGGGTTGAGGAGATAGTACACTTAAGTAAGATGATTGAAGGCAATCATGAGCAAGTATTAAAGTGGGACTCAATATGAGGAAGGAAACCCTAAACATTAGAGTTACCATTTGGTAGTATGGAATGCTTCCCAAATTCCCATCATTTCTTAGTCTGGCCGATCAGCTAATAGGAATTATACATGGCTCACTTACAATTGACAGAGATGCACTATAACAATAGCTTAAACAATGGAGAAATGCATTTCTCATGTAAAAATCCAGAAGCAGGTAGGTCAGGACTCATTAGGCTGTTCTGCTTCACAAACTCCTGGTTCCCTCTTCATCGTGTTGTTCTGCTCTGCTGACCTCAAGTCTCACTTGTGAGTACATGGTCTGATATGTGTGCTCCAACTCCAGCTGCTACATCTAAGCTCTAGCCCCTAGCAAGGTGGAGGAAGGCAGTAGGCATGGGGGACGTGTGTCATTGGGGTTTTAAGAAAAACTCTCAGGAATTGCCATAAAGTATCCATGTTTGGTTCCTTAGCCAGAACCATGTCATATGATTATATCTATCTGCATGTAAGGCTAAGAAATAGATTCTTTACTTCAGACATGCATGTATCAAACTAAAAACCATGAGTTATATTGCTGTGGGAGAAGGAGAGGAAACCTATCAGAAGCAGTCAGCAGTCTCTGCCATGAGGACATTTTAGAGAAAATTACTCCAGATAAACAAGATAAAGTTTAAGATCCTATAGACTCTTAGGAGTCTATGATCTTGCAATTTATAGACAATAAAGAATCTCTTCTATCAACAGCCAGAATTGGTTTTCAGGGGCTATTTGGAAGTTCATTTCCTCCTAACTCTAAAATGACACAAGTGACCAATGTATACAATACACATCTTTCTGCAAAAAAAAAAAAAAAAAAAAAAGTTTCCCTTTTGTTGCTATAGTAATTGTGTGTCTTTTCTTAAAGCAACACTTTGGGTATTTTGTACTTTTGAACATAGTGGTGTTAATAATAACGTTTATAAAATATTACAAAAATATGCATGCAAAGCACACCAGACTAAGAAAACATAATGGTAGCCTAGACTAAAATAAGTACAAATGTCCTCTGTTGGTGGCATTCTTCATTGCCATGCTTCTGCTGTGCCTGGGAGCTTTATTGCTATCGATGGGCGGTTGTAAGTAGGGAAGTTTCTTGAAGTGAACAAGCATTGTAAGTTAGGAAAAATGAATTCATATAAGTTCATGGAATTTTTTTCTTCCCTAGTAATTCTGTATT